>NC_079353.1:7012241-7613832 GCF_029582105.1 Oenanthe melanoleuca
TAAAAATAACAGCAGTAAATAAAACACTTCCTCCTGGCCTGGCATGCCAGAGCGGAGGCGCAGGGAGCTGGGACGTGCCTGGCTGTGGCTCCACGGTGGGACTGGCCCTGTGCCAGGGAACTCTGGGCTGGTGCCACCAGGTCCAGGCCTGCCCAAGCACCCTCAGCACCCCCTGCCCAGCCCCTGGGGACACAGTGGCCCATGGCATCCTCAATGCCAATAGCAGAATGTCACCACTGGCTGCTGGAGGGCTGGATCCCCAGGTGACATGGCCCATGGCAGCAGGGTGCCCCAGCCACCCCATGCTGAGCTCTGTGCTGGCTCAGTTTCTCCACCTGCAGCATGGGGCTCCCACACCTGGCACGTGTCCCAGATGATGGCTGGGAGGGTGTGGGACGCAGGATCCCGGTCACGGCCGCATCAGCCCCACGCGCCAGGCCACTGAGGTGTCAGCAGGAGCCATCACCCACACAGGGGATCACGGTGGGGAACCCCCCTCACCCCCCAGCAGGGCCTGTGGAGCCCAGCAAGGATTAGGGGGGGAGGGGGAGGGGCAGTTGGGGGGCCAAGCCACGTGCTGGAGGTGGCAGGAGAAGTGTTTTGGCGGGGGTCCACCATGGGAGGGTACAGCCCCAGCCCTGTTCCCTGAACCTACAGAAAGCCATCCCTGTCCCCATCCCAATCCCCTCCCGTTCCTGCAGTGACAGGGCTTTGTGCATTGTTGCCTTCATCTTCCTCTTCCTCACCTGTGCCCTACCTGGCAGGGGTGCAATCAGCTGAGACAGTCTGGCCCCTCCCTGGGCTGGGCCCGTCTATAAAATCCAGGGGCCAGGCAGAGGGTGTCACAAGGATCTGGGAGCTGTTGGCAGGTGAGTCCAGGGGTGCCAGGGTTGGACTTGGGGGGGGTCTTGTCTGTTAGATACTGCTGCTATCCTTGGGCTGCAGGTGGGATTCTGCCTGGTTCCCACAGGGCTCAGAGCTGGGTCTGGATTTGGCCCCTACACCATGAGTTTTGGATGGTGCTATTTAGGGCACAAAATGCCATAGAGTAGGTTTGGGGGGCACAGCCTTGGGCACAACGTGAGATGTAGAGGGATCTGATGGTGTGTACAAGGGCAGTTCCATGGGACATCTCATTGCTGTGTCTGGGTAATGTTGGAATGGCCCCACTGGCCAGCTGGACATGGGGAGCAGAGGGGTCTGATGAGGGGCAAAGGAGCCATTCCTGTGGGATGTCCCACTCCTCTATCTGGGTGGTGTTGGGATGGCTCTGTCGGGCAGGTGAACATGGGGAGCAGGACCTGCCCAGCACACAGCCATCCATGTCCCAGCCACCAGGAAATGGAGGTGGTGGTGACCCTGCTGACATAGCCTTGAGTCACACTGGAGACTCCAGGTGACAGCCCATCTCCGGTACACGGGCTGGGAGGGATGCTTGGAAAGAGGCAAACCAGTCCTTGAACTGCCCCATCCCTGTCCCAGACAGCAGCAGCAATGGCAACACTCTACCCCTCCCTGGAGGACATGAAGGGCCACCAGGTCCTGCAGGTCAGTGCCAGCTCAGCAGTGTTACGGGGGGTGAGCAGACCCCAATGGGTCCCTTTGGGGTCTCACCTCAGAGGATCCCCAGGGTGGGGGGCACAGCATTGAGCACCCTGTCTCTTGGCAGGCACAGGCAGCAGCTGGGGTGAGGACCCCTGCCACCACAGTGGTCACAGAGAAACCGAAGCTCACCTCAGGCACTGGTAAGGGGGGACATGATCAGCTCACCTGTGCAGGAACTGTCTGGGTGGGCAGTGATGCTCAGTGTGGGGGGGGCTCAGCTGAGACTGGGTTGAGTATGACTCAGCTGAGTATGGGTTGGGGTTAGGCTTCTTGGATCTTTTTTGCTGGTCTATGGCCCCAGGGGGCTCCTGGGATGGAGGGGGCAGTGGCTGTGCATTGGAGACCCCAGGAGCTGAGACCACTCTCGGTGTGTCCCTCAGAGCCACCTGTGCTGTACCCCAACCTAGCCGAGCTGGAGAACTACATGGGGCTGGCGCTCTCCAGTGAGGAGATCCAGAAGAACCTGCACACGGAGGACAGCACCGTAGGTGTCTGGGCTGGCAGCTCCCTCCCCATGAGGCTCCCCACGCCATAATGGGGGTCCCTCTGCTTCCTCATCCTCCCTGGGAAAGGGATGCAGCACTCCCAAGGGCTGAGGTGCACAGGGCCCTGTGTCCCCTCTGTCCCCATTGACCCCAGCTCCCTCACAGGCACTGACCCCTGCCGGGCCCTCCCCAGGCCAGCTGGTCGCCCCCCTGAGCGGGAACAGCGCGGGGCTGCGGCGGGCAGAGATCAAGCCGGGTGTGCGGGAGATCCACCTGTGCAAGGACGAGCGGGGCAAGACGGGGCTGCAGCTGAAGAACGTCGACCAGGTGAGGGGCTGGGCATGGCACGGGACAGTGTGTGCATGATGTGACATGGCATAAGCATGAAAGCAGAACACGGTTTGACGTGGCAGTGTATCATGGCACAGCAATGTGTGGCATTAAATGTCACAGAGTGCCATAGCACAGCCGGATGCAAATGGCATGGCATGGCATGGCATGGCCACTTCTCCCTGTGCCAGCCCTATGCCACCATTCCACTATGTCTCCAGGGCATCTTCGTGCAGCTGGTGAAAGCCAACTCGCCAGCAGCGCTGGTGGGGCTGCGCTTTGGGGACCAGGTGCTGCAGATCGATGGCAAGAACTGCGCAGGCTGGAGCAGTGACAAGGCACAGCGTGCACTGAAGAAGGCAAACCCTGAAAAAATCGTCATGGTGGTGCGGGACAGGTGAGTGTGTGCTGGCACTGGTGCGCTGGCAGTGCCAGTGTCAGCACTGATGGTGCTCTCCCCACAGGCCTTTCCAGCGCACCGTGACCGTGCACAAGGACAGCACTGGCCACATTGGCATTGTGGTGAAGAAAGGGAAGATTGTGTCACTGGCCAAGGACAGCTCGGCCGCCCGCAACGGGCTCCTCACCCACCACTGCATCTGTGAGGTGAACGGCCAAAACGTCATTGGCATGAAGGTAGGGCTGTGCCCTGGTGGTGCAGGACATGCCTGGGGAATCCAGGGTGTGGCCAGAGAATCCAGGATGGAGGGGCTTACTGAGCCAAGCTGAGCACCCCTTCGACCACCCTGCTCTCTCCCACAGGATAAGCAGCTCATGGAGGTGCTGGCAGGGGCTGGGAATGTAGTGACACTGACCATCATCCCCACTGTGATCTACGAGCACATGGTCAAACGGTGAGAATGTGGGGCTGCAAGGACCTCACCCACCCCACAGGGATGCCCGGATTCCCCCCACTGACCTCCCTTCCCTCTGCTCAGGCTCTCTTCAGGGCTGGTGAAGTCGTCCATGGACCACTCCATCCCTGATCTGTGACACCATCGCTGCTGTTCCAGGAGCTGATGCTGAAAGCCCAGAGGGCTTCTGAGGGGACCCCACAGCACCTCCAAAGGAGCTATTTTAGCACAAAACCCCTTATCCCTTCAGAATCTGGTGGCTGCTGGGTGATTATTCCTCTCCTTAGCAGGGATGGAGCAGATGTCCTGTACCAGGGTCCCTTTGTCCCCATGTCCCTGCTTGGACCACTCCCCTCAGGGTGGATGCCAAGGGCTGGCTCCAGCCAAAGCAGACACAGACCCAGCGACATTTATTACATCCACCACAGACAGCGAGTACAGGACAGGGGAAACAAGAAGAGGGGGGTTACAGCTTGTTCAGTTCTGTATTTAAAAAATATATTATATAGATTTGTCTTTCAAATATAGTAGTTACATTTATTTCTTGGCAAAGCTTTGGATAGTCTAACAGACGTGTACACAGATCCACAAATACATTGCACGAGAGGCGAATATCCCAGCTCCACTTACATCTGCCCCAGCTGCCTGGACACTGCTGCTCCCCAAATCTTTCCCCCGGCACCTGGTGCTGTGCTGGTGGCAGAGCTGCTGTCCCCACTGCCCCCCAGCACGGGCAGAGCCGGCGGAAGGGGGATGCAGGGAAGTGTGGGGCACACAGGACGTGGCATGTGCCCCTCTGGGGACCGCTGGACACCGGCGTGTGGAGCATCACCGGCTGCCAGGGCACCTGGCCAGTGGCACCCATGGGTGGGGGAGTGGGCTGGGTTGGGGGGAAACACTGTTAGTTCAAGTCACGAAGAAACCACAGACATTCGTGGGGTGGGAGTGCGGCACGCCCGGGGGAGCCCCAAGTCCCGCGCCCCAACAGCCCCGCTGAGCAATCCTTGCTGTCTTTGTGTTTCAACAACAAAAAAAAAGGCATTTTTCCGGAGGCCACCAGCAAAGCAGAGGTTTGGGTGGGCCGGGGCGGCATAGGGCTTGGCTCTGCCTGCACGGCACTGCCCGCACGGCACTGCCCGCACCCCAGCAAAGGCATCCGAGCTCCAGCACATGGTGGGATCACCGGCATCACGGCTCACAAACTGCAGGAGCCCCCGGGCCCGCTCCCCGGCAGCCAGAGTCCCAACAGCCGGGCTTCAGTCTGTACCCAAGAAAAAGTGAATATAGTGCAAAGCAAAGGGAGGGAGAGCTCACGGCTTCCTCGGGGGGCTCCGTGCGTGAGCTGCAGCCCAGTTCCATCCCAGTGTGGGGAGACATCTCCTCGGGAATGGGGGGGCTGGCCCGAACCGCTCCAGAGCTGATCCCTGTGTTTGGACAGGAACCCCCCATCCCCCTGCCCACAGACAGACACTGCACCTGGAGCAAGGAACCGCTGGATCCCCAGCGCTCACGCTGCCAGCGGCTCCTCGCCATCCACGACCTGCCCGCGGCAAGGCTGGCCCCGGGGATAACCCGGCGACAAACAAACAGCAAGTGCGATGGAGGGAGAGCCCCCCGGCGGGGGCAGACCCACAGCCCCCCACAGCCAGAGGCACAGCAGGGGTGTCCATCGGCGGGGAGTGACGCTGGGTGCCAACACCCCTCTTCCAACAAGGGTTCTTTCCCTCCTGCACGACAAAGGAGCTGGGGGCCGGGCAGCACACCTCGATGCACCCACAGATCTCTCGGCCCCTTCCCACCCGCCAGTGCCAAGCCGGGGCTTTACAATCAGCAGTCGGGTCCGTGGGGGCGGGTGGAGGCCGTCGGAGGGGTCAGGGCTGGGCAGCGCCTCCGGGGCCGGGGCTGGCGACGGGGCGACAGCCCATCCTGCGGATGGAGTGCAGGGCGACGGTGCAGCAGCCCCGCAGCAGCGAGCTGATGTTGTAGATGGGCTGGCCCTGCCGCCGCTGCGAGCGGCACAGCCAGGCCACAGTGGGCACCGCCGGCACCACCACCGCCAGCAGATCCACGATGAAGTGGCGGCTCCAGTAGCTCTTGGAAGGGTTGTTCTCGCAGCCGGTCACCTCCGTCAGCTCCTCCTCCGCCACGCAGGCGATGGCCACCGAGGGGCTGGCGCTGGGGGGCTGCCGCACCGCCGGGTTGCAGGGGACGCCCCCCTCGGCACCGGCAGCCGCCGTCGCGGCGTCGGGGTCGGCCGCCATCAGGTCCGTGGTCCCGGTGGGGTTGGCGAGCTCGGGGACGGGCATCGTGTCTTCCATTTCAGAGACCCAGGCGGAGGTGGGGCTGCCCAAGCTGCAAGCCTGCGACTTCATCACCTTCTCTAGGATGGTGTCCAGGTCGGGCTGGCAGGGCACGAAGTCCGTCTGGATGGCCCGCTCCTGCATGCAGCTGGCCTGCACCCCTGCCTCCGCGCTGCTCCGCAGTCCCAGCACCTTCTCGTAGGTGTTGCTGGGGGGCAGCCGGGTGCCGGGCTCACCCCCCACCTCCAGCGGGTCCGTGTGGCCCGGAGCATCCTCCATCCCCACGAAGCCGCTGTCGGCCCCCTCGTCCAGCGAGATGGTCTGCGAGCCCCCCACGTTGCGGTCCCCGGCTCCCTGGTCGCTCAGCTTGGTGTAGGTGGAGCTGCGGGTGAGGGATCGGGCTGGGGACCCCCCGGCCGACTCGCCGGCGCCCTCCTCCTTCAGCGCCCCGTTCTGTGCCACCTCCATGCTGTGCAGCAGCGTCTCCAGCTTCTTGTTCTGGATGTTGATGTCCACAAAATACTTCTGGAGGCCTTTGTCCTTCTCCAGTAGGTTGTTCTTCACTGTGTCGATGACCTGCTTCAGCTGCTTGATCTCCTTGCGAGCCTCTTTCAGCGCCAGCTGGGCCTCCACGCGGTGGCACTCCTCCTCGATCCAGTCCTCCTGCATCCGTGACAGCTGCGTCTTCAGGTCCTCGATCTCAGCATCCCTGTGGAGACGGGAGGGCAGCACCGCGTCGCTCAGGGGCTGCAGGGACAGCCCCGGGCTCGTGTGCTCAGCGCTGGGCTGCAATCAATCACCCAGGAACACTCCGGGCTGGGAACAAGGGATGGATCCAGTGGCTGAGGGACCCTCACGAGTGATGTTCAGGGAGCCTCAGGAGCAATGTTCAGGGACCCCCAGGAGTGATGCTTAGGGACCCTCAGGAGTGATACTTGGGGACTCTCAGAATTGCTGCATGAGGACCCTCAGGACTGATGCTCAGGGCCCCCTGGGATCACTGTTGGGAGCAATGGGAGCTCAGGGATCCCTGGAAGTGATGCTCAGCCTTCTCCCGGAGGGGCTGCAGTGCCCAGGTCTCCGGGGGGCTGCGTGAGCGTGGGCAGGTGCCCCGGGCGGGCGCGTGGCAGCTGGCACGATGGCAGGGCCGTGCCTAAGCCTGAGAGGAGCAGATGGGGATTAGCCACCCTCTGACGCTGAAATTCAGCAAAAGCATGGCAGGGACTTAAACAGGGTGAGGAGACAATGCAGCCAATGCAGGTGGGATGTGGGGCTCTCCAGTCCCCAGATCTGCGGCTCCCAGGTCGGACAGGCAGCAGTGCCAGATCCACATGCCAGCAATGCTGTGGTACAGCTGTGACCTGGGTCCCTGGGCACAAGCAAGAGGACAAGGTGCCATGCTGGGAGCTGAGACACCCAGAAGGATCAATCCCAGACAGGAGCTGCCACAGTGGGTGGTAATGGCTGGTGCTGGCACTCCTCCCATGAGCTGACGTGCTCACCTGTCCTGCAGCCGCTCCTGTGTGTCCTTCAGGCGAGCCTTCAGGTGCCGGATGCAGACCTCCTTCTGCTGCAGGGGAGTCAGGTACTGCTCCGGCGTCGGTGGCTTTATCCCATGGTTGTCACTGCAGAGGTTGTACTTGGACGAGCGCCTGCGGGGACACAGATGTCACCCACTGCCAATGCCAGGGTCAGCACAGGCTTGACCCAGCGGTACTAAGGCCTGCTCTTGGGCTGCTGCCCCATAATACATCCCAAAGGAGCCCTGAGAGCAGGAGGGGCAGGGTGGGTGCGTGAGGGAGCTGTGCCCTGGCAAGAGGGGAAGGGTGGGTATCTTGCATATTGTGCCTCTGGCAGGACAGGCAGGGTGGGTGTCTTTGGTGCTGTGCCCTGGCAGGAGGGGAGGTGCAGCTCCTAGACACCCTGGTGCTGATGTTAGGTGCTGAGCCCTCTGTGGTGCTGGGCCATGATCAGAACTGGGGGCACTGAGGTCTCTGTGTGCCCAGAACTTTCCTGGAAACAGCTGATGTGGATGGAGACCCCAGGGTGGGATCAGCCCCATCAGAGATGGAGGCACAAGAATGGGAATGGATGGAGCAGCTCTCAAGATGGTGGCTGTCCTGCCCATGGGGAGCAAGCCAGGGAACCCAGCATCTGCTCCGGACTGGCCCAGCAGCATGCCTGGACTCTCCTTGTGCCACCACTGGCACTGGGGCAGATAAAGTGACATCTCTGGGCCAAAGCCAGTGTGGAGAGCAGGGGTTGGCCAAGGACAGGGTTACATGGCCAAGCTGGGAGGCACATGGAGAGCTGGAAGCTGCACGAGTGGCTCTGGCATGGCAGTGGGGGGACTGAACTGGGAGTGGAGGGAACTCTCTGTGTATGGAAAGGAGGCATCCCAAAGCTCCCTGCATGGTGTCCATCAGCCCAGCAGCCTTTAGCCATGTCCAGAAGCGCTGTGTTAGAAGCATCCATGCTTTGGAATGCCCATGGCAGCAGGATGGCCACTGCCCCCAGCTGCAGCACACATGGGACCTGCTCACCATGTCGCCCTCAGGCCCCTCAGATCCTCCCAGAATGATTCCACCTCTGGGAGCTGGCAAGGAACAGGGGGCAGGCAAATGATGAGCACAGGCTGCTGTGCCTGGGGCTGGTGCCCATCCCACAGCTTGATGCCAGCTGTGCCCCGAACACAGCTGGAGCTCCCTGCTGAACAGCCAGGGGGCCACCAGCTCTTGCCAAACCTTTGCCGGGCAACACAAGAGGATGGAAGTGAAGCTCTTGCCCTTGTGCCTTTGGTCAGGAAGGATCCAGGTGCTCCTCGGAATGCAGGAGTGGCAGGAGGGAGCGTGCAGCGTGCAAACCACAGGCACAGCAGGACAGAGGGAAGAGGATGGGGATCCCTGGGTGGCAGGCGGGGGCACAGGGAGGGAGACAACACAACAACGGCGGCAGAGAGGTTTGGAGGAGGGGGGTAGTGAGGGTCTGTGGAGACACACCAGCAGCTCCAGCAGCTCCAGCTCCCCCAGCCACAAGCGCACAGCCTCGCTCCAGCTCCTGTCCCCGCCGGGCACCGGCACCGGCAGCACGGGGGCTGCTCCCCTGCCCGGGGGCACCCGGCAGCCGCTCTGGGGCCACGGGTGATGGGTTACCTTGGGGTGGGGCTGCTGTCGCTGCCCTTGCAGGAGCCAGAATTGCTGCTGCTGCTCAGCGAGGAGGTGCCGTAGGTGTCCCTCCCGGGGGGCGAGGGGCGCCTGGAGGCAGGGAGAAGAGGCTGTGTCTCAGGCCGAGTGGCTGAGGGCGCTGAAGACTTAAAGAAGGAGGCAAAGCCACTCCGTCCATAAACCCCGCGACTGCCAACCACCACACCGAGAACACACAAGACAAAAGGACAAAAACAGCAGGGATCAAAATTGCACGGACATGGCGACGGGCACAAAGGCAGGGCTGGGGGGGATGTCCACCCGCTCCCCCTTCCCTGGCGTGGCAGCCCATGGATGCTGGCACAGCATCCTTGCACCCTGAGGACCTTGGGAGCCCCTGGGATTCCCTTATAAGCCCCTTGGGAACCCCATAAGAGTCCCCTGGGAACACAGTCCCAGCATAGCTCGAGCCACATCTTCCAGAACATCAGCTAACGTGGGCAGCTCTGCCTCTTCTTCCTGCCCACGCTGAGGCTGTAGCTCCATAACAGTCCAGGTCATGGAGACATTGGGAGGGGAATAAATGCTTTTTCTCTCTCTGTTTTTTTTCTCTTTGTCACTCAGCTCAAGAAGACATTTTCCAAGGGCTAACATACCTCCCAGTTTCATTGCCCCAACCCAGTGCTCTCCACCACTGCCTGCCTTCGCCTGGACGGACGGAGGGGTCGGTCCTGGCTGTGGCACAGACGGACAGAGGGACGGGGCGTGCAGCACTCGGGGAGCTGCATGCACGGACAGGGAAGTGCTGTGCAGCGGGCAGTGCCATGCAAACCCCTGAAAGCTGGGCTGGGGGGCCGTGCTGCGAAGTGGCAGCTGGTGGTGGAGGTGTGGGGATCGTGGGGATCGTCTCATCCCGGCTGCAGGCGCTGGAGTCCAGTCCCGAGGCCAGAGGCTGAAGCATATTCACCTTCGTGATCCTGTGGACGCGCGTCTGCTCCCCGGCACGGACATGGCCACGGTGCCACGGGTCCTGGGCACAGGGAACTGCGGGCAGAGGCAACAGAAAGAGCAGGTGAGGGCAGGGAAATGGCCCTGATGAGATGGGGTGAGCCTGGCACCAGGGAGTCAGTATAGTCCCCAGGGCCACCAGCAGAGGGACAGATGAGGACAGCATCCCCTGCACGTCTGGGCTGTGCTACCCACTTGTCTCCCATAGCCAGAATGCTGCATGCCCGTGGTCCCACTGGTATCCTGTGGGCACAGGGCAAGGGTGTTTTTAATCTGAAAGGCAGACCAAAAGCAGAGCAGGAGCCTGCCCATGGTCTGGAGCCCCTTTCCCACCATGGGACAAGCTTTCCCTTCTCCCAGATCCCCATCCGTGCCAGGCAGCAGGATAATGCCACAGGGACACAGAGTGCCTGCAGTGGTGGCATTACTGCAGGCAGAGATGGAACAAGGGCTCTGACCCAGCCATGGAGCTCCCTGAGCAGGCAGCTTTCCCTGCAGTGGGCTGGGTGCCTGCTTTTCCTTAATTAAGTGCAAATCCCCCATTCAGCAGTGAAATCAGGTGAGGATAAACAGATCCCTGCATGATGAGGCAGCAGCTCCTAATCCCTAGGGAAACACAGAGCCTGCTTTCCTGTAAATAAATAGGCCAGATCCAGAGGCTTGCAGCACCTCGGGCACACTCAGGATGTGAAGGAGTGAGGGAAGCATCTGCTCAGCACCCACATCCTGCCAAGCATCCCATGGCACTGCTGGGATCCCCACTGTGCTCCCAGACTGCCGGAGACCAACGGGCCAGGGGCAGCATGGGGGCCCCCCTATCCCCAGGCCTATTCACAATGCCAGCATTTATCTCAGATTTTGGCAGAGCAGTGCAGGAGATGAGATCTGCCAACAGATAATCGATGGGTGACAGGAAACACTCCGTGCTGCTGGCCCTGCTCCAGGGGAGTGCAAGGAGTGGGACAACAGGAGAGGCAGAACAGGAAGGGGGACAGCTCAGCCCAGTGCAGCCTTGTGCAATTGCCACCCCAGGTTATTTTTCTTCTGGGATACCTCAAAGCCCACCCTGGCCAGCCCGGGCACCTCCTCTACCCAGAATTTGCTGCTCCTTGTTACTCAAACCAGGGCACCAAAGACCCCAGAGTGCTGGTGCTGTGAAGTCCCAAGTCCCAGCAGAGGGGTACCATCACACCTGAGACACTGCAGGAAGGATTTGGGAATCCTGCTGCTCCCACCTGGAATGGATTTGCCCGGAGGTGACCTGGGCAGGGGAAGGCAGTGTTCTGTCCTGCTGGATCACTGCTCCCAAGTGGGCAGCGAGCTCTGCTACTGCAGCAGCGTGAATCAGCATCCACCAAGAGCTGTGCGTGGCCTCAGGCTGGCAGGAGCATCCTCCAGGATTCTCCATCACCCTCCAGCAGCTCTGAGCAGGGATTTAGGGAGATTTGAGAGGGCTGATCCCTCAGCTCCTCCCCTGCAGTCCCAGGGGACTGTCCCAGGGGTGCCCAGCATCAGCCCAGCTGTACCTGGATCTTCCCCACACATGGCAAGGTCACCCTCATGCCACACTGCTCTGTGCCCCAGATGGCATGTGTGTGTCCAGCACATGGGGCTCCTGAGAGCATCCCACATCACACCCCAGGCACCTGCTGCCAGCACCCACAGCCTGGAATGGCTCTGTGGGACACCTGGATTTGGCCTCATGTCTGGAATTAACCCAGCTCTAGTGGGTGGCATCCCTGCCCATAGCAAGGGGTTAAAATGACAATGGTTTGAGTTGGAAGAAATCTTGAAGGTCATCTCATTCCAGCCCTCTACCATGGGCAGGGACAACTTCCACCATCCCAGTTTGCTCCAAGCCTTGTCCAACCTGGCCTTGAACATTTCCAAGGATGGTGCAGCCACAGCTTCTCTGGGCAACCAGTGCCAGGGCCTCACCAATCTCACAGGGATCCATTTTTCCCAAATATCCCATCTAACCCTGCCCTCTGTCAGTGGGAAGGAATTCCTCCTTATCCTGCCACTCCATGCCCTTATCCAAACTCTCTCTAGCTCTCTTGAAACCCTTTAGGCACTGGAAGAGGCTTTTAAGGTCTCATTGGAGCCTTCTCTTCTCTACCAGCTCTCTCAGCCTGTCTCCACAGCAGGGATGGTCAGGGCAATTCACAGACCAAGACAAAGGTGATTTGGGGGGCACTGGCTTGTCTCCATACTGGGGGACCAGGAGGACCTGCTCAGCACAGCACCTCTGTGCCTGCCCTGACTACCTGGGAATGCCAGCATAGGCCAGAGTCCAACACTCCAATTTGTACCAAATCCAGAGATCGTCCTGCAAACCACCTGCATGAGATCCAGCACCCTGCAAATCCCCTAAAATGCAGCTTGAGGGCTGAGCAGGGTAGACATTACCCATTGCAAAGAGCAGTGTGTTGATGGTGCTGCCAGCAGGAAAACTCCCTGTGAGTCTCCCAGCACATGTGGAACAGAAAGGCAGAGCTTTTACAAACAACAGCACAAACCAGGGCTTGTTCCATGCAGTGGAATTAGCCTGGGGAATTCCTGATAAATAAAAGCAAAGGGCCTTGATAAGGAAACAGCTGGAGCTTCAGCATGATCCACCACAGAGGGCTGGGATGCAGAACCAGCACAAATCCCCCACACTGCCACTCTCTCAAGGGGGTGACAGCATGGGGCTCATCTCCTGGTGGGTTCCTGCTGACCTACTGATCACACCATGACAGTGATGGATGGCAGAGCAGTGACAGAGGCAGAGCAGTGACAGGCTCATCCTGGCTCCCCAGAGGAAGATTTTCCCCAGGGTCAGCTGGATCACTGCCCCACAGAGATGCTTCTTCACCTCAAATCCTGCCCCTTCCTCACTCCTTGCTGGATCCCCTGGCTGTGCCAGTGATGGACAAAGCAGGCTGGGCAGGCCCTTCTTAGATGCTTCTCACATGGGAAACAGGGACACAGGACCCCTGGAGAGACCCATATCACTGGCTCAGTGAAGCCTCTGATGGTTCCTCAGCTTGTTCCTCTGAGGGTTTCATGGCTGCAGGGTCAAGAGTTTGCTCCCATCAGCTTTCAAAGCTCAGCTTCTGTGGGATTCAGAGGTATCCAGCTGCTGCCAGCTCACCCCATCCCCACGGGGAACATGAAAGGAGGTGTGAGAGCCCGCAGCTCACTGCCAGTGTCAACCCTCAGCACAGCACTGCTGTGCCAGCAGCCACCACATTTCCCTGGATTTCTCGCTCGCTGCTTCCTTTGTCAAGGCTCCCATCGTCCTGCCTGCTGCTGGATTCCTGTGTTTCCCTTGGCACATCCTGTGTGAGGAATCTTTTGCAATGGTGGCACCGAGCCCAAGCGTCTGAGAGCAGCTTCACCCACTGCAGAGACCTGGGAGAGGAACTGTGGTGTCCCCATGGGTCCCCTGGGAGATCTTCAGCCTCCCAGGATGAACAAATTAAAAACAGAGAGAAAATGGAGAGGGAAACCACAGCTTTGTTTTCCCAGGGGCCAAAAAGGGCTCCCAAGGACCTACCCTGCCTTCCTGACACTGGCTCTGCTTTTCTACTCACTAAAAATAAGCGAAGTGCTGGATGTGGCCAACAACCAGCAGCTGATGTGGGGCAGAGCCCTTGTTCCTGGCAAGGAACAGGGCTGCTTGCACTGGAAAAGGGACTGGAATACAGCTGGGTCACAGTGGGAAGGAGCAGGATCCAGCAGCCAGGGCTGGCAGAAGTCCTGGTGCAGGAAGGGGTCAGCACTGGAGCCACCACCTGGGCAGCGGGGGGCAAACATCCATGACTGTGTCCACTCCTTCTCCTGCCATGGGGGATTTTTGGGATATAGGGATTGCTTTGCTTTTGCTCCAAGAAGATTCCAAGGATGTGGAGCCTCTGCTCCAGTGTAGACAGGTTCAGCCCAGAACTTCACCTGGGCCCCAGGCAGGGGGAGATCATGGAATCACAGACCCATTTAGGTAGGAAAATACCTTTAATACCTTCAAATCCAACTGCTAACCCAGCACTGCCAAAGCCACCACTAAATCCAGCTCAGGGCAGAGCCAACTGCTCGGGGCACAAGCAGAGACAAACCCCATGGGGTGTTTATGCAACACCACCAGAAAAATCAATGCTGCTAAGAGTGGTTGTATCCCATTCCAAAAGGCGGGAGCATCTCCTTTTATTCTCCTGTTTGTTATAAAACGCTGAGTTGACACCCAGAGATTACAGGAAAACAGACACCATTTGGAAAGCTCGGGTTATGCAGCTCATCACTTTTCCAGCTGACCTGGCTGCAACTCCAAAAGGGGAGGTGGCAATTTCCAGCCCTCATTAGCTAAAAATAAGGTGCTTGACCAGAGGGCAAAGGCTGGGCTCTCTATGGGGCCTCTGGAGCCAAAGGGAAATGGAAAAGAGCTCCATGACAAGTGCTGCAGCAGCATGAGAGCAGGACTGGGACACCCAGGATGCAGACCTGGTCTCACCACGGGCCAGGAAGATCAGGGATGGGATGGAGGTGACATCCCACTGCACAACCCTGCAGAGGTGCTCTGGCAGAAGCAGAGCTGAGCTGTGTGAGGCAGAACAGCCCACTCCTTTGACATACAAAGGCAAAAACCTGGAAGACAAACCCAGCTTCCAGTGCAACAGCTCCTCCTCCCCTCGGTGGCTCGGCGGGCGGAAGGGAAGCAGGTTTCCCCTCACCAGCATCCACCTTGAGCGAGGGCTGGGAATGGCGGCGGTGCCGGAGGATTAGCCCTGCTCTCCACACCGCTGGAATGGCCTAGTTTAACCACACAGCACATCTCCTGCCTCAGCCCTCTGCAGCACTTCTGAGTTGGGAGCACGGGCATTGCCCCTCTGACCCCATCCTGGTGTGTGTGTCCCTGCACACCAGGATTTGCATCTTCTGGCACAAGGTCATTGCACAACATGCCTGTTGCCCAGAAAGGCTGGGAACACTGGGATTTCATAAGCAGAACAGGCACCCAGTAATGGGTTCTGTGTGACAGCCACGGCGCTGACCTTGTGGGGAGGAGAGAACAGAGCACCCAGCTCATCAACACACTCGGGTGTTCCTGTGTCCCTTTGAAGATGTAGCATGAAGCCATTAAATAATAAAATGTCAATTGCAGAGCGGCCCCAGCTCCTGCAACGCCCTATGGTGCTGGAGACACTTTGAGATGCTGCACAAACAGATGTGGGGCTGGTGCTTGAAGGGAGAGTCTGGTGCATGAGATGTGGGTTTAGGGCATGCAGGGAGAGTCTGGAGTGTGCAGGGACAATATAATGCATGCAATGTGGGTCTGATCCATGTGACATGGGATTGGTGGATGCAGGGAGGGTCTGGTGCATGAGATGTGGGTCTGGGTTGTGCAGTGAGGGTCTGGTGCTTGCAGGGAGGGTGTGATGCATGTGACAAGGATCTGGTGCATGAGATATGGGTCTGGTACATGTGATGTAGGACTGAGGCATGCAGGGAGGGTCTGGTGCATGGGATGTGAGTCTGGGGTATGCAGGGAGGGTCTGGTGCATGGGATGTGAGTCTGGGGTATGCAGGGAGGGTCTGGTGCATGGGATGTGGGTCTGGGGTGTGTAGGGAGGGTCTGGTGCATGGGATGTGAGTCTGGGGTTTGCAGGGAGGGTCTGGTGCATGCGATGTGAGTCTGGGGTGTGCAGGGAGGGTCTGGTGCATGGGATGTGGGTCATGTGCGTGAGATGTGGGTCTGGAGAGTGCAGTGCAGGTCTGGTGAGTGCAATGCGTGGCTGATGCTGCCATGTGGGTCTAGTGCATGTCCTGTGGGTCCAGGGCTGTGAAGCAGGACCGGTGGGTGTGGTGGGGGTCCAAGCGGGTTTGCAGTGTGGGTCAGGGTACATAAGATATGGGTCTGAAAAGTCAGACACGGGTCCAGTGCGTGCCACGAGGGTCCTGCACATGCCGTGGGCTCTGGTGCAGCAGAACGGGTCTGGTGTGTGCCGCGGGGCTCTGGCACACGCAATGCGGGTGCGCTGCGGGCCCGGTGCGTGACCCGCCCCGAGCACCCCGTGCCCCGGGAACCCCCCCGCTTCCGCCCCCCCCACCCCGATGCGGAGCGGCGCTGGCAGACCCGGCTGCGCCCCCCGCCTCCCCCCACCCCGAATCCGCAGCCAGAAAGGGATGAGTCACGGATGGGCCCCGCACCGCGCCCCCCGCACCGCGCCCCGCACCGCTCACCTGCGCGGGGCCCCGCCGATGTCGGGGGCGGCAGCGCCGGGGTGGGGGGCTCAGCGACCTGCCGGGGAAGGGAGAGAGCGGACGGTGAGCGGCGGCGGCGGGGGGCCCGGAGGGGTGCCCGGTGCGGTGCCCCTCGCCCCACCCCGCACCCCGCGACCTCCCCCGCCTCCATCACCTGCGCCGGCCTCCATGGGTGCGGCGGGGCGGCCGGGAGCGCTGGAGGGATGAGGGAGGGATGAGGGAGGGATGGAGGAGGGAGGGATGGCGAAGGGAGGGAGGGAGGATGGATGGATGGAGAAGGGAGAGAGGGAGGGATGAGCGGTGCAGCTGCGTAATTTGCTCCCTCCTCTGCGATCTTAAAGCGACGGCGCCGCTGGTGCCTCCCCCCGCTCCTCCCGCCGGGTTTCCCCCCGTTCCTATGGCAACTCCCCTCTGCCGGAGCGGCACAACCACCTCAAAAAAAACAAACCGGCCGGGTTTTGGGGTCCCTCCCCGTCTGCGAAGCCCCGCGGGCCGGATGTGCCCTGCGCCCCGTGGCCCCGGGCTCCTCGCCCCGCGTAACCCCGGAGGAGGAGGAGGAAGGGAGGGGGAGCCGGGGCGGCTCCGCGCTGCGGCCACCCGGCCCTTGGAGTCCCCCCAGCGCCGTAGTTGTCATTATAAGCAGTTCAGCTCTGAGGGATCCCTGCCTCTAATTAGTGACGCACTTTCATAAAGTAAAGTCATTAAATAACCGGAATTCTGCGCCCCATTTCAATCCCTCTGGCTCAGCCCTAATCTCTGGGGCTGGGGTGGAGAAGCAGCATCAGCCACCCCGAGCTGCTGTCCCGGGTTGTGACTGGCGTCCGGGAGGTTTGGGAGATGAGGCAGAAGGCTGGCACGGCACGGCACGGCACGTCCTGTTCTTCAGGTTACTCATGGCACTTCCCACACGCTTCCTGCTGTAACTGTCAAGATGAACCTTCCCAAATTATTTGCTGAGGAAACGTCTCGGGAGCCCCCGCGCGACATCCTGCAGCCTGTGCGGGGAGCAGCGGGGTACCGGCTCCGGGGGCGCTCCGTGCCCGCGGCCAGCAGCGCCAAGGTCGGCTGCGGACACCCCCGCGGGGACCAGGAGCGTGGGAGATGCGCATGTGCCTGTGTTAGAAACATCCACAGAACACCCAGCGTGCGTGGATCCACATACGGGAAATGTTAATGTGGGAAATAGCCACAGTCAGAGTAGAACCTGCGCCCGGTTTGGGTCTGGACCCGATGCCCATTGTGCTCCCCAGACATTCCCAGCTCCCTTTGTCACGCCTGCATGGTTATTCCAGAGTTTTGACAAACCTGTTTGGTAAATGTGTGTCAGTCTTCCCTCCAGCACTATTTCCTGCATGATTTGTACCTCATTTATCCCGACACGCAGACTGTTTTCAGTGTGTATATATCTCCTGCCTCCCATTTATTCCTGCCCGCCTCCAGCTGCCTTTTGTTTCCCTCTTTGCCGGTGAATCCAAGGCACAGCCTCTCTCCTTGAAAGGAAAATTAATGAGTTATCACATCTGCTGCCACTGGAGCAGCTCTGACCATGTGGCACAGGCAGCGGCTCTGCTGTGAGATGCAGAGTCATTCCTGATGGCTTTTGGGAAAGAAAAATGGTTTCTCCTTCTCTCTGCAGTGCTTGGTCTCCCAGGATACCCTGACCTGAAGAGCGGGAACACCACTCCAGGGAAACTGGGCCTGCTGCAGGAAGAGAGGGAGAGGTTTTCACCAAACCAAACCCTTTTCCCAGTTCAGCACCTGCCTTTGGAAGTGGCAGGTCTGCTATAAGGAAAAGATGAGCTGCCCTTGGTTCCAGTCTTGGCCTGAGCCATGCTCCTGTTCCCACCCAAAAACAATGTTTCTTTTGCAGAAAACGGAGAAGTTTTGACCATTCATGGATGCTTTTCCCTTCCTTACACCCAGAAAAGATTCAGAGAACAGCAGCAAAGGCCCATTACTTATTTAATCAAATATACCTGTTCAGAAAGGACACTCAGCTGGGACAATCCACAGCCAGTGGCTACCCCATGCCATCCCCCTGCCCCACACTGGGGCTTCATCTCTTTTAAAGCCTTTTTATTCCCTTAAACCCTCAAAACCAACCCCCCCAAATCCTGTACAACAGGAACCACACATTAGTGGGCCTAGAGGAACAGGGGTGTCACTGAGGTGAGTGAACACCTGAAAGTCAGGTGACAGTATCACCCATCCTTTCCCATTTTAAGTAAAATCACCAGGTCCTTGACTCCAAGATGAACCCATAGGATTTAATCCTTTAGAAGAAACAGCAACAAGCAAAGGAAACATCTTCTGATTTTTATTGATTGCACATGAAGGAACAGTGATGTCCCCAGAGCACCAAAGCACCTGAATGGGGCACAACCACCCCTCCTCCAAGTGGGAGGCAGCTGGAAACCAAGAGCTTCAGAAAATGACAGTAAAAGGGATAAGATTTATCCTGAATTAGATAAAAATGCAAGGAACTAATAATATTTCAGTTAACAACAATTTTTAAATAAGTCTACTTATGAATAAAGATGCAAGTAAGTTAAAAAGCTCTGTGAAATCTGAAAATGCAGGATTTCTAGGAAATAGAATTTCTTGCTGCAGCTTCTGGACTCATCTCTGGACTCTGGCCAGTGTAACCTCTGTCTACCTGAATACACCAAAGCAACACTGGAGACAGTGACCCTACTAGATATTAAAATATGAAATACTGAACATTCTTTGATAGAAACAATTTAAAATAGTACTTTTTTTTTCAGCTACAGAGAGTAAACAGATAACTCTTACTGATATTAGAGATTTAACAGAAACAAGCCTTGTCAAAAATAATTTAAGCTCCAAAGGTAGCTGCTGAGAAAGGGTTTGAAGAACTTTTATAAAAACACTTCAAGGATTTCTATAAAGTTCCTTTGAGGACTTTTCTAAAATCCTTCACAATGTAAATCTCTTATGTAGAATATATATTTTAGTGGTATTTTATTAACATATTATATAACTATCATATAACTCATCATGTAACTATAAATATTAATAATAAGCCCTGTAGTGATCACCTGGGGCAGGACCCCTGCACAAACCATTACTGAGTGGTGTAGAGGACAGGGAGCTCTGCTCATCTCCCACAGTTTGACAAGACATTCCATCCTTTTTCCAGGAAAACTATTTGCTGGAAAATGTAACCTAAGATGTATTTTGATCAATTTATCTGATCCTGTCAAACATGGGCCCAGCAGTGGCTGTGAGGTCAGCAAAGGGCTCGTGCTGCTGCAGCCTGAGGACCTGCTGCTTCTTCAGCACCAGAAAGGTGTAAAACATGGCTGCAGCTTCTTTCTGGCTCTTTCTCTGGCAGAGCTCCCGAAAACTGAAGGAACACACGCCTGATCTCTTCAGCTGCTGCATGAGGGAAATGAGAAATCAGTCAGGTCAGCTTCTCCACCAGTAAAACTGGAGCCCATGGAGTCCAAACAGAGGGCACTGCACAGAGGGAATATCTCTGCCTGAATGCCTCAGATGGGATCCAATCTCCATACAATCATGGAAGCACACACTGGTTTGGGTTGAAAGGGACCCAAAGACCATCTCATTCCCACACCCTGGATACCTTCAACTAGATGAGGTTGCTCCCAGCCCCATTCAACCTGGCCTTGAACACTTCCAGGCATGGGGAGTCCACAACCTCTCTGGCTATCTTTCACCTGTGTTTATAGAAGTGGCTCTTAACATTTAGTGCCATAATAGCATTGGTACTTATGTGTCCTACTAAAATCTACAATTCCACTGAATTCCATTACACCAGGAGCGCTTCCATCATGCTTTGTGATTGATAATAAATACCCTTTAGCAATTCTTTGGTTTCAGAGTTATCTCTTGTTTTTTAAAGGCTGTACTCAGGTGTAAATATTTATTTATTATTTGCACAGAACCTTTGAAATATGTTCCAAAAAAAGAGCATTCAGAAAATTCTAGTAATTCCAGCAGCTGTGGAAAAGAACACACATCAAGCACCCCAAATCCTGACTTTCCACAGAAATACTAAAAAAAAAAAAAAAGCACATCCTGCAAGTGAGAGGCAGAGACACAATGGACAGTAGAAGGAAGAGCTTTTCTAACATGATCCAGCTGAAATCAACACCAGCTTTTGGTATCTAGTAACAAAATCCAGCACTGGTACCTGTAAAGTTTTTTGTAACTGGAGACTTCTTCTGCGCCATCTTATTTCTTCACTGTCTTTCCTGGTTTGCTCCTTGAGAGGAAGTAAACAGAAGGTTAGTCAGGGTGTGTAAGAAGTCACACATCTTGAGAAAAAGGACAGAACAGGAAAAAGGACTGAAAATCCAGATGGAGCTCAGCATCTTGATGGCCAAACTCAAGGAATCTGGAGCCTCTGACACCTCTGTGCTCACACGAGGTTTTGTGAAACAAATGAAGGAATGGGACCTGCGTGCTCTGTGCTACAGAAACAGCTCAGGTGCAATGGGCCATGGACGTGGTCCCAGTGAGGTAATGCTCTGTGGGACTGGGATTCTGACAGGATTTGTACTGGCCAGGGGCTTAAAGAGATGTTCCAATATTTGGCTTGGGCTTAACCTCTGAAGTCTGCAGCTAACTGCCCTGGTTTCAGAATACCTGAGCATCTTCAGAGCCAGCAAGGTTGAAATAATTTACTCCCTGTGAGTTCATGATGCATTTTTTTTTTTTTTTTTTTTTTTTTTTTTTTAAGAAACATGGTTCTCCTTCTGAAATAAGCCAGGGCCATCATTTTAGGACACACACCTTTGGCACTTCCACCTGTGCTTCCAGCTGTGCTTCAGCTTCCTGGCCCAGGGAATTTTTTGAGCTCTCAGAAAAAGCTGTTCCATCCTCCTGTGCACATGAAAAAGACAATCACTAGGCCTGACCATTTATGCACACAGTGCAATTCTCATTACACAGTTCTGCTCAAAGAATTTATTGTAATGAAGTTTTTCAAAATAAGTTAATAGCTGCTATTTCTCCCATGTTTTTCCTGATACAGGGAAGTACCTTGCTGTAGGATTTATCCTATAGATGAATCGAAATCTATGGCCAGAGTTCAGGTATGGAGCACATATTTTCTGCTCCCATTAGCTCCAATTTCATCACTTTTTAACATTAATGAGCCTCATATTCTCCAAAGAATGCCCTTTAGCATAAGTGAAGATGGAAGAGATATTGCTTAAGTATTTCCTCAATATGGGACACAAAAGATAAGTTTTATCCTTTATAAAGATTATATTTGTCTCTTCAGTACAGTATTTCATATTTAATATTAAGCTCTCATTTATATGTAGTGATTAAACTGCAATCTATGCTGATTAATAAACATTTTAATTCATCATTCATTGTGGGAGTTTACCAAATTATAATTAAACTTTCATCACACAAGCTGCTTAATGCTCTCTTGACTGGCTTTTGCATTTTTCCAAACATTAGTAATTTCTTAACATGTTTTAAATGGAACCTTAGAAAAAAGTGGAACCAATAGACACATTTAGGTCTCTAAAACTGAGGAAAACTGCTCACTATAATTTCACCACAGTTGTCATTGGTTTCATTTCTGTCATTCTGTGATGTCAACATAAAGGAATCATTTCCAATTTTTCTCTCAGTCTCAGAATGAGCTGGCTCCTGCAGGTAACTTGGCT
This sequence comes from Oenanthe melanoleuca, assembly GCF_029582105.1. NCBI lineage: Eukaryota > Metazoa > Chordata > Aves > Passeriformes > Muscicapidae > Oenanthe > Oenanthe melanoleuca. The sequence continues at coordinate 7,033,876 of NC_079353.1, forward strand.
CTTCTACTGGCAGCCTCTCTGTATTAATAGAAAACCAGGGTTGAGGAGGCAGTTACTGTGAATCACTGTCCTTAAAAAAGTCCCACTGAAAACCAAAAATCACACCCAAGTTCAGAGTCTTTGAGAGGAAGAGCCAGCATATGCAAATACTGAAGAATCATCATTCTCCAATAGGAGCATGGAAGAAGAACCTTCCAAGGCAGGTTTGCCTTTTCTGGAAGTTGACCTTTATGGACTCAATGGAGGTGGGTTTGTTAAGTAATTTTTGAGGAAGGTTAGGTTTCCAGCAGAGCAAAGGAGTGCAAATGGATACATCCTTCTCAGAAGAACTAAAATGGAACACTTCTTCTTGCCTGATATTAACCAAACACACATTCCAGATACAAGTAGAACTATTTACATTAATTTGGAATTTTGGAGAGCAGTTTGATTAAGCTTAGAATAAGTGGAAAGCTTTTTTTATAATTATATAAAAAAAAAAGCCCACAAGAAATATTACCCAAATCTGCAGTTTCAGAGATACTTAGATAAATCAAAGATTAAACCAAAAATATCTCCTTATGCCGCAAGGAAGAAAATACTTTGATTTCATTTTTTAAGAAACAAAAGAACAGTAAAGTAGTAATTTATGGAATACTGCACACAAACACCTTTTGTGTCTCTCAAACATTATATAGAAAATATTTCCTAACAGCTAATTCTGCACAACAGAATTAAAATATTACCTGTAGTATCTTGCTCTTTTCTCATTTCTTTCATTTCAGACTTCCTCTGTATTCCATTTGCTCTCGTCTTAAATCTGTTAGTCTTGAAGCATTTTTCAAACAACTGAAAATAATTATTTTTTCTATGTTTGCTTTCAGAGTATCATGCCAGATTATTTGCAAACATCAACACAAAGATAAGAATATGAGCTGTATGTTAATGACTGCAACCCAGAATTTCAGTATTTGAATTAGGTCACTCTTAAAATCTGGTTATTATTTTTTGTTTTTAAGCAATAGCTTTCTGCAGCTCTGACATAATTCCATGAAAAAAATATGTTAGGAGGAGTTTGGACCATTTTTCTCGAAGCCAGCCAGTCAGTAAGGATGAAAGAAAGAAACATCTGCAGTTTTCATCCTCTTAAAGAGCAAGTTGTAATTCTGCAGCTGGACTCTAAGTGGTGAAGCTGCGCTTCTGCAGTGAACCCTTCCAAATCCATGAGCAATATCCTAATAATAATGTCTGATGTACCTTTAAAGTAAATATAAACAAAACGTTTCAAATTGAAGAGGAAATAAACCAGAAAACAGCACAACAAAGGATAGAGTATAAATGAAATGGACAGAAAAATAAAAAGTTGTGTCTCAGTGTGAGATCAGTCAGGTGCCAGTGTGTGAAATGAAATGAAATAGCAGCTCTTCTGTTCCTTTTGTAATTTTTCACTTGTTGGAGTGCAGGAGGTTAGGGCTGTGTCTCCACAGATAATGAAATATTAGTGCTGAATGTGCAAACCATGAGGTGTCCAGTTGACCTGTACTTCAGAGCAATGCTCAGTGCACACCTGCAGCCAGCTCTAAGCTCTGATCAATCAGAGTCTGCAAAGCCTCCCTCAGTCAGATCCCAGCTCTGCAACAATCCTGGCCCCACAAGGAGCTGATCTTTACCTTTAGCAGCTGAGCATGAATCACAGGCTGTGTAGGAAGAAACAAGAGTTTATCCACACCTCCCCACTCCTTCCACATCATGGTTTTCTTGGTTGGGGGAGCGAGGTCCAGTGTGGCCAGGAGGTCCGTGCAGTTGGTGAGCTGCTTGTAAATGGTCTGGCAGCTGAGCTCCTTCTCTGCATCCACCAGCAGCTTCCTCTTCCTTTGTTTTTTTTTCCTCTGGGTGACAGCTACATAAAGCAAGTATTAATAACAAGTCTTAAGGTCTATACCTAGGACATTAAGCACACAAAAAAACCCCAGTGAATCAACCTGACTGCCAACCTTCTGAACACTGCCTAGACTTGAAAATCAAAATACAAGTGCACAGGCCATTCCTTCAAAAGTTTCTATTAAGTTTTCACGCTTTTGTACTCTTTTGCTGGAAATTCCCTTATGTTTAATTGTGGAAGAAAAATTACTCTTTTAATAAGGAACTCAGAGAACTTAATGAGAACACATGATACAGCAACAAGACTGAATAAGCTGTCTTTAATCCATCAGGAAGTTAAGTGCTCCAGGAACTGCTGATGCACTCAAGACATTGCATTATCTCATAATTAATATCTGTATTTGTCAGTTTAATCCTTTAGCAATTTAATCATGATGGTAACACAAAAGAAAGACACAGATTAGTTACATATCCATAACTTCCTGGATATTACTTGGGCAGGCCAGAAAATTCCAATAATGTAAATACTGCTGTCAACATAAGCTTGTTTATTCATAAACAGCCACCAATGTGATAGTAGACATTTAGATTTCCTCTACAGAGGAAATGTAATACTTTTCACCTTGGATCTTGTTAAAAGTTCACAAACAAATGTTTTCCAAAGGCTTGCAAGTTTTAGGATTGTGATTTTAAATATAAAAGTCACAGATATGTCACTGGCAATTAAAGTTTTTCAGGTGAATCTTCAGCACCACTCCTGAGGCCAAGCTTGCAATGCTACCAGAGCTGAAGAGCAACAAAACTTGGTACATGGAAGAAACTGCAAGTAAAGATTTGGGCAGCTGAGATAAATTAACCTGACACTGGGTTAGTATAATATTTACTGAAAATGAAACTCTGACAGCTGGAGCAGATGAAATCTAAGGTGGTAATAATCTATATTGCAGGTATTTCCACTACTAAAAAGCAAACCAAACCTAGTTTAATGTGAACATTCATCAGAAACTGATCAACTTCTAACCTGTATCATCAACTGGCTCAAGCACAAATCCTTCTTCCTGGAACAAAAGGATTGTCTCATTCATTGAGTGGTTTGCATCCTTAATGGTGGTGTCTGCACAGTTGGACTCAACTGCAAAAAAATGCAGCAAATAACCCAAATTAAAAAAAAAAAAAAAAATACAATATGGACTAATTTCTCAATCACTCTACAGAGAATGATATCAGACAAAACCAGTGAGAAATAGGAAACTGTGGTTTTGTTTATTATCTCACTTACATCCACCAGTTCCTTCTCATGTGTGTGCCCTGAACACTTCCCTTCACTGATCCCAGAATGACCAGTCTATAGGAGAGATAGAAGAACTGATCTGGAGAAAAACTCACCCAAAAGAAAGTGTTTAGGGGCAAAAGTGTTTAGTTTCAATCACTACCTGTTTCTAGTTCCAGGCAAGTGCATGGCAGTTTTCTGTCAACAGAAAGGGAACAAGTAGCACCAGCAATAGAGCAAGGAGAGGCAAGGGCCACTCTATCCCTTTAAAGCTGTTCTAGAATTCTCTGTTTTAAACTAACAGTCTGATGGGGGAGTAAGGATTTAAGATAGCAAAAATTTCTCAGAAATAGTTATCAAAGCTTAATTTCTTTCATCGATATCAAAAGAAGATTAACACCTTTATGAGCTACTTAAGTGTCATTTGTGGTAGAAATATGAAGGCAGAAATAGAAGCACAGAATTTTTTCTGTTGGGAAGACCTTTTAAGCTCTCACTAGGAAAGTTCACTGTTACAGGGCAGCCTTTTTTTGGGTTTCTTTCCCCTTCAAAAGGGATATCATGCTGTGAGCAGCAGGGTGGACCAACAGCATATTCAACAGGATGTCACATGAAGGTTTTTCCAAGCAATGTCAAGTTACAAATTTGGAATCCCTGAATCAAATAAAATTATCCTAAAATGGTGGATGAAGCAGTTTAGGGGGAAAAAAAAAGTAAAGTAAATGAAGAAAGGAAGAAGGCATAAGTACACTACAAAAAGCTGAATGTGACTGACATCAGGCATTAACACAGGAACAGAGGGTTTATGTGAGATGGAGCAGACACTGCAAACTCACTGGCTGTGCTGTTCTCTGGCAGATCTTGTGACAAAGGACGTGCTTCCTCCACATCAAGAATGTCTTTATCTAGGACATTTTGCTCATCCCTCAACAGGATTTCTTAAATGCAAAACACATAGTTTTAATCATCCTAAGCCTTAATAGTCATGAAATAGCCTGATACAGCCTAGCCTGACAGTTAGTCAAGGTTAATACTCTGCAAAGAAAGCAAGCTCAGCTTCTGCAGAGGCCGTCAGTGGTACGGCTGTCTGCAACAGCACACAAAGGAGTGGATTAGTCCCAAGTTTGAGATTTCCACCTTTTTTATGGCCAAATTATGGCCTTGACAGTGTTAACAGGTATCAATATGTAAGGTTTACATAAATACTCTAAGCCATAATGATGTAGAAGCTATTTTGTTGCCTTACAACAGTAAGGATAAAAATGCAGCATCATTTCACCTTTGAAAACAGAAATTATGCAATATAGCCTTTAAACCAATTTGACTAGGCAGTGTCTAAGTGACCATAGATTTAGTGAAAAAAATATGTATAAAAACAAAAAATAACATAGAATTTATGTTTGACAACAATAGCTTTGATGCTGTCTTGACTGTTTTCGTGTAAGAATAAAAACATTTGGAAAGGAACTGATTCTGTTTGCCCGTGGCAAATCCTACCAATCATATCTATTGCATCCTCCTCATCCCCAAAATTGTCATTCTGGAAGGAATAAACATCTTCATGCAGCACAGATTTGTCTTCACTGGTGCTGGTTGAGTTGGGATCAGCCACCAGACTGTTACTGCTCGACAGGACACTGCCCTCAAAGAAGCTCTGTCTCCTCAGTGCAGCTGCTTCTTCATCTTAGGGAACACACAATTTCTGATCACTCATCTGCCTGAGTTTTGGAAACCCAGATTTATTAATTTCCTAATTTTTCAAGTAATTTGTAAAAGATAGCAAGACATCCCATACCTCAAATAGAATAAACAATAAACAGTGTTATCTAATTCAGTAAAAGAGGAAATGTTTGGTTTGGTTCTCAGTCTCTGACACCAGATTATATTGCTTACACAGAATTTTAAACCTGAGACAGTATGATAGGCCCATCAGCAAAAGCATGAAACAAATGCACCTTTAATAATAGTTTTTTCACATGTGGAAAGGCCTCATATAAAGGTTTCACATAAAACACACTTCCCCTTATGAAATATTTCCACTTTCTCAACTTCTCTCACCGAAGTTTCTATCACAGAGAAGTATACTGCTGTCATAATCCTCTGTAAGTGTGATTTCTTCAGGTTTGCTCTGATTCAAGGAAAAATGTTCAGCAACATCAATGGCCCTGATGAGAAAAATATTATAAAAATATAGGATGAACTGAAACTCATTGAGCATTCAGCTGGAATGTGAAAACTAGTTTCTACACAGCTTTCACTCCTGGAATTTTATCACAAGCTCCCGTATTTCTCCAGTCTCTTTTACCAGTAAACTTGGGCTTTTGTGATTTTGCTTCCATCTAAGCCCTGGTATTTACCAGACCCTTGTCAGAAAGCAACTAAGTAGTGAAACATCTTTTAAATCAAATGACACAAGTCTTTGGGCAGGCAGAAGAGGCTCCTTTACAGAGTAAGCACACTGAGGCACTTGAATAAAGTGTATTATATTGCAGCTGTACTTACAAAATAATAAACCCCTACTGATCCCATCAAACCATATTTATGAGGAGGTACAGAGCAACCCTCGGTGGAAATCTCTTGTCCTGGACCTTCGGGGCATCAGAGCCATCAGAAACATGACTTAGTCTCTTGCTTTTTATCAGTTTTCTACATTAATGATGCTTTGTGAAAAAAAAAAGCCTAAGAAATATGCTGGCTTTTTCTCAGGAGCCAGGCTGACTTTTGCTGATAAAACACCCCAGCCCCAGAGAGCAGTGGAGCAGAAACAAAGTTGCCCAGTGGAACAGTGCAACACTGTGTGGTTACTGGCCGTATCTTTCAGGATTAATACTAATTTTTGTCTCTTCTCTTGAGGTTCAGAAAGCTGTTTGCATCCTTCACTCAGATAATTTTAAATCCTGAAGTCTAAGTTCAAGACATTATTTCATTGTGAAGGTCTGTTGATTAAAGGAAAACTACCAAAGCACAACGTCTGCGGCTGTAGCCTTGTAGATTTCAGAATTTAGGAGAATTCAGTTATTAAATTGAAACAACCACATCTGAGTCTCGACCAGACAACAGCAAGTATACTTTTACTTCTGAAAATACTAAAAGAATGAATAAAAACTAGGGAAGTATTTACTTTACATCTGGTAGTGGTGCTTCAAAATCATGAAATTCTTCAGGTAACGTAATGGACTGATAAGCAGCCTCAAAGTTCTCTGCTGGAAGGTCAAGAAGCCCTGAAATAAACAGACAACATAACAAAATAAGTATCAATAAAATAAAATAAGTGTTCTCTCCCAAGTAGGTATAATAAGCCCATAAACCTGTCAGGAGAGGCTACTGCCATTCTAAATCACAGATGGGTAAAGCTTAGGCACCCAAAAGTGGAATTGCAGTTTCCATGTCCTTAAGATGATCTATTTTTTACAGACAGATACAAAAGAGTCTGCTGTAACAGGACCTGAAATATGTAAATACTTGTGTTGGTGAACAGCTGCTTTAAGTCCCTGGAAGGTTCTCCCAGCTGACGTTTAGCCCAGAGTCTTTTCCTTTCCTCTGCTCTGTCTCTATAACACTGCTCTCCAGCACTAAATAATTATGTACTCAGACTGAAATTACTTGGGAATCAGAGAACCCTGGAAAAATTTGAGGAGGGATTTCTCAAGATCATCCAACCCAACCTTTTGCTCAGAACAGTGTCAATTTCAAAGTCAGATCACTTTTGACTATTTCTGTTGATGGTCATTTCACAGCATCCCTGAACAGCCTCTTTCAGCATTTTACCACTTCTGCTGAGATTCTTCTCCTCCCCTTCTATTTAGGTAAAGTCTCTGTTGCTGCAGTGGTAACTGCTATGTATTTTTGAGCTGTATGGTGCTCTCCAAGTTGCAATAGCATCAATTTCCAAAATAGCCACAAGTTGTGGCCGGCAGATTTCTGTTGGATATTTAAGGAAAATTTCTTCACTAAAAGGGTTTTCAAGCCCTGGCACAGGCTGCCCAGGATAGTGCTGGAGTCACTATCCTTGAAGGGATTTGAAAGACACGTGGTATTTGGGGACATGGCTTAGTGGTGACCTTGGCAGTGCTGGGTGAACAGTTGGACTGGGTTTTGGAGGGCTTTTCCAGCCTAAACGACTCTGTGATTCTATAATTCTGTGATCATATCCTTCAGAATAATGCAGAGTAATTATTCACTATTTTGCAAACAGACCAGGTCACAAAACACATTAAAACTGGCAATATACACTGGTGTTCTCAGGCTTTTTTTTAGACAACAGTGCCTCCTATTTATTGCCCAAGCATGACAAACACAGAGCCTGTTGGAAAAGGCTCCAGTCATCTCAGCTCCCTTCTCCCTGTCTACATGGCTAGAGCTCAGAACACACTGTCAGGTCTGGCACTGACACTGTTAGACATGTTGTTGGGGTCATCGGAAATTAAAATTAATTATCTAGCAATGGAGGCTGAACTCAAGCATCTTCTTGTAAACCCACTTAAGATACTGCTTCTGTTAAGGGAGTCAAAGACCTCAAATGGCACTAAATTAAGCAAGACTAAACACCAGCAGAAGGCACCAGTATGTCCAGTTTCCTTTGGGGTCAGTAATGTGTATATAATGGAAATATCCAAAAATTAACTTTTAAAATGAGAGCTGTACAGAACACAGATGAAAAAATGCAGAATTTTGTGTATACCTGGGCGAAAGGCTGTCTTCATTTTGGTCAGAGCTTCACTGCAGTCTGCCAAGAGGTACTTTGCTTTCCTGTGGTAAATCCGCACCACCCCCAGGAGTAAGTGTCCAGAGGTTCGCAGAGCTATAGCTAACTGTGAGAATTTAAAATTAAAAAAAAAAAAATTAAAAAGTTGTTCAGGAGTTAGTATTTTTTGCAAAAACATTAAAATATTACACAGAAGTAATAGAGCTCTCTACAAGAGACCAACACCTCCTCCCCAGGAGATCCCTCCTCATGCCACAGCCTACCTTTGGCGAGAGGATTTTTTGTACGGTGGCCTCTAAATTGCACTCAAAGATATGTGCCTTGGTGAGCTTCTTCTCCCAGTGGGCAGCCAGCCAGATTTTGGCCAGTGGCCCCCGCTTGCTGATAAGCAAATGGACGTAGAACATGGTGCCTGGCCAAAGGTCTCAGGGAAGCCCCGACAAAATTCCCTGAGCTCTTCCCCTTGCAAGAGGAGATGGGTCCTGGGGCACCAAGTGGGATTCGGGATTTAGTGGAATCTGAGTGAATGGGGTGCTATGGGGAAGGGGGAATTTAGTGGGATCTGAGGGGATGGGGGGACACAACCAGACAATAAAGGGGATGAGAGGATTTATGGGATCTGAGGAGACAGGGCACCCAGGCAGATATGGAGGGGATGTGTGGATTTAGTGGGATCCAGAAGGGCTGGGATCACCCATCTGGGTGCTGACAGGATGAGGAGAACCCCGAGAGCACTGAGGGAATGAAAGGATTTAGCAGGACCCTCAGAGGGCAGGGGGGTATTTGGCGGGATCCTTAGGGGATGAGTCAGGCTGGATTTAGTGGTGCCTGAGGGGACAGGGGGATCCAGCAGGACCTGAGGGGATGGGGTGCCTAAGACGCCGAGGGGCCCTGGGGATTTAGTGAGATCTGAGGGGACGGGGGCCTGAGCAATGCCCGGAGGGGCGTGCTGGATTTAGCGGGATCCTGAGGGACGGACGGGCACAGCCGGCCGCCGAGGGGCCGCGGGGGGATGAGAAGCCCCGCGGGGCTCTCGGGGATGGAGGGGGATTAGGCGGCGCTGAGGGGCTCGGTGGGGCGGGCGCACCCTCCTGAGGCCTCGGCCGAGCGCGGGAGGCGCCGCGCGGGCCCAGGCCGGGCCTGCCCTCGGAGCCTCCGCCGCAGCCACGGAGCCCTCGGCAGGGACCTGCCTCCTGAAATGGGTCCCTGCTCCTTCCTGCGTTCACCGGCAGTACCCGCATGTGCCCGGGAGTGCGGTGCCGCACCCCTCATTTAACGTTCATGAGCGTGGAGAGCAATCTCACTCTCCCCCATCCATCTGTCCTCCTCCCTCTCCTCTCTTCCTTCGTCAGGAAAATTAACCCACGAACACCAGAGGTTTATGTCCAAAAAGGAGACAGAGGAGTCATTTTTGCTTTATTCGAATAAAGGGAGAGGCCATGGGGCATTCCCCTGGGATTTCTGGAATTTTTGGAGGACGCAGCCTCCTTTTATCCTATTTTCCCGGTCGCTTTTCCCTCTCTCTTTCCCCATTGGCTGGGGTACTCGAGAGGCACAGACTTCCCGGAACGCCTGACAACTGAGATTCCCCTCTAATGTATAACCCTCCCTTTTTATTTTTAATTCTTATACAATTCATAGCTTTTCCCCATTGCTTCTTCCATCTTCAAATATCTAATTTCATTTATCAGCGAACCTACAATTTGTTTGTAAAGGCAAATATCTTTTCCCATTCATCAATCAGTGGAATCCATCCCATTGTTTCTTTTATCTCTCAGTGCTAACCTTATCTACCAGCAGACCCGCAGCTTATTTGTAAAGACAAATCCGACATTCCTCTCACTCTCATCTCCTTATCTTCCCTTTCCCTGCTTCTTCTTCCCCTCCTCCTCCCAACGCGTTTCACCCTTGACATTCTAAAAGCCCGTTTGCAGACACCGCCCCATCTCTTTCTCTGCAGGTGAGCAGCTTCTGCGTGGCTCCAGACACGTCTGATAAAATTCCCCTGGTGAAGGAAATTCGCAGAAGAAAAACCAAACCAAACAAAAAAAAAAACAAAAAAACAAAAAAAAAAAAACAAAAAAAACCCCACAAAAAACCACAAACCAAACCAAACCAACAAACAAACAAAACAAAACCAAAAAACACAAAAAATCAAACAACACAAAAACCCCCACAAAACAAAACAAAACAAACCCAAACAAAAAAACAACAAAAAACCAAAGCCTCAGGTCGGACCTCTGTGCAGAGGGGGAAGGCAAAAGGTTTACAGCCATCCCTCTGTGTCAGCTCTAGCCACCCCTGAGAGAAGACAGTATTTTTGCACACTTTGGTGTCAGCAGCCAGGAAAAAAATAGTTTGTCACCCTCTGGTTCGTGCTTTCCATGCTTTATATTCAGGCAGAACACAGCGAGGCTCCCGTTGCTCCCAGGCACAGCCCGGAGCATCAGCTGTTGCCATATCACAAGGCACCTGTGGTTTTCCCTGTCTCCCTGGTGTTAGCTGAAGATAAAGAGATCTTAATTATCACCAGGAAAGTGCTGAACCTCATCCCAGTGCGGCTGTACAGCTGGCTGTAGTGGCAAACAGGGCTCCATCCCTCCAGCTGTCTTTAGGCTGGGGCTTAGACATTTGGGGAAGGAAAGGGATTTTTGCTATAAACCATCCTTGGAGTGGTGTATCCCCAACGGGGACTTGCAGGAACCTCCCACGAGCCCCAGAGCAGGTATCCACTGCTCTTCCAGGGCACCAAACCTATCTGGGAACTCCATGCCCATAGAGGGGAATCACCCTCACTGATGCCCACTGTCTACTCCAGCCATCCCCAGCACCAAGGCTGATGTCCTGCCCTGCCTGCCTTGCTGGTGGCAACAGTTCCCCAGAGCTGTTTGCTGGATCAGATATACCCCCATCCGTGGGGAGCACTGGGATGTTGTGTTTGGGGGACAAGGGACTGGCAGTGACAGGTAGGGAGGCTGTGATGTGCTGGGAACCTTTGGTCCTCCCAAACTGCTGGATCTCTCGGTAATGTAGAGCCAGCTTCTGAATTGCCTGGCTGCTTATTTCCTGACCTCTGAGTCACCTTGAGCCGTGCTGGCTGCGTGCGCTCACTCTGCCATGGGATGCTGTGAATGCTAAGGAGGCAGGAATGAAACTTCACCTCAGTGGTGAGGCTGGATAGGCGTCAGCACTGCCAGGGCACCAGACAGCTGTGCACTCCCCAAAATTAGGCTGTGTTGCACAGGGCTGTGTTAGGAAACAAAGCCAGGTCCACAGCCTGTCTAGCTCCATCACATTCCTTCTCCTGCTGTCCTCTTCTGCCTGCCTGAGGCTCCCATTTGCTGTCCCTCTCATCCATGTTCAATCATTTTGTCTGAGGAGTGATATGTTCGCATCCCAGGTTCCCCGTCTGGCTCCTTCACCCTATTCCATCTCCCAGACTTCTTCCCTCCCTCCTCTTTCCTTTTCTTTCCAAGTCGTCTGTCTCTCCCCTCCAGCACTCCTGCAGTTTTATTGTGAATTTTGGCAGTGCTCCCTCTGACCTTGGCTGTCTCCCTCCTCTCTTTGCTCCTGCACTGGCAGCATAGATCTTGGCTGTCTCAGTCTCTCCTCCTCTCCCTAAGTGCCAGCACCTTGGGCATGGAGTGGCCTTTCCCAGTCCTCATGCTCAGCCACTCAGGATCAGACTGGGGAAGGTTTCTGGGCGACCCGAGGTCCCTTCAAAGGCTTGGGGTCCCCTCCAGCTCCCATCCAGCAATGGCAGCGGGATCCTGGAGCAGCACAGTGCAAGCAGGATGCATCCCTCCACCTCACCCATCATAGGCTGATGCATTGCTGTGGGATTGGGGTGCAGGAGCAGCCCCCCAGGCAGCATGGATCCCTGACCCCATGCAGGCTCAGCCCTGTCCCTGTATGAAGGTAGGTGGGAGGCACAACACGAGTGCTTCTGCTTCTGGCCCACAAATCCCCATCCTGGCCGGGCTCCTGGCCTTGGCATCCCTGGGTGCACAGGCAGCCACAGGGCCTGAGTGCTCCAGAACAGAGTGCTTGACCACAGCTCTGCTCAGGAGCAAACTGGTGGCAGTTCTGTCTTCCCAGGGAATTTGGTGATGGTGAGGCAGCAGATCTGCCCATCTGTTCACAGTGATATGCCTGCCTGCTCCAAATCCATCTTTTCCTGCTGATTTGGGACAATCTGTGTCCCATGACCTACTTGTCTCCAAGCATCTCCTGCCTTCCTGCAGAGTGGGTTGGTACTAAAGCCTCTCTAAATGTAGTTAATGTGTCAGGAGGCACTTACATTTATATTTAATTCTGCTTCTTTCTCGGCCCACTTCTGGCTGCATCTCTGGGGACACTGTGCTGGGAAGCCTCTGTGTTTCATAGAGTCACGGAATGGTTTGAGTTGGAAGACACCTTACAGATCATCTCATTCCAATGGCAGGTCCATGCCCCTACTGCAGCTCAGAGACTGGAGGTGCCATGTGTTGGTCTAGAGGGTTCCAGTCACCATCATGGATAGACACTGAGCCTGGATTGTGTTGCACCTGTGCAGCCCTCAGAAAATGCCACACTCTTTATTTGTGTGGCATACCCTAAAACTGTCTGAGCCTTTTTTATCTGTTTTAGCTGTATCTGACAGAGACTTCAGAGAAAATCCCTGCCCTGTCATGACACAGGTGGAAAGAGACTCCCATCTGACATCTCCACACCGAGCAGTGCCCAGACACTATGGGTAATACAGAGCCCAGTGTAGCTGCAGAGGAAAGCACTGTGTACAGGGAAAGGACTTGCAGAGGACAGGGTGCAGGGCACAAGGGGCATCCCCGAAGCCCCAGCACTGAGCTCACCCAGCGCCCACAGCACTGGGTGTGCTTGTGGAGATGCTGGAAGCAAGTGGAAGTGTTGAAGGGAACAGCAATGTGATGGACAAATCTTCCCGGCAGCTGTCAGCAGCCCACCTGCTATTGCTTGGGATTTACATCCACATCTCCAGGCACTGCTCCAAATGTGGAAATAGACCACGTCGTATTAACAAACGAGGGAAAGTGTGTGGCTGCCAGCAGGTCGCTGCTAGGGCATGTGCCTGGGTCTGGTGCCAGGTCAGGGAGAAGAAGAGTGCAGGCACTGACATGAATGCTCTGAGAAAAATGGAATAAATAACATGTGTGTGTGTCTGAAGGGGGGGCATTATGACATGGGACTGCAGTGGGATTGTGATGGGGCCAGAGGCTTCTCTGTCCCAGGCTGGGGCATATCATGCCTGGCCCAAACCCAGGTCAACCCCCACTTTCCCCAGGAATTTGGGGATAGGCTGGGCAACGTCCATATGGGACCTCTCTCTACTGTCTTTGGGGCTGGGGAGGCTCATGATGCAGCCCCAGTGTCCCCAGCCCAGCTCTGCCTCGGGTCCCTCAGGGGACTGCTGGTTTAGGGAGGCACATCCTCCAGGCAGACCCCACACAAAACCCACCGTGCTGCTTGTCCTCTCCAAAGCCCCTCCCCACGCAGCCCCCGGGGTGCCCACGGAGGGTCCCGGGGCTGTCGAGGGGGGTGCACAGAGGGGTCCCTGTTGCACAGGGTATGTGCACAGCAGGTGCCGGTAATGCACCAGGGCGTGTGCATGTGAGTGCATGTGTGTGCCCCCCGTACGTGTGTGTGTGTGCGTGTGCGTGCAGCGGCCGTGCGCGACCGCAGCTCGGGGCACCCACTGCCCGCCCCGCGGCGGCACCGGCACCGGCACCTGGCCGGGGAGCCGGGGAGGCGGCCGGGGTAGACAGTCCAGCGCGGGGGACCGGGAGACGAAACGGGGCAGCTCGGTGCGGGCATCGGCGGGGCGGGCAGACCGAGCGGAGAAGCGGGAGCGGAGCCCGGTGCACGGGGCCACAGCCCGGTGCGGAAGCGGGAAACCGGAGGGCAGAGCCGGCGGGAAAAGAGGGTCCGGTGAGGGGCGGTTCAGTGGAGTCACAGGGGACACAGGTCCCAACAGGGGGTTTCAGAGGATTCGGGAGGGTGGGTCGCGCAGTGAGAGTCTGGTTTTGGAAACGGGAGAATCAGGTGGGACGACCCGGTTCGGAGAGGCAGGTGCCGGGTTCAGGGAAGAGAGCAGCCCGGTCTGGGGGTCGGCTCCAGGGAAGGGGGACAGTCCGGGCGGGGTCTCAGCTCCGAAGGTAGCCCGGTTCGGCTAAGCGGGATCCCTGGAGGATCAGCCCGGTTCGGAGACCTGCGGGGTGGGGTTGGCATCCCGGTCAGGCTAAGAGACTCCGGGGAGGGGAAGCATCTCGCCTGCGGGGTTCGGCTCTGGTTTGGGGAAGCATCCCGGTTCGGGGACCCGTCTCCGACCCAGAGGAGCATCCCATCCCGGTTCGACCGCTCACCTTCGGCCGCGCAGGCCGGCGGCGGTTCCATGGCGTCTCCGCGGGCGGCGGAGCTGCGGAGCCCGGACGAGGCGGCGGCCGCGGGTGCGGGGGCCGGTGCGGGTGCGGTTGCGGGGGGGCCGGTGCCGGCGGGCCCGGGGCTGGCGCTGGCGCTGGGCTGCGCCCTGGGCGGCGCGGCGCTGGTGGTGCTGGCGGGGGCCGTTCCGCGGGCGGCGCGGCCCGATCCCGCCGTGCCGGCGCGGCAGATGGAGCGGCTGGAGGCTCGGGCAGCGCGGCTCCGCGCCCGACTCGACCGCTGCACCGTGGCTGGGCTGGCGCTGCTGGCCCTGGGCGGGCTCCTGCTCGCCGCCCTGCTTCTGGCCGCCGCCGCCGCCCGCCGGCGCGCCCGTGCCGCCCGCCGCACCGGGGGCACCTACGGCTCGGTACGGCTGCGGCTGCGGAGGGTATCGGCGGAGGGGACGCGGGCGCTGCTCGAGAGCCAGCTGAGCCCCCCACCCCAGCCCCCCGAGGGGCCCGGCTCCTAGCCGTGTGCACTCCAGGAACGCCCCGCCGCTGGCAGAAACGGGATCCCCTTGCTGCACTCCAACACCGATACCATTGGGTGAAACTTCGCCTACGACAGCCTTCAGCCACAATTCTCACCTCCTTGAACCCTTCCTGATTGGTGCTCTGGCCCAACAGCACCGGACTGATGAGACTTTGGGGTACTCCACCAGACTGCATGGCCCTGGCCTGAGCTGTTCTGCACCACCAGCACTGGGACAGCATGGCCTTGGGACCTCCTGTCACCTCCCCAGCACCTTCCTGGATGGGATCCTGCCACCAACATCATGGCAGTGGCACAATGAAGGCAGCCTTGGGATTTCTCTGCCATAGTTGGTTGCAGCCTGGGCTGGATGTGAGGCTGAGCTCCTTCGCACAGCCAAGACCTGACTGGTCTTCCTGACAGATTCATTTCTGCCATCAGTGACCATTTTTAGCAATAGTTTCCCGTAAAACTCTGGCACAGAGCTGGTGCTTGCACTGCTTTGGGCAGAAGAGGAAGCAGCAAGCATGCCCACCACCCATGGGGTGGGGTCCAGCCCCTGCCATCCCCCAGCCCTCACACCCCACCAGCTCCATTCTGCACAGCAGGATGAAGGCCAGGACACATGCCTGCACCGTGTGAAGAATCCCACTACCACCAGCAGCCCTGGAAAGGCCTCTTCAAAAATCGTGGTGCTCTGTACAGAAGAGAGTGGGTGATTCTCAGTGCCTCAAGGTGACATGGTGGCTATGTTCCATGCTGGCCTGGCAGTGCTGCTGCTGGGGTGTCCCCACACCGGCCTTTCTGCTTATTCAAGGACCATTATCTGTGGCGTGAAGGCAAGATTGCATCTCGGGAATTAAACATGAAGCATCATTAAAGCACAATATTCTGTGGAAAGAGAAATGGGTATGAACAATTTGCTGGAAAAGGAAAATAATTGTGCCACTGGAAAATGCAGACCCACAAAAGGTGCTGTTTATCATGAACTGCCACCAGTTTTCAATCCATCCTATAAGCTACCCACTTCAGACATTCTCAGGCAGGGACAAATCCCTCCAGACAGCCTGACACAAAGAAAAGTGATTTTTACGTCTGGTTGCCTGGGTAGGGTTTTATTCCAGAGCTTCCAGTGTCTCCTCGTATGCTGGAAATGGTGTCCTCTGCCCTGTGTTTCTATATAATGCTTTACAGATTATTCTTCCTGCTGCTTTGAAGGGCCACATGCTTCTCTCCCTGTCACCACATCACTAGCCACGCTCTGTATTTTTTGTAGGATTCCAGGAAACAACCTTGAATCACCTCATACCTGCAATCCTGGTACCCAAGCACCTTTCCTTGAGATGAAATCACACTTGGAGTGAAATGGGTGGCTGAGCCCCAGACAAGTATCACCTGTCCCCAACAGCCCTGGGACAAATGGCTTTAATCAGAGCCTGAGGGGCCAAATGAGGGATCCAAGGAGAACAGAGGGAGCAAATGTCATTGTGGCTGTCTCCGAGGGGCCCTAGGGTGGAGGACGGGGTGATGCCATGGGAGGGAGGGAAGAGAGGGAAGGAAAGGAAAGAAGAGAAGAAGAGGAGAAAGGGGGAGCTCTGAGTCTTCCCAAGCAAGGCTCTGCCCTGAGAAGGCAGATGTTCCTCCTGCAACTCAGAGCTTGCCCTGCATTTCTGGATTAGAAAAATAAACCCGTTAGATGGAAAAATCATCCTCATCCCTTTTTTGTTGCTTTAAATAAGATGGAAGAAGTGTTTTCAGGATGAAAAGCTGAGCCTGGTGAAGGTTACAGCTGCTAAACACCTGTTGTATGTGAGCACAAGAAATACTCCCATGGATTAGGGCACGAGGCTGCTCAAGAAACTGTGGGACGGGGGTATTACTGCTTTGTCAGCATGTTGCTGGACTGTGCCTTGAGTCCTTGCAGGACTGGGGGGAAGCCTCTACATGGAGAGAGAGATATTTACAGTGAACAAACTGTGTCAGGGAAGGAGCACCATTAAAGAACTCCAGGGCTGGGATGTAATGCTACACACAACCTCCCCTGGGCTGAGGTGTAGGGTGGCTGTGGCAGAGAGACATGGAGCTGTCAGACCTGGCTGTCCCTTCATCACTCTGGCAGGCGCTGGGAAAGAGGCACCAGCATGTGATGCTTAATGTGCAGAGGAGTAGTAGGAAGCAATCCAAAATATTCCAGAGTGCTGAGAAAAATCTGGCTGGGAAAGGTTGATGCTGTGCAGCCTGAGCGGAATGAGGGTCAATGGCTCTCCGGTCCCCCAGTGCTGGTGGTTTGGGGGTGTCTTTCTTTGTGCCAGGGTTGAGCAAAGCAAGCAGCAAGGGCCCAGTGTGCCTTCCCCAGTTCCACATAACGGGGGCTGCTTTGTTTTCCTGCTGGGCCACACACACGGCTTCCCTGTACCCAGGATCCAAGGGATGTAGCACCGGCTGCAGGGTAATTAGTGACGCCGGGGGGTTCTGCCATCCCATCGGGAGCGTGCAGGCAGGTGCTGTGAGCTGGGCGGGCTGGCAGATGGCCTGAAGGACTCTCTGGGGATCCTGAGCCATTACCAATAATCCAGTGCCTCTCTTCAAACGAGTAGTGGAAGTGCTGCTGCTGGAGGAGGGAGGCTGAGCCTGTGCCAAGACCGCACACCCAGCCCCAGCCACTCCTCACAGCCTCCCCATAAAAATTAACGTGGGGACTGTTACTGTGCTCCCGTGCATGTTAATGTTTCCTGTCGCTTAGGGCAGAAACAGCAGTGCTGGGGACAGGGACACATCGCTGGGAGCCTGAACCGTCCCTCCTGCTGAAGGGAGACCAGGCCCTTGCAGCCACTGTGGAACAAACCTGCAATGGGGGCAGCTGCCCCCCAGCCATTCTCAGGGAATGGGGTTTGTGCTGGCCAAAAGCCCTAGAGATGGAATAAGGAATGTGCTTGGGATCACGGGTCCTTAGGATCCACCTCTGCCATGCTCCAGCTCCTTTGGTGGCACCCAAGCCAGCTCTGGGGACAGTCTCCTGTTCCCATTGTCCTGTGACATGGAGAGAGGATCCTTGCCTCCTTTTACCCATCCTTTGTGGAGAGACGATGGCTCAGCCCTGGGAGCCCAGAGGCTCAGGCACAGGCCTGCAGCAGACACTTGTCCCCTTTGGAACCCAGTCCCCTCCTCTGCCACCTGTTTCCCAGCTGCACAGCACCAAGGACCCGCCGGGGCCGGGCGCTGCAGACAAAAGCCAATTGCTCGCCCTGCCGCAGCCTCTCCCCGCGCTGACTCTCTTTAATTAGCCCCATCAAAGCCGGCTGCGCCTCTCCCTCCTGGTAGGTCGCAGAACATGATTAATACAGGCACAGAAAACAGCCGCCCCCCCTTCCCCCCCCGCAGACACAGCCTTTCGATGAGGCTAAAGCTGTTTCCTCTCCCCCATCCAGTCTCTCAACCCCAGCAGCGAGGTTGGGAGCTTCTTTCTTCTGGAAGGAAGCTGTGGATAGGCACAGGGGGAACAAAGCAAGGGCCTCACGGAGCCCTGGGTCTCTCTCCATCCTTTCCATGCTGCTCTGCTCATGGGCTTTGCCCACAGCCCACCCGTGGGTCTGCAGCTGGGACTTCCCCTGAAAAACCTCTGGGGAGTGCAGTGGGTCTGGGCTCAGAACCAGCCCCTCCATGAATGGGGGTCCTGCATGAGCCATGGGGAGATGCAGGGGATGCTTCAACTTCTCCCAGCACAGATTTCTCCAGCTGGTCTTCCCTGCTCCCACATGTGCAGGGCCCAGGGTGGCACACACCATAACACAGCTTTATTAACTGCATTTGTAGGCAAAGAGGTTTTAAAAGGAAAAAGCCTTTTGGGAAAAGAGATGGATGGGGGGATCCCTTCCCCCTTTTTATTCCTGCCAATGCAGCTGCGTGCAGTGTTCCAACAGCACTCAATGCCCCGGAGAGGCAATTACTGCAGGAGCAGGGCTGGGCTGTTCTCCACTTCATTTTCCTAACGCAGTTACATTGTCTTGGAAAAGCACTGCTGCTCAGGGGAAGGTACAAAGCGGGTTCCCAGCATGGATCCTCTCGGGAAGGACTCTGGGGGTTCCCTTTGCACAGTAGAGAACAGAGCGACCACCTCAGTAAGCACCAGCACAACACTGTTGTCAGGTTTTTATTTCAGTCTCATGAACATTCTTCCAAGAGATCAAACTATGAGAAGAAACAGTATGAGCCCCTGACAGGAGAAATGAGCTGCAGGCCCAAAATCAGCTGAGCTGGGGAATCTGTGAGGAAGGGAGGTATCTAGAGAGCTCAGGATCATGAGCCATGCAGATCTCACCTATTCTCCCCAAGCCAGTCATGCAGAACCACACACAACAAGATTAGTAGTAAGAAAACATGTTTGAGAAACCTCTTTTTGCAAAGTTCCCTCCCTCTTACTTCAGATCTATGCAGTGCCCGGTAGGCACCCCTTGCCACATTGCCTGCAGGGCTTCACAGATAACCCCAGGAATGAAAAACACCACAGCTTCAGGGAAGAGAGGGGGCAAGGTGAGCCAGGAATTCAATCTATGTCTCTTCTCATCCACATCAAAGGCTTTTCTGGTGCTGCTCTTCAAAGCCAGCAGGCACAGCTGTAATCCAAACTGCTGCTGGGGGTCTGCCCATGGAGACCCTGTGGGCTGGGCTTTCCAGCCCTTCAATCAGTGCCTTGCTCAGATACAGAGCAAGAGAGAAATCCTCTGTGGGGAGCCCACTCCAGCTGTCCCCTTCAGGAGGTTGGTGTGGTTTCCTGCAGAGGAGCAGCAAGAAGCCAGCTCCCTCCTCACACCCACCACTTGTGGGACCCCAGCACCAAGCTCTGCCACCCCAGAGAAGCAGAGGAGAGATCCCACAGCACCCAGGCCATTCCCAGAGTGCTGCACCCCACACTCCCACCTTGCTGGATACAAACGGCCAGACCGCCCTCAGAGGGGCAGAGAAAGAAATGACCTACTACTGTCTCCTCTTCCATTTTGCAAACAGAGAAGCCTTTATAGCTGATGGGACACATGGGAATGTGGCCCAAAATGGAGAGAAGGAAAATGCTGCTGGAAAGATCACATCCATCAGACGAGGAGTGAAGAGGCAAAGTGCCCCTGTTTCCCAGACTTGTTCATGAGCAGCCACATGGAGACTCCTCACATGAACATGTCATCGTAGCCTGGAGGAGGAAGGTGGTCAGGATCTGGCCTGGAAAGAAATTAAGAGCAGAGTCAAACAGAAGTGACAGCTCAGGCCTGCAGCAACAGGGATGAGCTGGAATCCAGTGGCAGGCTGGAAGCAGGCTGGAATACCAGCATGGACAAGGACCTACCCAGGTCGCCCAATTCCTAAGGGGCCAAAGGGGTCAAATCTGGCGCCTGGTGGAACAGCTCCTGGGGGAAGGCGGCCTGGGATGCCTGATGATGGGTCAATGCGGGGCTGCGGGACGCCAGAGTGGAGAGGATCCACAATCATTCCCCCACTCCGACCTCTGGAGAGAGAAAAGGCAGAGGAGATGAGATTGGCATTGGAGAGAACTGAAGAAATGCTGAGCATGGGAACATGGGGTTAACCTGACACATGGCATGTGGGAAGGAAAGCTCACAGGACAAGCCAGTGAGGCAGCCCATGGCAGAAAGACAGACAGCCCTGAAGAGTATCCCAGAATTGTCTTGAGTAAGAAGGGACCTCAAATTTTATTTCATTCCAACTCCCTGCCACAGGCAGGGACATCTTCCACTAGAACAAGTTGTCCCAAGCCCCATCCAATCTTGAACACTTCCAGTGATGGGGTAGCCACAACTTCTCTGGACAACCAGAGGTCTGCGGTCTCATCATCCTCACAGGAAATAATTTCTTCCCAATACCCAATCTAATTTGGCCTGCTGTCAGTGGAAACCATTCTCCTTTGTTCTGTCACTTCAGGCCCTTGTCTAAAGTTCCTCTCTAGCTCTCTTGGAGCCTCTCTGGGAACTGTAAGGGGCTCTGAGGTGTCCCTGAAGCTTCCTCTTCTCCAGGCTGAACAGCCCCAGCTCTGTCAGCCTGTCTCCACAGCAGACGTGCTGGCTGTTCCCTCAAGAAGCACCAGACCTGCTGGCCCTCACTGCAGACCAACGTTCCATCCCTGCTTCCCGTCCTGCCCTGCGCAGTGTTGCAAGAGCCAGCTGGGCTCCCACAAGCCTTTCCAAAGAACTGCCTGGAAGTCATTTGCTGACCACGGCGGCTCCTCGGAGCTGCCCCACGCTGCGAGTGCCATTCCTCATGGTTGGCTTTGTGCAAATGCGGCTGGAGCCTCCGGACACTGCTGCCATCATACAAGTCATTAACAACCGTGCTAATGAGTTCCATTAGGCCAGAACAGCTGCCCAAAGTGCCCCGGGACAGCCAGCTCCCATGAGGATATTCCTGGGAGTCTGGGTCTCCAGCCCCAGTACCGGCAGGTGTCAGCACACAAATCTGCTTCCATTTACCATCTTTTTTTTGTCATTTACACAGAAATCTCTGATGAAGGGCTGGAGGCAGCAAGAGAAACAGGGACACCCTCCCCCAAAATGAATCCCCTATTCTGGTGCAATCAGGTTTCCTTCCAGTCCCCCCAGCTCCAGGCCTCTCTTTCCAGCTGAGCAGAGACATTTTTAGCTGTCCCTTTTCTAGCCAAGCCCATGGAGAAACAAGTCTTGCAAGAGGGGAAAAAATGCCATCCCCACAGGAGAGTGGTTCCAAAGAGGAATCTCCTCTGGGCTGCAGGACACTCCACAACGACACCACAAGCTGGTTATTGTCTGACTGTGTGCTTTTAACTGGAGTGGAAGATGACAGGTTCTCCTTGCCTGACCAAACCAGATATCGAGGATGTATCTGTGAAGCTCAGTCTCCCAGACAGCCCAGCCTCTGCCCAGGCTTTCTCCAAGTGCCTCAGACAGCCGGGAGGCTTGAAACAGGACTTGAGAATCTGTGAACTCGGCTTTCAGCCTCCCCTTCTGCAGACTGCTGGGCTGGAGACACAGCAGCTGGTAACGGTTTAAATTAGAGGCTTACATTCACTTAACGACGTATTCAGCTTTGATTTACTGCAGGAATTACTGTGTGTTAAATGAATACAAGCTGATTATTAAACAGACACAGATTGCAACCTATCATCTATGCATGAGACGGGATCTTATTACGATATTAGAACCATACTGAGCTTTAGCAACTGTCAATTGGTCCCTCAAAATTTGCAGTGAGCAACTGCCCCCACTCAAGAGACACTCAGCTGGATACTGTTCCAGTGGTCTCCAACCACCCCACATCCCCCAAAGGCAGAGCAGGGTGTGTTCTAAGAGCCATACTCACCCAAAAGGATCCAGGTCTTCTCCACCAACAGCAAAGGGACTCAAGGGGGGAGGCCTGAAACACAGGACACAGCAAAATGTTCAGGAAGAGCAGAGAAGCTGAGTGGAGCTGTGCCCATGGGTGCTCTCCCATGGCAAACAGTGCAGCACATGGAGGGCACTGAGATCTGTGAGACCCTGCATGAGGGGGCTGCCACTGGGAGCATTCCCTGCTCCAGGGTGTTGTCGGATGAGGACACTGACATGTGTGGCAGCAGCTTGCTGAGATAAAGGGAGCCCTGATCTTTCCCCCTGTGGTTCCCCCTGTTGTTCCCACTGCTTGGAGCAGGAGCTGTCCATGTATACCAGGAGTTTCCATGTCAGGGAATCCCTAAGCAGTGCTGGGCTAGGCCAGGCTCTCCAGCATGTCCCAGCCAGAGGCACAGTCCCACTTCTAGGAGAGTGGGGACAGCGGGGTAGTGGGCCTGCAGCCAGCTGACACATCTCCCTGTCAATAACCCATGCCAGTAACACGGTTTCAGAGCAGTGCACAGCTCCAGCCTGTCTTCCCAGGCCTCTCTATGGTGTCTCGTGCGCCCTAAGTGGCAGCAGAGAGCAGTGAGGTGACACACAAGCCAGAAGCTACAGCTGGTCCCCAAGAGATGGCAGAGCCACTGCAGTGTCTCTTGACTTCCAGCCAAAGCACATCACAGTGTGTGTGCAAGACGAGAGAACCTGCCTGGATGGGATGGCAAAGCAAGTGCCATGTGTCCCCTCTACCCAGCATTGCCAGCAATGGTTTCAAGGGCAAAGTAGAGTCAGGAGAACACGAAGAGGAAGTCTTGCACCCCACCCTGGCTGGGTGCACCTCTGGTGTCCCTCCTGAAAGCTGCTCAGCCACACAATGATACTGTCCTTCCCACTGGTGTCCTTGCTCTGCCAGCCCCAATGGTCCCTCAGAAGCAGGAGCAGGGCCACTGTCCTTCACCCCACACTTCACCTCTCAGCCCCAGATCCCTCCTAGGTCTGTCAGTCCAACACACAGCTCCAGAAAACCCCATCCTTCTCCAGCAACCAAATCAAACCCAAATGCCCAAGCTGATCCAGCTGGGAAAAGTCTGGATTCTTTTCACTCCCCAAGACACATGGATGAGGTGAGGACCTGACATGTAGTTTGGGGAGCTGTGCCAGGACCACATCCTCTCTACCAGGGGGCTCTCAGCAGCCATGTCTTTACTCACCTGGATGGGGCCCTTGTGCCCATCGGCTGCCGGGGAGGGAGCCGGAGCGGGTTCTCGTCCCAGTGCATGTTCTCCTTGAACTCAGGCTCCTTTCTGGCCATTCCTGCAGGGGCCCCCAGGGGAGCAATGATGCCCGAAGTGATTCTTGTCCTCAGCTCCTCAGTGTTCTTGAACACCCTGCAGCAAGGAGAGGGAAGGCAGTGGGGTGGGGTGGCCATGGCACCAGGACATGGGGTGCTGGACAGGCTGCAACAGGCACAGGGAGGGGACACACAAGCCCTAAGTGTCCCTGGCAGAAAACATGTCCCCCACTGGCAGCACAGAGGTGACAGGAAGGGGTAATGGCACACAGGGGCACCAAAGTCTTTACCCCATTTCATATGGGCAAGGTGCCACCCAGCCACTCCCTTCTGCTCCAACCCAACCAGTTTTCACTGGAGGAAAGCACATGACACTGTGGATGTGGCTGAAGCTGTCACACTCCTGGGCAGTGTCCACCTAGCACAATGCTCTGGAAATAAATGTGCTGGCCTGGCCTGTTCCCAGGTGGGGTGGCCCTCCCCTGGGCTCCAACCCACAATCCCACTGTCCTCTATATCTCTCGTGCCAGTGCAGGGAACAGAATTCTGGCTGCATTTCAGGGCTGGCCTGCTTTTGTACTGGGGAGTAAGTCCTCCAGCTCCTCCCAATCTGATTTCTGCCCTCCTCTCCATGCCAGCAGGACATTTGCTCCTGCAGAAAATACCAGGAAACTGAGATTACTTGTGGAAATCATCCAGGTGCTCTGGGTTGATGTAGTTGGCCACTGCCAAGGTCACATCTGCCACCTTCTGAGAGCTGCGATCCTGGAAAAACAAGGTAAAGCAGAGTGAGCAGCCTGGCAGAGCTGGGAATGAGGGACAGAGAAGCTCCAACAGCCCCAGGCTTGGGATACAAGGAATGGGGCTCATCTGCTTCTCACCATGTCCCTGTGCTGTGCCTGAATCCCCAGGAGCAAACCCCAGTATACAGCAAGATTTTCCCAGCTCCCTCTCCCCAGTTCAGGCTGCAAAGGGTGAAACACTGAACAAAGCCACCTGGAACAGTTGCTTGTTGGGGCTGCAGAGAAGTTCTGAGCTGGGAAAGGGACAGAGGCAGGGAAGCTCCTGCGCTGCAGTGTTCAAGGCCAACTGTCCCACAGCCCTGACAGAGGCAGGGTTTGACCAGCTTCATGTGGGCCACATCTGCACAAAAACACCCTCTGTGTCTGCCCCATCCTGAGGGACAAACACCACTTGCAGGCAGAACAAGCAAAAGCCAACATGTAAGAAATCGCCCCTGGTGCTCTTTTCAGCCAAAGGAGACTCCAAACCCACAGAGGCCATGTGGGTGCTCACCATGACATTGAGGATCATACTGTCCTCCACCATGATGGCCTTCAGCAGCAGCTCCTGGGCATCATCTGTGGACTTGTAGCGCAGTGTATACACCTCCTTGTTGGCTTCCCAGCCTGCAGGTAGCAGCTCTGACTTCCTTTCATCAGGACCCGGCTGCAATGGAACAGATGTGCTGCTGAGACCCTGCCCAGGAGCCCAGCATGACCTCCTAGGGCTGGGGGTCTTGGCTGCACAGGGAGATCCAAGAGGGAACTGAGGTCTCTGGGAAGGGATCCCTCAATGCCTTCCAGGTTTTGACAGCACAAGCAGAACTGTATTTCCTACAGGCTGGCCTTGCTTGCCAGCCTCCCACAGCATCCCTGCACTGGAAGAGGAGGACACAGCCACTCTACTGAGCAGGAGGAGGTCACAAACACCCAGACTAGGAAACAATGCTCTTCCCTGCCAGACACCTTTCACCTCCCCAGCATGATACAGAGCTGTCTGGGGCATGGGGAAGGTTGTCATCATGTCTGTCCTAGCCCCACATCAGTGCTTCTAGGGAACCCTGTCCTACACTGTCCCCTTCTACGGTACTGGGGAGAGTCCTTTGCTGTGACAGTGCCCTGCACCCCCCATTACCCCCCAACACCACACCAGGCACTCACCCAACACCCATCAGGATCCCAATTCACTGGACCTCCATCTTGGCACTGCGTCCAGAACTAGACAGCCCCACCCTCTGGTACTGCCCCAGTATATTTCCTCCTCAGCACTGGACTGCACACCTCCGTTTTATTACAGAGTCCTGCCTCACAACCAAGCTCCACTTAGCACTATACTAACTCTCTTCCCGGAGTCATACTGATCACACCGGCATCAGGATCTCCCTTCCTGCGACATCCCACAGACCAACCCCAGCATCAGGACCCTCGGCATCCCCAGTACTGGGATCCTCTCAGCATCGCCATGATCCCAAGAGCCGGACCCCCCTACAGCACCAGGACTCCCCAACAGCGGGACACCCCCAGCCCCGCAGCCGCCCGCTCCGACCTCCACAGCAGTCCTGAGGCCGCTCGGACCCCGCACAAGCCCGGGTGCCCCCAACACAGCCGGCGCCGCTCGGTTCCCCCTGCTCCGGCAGCGGTCACCCGGCTCGGCCGCAGGGCGCCGGCGAGCGACGCTAAGAAAGGCCGAGGCTTCACCGCGGCCTACCAGGCCTCCGCGGCGGCGCAGCGCGGCTCGGCCCGTACCTGGTCGCCGGTACCCAGGCAGCGGTAGCCATGCCCAATCAACTCCCAGTGGATGCCGCAGACCAGAGCGTCCTGCGGACGGGAGATGGCGGGCCTGGCCCAGGCGTAGAGCGGCTCCAAACCGGCCATGGCTGCTCCGGGCCGGGGCGGAGCCGGGCCCGCACCGCCCCTCGCTAGAGGGCCCCCGTCCGCTGTGCGGGGCCCGAGCCGCCTCCTGCGGTCTCAGCGCTGCTGAGCGTTCTGTTGTGCTCGGCGCTGCTGAGGCTCTTCGGGTTCTGGGGCCGGTTTCGGGGCCCCCAGGACAAGAAGGACATTGGGGGGGCTCAAATGTGTCCAGAGAAAGGAGTGGAGCTGGGAAAGGGCTGGAGCAGCAGGAGAGCTGGGGGACTCAGCGTGGAGAAGAGGAGGCTCAGGGGGGCCCTTTTCTCTGTCTACAGCTCCCAGACAGGACGGTGCAGGTGAGGGTCAGGCTCTGCTCCCAGGAAACAGGAACAGGGACAGGACAAGAAGAAACCGCCTCAAGTTGTGCCAGGGAAGGTTTACTTTGGATATTAGG
Organism: Oenanthe melanoleuca; assembly: GCF_029582105.1. NCBI lineage: Eukaryota > Metazoa > Chordata > Aves > Passeriformes > Muscicapidae > Oenanthe > Oenanthe melanoleuca. Next base: position 7,060,335 of record NC_079353.1, read on the forward strand.
GAAAATTTCTTCACTAGAAGGACTAGTGGTGGGCTTGGTTGTGCTGGGGCAACTCGGTGATTTAAGTGGGCTTTTCTAACCTAAAGGATTTCATGATCCTGTGAAGGGTGTCTGCCCAGCACCATCCAGCAACCTCCAGGTTAGTCACTCTGAGCCTCCTTCCCTGGCTCGCTCTTGTCATCAGAAAAGCATTTGAGTCTGCTTGTGCTGCCATAGCAAGCCTTCATGCTGAAACCAAAGAGACCAAAGCACCAAACAGCCATTAATAGGTTTATTTAATCCCTTCCCTAACTCCTTTGTCTGGATCACAGTGCTTCTAACACCTGAATTCTATTGAAGTTGCCATTGAAAAGCATTCAGGGCCTTTCTTTCCATGCCCCTGGGCCAGAGCCAGTGTCCTCAGTGTGGCTGGCAGGAGGCTGGGCCTCGGGACAAAGCCAGGGAACACCATCATCTGCTGCTTTCCTAATCTGAGCTTCAGATCCTTGGGGGATGCTCATCTTGACTTCATTATGTGTCAATTAATTAACTTGCACTGCTCGCTCTTTCCATTTCCCTCTCAAGAAGTCACTGAGGCTGAACAACCGACCACAGCCTGGCAGGTCCCATGGGAATCACCACCAAAAGACACCACACCTCCTGCCATACTCTGCCACTCCTTTCTTCAGGGAAGACAGCTGAACTCATCAGGAAAGCTGCTGTGGATTTTCCACAGGGCTGGGATTTCAGCACAGGAGTTCCATGAGAGAGGCATCGGATGGGGATGAGTTGGGAACAGCAGGAAATGCCTCAGCCAGAGCTTCTCCGTTGCTGAGATGTGATTCAGAGCAGCAGCAGCAGCATTTCCACCCCATGGCTCGGCTCACTCCCAGGCAGCAGCCGCGGTTTCAGGCTTTAACAGCATCCACATTTCACTTTCCCAGCACAGCCCAGCCCTGGGTGGGCCACGAGCCTACCAGTGGCTCCATTTGAATGTGCACTTCTGAGGCAGAGTTTGAAATCATAGGTGTCCCTCCAGAATCCCCTGGAATCCTGTATCCCACTGCTGCTATTTGACTCCCCCTCTGTTCCTGCAGAGCTCCTGCACAGTTTCCTGCAGGTGTGGGAGCACAGGGTATTTGGGATTGGTGGCCTCAGGAGCTGTCGGTGTCTCAGCAGGATCACACCAAAGCTCTGCTGAGTGCTTGCCAAGCTTTCTGTTTCCCATCCAAATCGCTGCCATCCCTGTTCACCCACCATCCACTCCACACCCTCTCACCCCTCATTACATGCTCCCATCCAGCCCTCAACTTGTCCTCCTGTGGTCTCACCTCCAGGTTCATCCTCTATTTTCCCACACTGTGTTGTGTCAGCTGCCCTGGACCACTCTTGAGAAGTGACTTTTGGTGCCAAGTGTCCCTTGGCCTGATCCGCCCCTCCATGGGCATGTCAGGGAGGAAAAGAGAATGCCTCCATGCATCCTCACACCATGGGACTCTCCTGGGAGGCAGGCCCCTGCCATACCTGAGTCCATGGCCCCAGGGCTGGCTGCCACTACATCAAAGCCATTATTCCAGCACCCACAGTGCTGGCCTACATTGCCTGACTCCCTGTTGTCTCCTTTCTGTGCTCCCGTGCTTCACTCACTCCATGGCTCATTGATGATGAAAACCACTGACCACATGAATGCAGCCCCCTAATGTGAGTTAGAGGCCTGCGAACTGCGTGGGAGGTACGGAGAGCCCAGCTTGGGTCAGAATCAACAGCCAAGTCACTAATGAGGTGATGAGGATTGCAGAGCTGGCACAGTTTGCTGCAAGGCGAGGGCGTCAGGGCGGCTGCCCGTCACGCTGGTGTCCTCGTTGGAGCAGCCATGTCCTTTCTGTGACTGCTGGAGCCTAGCTGGGAGCAGGAGTGATGCTGTGAGAACTGAGCGAAGCCCTCTGAGCAGCCAGTGCCCTGACGCCTCGCATGTGTTCACGATGATTCGCGCCCAGCTCTTGCACCAGGGAAGGTGCCCTTGGCCGTTTTCCTCCCTCTTTTACCCAGGAACCTGATCTGCAAAGATCTGCTCCCTGGCAGAGCATGGATAGAGGGGATGTCCCAGGGGAGGCAGTAGCTGGAGCTGTCCCAGCTGGACGGCCGTGCTTGGAGCAGGTAAAAGGCTGCATCAGCTGGGGTCACCTCCGTCACACCAACCGCAGTCTCCCCTGACCTTCATACTTTCCCACTGCCTCACTGCTCCCATTGCATGCGCCCACTGTGGTGTCGTAATGAGCAGAAGAGGAAACAGATTTCCCAACCGCCCGCCCCGCTGGCAGCCCATGAGCCCTCTGTGCTGGGAGTGGCAGCCAGCACGGCCAGGGCAGCTGGCTCACCCCTGTGCTGTACTGTGCTGTGCTGTGCTGTGCGTGCTGGGTATGGCCCAGAGTCTCACAGGAGTAGGCAGAGAGGGGCCGTGGATAATCCCTGGCTGATGTTCAGGAGTTGCAGGCTGCTGCTCCTCTCCCATGGATGGGAAAGCCCCCCATGCATCATCCAGTGTGAGCAGGGCCGGGTGATGGATGGCACTGCCATGTTTTCTACCAGAATCCCTGTCCTGCTCCATGCGCACAGCCGTTTCCTAGCACACAGTGGGAGGGAAAGATGGGATCCCCTGCTGCATAGCACGGAGAGCCAGCAGTGCTGGAGTAGCTCCTCCACAATCTGCTCAGTGCCTCAGGGCTTACTGGCTCAGGAGGAGCCACCTGATTGTGACTGAAATCACCAGGGACTTGGACCAGGGCAGGGGTTCCTGGAATGGGCTTTTCCCCTCACTGCCATCATTGCCTTGAGAGGGGAGGTAGTCACCCCATGAAAATTCGGCCTCCCCTGCATTTCCCCTAAATTCAATTCCAGGGAAAGATGACACTGAAGCAGGAGAAAGGAGTTTTTTCTCCGGGGAAGAAATGCAAACCACATGCAGGCAGGCTTGGGCAGGAGGAGGGACTGGGGCTGCGAGAGCCGGCGCTCAGCAGCGAGGCCGAGCTAAAGTCAATTAGTGCTTCAGGACTCCAAACACGCCTGAGTGCTGTGCTTCGAGCAGGCATGATCCCTGTCAGAGAGAGGCTGCCAGTAGGGTTTGAAAATAATTAGGAAACCCAGAACCCCAGTGCTTCCCAGAAAAGCCTGTTAGTTCTGCGGTGGAAACCTTGCTTGCAGGGAGTGCATCGCACAAACAGTCATGACTCATCAACTGGATGGAGCTAAACTCCATTTTTCGAAGGTCAACATGCTCAAGTCCTAATGAGCTTTACCCTTGGTAGGGCTCCTATGCTCCCATTGTTGACCTGAATTCCAGTGATGCCCAGCACACCTGAGAATAATAGAGGATGGTTTCAGGGGATATATTTCATCCAGAGACACCAAGAGCTTCCAAGAGGGCAGTGGTGATGGGGAAACTGAGGCACAGAGGGTTCAGACCACCAGCCCACTGCCTCCAGCCAGAGCCTGCACCCCACCAGCCCCATCCCTGCAGCCTGGGTGGACACTGCCAGCCCCTGCTCTTGGGGGATCTCAGCTGTGAATCCGAGCGGTCCAGGACAGCCTTGGAGGAACAAAACAAGACAATCAATCACCCTTGCTTAATCCCGCCCCAGTCTGCATTGTGCAGAGCCTGAGGGACTCCACATCAAAGCAGGAGCAGCTGGCTGCCGGGGTGTCCCAAGCTGGCTGCCGGGTTGTCCCGGCCCCAGACGGGCAGCGCCCTGCCCACGGGCTGCCTGTCTGCACTGCCCACACGGGCTTGGCCTCTGCTCGCTGCCTGAGCCCCGCCAGCGAAGCCGGGATGCAGCGCTGCTCCCTGCTCCGAGCACGGAGAGAGATGCCCGAGGTCACGGCGGCTGCAGAGAGCACCAAAGGTGGGGGTGAATGGATGCGGGGACACCACTGGAGCATTCCCTCTGCAGAGGCCAGCAGGAGGTGGCAGTGCATATGGGGGAAGAGCCAGTCCCATCACCAAGCTTGTCCTGGAGCTGCGGGAAGCCTGCAGAGCAAAGCTTGCTCCCGCCGCGCAGCTCCCGCTATCCTCACAAGACCCTTTTCTTCGCAGTTCCTTCCATGCCACACGGCGGGCGCTTCCCCCGGGCTGCAGCCCCAGCGCTGCTGCAGACAGTACATTCATTTTTGGATGTCTTTTGCAGCTCCCCAGCGTTTCTCCCCATCCCAGGCACGCACGGCTGGGATGAGGCAATGTTCTCGGGGCTTCCCGGCTGGTGGGGAGTATTCCTTGATGAAACTGGCCCAACATATTGCCCGGTGGGGCTGGGGATGGGGAGGAGGTCCAGTTGTGGTGGGCTGGGCTGCACCATGGCGAACCAACAGCATTGACCATCTGGGATGGGGTGTCGAGGCAAAGGAGAGCACCTGGATATCCCTGAAGCGCTGTCGTGTGTGGGTGCAGCTGTGGAACAGCAATTTGGGTACAACCCTCCAGATATCCCCTGTTTTCCCTTTGGCAAAGGGTCAGGGTGGCTCTGCCCTGTGACCACAACATCGGACAGAGCAGGGAGGATATGTCTCTGGCAGCCTGCAGGACACACGTGCCCGTGGTGGGTAACAATTGACATTTTTTCCAGTTCATTAATTAAAATACAGAACAAAAGTCACTAAAGTGTGAGGCTGGGTGTTTACAGGGAAAATTCCTCTTCAGGTGCCAGGTTTATTAATAGAAGAGGGAAAAAACAAGGGGGAGAAGCAGGGCCACAGCTGGACAAGAAACATCTGGGAAGGGTATGCTTTTGTGGGGGTTTGTGGTGTTGGGTGTGTGTGTGGGATGGGGGTGTGAGGATGGGGGTGCAGGAAGCACCCGTGTCCGCCCACCATCAAACCCCTGGGATGCTGAGTGGCCATGTGGAAGCCATGCTGTGGGAGTTTCTGTGAGGCAGGAGGTTCCCAGCTCACCCTGTGGGACCCTGACAGGCCTGGTTCAGATCCTTTGAAGTTTTCCCAATTAACTGCCACAAACTGGTCAGGATCCAGGCTGATGAAGCAGGACATGCTGTCAGCATTGCCACCAGAGCTGGAGCTGCTGGGACACAAGAAAGACATCCTCAGCCAGGCTTCATGGTGTGAAGTTTGGGGCAGCAAAACCCCTCTGGCTCCTTCAAGCTGCCCCTAGGAGTGCAGGGACTCCCAGCAGTGTTGGGGGTGACAGAGCTGTGCCCCCCGACCCACATGCCACCCACCTCTGCCAAGTGCCTGCACACAGACTGGCATTTGCACTTCCATATGTGACACATTAGGATTTGTTTAGAAGCCCTTTATTGTCATATTTTGTTCTTTATTTCCTACAAATTCAATTTGCTGAGGGATATGTGCGGATTGTGAAATTATTTTGAGAATAGTTCCTCTGGGTTTTTTAATTTCCTTTGTATTAAATTTTTTACAGTGTTTAAAAGGCTATGAAAAATTTTATATTACTTTAAAAAAAAAAAAAAAAAAAAAGTGGAGGGCAAAATTCCAGGGAGGAAGGGAGAAGAGCCCAAGAAGGGGATGAGATGTGGTTTGGCACTGGAACCAGCCACTGCCACCTCTGTCATGGCAGGCGCCGGGGATGGTCTGCCACTGATGCCCTCCTCCTGCTCCCACTTCATCCTGCACGGAAAACCAGGCTGGGAGAGATGTGGCCACTGCCTCAAAAGGGGTGCTGGAGTGGGACCTGCCATTTGCTGAGGCCTGGATGATTGTGGTTTTTCCCACCACTCAGCCTTTCCCTTTCCTTTGCTCTCCATATGGGAGCAGGACACGGATGCTTTACACAAGGCTGTGGAGCTCCACTGAGCCCCTGCCTGCCTTTCCAACCCCTCACAGTCATTCGGTGCAGACATAAAAGCCCACAGCCACTCTGGGCAAGAAATTCTCGACGAGAAAATCTTTGAATTATTCCCAAGATGTGACTGTGGAAAGCTAGGCTGCCCCCCCGCCACTCCCTCATGAAGGGCTCCACAGCTTGGAGGCATTAGGGACCCCTTTCGCTGCCGGGACCATGGCCAGTTGGGAGCCACCCTCCCGCCCTCTGTCCCCTATGCTGGGTGTTTCCAGCTTCTTCAAATCACAGACACATTTTTCATCTCTTTATTTCTACCATTATCATTGTCATTGTTCCAGGCTGGTGCAAATTGGGAACTGGCCATGCACTGACACCACTGCTCCCTTTGCCCGCAGCCGCCTTTGTCCCCAGAACCAGCAGGAGGGCCCGTTCCAGGGATGGGGATGGTACTGCATCCTGCTGCCAGTCCCCCTGGGGCTTTTGCACCTTGGTCCATGTCCCTGCCTGGAACAGGACCCCTGGCATGCTGCATCCTGCCTCTCCCCAACATCATTTCCTCTTTGCAGCCTGCCTGAGGGGTGCTTGGAGGAGAATGCAGAGGCTTGTGAAGAGTCTGGTGAAGATCTGGCTGAGACCCCCCAGTGTTTTGAGAGGGCTTCTGGAGCCTCAGCAGCATTGAAGAGGGGGCTGGAGGCTTTGGAAATGATAGAATCATCCAATTCCAACTCTCTTGCCATGGTCAGGAACACCTTCCACTAGACCATTTTACCTGGCCTTGAACATGTCCAGGGACTGGAAACTCAAACCCAGCAGCTCCCCCAGCCTCAAGGGACCAGGGACAAGGACTCCCCTTTGCAGTGCCAGGGTGCCTGACCCTTATCACAGCTTTGCAGGGTGGTTGGTGCCTCTCAGCGCCAGGGGAGGGACATGGTGTGGAAAATAATTATGCAACAGGATTTATCCACTATTAACATGGAAATGGAAGAATTCAGTGAATGCGTAACTTCGATCGAGAGCAAGATGCCAGGGCTGCAGAGTTGTCCAGTGCAGTAGGATGTGCCAGACAACCAGCAGCACTGACCATCTGGGAAGAACAGCAGGATATTTGAATAAGCTGAGAACAGAACAGCCTTCCAGGGCTGTGGGGAATCCCTGCAGGGATGCAGGGAGGGAATGTATGGATGCAGGAATGTGGGGATTTGGAGGAGGCAGACATGCAGAGACCCAGAGATGAAGGGATCCACAGATTCAGGTTGTGGGGATGCAGGGATGCAAGTCCCCACCTGATGGCCCCTCTGCCCATCACATCCCTCTGCCTAACCCCAGGGTGCCGAGGCCTTCTCAGATCAGCCTCACTTCTGCTCCTCTGACCCCTCCAGAGAACTTGGCAAAATGATGGAGGAGGATTGCTGAGCAGATCCCAGCTTTTGATCTGTTCTAGGAAAAGAGAGGCCACACCAAGAACTCTCTGAAATTCCTTCCTGAAGCCTTGGCTGGGAGCCGCTGCCGCTTTGCTGAGACATTCAGACCCTGGCAGCACTGGGGCTTGAGCCTGGCCTGGCCACACCATCCTGCCTCTTCTCAGCACCCAGGTTTAGGGAGCTTGCAGCCTTGGCAAGGGCTCCCTGCTCCAGCCTGTGACCCTGTGCAGGTGTCTGGGTGTGGAGCCTCCCTTCCAGCCACCTCCTGGCTCCTCTTTGCCCCTAGAGTCACGAGGTGATGGCTTCTCCAGGCCACCGGCGTTGCTTTCCCTGCCACATGCTGGCAAATTCCTTTCACATGAACAGGAAATATGAATTCTCCTCTTCTCTTTGTTTTTTCAAGGAAAAAAAAAAATCTAATCAAGTGCTGTTTGTTTGTGGTCTTGGTGATCTCCAGTTGTTTGGTTGAGGCTCAATGAGATGCCATTGGGATGGCCAAGGACAGGGACACTCCAAAACTGCTGCAAGCCCAGATACTCCCAGCCCAGCCATTGTCAGCATAGCTGGGGCTCATCCCCATGTGAGGATAGAGGGACATCCCCATGGGTCCTCTGGAACTGGGAGCACTGGAGCCAGAACTGGTTTGGCTGATGGACCATTGCTGGCCCTGCTTCTGTCGGGCTGGCTGGGAGAGTGTGGGAGCACAGAGATTGTTGTGTGATCTTCCAGGAGGGCACAAATTAACAAACCAGCATTGTTAAACAGCTCAAAACATCAGTAGCCATTAATTATCCCCTTTTCCTAAGGGAGGAGGCATTTTGCACCTGGGGAGGCCATGCCACAACATCACTCTTTCATCACAGTAGGATGGGATTTTTTCCTCAATGCTAATGTCTGGAAGTAGCCCTGCTCCAGGCCCACAGTGGGAAAACACTGCTATGCCAGGACTCTGGAAATCCCCATCCATGCGAAGCACTGCTGTGAGCCTCACAGGACTGGGTATGGTTCCTGGGTATGGCTCAGCACATGAATATCTCTTCTCCTGCAAAGAACTGATGCGGGTTTACTCCCTGTCTCCAGGGGAACTCTGAGCAGCATCAGTTCCCTTGGGACTGGAATCACCCTTTGCAGCCCAGAGCACCCTTAGGCCAAGGCTGGGACCTCAGCAGGAGGGATCCTCTGCCTGCAGGAAGGTGCTGGAACTTCCCTGCTGCAATGGATGGCCGGGTTGGTTCTGTTGGGAGCCTCCCAGACAGCCAGGAAGAGTGGGGATGGATGGAAAGAGATGAGGGCATCAGGTTGTGATGTCTCTCCATGTTGTGGTTGCCTCAGAGCTGAGGCAGAGCTCTCCCTGTGGTGGGGAGCCATGAATCCCCTGAAACACCGTGGGAAGGAGAGGTGGCGGCTGAGAGCGCCTGGAGTGCGTGCGGGGTGCAGAGGAGGCTGGGGATATTTGGAAATGTTCTTTTTCTGCTTTCATAGTGCAGCACACATTTTTTACTTCATTTAATCATTTTTGCTTGAATTCCCAAGTGAAGAATTCTTTCCATGAGCCAGAGCCTGCTGCCACGGCTTTGTGCCCGGCCATGGCACTAGGGACCAGTTGGAGACCATGCCCTTGTATCCCTCCTCCAACTACAGCAGCAAGGGCACTCAGAAATGGGCATGAAAGAGGCTCAGGGCACCCAAATGGCATCCTCTGCATCACTGCTTCAGCTCCACTGTCCTGCTTCAACCCCCTTTTCTCCCCACTCCTGCAATTTCGTGCTTTTTTGGGGTGATGAACCTCCTCTGTGTGCTTCAAGCAGGAGCTGCCCACAACCCATTTTAAACAGCTCAGGCTTTGTCTTAATTCCAGCTCTTGAAAATTGAATTTGTTAGTGGCATAAACAGGATATAAACGACTGAAAAAAATTAAAAGGGGAACATTTTTCTCCACGTCTTTTCCTTCAACCTCTGAGGACCATATCTGCTGGCACCCCTGAGTGTTAGTCAAACTCCTGGTGGCAAACAGACCCTGGGGACCTGCTCTGTCCAGCATCCCAGGATACTCCTGATCCTGGATTTTTTAATACAAAGGTCACAATTTCTGCTCTTTTCCTTTTTTTCCCCCTGGTGTTCTCCAAACTAATGGTGGTTTATGGTGCTCTTTGACGTCAGCCACAAATGGGGCTGCCAGGTGGTAATAATTTTCCCAAATGTCGGCTAAATACAATTATCACTCCATTTTCACTTCAGAAATATTAAAGTTTGTGTTCCTCCTGTTATGAATTCTGAAAAAAAAGCCTTTATAAGTCACCGTGGCACACGGCTGCCGGCCCTGGGGTGCTGGCAGCCATGGCAGGGCTGGTGACTATAGTCCAGGCTGGCCCTTCTGTGCCACATCCCTGGATTGTTCTGGAGGGGAGGGATGGGAGGCAGTGCCCTCGAGACCCAGGGATAGAGCCAAGAGTTGGGATATCAGCAAGACTGAGGATGGATCCTGGGAGGGTGAGGAGGGATCCATGTCCCTATGGGAGACCCAAATTCCAGTTCCTGTGGACCATGAACTTAGATTGGGTGTTTCCCAACCCTGTGCCAGCACAGCAGGGTCCATCAAAGGACAAGCTCCTAGACAAGCTGCTTCCTCCTGGCTTGGTGTCCAAAGCATGAGCACATCCCTGCAGCTTTGGCCAGAGCAGGCAGGAGCTGAGGAGCCGCTGGCTTTTGTCACGGAATGATCACATCCTGCTGCCAAGAGAAGTCCATGAGGGTTGGGGTGCTGCAAAAGTCCAAGTTCAGCTGCAACCAGAGGACCCAGGGCAGTTCCCAGAGCTGAGACTCTGGAGTTGAATTATCAGCAAAATGGCTTAAAAGTAAACTTTGAGACAGAGACACCATTACAGCCTTTGGTGGCCAAGTTCCAGCTGAGTGATGCCAGCACTACATCAGGCTCTCAGCCCTGGCACAAACTGAGGTTCAGGTGCAGCCACACATCCCATGTTTTCCTTCCCTGAGGGCACACAAATGAGCACCCTGCTTGCTTTTCACTACCCAGGGTCAGCTTAGTCTCTCACCATATCCCCTGACTGGGAGCACATGCACTGGGAGCTGCAGCTGTGCCAGGGCATGGGCAGGGCAGATCATGGGCAGGGCTGGCCATGGGCAAAGGAGCCACGACTGCAGAAGCTGCTTCCACAGCCCTCCCTGGGCTCTGTGGCTGTGGGGGGGAATTTCCCCATCCCCAACCAGCAGCCTGCTCAAAGCCTTTGTCTTCTGCTGAATTCCAGTTGGTGAGAGTCATCCACCAGAGTCAGAGGATTTACCCTCCTGGGGAATGATGTGCAAGAGGGAACCATGTAGTCACATTAAAATTATTTGAAAAAGAATGGTACTTCTGAGTGCTGTCTCACGTGGAGCCAGGAACATCCATCTGACTGATGCTTCCATCTGTCTTTCTCAATAGTTTCCTTAAATAGTCCAAATATTAAAAAAAAATAAAAAATCTATTGGAATTTGGCATATATGGTTCTTAGGAGAATAGAAGAGGGCCAGATACTAAAATACCACTGCCTTGCTCCCTTCCAGTTACAAACACATGATTTTCATTGCAGGGAAGGCAGAGGCAGCCGATAGTCACATCTGGCACAGAGGAGGGTGCTCCATGGTCACTGATGCTTTGGCTTTGCTGGGAGAGCAGGCCGTGCCCAGGCTGAGCAGTCCTGCAGGGCCCAGTAGCAGCACCCAACTCATCTGGGGAATTCCAGCTCTCTACAGCAAAGGAATCTGCAGTCCAGCTGTTCCAAACTTCAGGCTCACTGTCCTGCACTACAAGTCCTATCTCCTTGCAACTTGCACTGCAACTCTCTATTTCCTTGAAGAATCCTTCCCTGAGCATTTTTCACACCATGTCTCAGTTCCTCGAAGACCTTGCCTGCTATTGCTCTTACTATCACCTCCTGCCAGCTCTTCCCAAGAACCTTGCACTGCCTGCAAATGGGGATTGGTTTATGGCCTGGCACAATGTTGGTGGTTCCTTGTGTTTGCTTGTTTCACCCATTCATCTCCGCTCAAGGAGCAATGCCAGATTTTCAGTGATGGAATTTCATGGGCTCATGTGAGATGGAGATTGATGGTGCTTCAAGGATAGCACTTGGTGCTAGTGCTTTCCCACAGGGATGCTGCGGCTGGGGGCAGAGTTGGGGCAGAGTTGGATAAAACCTTCAACATATTCATATTCATCTCCTCCTTTCAGTGAATGCTGAGGTCCCAGTCCAACGATCCACGCAGCAAGCGCATCCTCCATCCTCCCAAAGTCCTGCACATTCCCGGCTGCCCCAACACCACCTCCCCTTGGGAAATCCCAGCTCAGCCATACCCACCGGCGCAGGAGCCCGGCGTGGGGCCGCGCCCGTCGGCGCTGGCCGCGCTGAGCCCACCCCGCGCCAGCCGCCGGGTGTTCTCCCCGCTCTGACAGCTGGACGGAAATTGGAAGGCGAAGCTGACATGTGTCAACAATAACCAGCGAACAAGCGCCAGCGGCGGCGGCGGCTGTCCCCACCACCTCGAGGAGGCTGGCCACTCTTGGCTGAAATCACGGCACGTTGCAGCTGGAAGCAGGAGTATTGTTTCAATTATTTCCATTATATAAAGTCAGGCCATTTAATATATTCTGCCTCAAAGGGGCTCAACTAAAGAGATAAAATAAACACTGAAAATCTGCTTTGCTGACATGTACCAGGAATTCAGTTTCGACACCAAGCCTTCCCTCCCATCTCGCTGCTCATCTTCCCTTTCCTCCCAGCTCCCTCTCCTACTCTTGCTGCCCCTTGGCCTTCAGTGCCACTTGATGCCAATTCCCTCTTTGGGCTTTGCTCCTGTTTTGGCAGCTGGAGCACTTAAAGGCTGTGCAGCCACGCTGGCGTCCAGGACTGGAGCAAGCCAGAGGAGCCAAGAAGAGATATGGAGCTCCAGAGCTCGCTCTGGAATGAAGAATTTGATTTATGGCAAATCTTAAGCCTCTTGGGATGCCATAATCCCTGAGAACAGCAGGAATGGCGGGTGGCACAAACCCAGGAATGGCTGGAGTGTGGCATGAGGAGGAGGAGGAGAAGAAGGAAAAGGAGAAAGAAAAGGAGGAAGAGGAGGAGGAGGGGAGAATAAATGTGCCATGAGCATGCTGCGGGCTGCACTTGGCAATGTCAGCACTAAAATCAGCCACCTTCATGCCTTCCTTCTCATCTGGGAGAGCTGATGGCACCCCAGCACCGAGGGACCTCATGGCTCTGTGCTGGCATGGGAGGTGGTGAGTTGGGCTGCCAGGAGGCTGGAGTTGCTCACACCAGCTCTGACCAGACAGGAGCTGCTTCCCATTAACGCTTCCCACGGTATGAGCTTCCCCAGAGCACTCCTCCCTTGCAGGGCTGTGCTAGTCCAGGTATTCCCAACATGTTTGCATGTGAAGCACCAGCCACACCAGCAGTAAATCTGCTACTTGGCCTTTCCCAGCATATTTCGCTGCTCAGAGCTCTGCCTGTCCTGGAGCGGGGTCACGGGCAGTGCCACCGCCAGGGGTCCGGGTGGTGGAGGGAGCCGTGTCACGGGGGGCCAGCGAGGGCTGCGCTGCGGCGAGAGTCGGAGCTGGCATTTCATAAGAGCAGGGAAAGGACCTCTGCCGAACTGGCGCGAGAGCAGCTGTGACTTTCCATTCCTGTGGGAAGTGGGCTGCCACCGTCCAAGCATCTGGGCTTGTTATGATGGGAGAGGAATGCCAAGTATTTTTCTTCCTTATCCACTACCACCCGCTCAAACCCTGCCCTGATCAAACCCACATTCATCGCCTGGGATGCACTGGGGAAGATCCCTCCCAGCCCTTGTGGCTGCTGGGAGCTCACGGCACCTGTGGAGAAAACCCCGCCCTCATCCAGGAGCTCCCTCCGTCCCCCTGCCCCTTCCTGTCTCCTTCTGCTGCTAGCCAGCTCCAGACACTTAATTTTCACGTTACTACCTTTGCTGGGAGCATCTCTGCACCTGCATCCCTGTGCATCCTCAGTGGCTGCACCCTTGCTGACCTGTGGGCCCGGCGGGACCGCACTGTCCCCTCCAGAGCCCTGAGCATCCCGAAAACAGCCACTGGGCTGGTGCCACGGGCGTGTGCCCTGGGGCGCCTGCCGTGCCGGGAAGCAGGCGGTGCAGCTTTGGAAGGTCACCAAGATTTTTCCGAAGATGAAAGTGTGCTCAAGTGTCAAACAAACTTTCCAAATTATCTTTCTGGACACTTTCTCCCTTCTGCTTTGGAAGACGGAGGAGGAACATTTCATTCCCTCTGTGCTGGCGTGGAGCGGGGCTGCGTGAGGAGCCGGGAGCTGCCAGCGGCACCCGCGGCTCAACCTCGCTTCTTCCTCCTCGACATCATCCCTGAGTCACCGCGGGTGCTTCCCTGGCATCATCAGCTGGGCTTCCCCCTCCCCGCAGCCCCCCAAACCTCTCCCAGCACAACAGAGGGCTGCCAGGTGCCCAGTTAAGCAGCGAGCACCACCTCTCCTCCCACCGACAGCTGGATTTGGCATAAATAGACAAATTAAAGGAAACGCGTGGATTTCTCTATCTCAAGGATACCTGGCACACAGCAGCAGGGGCACGGAGACAGCGGCTATGCCACCCTCGGCAAATCCCCCGAGATCCCAAACAGCTGGAGATGGGCTGAGCAATGGCCACGTGGTGCCCCCAGGATCCAGCACTAACAAGTGCTGTCTAATTAACACATCCTCCAGTGACAGGTCACCCTGGCAAGGCTTGTGCCAATATCCGCTCACCCATGCCAGCAGCCGGTGAGCGTGACCAGGAGTGAGGTGTTTCCCTGGCCCTTGCCCAGTGTTTGCCTTCCAGGTCTAGACTAGGAAATTCCCTGTTGGCTCCAGGGCAGCTGGGCTGGCACCCAGCAGGACTTGGGGAAGCTCCTTGCCCTGTGGCACCCGCGTCTCATCCCGGTCACGGCAATCCACACCAATGCAGCTGCCTGCAGCCAGGATTTGGAGACACTCAGATATCCCCAGTGCCATTGTCATGTTCCTGTTTTTCTGTGCTGGGATGGCAGCAACATCCCCATGTCCACATGGGCCCCCCCAGCCCTTGCAAACTCCTGACGGTGATGCCATGCTGCAGGTCTGGTTGTTTATGGAAATTTCAGCTGAGCCAGATGCTGCAATTTGTGCATTTTATATGTAATTTTTCAATTTATTTCATAATTAGAAAAAAAAAAAACCCCGAAGTGATCCCAACCATTATTACTCCTGGTTTCCTCAGTTATTTCTCCTGCTTTCCTACAGTGAGGCCAAAGGGGTCTGAAATGGCTCCTTTGTTGTCTGATCATTAACCCTTGAGGAATGAAATGCAGCAGTGCCGGATGGGAGCAGTGGGGAGAGAGGCTCAGGGGGGGCTGAGGGAGAGAAGGGAAACAGGAGGGAGAAATTCGAGGGGTAGAGAGGGGATTAACCCAAATATACTGTCCCTGGGCATGGTTGGACACCCCAGGACACTGATGGACCCATCATCTGCAGTCCCGTGGGTGATCCACTCTGGGGCAATGAGTTTGCTGGTTCTCAGCAGCCCCCTGCCCATTCGTCCCTCCCAGGCAATGCAGACCCAGAGCATCCCAAGTGGAAAGGAGTCCTGCAGCTCGCTGGTGTGTGGGATGAGCAGGGGGGGATGATCTGCCCCAGGGTGCTCTGGAGGATCCTGTGTGCCCAGAGTTTCTCTGTGCCCCCTCTGGGGGGGCACGTGGTGATGACAGGAGTGAATGCGCTGTCACTGGGGCTGTCACTGGTGGCCGTCACTGGTGGCCAGTGGCCTTGCAGCCCTGGTTGGGAGGTCACCAGGCTGTTCCAGGGTACGGCTCCTGGCACAGGGCTGGCACTACGGCATGAGCACGTGGGGCTCCCGGGATAGGGACCTGCGCCTTTTGGTCACCTCGGGTACCTGGTGAGTGTGATGTCCCCATCCTGTCCTGCATCCCGCTTCAAGCACAGACCCTAGGGTGAGTTTTGGGGGGCACAGCGTGGGACAAGGGGTGTGGACAGCCGCATGGCAGCCCGGAACAGCTCCGTGAGCTCGTCTTGGCTTGGAACAGCTTGGCACAGCTCAGCTCGGCTCAGCTTCGCTCCCGCAGCTCGGAAGGAGGTGAGTTAAGAAGCGCTCGGAAAATCAGAGTCAGCTGCAATCCTGGGGACAGCCGGGGCAGACCCACAGCCGCCGCCGGAGCTGCCGGAGCCCCACCTCGGCTCCCGGCGACCGGGGGGCTCAGCCCTGCCCGGGGGGCTCAGCCCTGCCCGGGGGCTGCCGCTGGCCCCCAGCCCTGCAGGGATTAGGCTGAGCTGGGGGGGCTGAGCCGGGGGGGCCGGCGCAGGCAGCGTCACCCTCCTGGCTCCACCCCCCCAAAATCGCAGGGGGCTTCGCTGTGACCCCGGCGCTGGGATGGCAGCGGGACAGTCGGACCGCGGCGGGACGGCGGGACGGTTCCCAGCCGAGGTGGTGGCTGGAGTGCTCCGGGGGGATCCAGCCAGGGCGTTTGCCAGTCGCTTTGTTGCTGCTGGGGGATTTTTTATTTTTTATTTTTTTTTTTAGGATTATTATTATTTTGAAAGGGAGGGTGAGGAGAGGGGGCTGACACTGACTATAAAGGCAGAGCTCCCTGGAGCAGCCGGCACTTCCCCACCACCATGAGCACTCCCCGGGCCTGACAGCCGCAGCCTGCCCCCCTGTCGCCGGCTCAAGCTGCCCTCAAGTGTGGCTGTGTGTCCGAAGCTCGTGTTGGGATGCTGTGAGCCCGGAGCCGCTCGTCGCCCTCCCACCACCCCTCACCGGCTCTGGCAGGAGCCGAGCCCACCAGCCGCTTGGATGATTTGATTTCTTCCCTGTCCGACATCACTCCTGCCCAGATGCAGTGGATAATATTCATGTTGCTGTTATTCATCAGCTCCATGGAAATGCTCACGCAGAACCGGTGGAAGAAGCAAGGTACAGTGTGCGCAGTGGGCTTGTCCCGCTCGGGTCCTGCAGGGTGGCTCTGGGACACCAGGCTGCCTGTCCTGCCTGCACAGAGCTGGAAGGAGCTGGGAACCAGGCTGGAGGTGCCAGGAACTGGCAGAACCTCAACGTCTCTCCTTGAGCCCTTTTGGGGACCATCTGTGTTCCCCTCTGGTGTGGGGCTGGCTTGGCAGTGCGGGAAGATGCAGAGCACAGCCCCTTAGCATTGCCTGCCCAGGGCCAGCCCTGCCTTTAGGGCTAGCAGGACACAAGGGACACTGTCTGGCACTGGGATCAGCTCTGCAAACCCCAGCAGAGCCAGACACAGTGGGGATAGCACAAAATGGGCTGTTTTTCTCTGCATAACACACTAAATGCCTTAGGAGTAAAACCTCCAGGAAGGATGCTCAGAGCCATGGCAGGCACTGCTTGTGCTCTGCCCCATCTTTTCCCCAGGAAGAGGCACCAGCTGAGCCAATGCTCAGTGCCTTGGCAAGGGCAGGGTGTGCTGGGGTGTGCTGAGGCATGTGCCCCCTCCATCGGGCACTGGCTCATGTCCCTCACGGGGCAGTGCCAGGCAGTGCCAGCTGGCTGTGTGGAGTGGATCCAGGGCTGGTTCTCAGCTCTGTGCCAGGAATGCCTTGGTCTTGGGGCCAATATGTGCCAGGGTAAGAACTGGACCTCCCAGGACCAGGCTGGAGCTCGGAGAGCTTCCCTTGAAGTTGTTCCATGTTAAAGGCATGCGGAGGCAGTAGGTGTATGTGATGATGTGGGTGGCCAGGCTGGTGGCCAAAACACCCCTGATAGAAAACAGCCAAGCACCAAGAGGGGCTTCAGATACCAGTGCTTGATGCTGGGTAGTATAATTCTCCAAAGGCCTCAGGTCTTGGCAGCTGGGGTTCTGGTCATGGCTTCACACCCTGGACATGTTATATGCCTAGGATAACCCACACAGAAAAGCTAGCACAGGGCCCAGGAGCCACAAAAGATGCTGCAGCACCCCACAGCCTCCCTACTGCCACTAGGAGCTCTGGTCTGGGCAGTCCAGTGCCCCAGGGACTCATGGTTCCCACCAGGACTGGGCATAGGGTGGACAGAGATGGGGGTGTCACACTCATGTCCAGCACAGCTCAACTACCCACTATGCCCCATGCCCAGTGCCCATCCCAGCTCAGTCCTGCACTCTGCCATCACCACTGGAGAGTAAGAGATGAACCCACCAATTGTCCCTAATCCCCAAGCCCATGGTTTCAAAGTGAGCCACATTCTGTTGTTCTCTGTGGTGGCTCACAGTGTCACTCCCAGTGGCACAGATACATGTCCCGTGCCAGCAGCACTGTGGAGTTGAGGAGGACGACCCCACTTCTTCCAGCTTCATAGCATGGGATTATTTCCAAAACCAGTGAGAGGAAGGAGGCCCTGGAGCCCATCCAGGGCTCCCCATCTTCTTTGCCCTGGCTGGAGGTGGAAGGAGAGCAGCAAAAAAACCCGTAAATATCAAAAAGAATTAGGGAAGGGAAAGAGGCTTGTAAATCCATGGGTCTCAAGGGAAGCGACTCCAGCTGCAGCCAGGAACACAAATGTTGTCAGCCTTTGGTAAATATGTAACGGAGACCATAACAACTTAATGGGTCCAAGGTGCTTCGTTAGCGCTCCCAGCAGACGCAGCTCTAATGAAGGCTCCTGGCAGTGCTGCCATCCCCAGACAGTGTGCCCAGGAGAAGGGACTGGGATGGGCCAGCTTGGGGACAACTGCAAGGCACCACAGCACCATGGAGTGGCTTGTGCCAGCGCACAGAGCTGAGAGGCATCACCCACCATCATGGTCTACAGAATCCTCTGCCAGCATCCTCCTGGCTTCCCCAGCATTTCTGGCCCAGCCCCACAGCTGTGGGACCCTTCTGATGCAGCTTTTGGGGTCAGAGGGACCAGTGCCAGGCACTGCTCCCAAAGCTGAGTGTGTCTATGCTGGGCAGCACCCAGCAGGTGGCTCGGGCTTGTAGCAACCTTGTCTAGGGGAAGGCATCCCTACCCATGGCCAGGGGTTTGAGATGATCTTGAAGGTCTCTTTCAACCCAAACCATTCTGTGATTTAATGGTTCTATAGAGCCCAGATCCTAAGTGTGCTGTAATGGGGCTTCTGGCATTGTCACTGCTACTCAGGCTGTGGTGCCAGAGCCAAGTAAACAGTTCCCAACACAGGGGCATGGTGATGGCATTGGACGCCTGCATGCAGGAGTTCCATGGCAGCTTTTGTGATACCCCAACAGCCTGGGTTGCAAAAACACGCAGAGCATGTGTATCCCCCAGAACTCAATGCTTCCCAGCTCGCAAAGTGCCCCTGTGCCAGGAGCATCCCTCCAGGCTGCTTTTCTGTGGGCTTGGAGAGCAGGAGCAATTGCCTGGTGGATGTTGGCACCTTGTCCTTGTCTCTGGGAACAGAGGTCACCCACCTCGGGGTCAGTCACCCTCCAACAGGCTGGGAGTACAGCACAGGCAGCCAGGGAGGCAGCAAACAGGCAGCTCCTTTTCTCAGCTCCTCTTGAGTGCATCCAAAATGCCCTTTGTCCTCTGACACTTCACAGATATCGACTGATTAATCCAGGTCAGATCGTATTTCTACCCACTGACCCAGTGGCTGTCCCACTTCTCACGGGATGGGCAAGGCTGGCTTGGAATGTGGCTCAGGCTGTCACCCATGGGCAGTGCTGGGCATGGGGCAAACCCTCAGCCTGGATCTTGCAGTGATGAAGGACTGGTGGCTCCGTGTGTCCCTTTGCTGCCAGCATGGACAGAGGTGGGGATCTGAGAAGCAGAGAGAGGTGGGGTGGCATTTTCAGGGAGACAGTGTTGTCACCCTTGTGTGTCAGAGAGAGGCTGCCACGGGGCTGGGATCCACCTCGGCACCTGTGCCACAGCCCCTCTCCTCTCCTCCATTTGTCCCCGCAGCGAGTGCCGGCCTGCTGGAAAACTGCACGGGCTGCGTGCTGTGCTCTGAGGACAACGGCTGCATCACCTGCCACCACCGGCTCTTCCTGCTTATCTGGAGGGACGGCATCCGCCAGTACGGGATGTGCGTCCACACTTGTCCCCCAGGCTACTTTGGTGTGCGGGGTCTGGAGGTCAACAGATGCACAAGTACGTCCCGCGCCAGCCGGGGTCCCCCTGCTCCTTCCAGTGCTCCCTGCTCCCCTCGGCGTCTTGCGGGTCCCAGTGCTGCGGGAAGGGCGATGGCTTCATTTCCCACAGCATCCCTGCTGGCGCTGGATCCAGGGACGGCCGGGCTGGGGGGGCTTCGTCCGCTTTTCCCTTGCCCAGAGCTGCAGCCGGGACCCCGCAGGTTTTGGGCCGCCGGTAGGTGCCGGGGGTGGCTCGGCTGACCCGCCGTCCCTCCCGGCAGAGTGCAGGTCGCCCAGCTGCGAGAGCTGCTTCAGCAGAGACTTCTGCATGAAGTGCAAGGACAAGTTTTACTTGTACAAGGGCCAGTGTTTTCGGCAGTGTCCCCCCGGCACTGCGGCGCAGCCCGGCACCCGCGAGTGCCAAGGTAAGCAGCACCCGCACCCCGTGTCCGCCGTCCCTGGGGACGCGCCTGGCGCCGAGGGGTCACAAATCCGTTCTGTCCCCGTCCCTGCAGAGACGTGCGAGCCGGGGCCGTGGAGCGAGTGGAGCGCCTGTACCCACGAGAGCCGGACCTGCGGCTGCAAGTGGGGAGTGGAGACGCGGGTGCGGGAGGTGCCGGAGGCTGCCCAGGAGGAGGGGACTGCCTGCCCCGCGCTGCTGGAAACCAGGAGGTGCCGCATGAAGAAGCACTGCCCGGGAGGTGAGCACCGCGCCGCCGGGGCTGGGGACAGCTTCGCGTCCCTCCAAAGAGAGCCCGAGGGGCGCTGCAGGAGGATGGTGGCAGCAGGGGTCTGGCGGTGGCCCGCGAGCCATGCTGTCATCTCCCAAGCATTTTGAAATTTTGGGTAAAGCCGTCATCTCAGGCACATGTGCTAAGCAGCCCTAGGGCTGGCTGCTCCCACCTGGCAGCCCCTGAGACTGGCTGGGATGAGCCAGTATCCCCTTCTATACTGGGCTGGGCTGGGCTGGGCACTGGCACAAACCGCCGTGGTGGGATGAGGCTGACGAGCTCCAGCTCCCATCCTGCCACGACGTGAAGGGAGGCTTTCTGTACTGCAGCTGTGGGTAGGGAGGATTGAGACACTCATGGGAGGTTCCTGCAAAAACCTCTGAGCTTCCCAAAAGCTGGAACGCTCATGGAGCAGGAGGGCATCACCCAGGGGATTTCTGATGGCCAAAGTTTTGGGAGACACCCCAGGGCACAGTCCCCCTCCATGGCTTATCTGGACAGATGTTTGCTCATGCTCCTGCACTTCCCCCCACCTCATTCCCAAGCTGGGGTCTCCTTGCTTAAGGCTCCCCACCTTTCACACACCAGAGCCACTGCAGGCTCTGTCCAGGCGCTGCGTGCACGGGTGCAGGGCTGGCGAGGGGAACCAGGACATGGCTGATGTCATTTTTGGATGCAGGCGTCTGGACTGAAGCTACCCTAATAAATCTCCACTTAATAACTGGCAGAAAGGGGGATGCATGAGATACCGATCTGTAGTGCCTGGCAGCAGATCTGAGCCACCGCGGGTTGCGGTTCGGAGCTGCGGGATCACTCTGTGGGATGGGCTGGCCGGCACCGCCAGCGTGGCGGGGGTCAGAGAGGACAGGACTGCGAGGGTGGAGAGAAAAAGGATGAGGAAGGGGGGCAACAGCAGAGGACGTGCGTGCTGGGCGAGGGCCACGGAGCCAGGAGAGAGGCTACATCCCAGCACCATCAATCATAAGTAATATTTTCCTGCTGACAGTGCAGAGGAGCTGATTCCCTTCCCCACCCAGGTCTCAGCTCATGTCTTTGGGGTGCCAGGTGGCATCGATTTTGAGGATGTTCCCCTCCCTGCTGGTGTGTGGCAGCTCCAGACCCGCAGAGCTGGTGACAGTTTGATTCAAGAAATTTAGTGTGGGAGGACAGGCTGCTCCAGAGCACTGTGTCCTGGAGCACCATGCCCATGCCCTGCCCTGCCTGGCACACAGCAGGGTCCCACTGGCAGGACTGCTGTGCCTGTGTTCCAGGGGCACCTCATCTTTTTAGGTTACTGGGAAGGCACTGGCAACCCAGAAAAGTGCTTGGCCTCCTGCCTCTGCTGGAAGCCCTGGGGCTACGGTGATGGGCTCAGGGACTGGCAGGACTCTACTCTTGAGGCTGCTGTCTGGAATCAGATTCAGAGACAGGCCTGTCCCCTGTCCAGCAGAAGGAATCCCATGAGTACCCCCAAGCAGCCCTCTGAGGAGAGAGCAGCCCCTCCATATCTCCCTCTCCTGGGCAGGCAGTTCAGAGTCCCTGCCACGGCAGAGCGTGCATCTGCCCTCACTCCCAGGCTCCTGCCCGCCTGGCCAAGTGCTGGGTTATGGGATCCAGATGCTGGAGGAGGACGAGGAGTTCACTTGATGCATCCGAGACACCCCCAGCCCAGGCGAGCCAGGGCAGGCAGCTGAACCCGACCGTGTGATGAGAGATTTGTGCCACCACTTCTGAGCCATCCAGGCGGCTGGAAGGGAAAAGCTGCAGCACTTGGCCATGGCACAAACCCCTCGCTCTGCTGTAAATCTGCCTTGGGTGTCTGTCCCGCTCTCCAGACGCTTGGCGTGCGTGCCGTGCCCTCTCCTTTGTGGGTGGCAACTGTCTGGAGATCAGAGCCAAGAAACAAGGTTTCAGAGCCAGGCAGGACAAGAACTGGAGCCCTCAGAAGGAACTGGGGACAGCAGTGCTGGCACACGCAGCACCAGAGACAGTCATGGTCCCTTGTGCCCCTTGCACCGCTGAACCCCCCACTGAACGTGTGACTCTAATTGGAGTGTGGGTGCAGGGGGTAAAGGACCAACAAAGCTGCCCAGTTTTTGGGGCAGCCATTCTGATCTGTAGCATGGACTCTCCCTCCCACTGGAGCCCATGGTACAGCAAGGTTTATCCTGAATCCCTTTTTCTTTGATATCCCAGCACCAACACCTCGGCCAGCTGGAGGGTGTGAGAAAAGAATTGGGTCCCAGCAGCGTCACCCTGGAAAGCTGGCTGTGGTTTGACCTGGGATGCATCCAGGCTCCACCAGCACGTTGGTTGTGGGAACCATCCACACGTGGAGAGCATCCATAGGGACAGAGAATTAGCACCTATGCAAGGATGCTCCCAAAGCCTCCTTGCTTCCCACCATGCCTAAATCGTCCCAGGGCTTTCTGGGTCCCATGGTGGTGGCCAGGTTCCCACATCATGGCAGAGCAGAGCACGGCTGTGCCATGGCTTTGGGGTGTTGGTGCAACCACTGCTCCTCTCCAACACTCACAGTCCTTGCTTAGAGAGAAGCTGGGTTTTCTCTTCTGCTTCTGTTGAGCTGCCCCACCTCATTCCAAGGGATTTTGGGGTACCAGGACAGAGAGTCCAGCCATGTGGGTACAACACGCCAGTGTCCCTCTGCCCATGCCATCATCACACCCCCCACACACCCACATTGCTGTTTCATGACCAGACAAGGGCTCTGGGGTCCCCAAAATCAGAAACTGGGTCCACCCCGAGGGAGGATATGGGATCGGCATCCCATGGATGGGGCTCAGGTCAGATCGTGTTGCCTGGCCAATGAGAGAGCTCTCTTTTTCTCCTCCTTTTTCTGTTGCAGAGAAAACCGAACCCAAAAATAAAGGCAAAAAGCGACAGAAGAAGCCGAAGACAGAAAGGCACACGAGCACCTAGCAGGCACCAGCATGCCAACTGGGGTGTCATGGGAGGAGCTCCCAGCCAGCTCCTGCCACGGTGCTCCAGTCACATCAGCCCTGGTTTTCCATCCACAAAAAAAAAAAAAAAGGAAAAAAAAACTGCACAATTTTCTCTGCCCCCCCCATCCCCCTTTTCTTTCGAGACAATTTATGGTCTGTAAAACATTTCCTTTTCAGAAAATCTAATTTGCAATATCCAAAGCAAAGCCCTAGGGCTTGGGGAGGGGGTGGCTCTTTTATTCTTCTGGTCTTCCCTCTCTCCTAGCCTGCTCCATCCTTCCCTTCCTCCAGATGGGTGGGATAGGGTTAGACCAAGGTTGGACCCTGCTAATGAAGCTGATGCCTGCCTGGATAGTGTTCCCCAGGGCTGGGAGATGCCCTGGCTCCACAAGGTCCGATTTTATGGGACAGCTGGGGGGCACAGTGCTGCTCCAGGTGCTGGGTAGTGTCGCCAATCCTCAGCCACAGGCATGGGAAGCAGCAGAACTCCCGGGGTTGGGACCCCAGTGGGGACTGTGCCATCGCTCAAAACAGTCCAGCCTGGTGCTCAGCATCCCCACCAGCACAACCAAGGGCCAAATCCTGCTCTCCTGAGTCTTGGAGAGCAGCTGGACCTCCAGACTGACAACCCTTCTGGGACCATGCCAGCCCAGCACCAGCACCCTCATGGGCCAAATCCTGCTGCTCTCAGGCTCACAGAGAGGGTCAGAGAGCTTCTCTCCCAGCTGGATGTGGGCACAGGAATTTGGGGTGACCGCAGTGTATTCGGTCTAGGACTGGGACACGCACAGTGCAAGTGCAAGCCCAGGCAGGGTGTGCTGCTGCATGTCCAAACTGGGATGTGTTGGAAACAGCGCTGCAACCCCCTCCCAGCCATCACCAGGGCTTGCTGAGTTCCCTCCCAGCCATCACCAGGGGTTGCTGAGTTCCCTCCCAGCCATCACCGGGGGGTGCTGAGCCCAGGCCTGCCAGTCTGTCCCTCCCTGCCACGCTCTGTGTGTGTCCTCCGGCACAGAGAGCTCTATCGGTATATACACCATGTGTCTGCTTAAATCCCTGCCCAGAGGCAGGCAGCTCTGCATTTGGGGTTTGCCGGTGTCCGGACTCCCCGTCCCTGTCCCGATCGTGAGCAGGGGGAGGCCGGGGCTGGCCGCGGGGTGTCGAGGCTGCGGGGGCTGCACAGATCCTTCAGGACGGGAGCGCTGGGTGTCAGCATCGAGCCAGCCCCAGAGCCGGCACAAAGCTGCCAGAACGGCTCCTCCGATCGCTTCATGACAAATAAACGGATTAAACCCCCGGCATCGCTGCTGCCTCCCTGTTTTCCCCATTCCCACGAGTTGCAGCCGGAGGGGGTCTGGGATGCTGGCCACGGCCACGGTGCAATCCCGCATTCCCCAGCTCTGTAATTTGGGGGGACACTCTGCCCTGCCCCTCCCCTCCAGCACTGGGGTACTGAGGAAAGATTTAATTTCAAATTTTTCTGTAAAGTACCACCAGCATCGCTCCAGCGATGCCTGATCCAGCACTGGGGAAAGCCGCAAGTGTGACACTGTGACTGCCATTCCACAGGCTTGGGAACCATCAGGGTTTTTTTTCTGGTTGTTGGAGAAAATCCCCCTCTGCTAAGATGCTTGGGCATCCCCTTGGCAGTCTGTCCCCACCACCGGGATTGTCTCTTCCTGGGGGACACAGCCTAGATTCTATCCCAGCACATGGGCTGGCAGACGTGGTGACCCCCAATTCTGGCTGGAATCCATCAGCCCCCAACAGACCCCGGCCTGGGATCTGGGCACGCCGAGCTCCATGCACAGTCTGGCTGTATCCTGCCAAGCTCTGCCTGGGACACAGCCCTCCCTTCTCCTGGTCCCCACGGGCTCATCCCATGGCCAGAGCAGCAAAATCCAGGCCTGGCTCCCGCTGGCATCATAAATATCCGGGACTCGGGGAGGGAGCAGCGCTGCCCGGGATGGGGGTGCCTGGGTGTGGTGAATCCCAGCGGTACTGATCGGGGGGACTCGCTGGGTGCAGGGTGGAGGGTGGGAGGGCTCGGTGCTGCCGTGGCGCTGTCCACCGGGACGTGCAATGAGTTGTGCAGAGAACGGCCGGGGGAGGGACGGGGCTGCGTGTGCTGACTGAGTGTGTATGTGTGTGTGAGAGAGAGACATTTATAGATCACGTGTGAAACTTGATCTCCCCGCAGTGGACTCAGAGGAAAGAAAAAAGATAGAAGTATTGTTTTTAAAAAGATTTTTTTCCTTTGTTTTTCTTTTCTTTTTTTTTTTTTTTTTTTTTTTTTTTGTTTTTGTTTTTGTTTTTTTTTTTTTTCTTCCTTTATTTTTATTTTTTTCCTCCTCTCTCCCCCTGCGAGGGCTGGCGATAAAAGGCCGGGGCGGCCAGCGGCGACTCAGAGGGAGGAAATGCCGAAATCGCCGCGGCTGGACGCGGCGGCGAGCGCCCACTGACCCATCCCGGCACGGAGCGCGCTGCCGGCGCATCCCCCGCCGCGGCACCCCGGTCCCGCGGGGACCCCCGCACCATGCGGGCGCTCAGCCTCGGCCTCGTGGCGCTGACCTGTGCCACGACGGCTCTGTGCGCTGCCGGAGCCCAGCGCAGGGCTCTGGAGGGCGGCGGCCGCCGGCGCTACCACCGCGTGCAGCACGGCCGCTGCAGCTACACCTTCGTGCTGCCCGAGGCCGAGCCTCTGCCCTGCCCCGCAGCCCCCGCTGCTGCCCCCGGCCCCGCCAACGCGCTGCTGCAGCGGGACTCGCCCGCTGGCACCGCCGGGCACGGAGCTGCCCAGCGGCTGCTGCACCTCGAGAGGATCCTGGAGAACAGCACCCAGTGGCTGCTGAAGGTAGGGTGTAGGATATGGGGTGCGGGATGTGGGGGGGACAAGCAATGGATCTGTGTCCAGCGCCCACTCATGCAGCATCCTTGTGGCACAGCTGTGGGCACTGGGACCTGTGCCCACCTGAGCATCCAGGTCAGCATTTCTCTGCAGGTGTGCATGAAGGGGGTGTGTGCTGCAGGTTCTGTGGTGGCTGCAGCTCACGGGTGCTGCAGATCACTCACCCAAGATCATTTCCCATTGAGGCTCTGTTCCCTGTCCATCCTTGCCATAGGGCTCCTCATGGTCCTGGCTGAGTTAGCCACGCCAAACATCTCTTGGGGATCAGCATTCCAGGTTCTGGGCAAGGAAACTGGGAAGGGGTTTGGACAATGGTAGGGTGAGGGTCCCAAGGGCAGAGGCCAGCAAAATCTCTCCAGCTTAATTTTCCTTCTTATAGGCTTTGCAAAAGCTCCCAGCACTTGGTGAGACTTTGTGTGGCACCCATGGCTCCTGGGTGGCCTATGGGTGGTGCAGGGTGGGAGCAGTGGGGTGCCACATAAGAAGGGCTGTGCACCCACAGGGTTGCCACCCTCGGCCCCCACTGGCTCACCCCATCCCCAATGCCTGAGGCAGGAAGCAGCATTTCCTTCCTGGAGCCCCCAGCAGCTGAGTGCGGCCGCCTGCCTCAGACCCCAGAATAGCTCATCCCAAGGGACACATCCCTCGGGGGCCCTGAACCCCACAGCCTCTGCCAGGAACAGTGGGTACCTGCACTGATAAGAGGGGAAGCAGCTTGTCCCTGACCCAGCAGAGCCACATGCATGTCCTGTGGTGTCCTACCGGGCTGCAGTGGGACCTGTGTGCCTCTGCACACCCATTTCCTGGGTGATGTCCCTTTGCCAAGCCCCTGAAGCACTCAGGGATCAGGATGGGGCCAACACACTGAGCGGAGGTCCTGGGGATGGCCTGTGCCAGCCACACTGCTTGGGTAGCCACCCTAGCTGTGGGGAACAGTGCAGGCAGCAGGGACGTGCAGGACGTTGTTCCTTGTCCCCTCAGCCATCCTAGAGAACAAATTCCTCAAGAGCTAGGAAAACACTGAACCGTGGCTCTGCTGGAAGCCAGCCCAGAGTGTTACACAGGGGTCAGCAGGGCCAATGACAACCTGGCTGGTGGCACCGAATCTGTCACTGTGGAACCTGCTGGGTCTGCTGCATGCACACTAATCCTGGGGTCCCTGTGCCCTGGAGTCCCTCTGCCCTCAGCTCTCTGCCTTGGTGTCCCTGTGCTCTGGTGTCTTTGTGCCCTGTGTGCCCAGGCCAGCACTGAGCTTCCCTCGGGATGAGGGCAGCCTTTGTATGGCCAAGCAAGGTGAGGACCAGGGTCCTACCACAGAGGGAGCAGACAGCCACAGGCAGGGTGGGACTGCACATCTGGGCAGCTGTGGGCAGCCCCACACAGCCCCAAGGAGCACAAGACAGTGGAGCACTGGGCAGCCAATACCCCATTTCTTCCCCATCCCCATTCTGTTCTATCCATCTATCCCATCACAACAATCCCATCCCATCCCGTCCCGCCCCATCCTGCAGCATGGCTCTCTCCTTTTAGAGTCAGCTTGCAGCTATGTTTTTTGCTGTTGTTCCTCAGCTTCCCAAATTTCAGCAGAGCTGCTCAAGAACGCTTGTTTTGGTCAGACTCCAACCCTGAACAAACAAACGAGGGCTCAAAAGAGGCATTGGGCTCAGGAACAGATCGTAAACAACGCTGCATCCCTGTCTGCTCTGCCCTGGCATTGGGAGCCCTGCAGGGTGCCGAGAAATCGGGAGGTCTCCTGGCACCCAAGAGGGTTCCTCAGAACCCCTCAGGCATCTCCAGCGCCTCCCCCAGGACCCCCATCCATGGCACTGGGGGGCTGGTGCACCCTCCCCACTCAGCACCCCTTGGTGGGGACATGGCGAGGACCCAGCACACAAGGACACATCAGCTGCCTCCATCTCAGGAGGAATTAATTTTAGTTCAAACATAAACACTTGATGGTGCCGCTGGGTCTAGGGGGACTTGGGGTGGGATGGGGTCTCCAGCAGGGCAGTGGCATTTTGGCAGCTCTGAGGTGCCTGAGGCATGGGGGTCAATGCTGCTCACCCTGGGATGTGTGCAGCGGTGCGGGCAGCAGGTGAAGGGTTTTCCACCCACCTGTGACTCAAGGATTCCTGAGCCAGTGCTTGTGAAATGTTTAGAAATGCCAGGGCAGGATAGGAACTGGGACATAGGGGAAGGATGTAGCTGCAAGAAGGATGATCCAGCTGTGGGCAATGGGATCCCAGCAAGGGACAGCGAGTGGCAGAGTTTCCTCCTGCTTCACAGTGATGTTTTGGGGTGACCAAAACAACACCACAGCTTTTCCTCCAGTGGCTCTGCCCTTACAGTGAAGAAATGAGTCTCTGAGACCAGGAGAGCCCAGCTCACATCAGCACCCATGAGATGAAGGAGGGGGGATCCCGGATACCCTGTCCTTGGCACAGAGCCTGTCCCACTTGTGTCCCCTATGCCAGACATGCCTGGGGACACTGTGCCCCACTCCAGCTCCCAGGGAGCTGGACTCCAGGACTCCATCTCCTAGGCTCTCAGCCTTCCCTGTGCCAGCTTGACCTTTTCCATGGGTATGTTCTGCCCTCGGCTCACAGATATGTTTATTTTAAAAAAAAAAAAAAAAAGCAAGATTGAGAGGGAGAAAAGGCCTCCCCAAGCCCTGTGAAGCAACAAGATTAACGACGTGGTTAAAGGGAAACTCTCCAGCAATCCCTCAGCTTGTGGAAATGTTTTCCAGACGCGGCTCTCCGACCTTTCCCTGCTTCCTCCCTGTGAGCATGTTCCTGTGAGAGAAAATCCCCAGGGAAACGGGTGCAGGCGACGCTGGCTGGGATGGTCAGTCCTGGGACCTTCCTGCGCCGAGATCCCCCTGCCCCCCATGGATGCTCACAGTGGGGTGATGGTTTTGCCAATGCCTGGTGCAGAGGAGGAGGGAACAGTGAGATTTCGTCATGCCAAACAAGTGCAGAGCCCTGAGCCCTGGCCCTCTGCCGGCCCCACTCCCACGCTGAGTATCCCAACACTGCTGCCTGCCGTGGTGCTGAACATCCTGGTATTTCATGATGCCAAAATCCCAGCACTGCTGCCTGCCTACCACCGTGCCAAGTGTCCCAGCACGACTGCATTGCCACCATGGTGCACAACATCCCGGCATCACTGCCCAGAGAGCAGCATCCCAACCCTGCTGATTCTGACCCACAACCCCACAAGCTGCAGGGGGATGTGGGGCTCTGCCTGCGTTACTGGGGAGCTCAGGCAGGGAGCAGGATCTGGGCACTGCAGGGACAGCAGCATCTGTGGGATGCAGGGAGCTGGGCAGCCCCCGTCTCCCCTGCTCTCAGGGCTGCTTTCCCAGCGTGGGCGGCACTGTGGCCCCTTCCGCTCCCTGTGGCCCCCGCCGAGGGACCGTGCCCCCACCGAGGCCATCGCCCTGGGGAGGGGCTGGATGGGAACCTCATGGCGGAGCTGCCAGAAATAGCAAAGCCTTTGGGAAAGGCGGCTCCCCCGCGGGCTGGGAAAGCGGAAGCGTCATCTCAGCTGTGTCCGAGCTGTGCTCGCAGGCAGCTCCTTCCCAGCCCCGAGTACTTCCTCATGGTGCAGCAGCACCGGGTGCTGGACACCCACCTTCCCTGGCTGATGGTGTCCCCTCACCCTCCATATTCCCAGCCCTGGGAAACCAGTGGTTGGGGGCTGGCAGCTGATGCTAGTGCCAGTGGCAGCCACTCCTTGCCTGGCTGCTTGGCACAGGCCACCCTGGCTGGGCATCAGCCCCAGCTCGCCAGCACACCTGGGCACACAGAAGCCCGTGCCAGGCCCCAGCTGGTATCACAGCCCAGGAATCTTGGCAGCCTGTGCCTGAGGAGCCTCCCCTGCAGCAGCTCAGCTCGCTCTGTCCTCTGATAAGATTCTAAGGGCCCTGAGGTGGGTCAAGGCTTGTGGAGACACAGGGCTGTGCCTGGGGGCTGTGCCCAGTGGTGCCAGGCTCAGCTGGGATGCTGAGACAGGACCCAAAGAGGGGCCAGACTGACCTTCTGGATCCTCACTTCCCTGCACAGCTGGAGAGCTACATCCAGAGCAGCATGAGGCCGGAGATGGCGGAGCTGCAGCAGACAGCAGTGCAGAACCAGACAGCCACCATGCTGGAGATCGGCAGCTCCCTCCTGAACCGCAGCGCCGAGCAGAGCCGCAAGCTCACCGACGTGGAAGCCCAGGTATGGCACACGTGTCCCCACGTCCCCACCACCCTGAGGCCGTGGTGGGCGGCACAGTTTGTGTGCAGATACAAGTGATTCCCTGAGGTGACACAGGGTTTAGTGCACCGGTGGTGGAGGTAGAAGGGCTGTGTGCCAGCCTGGTGACAACACGGCTGTGGTGTGGCTCTGGCTGCTGGTGCCAAGACTCCCCTCTGCTCCTGAGGCAGGTGCTGAATCAGACATGGCGCATCGAGATGCAGCTCCAGGAGAATTCCCTGTCCACCACCAAGCTGGAGAAGCAGCTGCTGCTGCAGACCAATGAGATCCACAAGCTGCAGAACAGAAACAAGTAGGGGCTGGGGTGGCTCAGGGACCCCCACAGCCCTTGGACCCCACAGGGAGGCTGGTCTCTGCCACCTCAGACTTCACTTTGAGGGGGCTTGAACCCCTCCAGGTGCTGGCTGTGGTCCCTAGGGGGTTGCACAGCCCCAGCACGGCCACTGGGCTTTGGGTTCCCCTGGCTGGGCACATCCCAGAAGTGAGGGTACAACTCAGGGGGTGCAGCAGGGGATGGGGAGAGCAATGGGTCCCTGCCCACACGCTGGGACATGCTCTGCCACTCCATCACCGCTGCATCCCACTCCCAGCATCCTGGAGGTGCGGGTGCTGGAGATGGAAACAAAGCAGCAGGCGGAGCTGGCGGGGGCCCACTCGGAGAAGGAGAAGCTGCAGCGGCTGCTGAGCCGGCAGAGCGGCACCATCGAGGAGATGGAAAAGACGCTGCTGGCTGCCAGTGCCAACACCAGCCTGCTCCAGCGCCAGCAGCTCCAGCTCCTCCAGTCTGTCCAGAGCCTGGTACGCCTCGTCTCCCAGGGCAGAGGTGAGTGGGGTGTGCAGGCAATGTGGGGGCAGTGGGAAAGCTCCTCGTCCTCCCAGGAGCCTGCCAGGGTGCCCCTGTGGTCTGCTCAGCTTGAGTGACTTCACTTCAAAAATCATAGAATTATTCAAAGGTAGAATGATTTGGGTTGGAAAGGATCTTAAAGCTCATCTCATTCCAACACCCTGCTATGGGCAGGAACACCTTCCACTAGAAAATGATCCACTCATTGCAAGCTGTAATGCAAAGCACTCAAGCTGCAAGGAGCAGCTTGGAGCCCCAAGGGGTGGGTCCATAGCCTGATGCCATTCCCAGCCATGGCAAACCCCCAGGGGTTAGGCTGGCAGCAGCCGTGGTGGCACAGCTGCCTTGCCCAGCCCTCAGGAGATGGCACAGAAGGAAAAAATCTGTGAGCAGAAAGGCTTCCAAAGGGAGAGGGAAGAGCAGCAAAACCAGGCAGGGCTGCAGGGCCATCAGGGTTTCTGCCCTTCTCACTGTCCCTTCTGCCACAGCCATGTCAGCTGGGCAGGAGCAGCAATTCCAGGACTGTGCTGAGCTGCGCCGGGCAGGCATCCATGCCAGTGGCATCTACACCCTGCACATTGCCAACCTCAGTGAGCCCAAAAAGGTGAGCACAGTCCAGAGAGCACTTCCCTACAGCACCCCAAAGTGTTGCCCACCCAGTGCACATCAGATCCCTGTAGCTTGGCACATCCCTGGGCAGTTTCCCCACCCCAGCCAGCCTTGGGGGCTGCACAGGGGTGAAGGCAGCACCCACGGGATGAAAGCGCAACCTTCCAAATGCAGGTATAAAACTGATTTTAAAGGCACCCTGACCTATAAACACCAGACCCCAGCCCTTGCCTGTGGCCATGGAGGGCGGAGAGACCCCTCAGCCAGGCACTGGGCACTGCACGCCCTCATCAGCCCCTCAGCAGCTCTAGCACCCACTGCCCAGCCTAGGAGGGACACACCTGGCCACCCACTCCAAGCCATCCCCCAGCGTGCCCCTCATTCCCCTTGCAGGCATACTGTGACATGGAGACAGACCGAGGGGGCTGGACCATCATCCAGCTTCGTGCCAACGGCAGCCTCAGCTTCCAGAGGAGCTGGAGGGAATACAAGCAGGTGTGTGCCTGACCGGGGAGGGTGACACCCTGGAGGCACCCCAGGCACTCTGAACTCACCCACCCTGCTGCTCCACAGGGCTTTGGGGACGCGTCAGGGGAGTACTGGCTGGGGAATGAGGCCGTGCACCTGCTGACGAGCCGGGTGCCCTACGCCCTGCGGGTGGAGCTGCAGGACTGGGAGGGCAGCCAGGTGTATGCCCACTACGGGAAATTCCAGCTGGGCAGTGAGCGGCAGTTTTACAGGTAGGGGAGAGGCACTGTGGGAACAGCCACCCAGCACTCCCCATCTCTGACTGTCCCCAAGCCCTGTGCCCGGGGGAAGGCCTGGGTGTGGTGCCCCAGGGAGGTGCAGGATCACCTGGGGCTTCACTGGGTTGTCCTGGTGTTGTTATGTCAGGTGCCAGGCACATTGCTGTGACAATTTCATCTCTCCCTGGGCTCCTGAGAAGTAGAATTTTAATGTATAAAATTGCATTAAGGCAGTGAGATTTGCCATCCCAGTGGGAGCAACTTGCACTGAGGCTCTTTGTTTGGGCAAGGGAGGTGACACAGCTGTGGCCACCAGGCATTCCCAGGGGTGTTGGGCATCCCCAGTATCCTCCATCCAGGGAGGGATGCTGTGCTTCTAATGCTCAGCATGCCATGATCATGTGCTCCTGGCCATGGGCAGGAGGGTGGAAAGCAGCTGGGGGCCTTCAGTGCTGGGCTGGAGGTAGAACCCAGACATCACCTGCACCATCTATTCTATGCATGAACTGAGCTGAGCCCCAGCAAGGGTCCTCTCTGCCCCAGCATACCACAATCTCCTTTCTTGGGGAACAAGGACAGGAGGCCAAGCTGGAATTGCAGGATCTCTGCCCACATTCCTCTGTGCTGTGTTCAGCTCATGGCAGCCCCTGAGCAGTGCTGGGGGCTCTGTGACCCCCAGTGTCACCGGCAGTGACAGTGGCTGTGTTCCTGCTGGGCACAGGCTGTCACTGCAGGACTACAGTGGCACGGCTGGGCACCAGAGTGGCCTGGCACTGCAGGGCACCCAATTCAGCACCCGTGACGCCGACAATGACAACTGTCTCTGCAAGTGTGCCCAGATGCTCTCGGGAGGTGAGTGGAGCAGGGGGACACCCCCATACAGCACTCGTGGGTGCCAGCCTGTGGTGTCACCTTCCCACCCTGCTCCCTTCCCACAGGATGGTGGTTTGATGCCTGTGGCCTCTCCAACCTGAATGGCATCTACTACCCGGCCCGGAACAACATCCGCAAGCTCAACGGCATCCGCTGGCATCACTTCCAGGGGCCCAGCTACTCCCTGAAGGGCACCCGCATGATGATCCGACCCAGCAGCTTCTAACAGCACTGAGAGAGGAGGGACAAGGGATGGTTGGGGGCAGCTGAGATGCCCCAGCTGCTGCAGGGAACCTTTGCCATGAGTTATATTTTTTTACTCTTGTTTATCCCATTTTTCAGAAGTCTGCAGTGTCACCATGGCCATGCTGGAGGAACTGTGGGCAGGGGTGAAGGGCACTGCAGGAGCTGGAGCTGCAGAAGCTGGAGTGGGACAAAGCCAGACCTGCCAAAGTGGGCTACAACATATGGAAACCCTCTGATCTCACCTCAGTTTCTCTCCCCAAATTTGGGGACAGGGCTCCAAGACTCCCCCCAGTGATGGGGCTCTGAGACCCCCTGGGACCATGTGCATTCAGAGGGACCTCAGACATGATGATTTGCCTTTTCACTGATTTTGGATATTATAAATCCCCCACCATCCCACTTTGCTGCAGGATTAGAGGAGTGGGACAGGAATCCTGATAAGCATGGGGGCTGGTGGTGTCCCTCCTTCCCCTTTTGTCCAGACACAGCTATGCAGGCAGCCACAGGCTGTCCCCTTCCAAGCATGGCTGCAGCCACTGTCCCCATTTATGGCAGGACAGGCACTGTTCCTCACAGAATGGAGCTGAATTTCTCCAGCTCTCAGAGAAGACAGGAAGAGCAGGGCTTGTCCTTGGGGACCTTCATGGGGACCAGTCCTGGGATGGCCAGTGGCCCAGTTCTGCAAGACAGAGACAGAGCAGACACAGTACTGGCAGGGCCCCAGGATTGTCAGGAAGGGGCTGGGGGGTCGTGGCTGGGGAGGGGGCTGTGGGTTGAAGGGGCTGAGAGGCGGGGGGTGGTGGGTGCTGGCACCGACACCGGCTGTGCACACAGCACAGGGGGGGCTCCTGCTGCCTGCCCTCATCACTGTCCCGAGGCACCCGCTAATTAACGCTGATTAAAGCACGTGATGTTGGCGCTTTCAGAAGATGCTCATCAGTGGGGAATAATTAAAAAATGGAAAATACGGGGGGCGGTGCTGCCGGTTTTCCTTCTGTCCTGGCTGCCTGCCTGCACCTCCTGCCTGCACATGGGGAACCCGTGGGGAATCTCAGCACAGAGGGTGAGGGTGATGGACATTTCCCCGGCTGTCCCTCCTCCCTGGAAATAACTGATGGGCTCAGCTGCGCTCCCCACGAAACCAGAGCCACCAGGAAGCAGCTGCCAGGGAAAGTGATAGGGAGCATGGGGCTGTCCTGCTGTCCCCAGCAGGGACATACAATGGGGGAGACATTCTGGGGGGGACACGTGTGTCTGAACACATCTGTGCTGGGGTTTCATGCTGGCAGTCCCATGGGTGGGGATCAGATGGAGTCTCCTGGTTGGGGAACAAGGCTGCTGTGTGTGCATCTGTGTGCACATGGACACACTGCCACACACACATCCTGCATGCACAGGATCATGCACGCACACATGAGCACACAGAGCTTTGGATGGCCGTGTCAGGTCCCATTTATGCAGGGCATGGGACACCAGAGCCACACCAAGGACTGACAGCACCTAAGGGACATGTGGCTGCTCAGCCCTTGCCTGGCTGGAGACTGAAGGGCCCCCCTCTTCTCCTTAGCAATAGAAATAAATTTAGACCAAGCCCTGGGACACACCACGCTGAGGAATCCAGCAGCACAGCCGGTCCCAGCCACCAGAGAGGATCTGGTTCCCTCAGAGATTTCCCCAAGGGCAAAGCCTGTCCCCAAGCAATTGCCCAGGGTCCCTGTCACCCTCTGGTTTCCGGGGTGTTTTCCTTGGGGAGGCACCCAGTGCCCCATGTGCCGTCATTAAGGATCCCCTGTGTGTGCATGTCCTGCCCAGAGCACTTCATCAGCCTGACTCACAGCCAGATGCCATCCCTGTGTCCCATCACCACATCCTGATACCACATCCTGCCCTCCACATTCCCAGCAGCTGGACCTGACAGTACCCCAGCAGGAGTCAGATGGATCCTGCACCCCAAGCAGGAGATCTGGGTGAACACACAACAGTGCAGGAATCAAGCTGTGCTGGTAAGCTCCTCTTTATGACAGCTTTTCTGGAGACCCCAAGTGCTGGATGGAAGCCCCAGTCAAGGGGCCCATGGTGCTGCCTTGGCCAGCAGCTGCTGAGGGGGCTGGCACCAAAGAGAGGCAGTGGCAGGCTCAGGGTCCAGGTAGAGTCCCTGGGTGCATGTGCTTGCTGGTGGCTTTAATGTCACCTTCTCCAGCAGATTCCTGCCTGCATGGGACACACCAGGAGCACAGGGACCACAGGGCAGACGTGGCACCTGAGGTGCAGGGAGGGCTGCAGTGCCACGGGAGGCTGGCCTGGGAGAGCACACAGGCGCTTTTCATCTTCAAAGCGCTCCCTGTGCCAGCTTTCATCCCAGCCCACCTGGGAGGTCTCTGCTATTGCCGCCCCCATCTCCCAGTTTGTGGAGTCTGGGACCTGGCCAAGCTTTGCAGGAGTGAGGGAAGGAGGCATGGGAGCGTGCATGGCACAGAGGGGAATCCCAACAGTTGGGGCTCTGCCGGGACCTGCCAGACCCAACCACCGCCCTGCAGTGCCCGCCGGGCCCCGCGCTGGCACACTGCAGCATGGAACCCGTGGTTCCCTTCCAGCACCCATCCCCTCAGCACCCACAGCCCTGCAGAGCTACAGGCACCCCAAGAGTCCCTGTCCCATCCCAACCTCCACCACCCTAAGAGACAACACACAGCCTCCAAAACACAGGCATTTAATAAAACTGGCTGCATTATAATTATTATTATTTACAGATCAAACATAAGAAAAAGAGTAGAAAATAAGAATTGTTGTCTTCATAAATACCAGGCCCAGCATGGTGGGGAATTCGTGCCCACTGGCAGCTGGGGAGGGGAACACAGGCACCCGCAGACACTTACACACACAGACACACAGCTCTGGGCAGCTTGAAGCAAGGGGTCAGGTTTCCCCCTCACCCCTCAAAGCACCAGGCTTTTCTTCAGCAATAGGATGGGACCACCAGGATGTGGCCACCACCCCAGGCACTAGGACCCCTTCCATGTAGGCTGCAAGGGAGCAGCTCCTTCACTAGTGCAGCATTCCTTCTCCATGCAAGAGATAACCAGCACCTTGCACCCCACCCCAAGAAGCAGGACAGGCAGGAGCTGCCAGCAGTGCAGGCAGGACAGCCACACATGAGGCCCTGTGGGTGTTGAGGACCAGCCACACACCCAGGGACACGTGTCCTCTGCCTTCCCAGGGGTTTGCAGGGACCTGGCTCTCCAGTGCTGCCACAGGGGCCTGACAATGGATCCCTGGCCACCACATCAGGCCAGTGATGCTGTGGCACAGCAGGGCTGAGTTCAAGGGTCCTATCACCACCAAGAGGTCCCTGCACTTTGTCCCCATCCAGCACTGCCCACTTGTGAGCAATCTGTCCCCGATGCCTGCTGTGGCACTGCTACACATCCGAGACCTGCTGGGGCTCCCTGGCCTGGCGCAGCCCGTAGAGCCACTTGATGACACGGGCGTTGCGCTCGATGATAGAGATGCCGTAGGGCACTCGCTCCGCCGGCCGTCCCTCCGGCGTGGCAGCGCTGGGCGGCGAGTGGCCGCCCTCCGAGCTGGCCGTGCTCACGCTGTGGAACTTGAGGGACACGATGTCGGAGCTGGCACGGGCGAAGCGCTCAGCCCCCATGTCCTGCATCTCCTCGGGGTCAAGGCCGCAGTAGTTGAAGAAGCGCTCCAGGTCGGCGGTGGCCCTCGAGAGCCGGTCGCTCAGGTCCGACTTGGAGCGGTGCAGCAGCGGCTGCCGGCGGGCGCTCTCGGGCCGGGCGGGTGAGCTCCGGGACGGGGTCACAGGCAGCCCACCTGCGACGGGGGATGCTGGCAGCGGCGTCACTGGGCTCCGCGGAGCTCCACAGGGACGGACGTCCACCCTCCGCACGGCCACACTGCCGGGGGGCTTGGTGGTGGCCGGGCTCTCCGGTGGCTTGACAGCCCCCTCCACAGCTGGCGCTTCCGCCCGCCACCTGCACTCCCTGCCCAGCGAGGTCTCCGCCTTAGGGAAGGGGCTGTCACACAGGTTGATGAGGTTGTTGAGGATCTCCAGGTCAAGGGAGGTCTTCGGGCTGGCAGCATCGGCGCGGCGTGGCCCCGGGGGAGCCCTGCGGCTGGGGGTGAGCACCACCCGGCGAACCCCGGGGGTGAAGAGGGGCTGCTTGAGCAGCAGCGGCTTCACCGGCTCCTGCCTGGTGCTCACGACCTTCTGGCTCTTCACGTACTTGGCCTTGTCGGCCTCCAGCCTCTCCACCGCGCTGGGCTTGCCGGCCCCCGGCTCGGCGTGCCGGCGGAAATACGCG
This sequence comes from Oenanthe melanoleuca, assembly GCF_029582105.1. Classification (NCBI taxonomy): domain Eukaryota; kingdom Metazoa; phylum Chordata; class Aves; order Passeriformes; family Muscicapidae; genus Oenanthe; species Oenanthe melanoleuca. The sequence goes on from NC_079353.1 coordinate 7,098,167, forward strand.
GGCCCTTTGCGGAGGATACGGACGGGCATGGCCGAGGTGAAAGGCGCCGTCACCGTCACCCCCTTCATGGTGTCACCGGCTTGCAGCGCCTCGACGGGCATCCTCCGTGCCGGCACCGGGACACGGCTGGGCGGCCGCCACGGGCAGCGAGGGGCTCAGGGCTGCGAAGAGGGGCCGGAGTGAGAACGGCGGCGATGCTGCCCCTGCCCGCGCCTCGGCCCCACGGCAGACAAAGACAGCCTGGGCTGTGCGGCACCACACTCGCTGCGCCCCCGGCTCCGCTGCCTATTTGAAGGCGGTCACCACGCCTCCGCCGAGCCTCCCTGACAAGTGGCCCGGCCAATCCGCGCCGCACGCCTGCTTCAAACCGCACCGGGGCCAATAGCACCGGCGGGGAGGGTGCCCCGGTCCCGGCCAGGGGGACCCTGGAGAGAAAGTGAGGGCGGAGAGAGGCCAAGCACCCCTCACCGATGCTCTGCCCAAGTCCCAGGTGCCGGGGGTGCATCGCCCGCATCAAGGGGTGCATTACATGTGCCCATCGTCCATGCTCAGGGGTGCACTGCCCACGTCCAGGGGGGCATTTCCTTCACCCAGGCGTGCATCACCTACTCCCAGGGGAGCACTGATTGCTCCCAGGGGTGCCTCACCTACAGCCCTGCATGACCCATGCCTAGGAGTGCATTGCCTGCTCCCAGGCGTGCATCCCCCATGGCCAAGGTTCCATCACCCACCACCCTGCCGGGCTGGTGGATTCAGTGCTCCACTCCCTCTGCTGCTCCCTCAAGTCTCGGTCCTCTTGCAAAGCTCCGGCACTGCTCCCAGGGTCCCTGCTCTCATCCTGGAACTCGTCGGAAAATACGTGGAGTACGCGGGGGTTTCCACTCGTGCTTCCCCGGCCCCGGTGCGCTCGGGCAGCATGAGGCCCAGTGCACCCCGTGTCCTTGGGTCCCTGCCAACCTCAACAAGCGCAGCCGCCACAACGGTCGCGCAGAGGCACCAGCCCGCCCACAGCGAAAAGGGCGGGGAGGGCACCCAAACCAGCCCTACACCCTTCTGCAGACCCCTGACCAGAGGTGGGCACACCCAGAGTAGGCCAAATACCCAGGGCTGCTCAGCAGTGACAGGCCACATAGGAGCATGTGTGGGTCAGACCCCCTCCCTCAACCCCTTTCCCAAGTCGCTCTGAGATTCCTCCTGAGGGTCCCCATTTGAGCCACTAATGAGCCCGGGGATGTGACAGCAAGTCCCAGCACTCACCAGGTGCAGTGGTGGGCAGGGCGGGGCCCGCTGTGCTGTGGCCTCACTCGCTCCCGTGGCAGCCCCGAGCAGGCAGCTGCCACCGCCAGCCGCTCACCTGCGTGTACAAACTTCCTGGGAGCAGCCCAGTGCCTGTCCCAGCACTGACCGCCGGCGGCAGGAAGCAGTCCTGGCACCCAAAGCCCCGCCGAGCTGGAGCTCAGCAATGTCTGCACTCCCTACCAGCCCACGGGTGCCAGATTCCCCAGAATCTGGACCTCAGCAGGATCCCTGCACAGCACACGGTGCATCCCCCTGACACGCTGTGACAGACGAGTGGCCGTGGGGGAGGCTGGCTGCCCCTCTCCCCGTCCTTGTTCTCTGCCTGGGGGGACATGCTGCCTCCTGACCTGGAAAATGTCTGCAGGGGGGCGGCCAGGCGTGGCGACAGCTGGGAGCGGTCCCAGCACCGGTACAGATCCTCCTGCCTCCTCCCCGGGGCAGCTTTCTGCACCCCTCTGCCCGACCCCTCGGGTCCAGTGCTGCCTAGCCCCTGTGCCAATGGTCAGCGTCAGTGCCCTTGTACCTGTGCCCAGCACAGGGAGGCCTCCCCGGTTCAGCACTGGGGTGCAAAAGTGTCCCCCAGACAAGGCAAAGCGGGAAAATGTCCCCTTGACAGGCACTGAAGCTCAGCCTTGCACCAGACGCTCAGCCAAGCCACAGAGGATATGGCTGTCCAAGTGCAGGGACAGGGACACGGAAGCCCCAGCACAGCCGCCAGTGACCGGCGTGGGGTCCCCTCCCCAGCACGGACAGCCCGGCCGGGTACAGCCTGCTGCTCCACATTCCTGCTGAGCCACTGTGCTGGCACGGCCACACGGAGCTGGGCTGCACAGAGCCAAGCTGCGCCGAGCAGAGCCGCCCTCCGAACAGCCCCAAAAAACACGGCAACATAATCCATGCCCCAAATCCAGCTGGAGTGTGGGGGATCTCAGATCTGGGCATTGCCCAGTGTGGCCCCAGCTCCTCTCCCTCCTGGGGTGGGCGCTTCAGCCAGGCTCACATGGCACACCAGGTCACCTCCTGCCTAGAGGAGCTGCTCCAGAGGTACACGGTTGTGACCCCTTCACCGGGCTCACCCAGCCCCATTCTGCTGGCACTGGACCAGCACCTCCCCTGCCACCCACCTGGATCGGCCCTGTAGCGTGGGAGCCTCCTCAGCACGGATCAGCTGCCACACTTCTCTCTGCCCTCTTCCCGAGGGTGTCCCGACGGTGTCCTGATGCTCCCACGCCTCCTGCTCCCCAGGCACGTCCTCCCCGTCTCCCGGCGCGATGGTGGCTGCAGGGTGCTGGAGCGGTTCTGCATGCGGCGGCTGCTGCTCGCTGAGTCAGCGCCGGGCGAGGACGCCCTCCGAGGCAACTCAGCGCTCACATGGGATGGAAACCACGGGGCATTCCTCCATGCCGGGCTGCGTCACGCAGTGTGACGGTGCCCTGTGACGTCCCGGGTGCCGGTTCAGCCCGCGGTTCCGGCTGGGCAGTCTGGATGCACACACAGCCCGAGTTTCTCGCACTGACAAAGCCAAAATGCTTCTGGATGTCTCTGCTTGCTGTGGGCAGACGGTCCTGGTACTGGGTTAGGGCTTCAGGGACACAGGAGAAGTTCCCAGCCTTCCTGGGGGCTGGGCAGATTCCCTCATATCACTGGTATGGCTAGTTGGCAGGGCCTGCTTTGATTTGGAAATCTCACCTTGTTTCCACAGGCACCCAGCAGCAATAATCTCCAAAATGCAGGAAAACAAACTGGATAATAGGAAGGGAGGTGACAGACTGGAACAGGGTCACCAAGCTTGCAGCTACCTGGACCTGCTGGCCTGAACCCAGCCCCAGGGTGGCTCCTATCCCATGGTATAGGCATCTCTGTTCAGCTCTGTACAGAAGGAACGAGCATTTGGCTCAAACTATGGAGCTCAGTAACAGCCCTGCCTTGTTCAAACGGCTCCTGGAGCAAGACAAGGAGCTGGTGGAGGGAGAAGGGCCAAGGAAAGCACACAGTCAGGGAGCCAGAGGGCTGCCCTGAGCCCAGATCCACACAACGGGCTATTCTGGAAAATCCCAGTTGTAGGCAAGGGCAGAGCCCGCAGGCTGCGCCCCCCACAGCTGCCGAGGCTGTGCGGGTGCAGGCAGGAGCTGCAGGAGCTGCTCGGGCACGTCTGGCCCGTTGGAGCGGGGCGTTGGATCCCGGCAGCGCCCCAAGCCTCGCCCTCCCTCGGAGCATCCCGGGACATGCTCTGGGAGGGCAGCTCCTGCAGGAATGCTTCCCCAGCACCCGGAGCAGCGTCCCCACCGCTGCTCCAGGAACACGTGGATGGTTTGTGTTTGTGAACAGAGGGACAATCAGAGGCTGTCAGTACCTTTGTTCTCACCTTCTACAGACACCCTCGTGCCACTGCGAGGACCTCCTGGGTGCTAAATTAAGCTGCCAGCGAGCAGAAAACAGAAAACAGTGGCTAATTCCCCACCCCCCCCTCCCCCCGAAGTGTTGGGCGGAGGCAGCTATGGCAACACCTGCCAAGATGCAGGGCTGGGGCTCGACAGTGTGGGCACCCCCACGCAGAGGCACCCCCAGAGCTCCGAGGTCCCCAACCTCTTCATCTTGGGTGTTAACTCTTAGTTTTATTCCAGCTTGTTGCCGTGCCCTGACCCAGGATAAACTGCCTCGGTTTCCCCAGGAAGAGCTGTACAGAGCCACTCCAGAAGGAACATGGGGACAGAATGGGGATGCACCCAGCTTCACTCCATTCCCTGTGGGCAGAGGGAATGATGCTGCCTGCACCCGGATTTTCACACTCGGTCTCTGCTCAGGGATCTGGGAGACAGGGAGGTGACAGATGGGGACATGCTGGGCACGAGGCCTTTGTCTGGCCGGTGGTGGCGGCGGCACAGACCCGCAGATGGCGGCTGCCGTGGGGCCGTGGCCGCAGCCCATGGCCAGGCGAGCACTGGGCCCTGGGGATCCGGCCCTTTTGTTGGGGTCTCACCTCCAGCAGTGGCCCCTTCCCGGCTGCCCCCCACCAGCCCTTCCACTTTCAACTTGACCTGTTCCTTTCACATGGAAATGGAATGCAAATAGGGCTGGGGCTGCCAGGGTCCAGACCGAGACCTGTCAGCAGGTCCCCAAGTCTGGGGGTCGTACCCTCTCAAATAAGGTGGAGAGTAGTCTCTGGAGTGAGGGGGTCCCCTTGTCCCCCAGCAATGGAGCAGCAGACACCCTCTGCCTAAGCACATCCCCACTGCTCACACATGGAAGGTATTAGGGGATGGGTATCACTAGGGCTGAGCTCAAGGACAGACCCCCCTGCTTTTCTGGGCTGCCAATCTTTCCACGCCTTCCTGCCACCCTGTCACCCCCACGGCATGAGCAGTGTGCCCACCCTGGGGATCCCTGCTGCACCCCCTGGCATGAGCTGGCTGCAGTTGGGATGGGCTCCTCATCTGCCACACCTGGCTGGGTGAGGAGGGGGCTTCGGAGAGGGATGGTCACCACAGCCCAGCAAAGTCCCGCAGGCAGGGACCACTCGGCTACCAAATGTTGCCATCTGCTCCGGAGGCTTCGCTCGCATCTGCCGGGGGTGCGGAGGGGCGAGGGGCCGGGGGACCGGGAGTTCAGCTGCGAGCCTGGAAGGGGGCGGAGAAGGCACAGGCAGGGCAAGCAGCACGCGTCGGGCGGATTTGGGTGAGTAGCGTGAAGGGGCAACACGGCACCACACCCAGCACCCCCTCGAACTGCCTGTGCCCCGTAGGCATTCGCCCTTGGGAAGGGTCTCATTGCCGGCTGAGCCGCCCCTTTGTACCGACAAATCAAACACAGGACAATTGCCGTCCCCTCCCCGTCCCCATACCCATGGACACACAATGACCTCAGCTGCCCCAAGCCCCCTGCGCCTCGTTTCCCCAGCACCTCGCACCTGTTCCCCACTTTCCAGGTCCCCTGGGGTCCTGTACGGGTTTGACTGTGGTAGAGGTCATTTTGTCCATAGGAACCAGGGCGGGACTGTTTTGGAGTTGTGCTGAAAGCAGTGCTGATAAGCCAGGAGTGTCCGATCATGGCTGAGGCACGCTCACAGAGCCCCAAGGACTTTTCTGCTCCTCCCGCTGCCCAACCAGCGAGTGAGAGCGCATAGATTCGGAGGGGACGTGGATGGGACAGCTCTGCCTCTCCCCACCCCTCCTGCCCCGGGATACCCCGGACTATAGGACATCCCTGCTTTTCCTATTAAACTGGTTGTATCTCAATCCTTTTACTATTTTATCTTTTTCAATTTTGTACCCCATCCCGCTGGGGGGGGGGGGGGGGGGTGTGTGTGAGTGAGCAGCTGAGGGGGGGCTGAGCTGCCTGCCGGGATTAAATCACAGCAGTACCTCCAACTGTGACCATCCCCTCGCCACTGTTACCCAGTGTCCCTGCAGCCCCGGGGACAAGAGACACCCTTGTCCCCACTGCACCCAACGGTCCTGGCTGCTATGGGTGCTCCCACAGGCGCAGGACAGGGTGGAGGAGCGAACTGTCGTCCCCCGGAGGGACAGGGACAGACAGGTACAGGCACTGCAGACAGATAGGGCAGGGAAGCAGACGGGAGAAAGCAGCCCCAGGTTTTGCAGGGCTGCAGCCCGCTCTCCCAGCGACACCCGGTGGGTGCTGGGGGAAGAGCTGCAATGAGACATCCTGGGGCGGTGGGTCCCGGGATGGGAGGGGAGGGGGTCCTGCTGGGGGTGACCAGGGGTCTGTCTCCTCACCCCTGTCACCTCCCGACCGGTGCAAATGGCTGATCCGCTGGTTCGCGGCTTGGTCCCCGCAGTGTTCCGAGGTGGGACAGCTGCCACATTCGGAGGTTTCCCAGCGCCCCATGACAACCCGTGACCCCGCAGAGATCCTGATGGGGTCAGGAACCGTCACCGGGTGACACTTGCACCTGCAAGAAGAGTCTGTGATAGGTGGGACACGGTTCAGGCGGGGACAAGGACAAAGTCCAGGACACCGCCAAGAATAATAACCCCCCTGAGCTGGAGACTGCCAGCTGGGACCAAGACGAAGAACACGGCAGGGCCAGGCTATCACCGTCCGCATCCGGAGGTGGTGACGCGCCCGCTTCACGTCACCGCTCCGGCAGCCAGGACTGGCTCCCGCCCGCGTGGTGCTGCCGGTTCCCCCAGTGCGCAGTGAGTTACCCTTGGGAGATTGCCGAGGGACCGGTCAGACCGGAGCCCGCTTCCTTCCTGCCTCCCGCTCCCAGCCCGGTGCCTCCCCGCGGGGCCGGGGCCACGGCTGGGTCGCTGTGCCTGCCGGGCTCAGCCCTGTGAGCCCTGAGTTTCCTCCGGCGGCCTCAACGCCCCGGGAGAGGGCTGGAGACGGCTCTGCGGGACCGCGGGGGCACGGAGCGCAGGGACACGGGACGGGAGAGTGCTGCCCAGCAGCGGGATAGGAGTGGGCAAGGGATGTGTCCGGAGCCAAGCTGACTCAGCTGGCTGGTACGAGCAGAGCCTGGGCTGCAGGTTGGGCTGCCGGGGCCTGTCTCCCGTGCCACCGGAGCGTGACGGGATCGCGCGGGTCCTGCCTGGGAGGGGACGGGCGCTGCATCGTCCTGCCCTGCAGATGCAGTGGGAGGTACGAGGCGTCCATTCCCAGCGGAGCAGCTGCCCAGGCCACTCAGCTCCCAGGTGAGAGCCCTCTTCACCCTGCACCCGGCTGTGCTGAGCCCTTCCAGGCTGCACGGAGCTGCAACGTGATCTGGCACAGGTTCAATGCCCTCCTGGGTACCGCACCTGCTGCTGCCAAGCCTCAGCCCTCCGGGATGAGACTGGGTGAAGCTCATCAGGATCCACACCCAGGGCAGTAGGGCACTGTATCATCACTTGGAGGGGGCAGGGGGGTCCACAGGGCTTGCAGAGGGCAATTTGGGGCTGGGTTGGGCTGTGGGTCCCACACCCCTACAACACGTAGGAGGGAAGCTGTTCTGCCAACACAGGCAGTGGTCACGGGAGGACAGGGCCAGGATCTGGAAGATCTCACCTCAGCACTTATCAAAGTCTCTCCCCACAGCACAGCAGTGTCACTCCCCGGCCCAGGCACCCAGCGCTGAGCCATGGCACTGCTCACCCACCTTCTGGCCTGTGCCTTCGGCATGGGCTCCTGGGTGGCCGTCAATGGGCTGTGGGTGGAGGTGCCGCTGCTGGTGACAGTGCTGCCAGAGCAGTGGTACCTCCCCTCCTACATCACCATCATCATCCAGATGGCCAACGTGGGACCACTCTTTGTCACCCTCATGAATCGCTTTCGGCCTGGCTTGCTGAAGGAGGTGGCTGTTATCTATGCGATCGTGTCTGTGGGTGTCATGGCCTGCTTGCTCCTGGCTTTCCTCTGGAACCATACGTCCCTCATTGCTGGGACATCCCACAGCATCCCTTTCCTAATCCTTACCTTCTTCCTGGCCCTGGTGGACTGCACCTCTTCTGTCACCTTCCTGCCCTTCATGATGCAGCTGCAGCCCCAGTACACAAGCACCTTCTTCATAGGTGAAGGGCTAAGTGGGCTGATCCCTGCTCTCATTGCCCTGGGCCAAGGCTCTGGTATCTCCAGATGCACCAATGTCAGCTATGAGGTCAACATCACCACTGGCAACGAGACTGTAGAGAGCACCATCTTCCGGCTGGAGACACACTACCTCCCACCCAGCTTCTCCACCCTCGTGTTTTTCCTGCTCATGACTGCAATGATGCTGACCTGCTTGCTGGCCTTTTTCTTCCTCACCCGGCAGCCCAAGGTGTGGGAGCTCTCTCAGCAGCACCTCTTTCCCAGCAACATTGTGCTGAACTCATTTGACCAGATTCTTGATGAGGGAGCTGACTCGCAGCTGAGCAGAGGCTGTTCATGGCCAAAGGATCCCAAGGGACCTGGGGATATCCTGCCGCAGAAGGTCTCCTACTCTCTAACCCAGCTCACCCTCATCTACCTCCTTGTCACCTGGGTGAGCGCCCTGACCAATGGGATCCTGCCATCTGTGCAGTCCTACTCCTGCCTGCCCTACGGACACACCACCTACCACCTGGCAACCACGCTTAGCTCCATGGCCAACCCCCTCGCCTGCATCGTGGCCATGTTCCTGCCCAGCAGGTGGGTTGCAGGGCCCTGGGGGTTGCAGCAGGGTGCACACCAGGGGCTCCTGCTCCAAGGGCAGAGGGTGTAGACACTGGGTGGGAGAGGGCCTGTGGGGCATCACTGCTCTGGCAGGACAGACACCCCAAGAAAGGAGGACGGAGCCTGCAAGGAGCCAGAATGTGCTGCTCACCAGGGACAGGTAGTGTTTTCCAGTGACACTCTCATGTCCTTTTCAGGTCCCTGACCCTGATGGTCATCCTCACCATGGCAGGGACAGGCTTTGGTGCCTACAACATGGCCATCGCAGTGATGAGTCCCTGCCCACTCCTCCAGCAGTCCCAGTGGGGCGATGTCATCATCGTAAGTCATGGTGTCCCTCTTGCTCAGAGAGGTTTTTGATGCCACACCTGGACTTGACCTCACCACAATGTCCCCACAGTGGGGAACCCCTGGACCTGACCACTTTTCCACCTGTGCCACCAGGTCTTCTCCTGGGTGCTGTTCACCGGGACACTCTCCTACATGAAGGTGATGGCCGGGGTGATCCTGCGGAGCTGCAGCCGCAGCGCGCTGGTGTGCTACGGGGCGCTGGAGCAGCTGGGCTCCCTCCTCGGGGCACTGCTCATGTTCCCCCTTGTCAACGTCTACGGCCTTTTCAAATCTGCTGACTACTGCAGCCTGCAGTGCCCAGCATGAGTGGGGTGGACACCCCAAAACCACCGCTCTTGCCAGCATGAACTCCCAAAATCAGGAGGGCTGGCTGGCTGGGAAGCAGCGCTGGGACCAGGACGGCTGCAGACACAGCTCCCTGATGGGCTCTGCCAGGGAGCAGCACCGCCAGGGCTTTGTCCCCAGCCTGGGCACGGGATGTTCCCATTATCTGAAAACAATAGAAGGTGTTTTACTCAGCTCTCTGCCTCCCTGCTGCCCGCATCCCCCATGCCGAGGGGGATATCTGTGCCAGTGCCCCCCACCTGGGTACCTCTCAATTGGGGCCATGTCCAGTCCCTTCCCCTGGGGAGTCTGACACCATTTGGCACTGTGCCCTGAAGCCCCCCTGGGCTCTGTGGGTGGGCACAGCCCCAGCTGCACCCAGCAGCTCTGGTGGTGTTCCCAGCCCTGTGCGGTGGCAGCTGCCCCCAGACAGGGGGTTTGTAACCAGCTGGGGGAAGTGGGGACAAAGGCGGCCATGGGGAGGGGAGTTTTGGGGAACATGGAACATTCACCAGGCCCTCAGCAGCTGGGGAAACTGAGGCACAGTGGGACTTGAGCGACATGCGTGATATTTGCCACCCTCTGCTATGACCCTCCTGCACCCCACTTCAGCCCTGCTGCACCTTGAGGTGGGCAGAGCTGGAAAGAGGCTGCAGCAGAGCCTCACATCAGAGCAGTGCGGGCACAGTGCCCATGGCACGGATGGCACAACACCAGTGCCAGGGTTGGCCCACCTGGTACCCAGCTGCCCCAGCCATGCCAGCCAGGGCGGGCGCCAGGTGGACACTGGGGCATGGCAGGCGCGGGATGGGACAGCACCCATGCCCTGCACGCGCCTGCGCCCCTTCCCCGGGGCACGAGGCAGCCGGGCCTTTGTCCCCAGCCCTTTGTCTGGCATCTGCTCCCTGCGCCGGCGGCAGCACCAGAGCACGGATTGGAGCCACTTCGGGGCTCCGGCTGCGACCTGGGCGCCTCTGGGAAGGACGAGACTGGAATACCTAATGGCCAGCAGCCCCCCAAGCTGGCAGTGGTGGGGGTCCTGCAGCTGAGGCAGCAGAGAGGGTACGAGGGAAGGCTCTGCTTCCTGGCACTAGTGGGCATCCTCTGGCTGACCCCACAGCCCGTGTCCAGGATCCATGGAGGAGGGGGGAGCTGAGCACCAGCGGGAGATGTGGGGGCACCACGGGGCAGCTTTTCTCATTCCTGTAGCAGGATATGTCCCTTGTGGGTAGACTGGGAGCTGGAGTAGGGACCTGACCTCTCTCCTCCTGCCCCCAAGAGGATGATCCTGCCCTTGGGAGCCCCCAAAACCCCTCACCCACAATACCCCCGCAGCTCCTTCCCTCTTGTCTGGGAAACAATTGCCTCCGATGGGAATTATTTCCATACAGCTGCTCAGGAAGGCACAAACCCGGTGGAGGAAGGCTGAGCCTTTCTTCTGGTGCTGCTCCCCCTCCCCACAGTGGCGGGGGCAGGTTTGGGGGGGCCCAGGCGCTGCCGTCAGCGCTATCAGCTCGGCAGGGCTGGCTGCGGTTATTACCATACATTATCGCAGTCCCCTGCCTCCGAAAGGAGCTGGGGCTGCTCCCCCCTCCCAGCCCTCCCTTCTCCTGCCTTTTACACTTAATTACCTCCCTTATTACACCGCAGCCTGGAGAGAGACAAAATCCCAGGGCAGCGGGCAGGCAGGCAGCCGGCAGCGGGCGGGCAGCGGGCAGGCAGCGGGCAGGCAGGCCCAACTAGGGCGTAAGTAATCGCCCGTTCTGCAAACGTGCCTGCCAGGAGAGAGCAAGCACACGCACGGATAAATAAATCAGGGAGCGAGGGCCGGGTGTGTGTGTGGGATGCCGCGAGCAGCCCGGCAGGCAGTGTCCCTTCGGGCCGCAGCCCTGCGGGAGAGGTGACCTTGAACTTGGCAGAGCCTTGACGTCAGGGCAGCGCTGCAGGGACAGATGGGGCTCGTGGTGCTGCCGGCAATCCCTGGCCAAGCACTGCCGGAGCAAGTGGAGAGACCCTAGCCGTCATGGGGAGCAGCCCTGGAATCGTGTAGGATGTGGAGTGCTGTGGATATGGGGTGCTCCGGGATGGGGTATGCTGTGAGCTATGGAATGCTGTGAGATGCTGTAGGATGCTGTGAGATATCAGATGCTCTGGGATGCTGTGGGATATCGGATGCTGTGGGATGCTTTGGTCTGTGGGATGCTCTAGTCTGTGGAATGATGTGGGCTGTGAGGTGCCCTGGGCTACAGGATACTGTGGGATGCTGTTGGATGCTGTGAGATGCTCTGGGCTGTGGAGTACCACACAAAGCAGTGAAGCAGGGGCACTGCGATGCAGGGCTGGCTCCAGATGTGGCTCTGGGCACAACTGAAGGAGCAGACATGGCTGTGAGCAGGCAGTCCCATGGTGCTGCCTGTGGGGATGCTGCTTTTGGTCTCCAGATCAAGTGCCACATCCCTGGGCAAAAGGGTTGGTGTGCCCAGCGCTGCCCCATGCCAGCCATGCCAGCGCTCTGCCTGCAGTGACAGCGGAGGCACCGTCCTTATTAAGTGCTGCAACACTCTTGGCATTGCACAAGGCTCAGGGAGAGCACGGCCAGCTGCCAGTCAGGTCCCTGTGTCACCCACTGGCCCTCAGATGGCACAACTCTGGCCTTCAGATGGCACAACTGCAGGGAGAGGCAGCCCTGAACCACCAGCTGCCTGCAGCGAAGCGCAGAGAGGAGGAGGGGGAGTGGGAGTGGGAGTGGGGGCTCCAATGAGACAAGGGGGGAGTAAGAGTGGGGGCTCTGTCCGGGAACAATGAACTGCCACGAGCCCAGCTATTGTTGCGGCTCCGAAGGTCACAGTGCTTCCTGCGGACTGAGAGTGGGACAGGGACATGGGAAGGGGAGAGAAGGTGGGAAAAGAGGAATGGGAACAGTGAGCAGGGATGGAGACAAGACAGAGGTGGGACAGAGATGAGAACAGGGAAGAGGGGAAAAGGTTGAGGGGAGAGAAAAAGGTACAGGAGAAGGGAAAGAGAAAGGGGGTCAGTGGAAAGGGACTGTGGACAGAGATGAGGACAGGGAAGATGGATAGGAATGGGAACTGGGAACAGAGATAGGAACAGGGAGCAAGGACAGGGAAAGGAGAAAGGGACAAGAAGCAAGAACAGGGATGGAGACAAGACAAGGGACATGAACGGGGACAGGGGACACGGATGGGGACAGGGATGGGGATGAGGACTCCCGTTCTGCAGACCCGTCCTTCCCTGGCCCCGGGGGCTGGAGGCAGGGAGACAAAGGCAGTGGGAGGCAGAGGCATGTGCCCCCCCACACCCCCCCCCCCCCCGTCTCCCCCCCGTTCCCCTGTGTCCCCATTGTCCGTGGCTGGGGTGGGGGGAGGAACAAGGGGGAGGGACCAGGGACCCCACAGCGTCGTGATGCCCGGGGCACCCCGCGCTGCCGGCGGCTCGGGGGGCTCTAGGGGGGCTCCGGGCGCGGGCGGGCGAAGCGGTCCCCTCCCCCCCCGACCGCCTGCCTTCCTCCTCCTCCTCCTCCCCCTCTTCCCCACCTCCTTCTCTTCCTCCTCCTCCTCCTCCTCGCCGCCCTGCCGCCTCCCCGCCCCTCGCACTCGCCTCCCCGCGCCTCTCCGTGCGCACCGCCGGGGCCGAGTGCCGGGGCCGGGGCGGGGGGGGCCGGGGCCGGTGCGGGGGCCGGGACCGGTGGCGGTGCCGGTACCGGAGGTGTCCAGCGCTGCCCGGCCCCGCCATGCCCCGCTCCTTCCTGGTGAAGAAGCTGAAAGCGGAGGCGTTCCCGGCCGCCGGGAACCCCGCGCCCCCCTACGCCCCCCTGGAGCCCCCCTACACGCTGCCCGGCCCCGCCGCCGGCGATGGTGAGTGCGGGGCCGGGGGTCCGGAGGGGCCCCCCCGCCTCTATTGTCTGTGCGCCCGGCGGGGTGCCGGGAGGGAGACACGGGGGGATGCAGGGCAGGACGGAGAGGGGGTCCCCGCGTTGTGTCCCGCGGCGGGCGAGGGGTGCGGGGTGGGGTGTGTCATCCTTCGTCGTTGTCTTGTCCCCGGCTCCGGGACCACCGGCCGCTGCCGAAGTTGGTCCTTGGGGAAACATCCCCTGCATGACAGCGTCAGCCCCGTGGGCAGCCCCGAGTCCCCCCAGGCCATGGGGAACTGGGGTGGGCTCCTTCCCACGACAAGTTGGGGGGGTAAGAAGCAACCGGTCTGCGGGGGCGGCGGGGGACGGCAGCCTCGCCGTGCCGGAGGGTTTCATTGTTCGCAGCGGTGCACCGAGCCCCCCTGGGAGCGCGGGGGGGCCCGGCGCCCGCCGGGGCAGGGGGAGCGGGGAGGGGAGAATAGGGGGTACCCCCAGCAGCGGGAGAGGTGCAAAAGGCTGGACTGGGGGTGGCCGTGTTCCTTGGAATCCCGTCCTGCGGGAGAACACTGGGGTGGGCTTGGAGTTCCCCAGGCTTGGCACAGCCTCCCAACGGGGCAGCCCGAGCACCTGCCCAGGAAGAGGGGTTGGCTATGGGTCGGGGGGTCTGTTACATAGGCTGGGGAGTCCTGGCTGTTCGTGGATTGGGAAACGGAGCTGGATGCGGGAATGGGCCTGATCCATCCACGCAAAGCTAACATCGCCTAGCCGCTGCGGCGCTTACCCCTCCTTTTCAAGTGCTTCCTAGCCCTTGGTGGGCTTTCCCTGCCAGGGGCCGGGGTGCGAAGCCTGTATGGCCTGGGGGTCCTCTGTTCCCCCCATCAACCAGGAGCCGGTGGGGGAGGGATGTGCTGCAGCTGGGCAGAAGCTGCCGACGCTGCTCTCCTGGAAATAACCTTGCTGCATGCTCGGAGGCAGCGTGAGAAATTGCTGAGCAGAGCGGTTTCTGCACAGCCCGCGCTGTCAGCACGGCGCGGGGGACGGGGGGGCCCGGCTCTGCCCCTGCCTCACAGCCCCCTCCCCACAGTAGGCACCCCTGGCCGCCACGGGACAAACAGCAGCATTTCCTTGCCAAGGGGTCCCATGAGTGATGCCAGAGGGTGTGTGGATTTAGGGGATGCTTAGCTGCAGCTGTGATGGGATGTCCCTGCTGCCCCATGGTGTGCATGGGTCAGCCCAGCTGTGCACTGACCCCAAGCCCCTGATAGTCCCTCTGTCACCATCAATGGGGATGAGGCCTCTGAAGCAGCTTGCAAGGACCAGTGTGCACAAGGCAGGAGATTGCTGGGACCATTTGGGGGTCTTGGAGTGTCAGTACATCCCCAAGATTGCTGGCCTGGTGGGAGGGGGCCTGCAGTGCTGCTCCTGCAGTGACCTTTGTGTGATAGCACAGAGGGACTGGGATGCCAATGCACCGCCCACTCTAACACTGGTTGGAAGTCCCACATACAGAGTAGTGTCATGAGCAGACTTGCACCAATGTCACATGTGTGTGACACCAGTGGAGTGGTACCCGAGCCTGGCTCCACATCTGGGGGGCTGTGGGTCGCTCAATTTGGCAGGGACATGGTACTGCTGCCCTCCTGGTGCTGTCTCATCTCCAGGGAATAGGTCCTGCAGGGACAGCAGGGAGGTGGGGGGCTTTCCCAGCCCCTTTGCTGAGGAAGAGGAGCCTGAAGCAGCCTCATCCCCCTCATCCCGGCTGCCCATGGAGCATAGCTCATTACTGGCATGGCCCCGGTGAACAATGAGCTCCCGGAACCGACAGCTGTCTGACGGCTAATGGCCCCCGGGGGCTGCCTGCAGCCAGGGCAGGCGCAGCTGGACGTTCTGCAGCTCCATCCCCAGTTCCCATCCCAGGCAGCCCTGCGGGATGGGACCCATCCTGCTGACAGATGCAGACAGGAGCCAGGGCAGGACGAGGCAGCTCTGGTGCTCAGTGGCTCAGCAGAGACAGGAACCAGTTTGGAGGTGACAATCCTGGTTCTGCACCTCCTATGGGAAATTTTAGCTTGTGGCTTTTTCCTGTCCCTGGTGAGACTGCTCTGGAGGGACAATGACTCCACTGTGTTTTTTCCACAGGGTACCTCCAGCACTGCCTGGCGCCAGCCGGCTACGACACTGACAAGAAGCAAGGCCTGCCACCACCGCCATCAGACCCAGCCTACGCACCCGGCCACGAGGAGTACAGCGATCCCGAGAGCCCCCAGTCCAGCTTTTCCGCCCGCTACTTCAATGGGGAGGCAGCAGTGACAGACAGCTACTCCATGGATGCCTTCTTCATCACGGACGGGCGGTCGCGCCGGCGCAGCGAGAGCCAGCGCCGTGGCAGCCACCGCCACTCCTGCCCCGAGTGCGGCAAGACCTACGCCACCTCCTCCAACCTCAGCCGGCACAAGCAGACCCACCGCAGCCTGGACAGCAAGATGGCGAGGAAATGCCCCACCTGCGGGAAGGCGTACGTCTCCATGCCCGCCCTGGCCATGCACGTCCTCACCCACAACCTCAAGCACAAGTGCGACGTGTGTGGCAAAGCCTTCAGCCGGCCCTGGCTGCTGCAGGGCCACATGCGCTCCCACACCGGGGAGAAGCCGTTCGGCTGCTCGCACTGCGGGAAAGCCTTCGCTGACCGCTCCAACCTGCGCGCCCACATGCAGACCCACTCCGCCTTCAAGCACTACAAGTGCAAGCAGTGCGAGAAGACCTTCGCCCTCAAGTCGTACCTCAACAAGCACTACGAGTCCGCCTGCTTCAAGGGCTCTGAACACAGCTGTGCAATAGGGAACTAGCCCCCCAACCCCTGTGGCACATCCCCATTCCCAACCTCATCCTTCTACCCAATCTCCATCCCTGCCCCCGTCTCATCCCAGACCCATCCCTATTCCCCTATACATCCCATCCTGTCCCCATCCCCATCCCTATCCCATCCTGGTCCCAGTCCCTGTGCCAGCACTCCTGCAGCTGCAGCCAGCTGGTTTGTTGCTGTGCTGAGGCTGGAGGAAACATCCCCACAGACTCACTCCCCATATGCTCCCTGGGAAAGGGGTCCCTGACAGTGGGATCCAGCTCCTTTCCCCTGGGTCCCAGAGTACCCCCGCAGCCAGGCAGGTCTCTCTGCGGGGGACTCACCTGGGGACCTCTTCCAGACCCAGGAGAGATTTTCCTCCCCTAGCTTGTGATTTTCACCTTTATTTATTTAATTTATTACTATTATTTATTTAGAGCTGCTGCTTCTCTTCCTGGGGGATCCCGGGCGAGAAAAGACACTTTTCTGCTCCCCGCTAGGAGCAAACCCTCTGCCTGACCCGAATCTTGATGTGACCACGGGCTGGTGTTACTGCCAGCTCAGCAGGACTGATGGCCACTGAGGCTAACAGAGGGCAGGGCAGCCAGTCAGCCTTGGACCCTGGGGTCCCTGCAGCCCACCACAAAGGGCACCTTGCTGCCCCTCTGTCCCATGGCACAGTGTTCACCCTGGCACTGCGGATTTTCAGCCCTGGAGTCAGGGAAAGAGCCAAGGGAAGAGTCAGGGGCATCCAGCAGAGATCCACAGGATACGTCCTCCGTTGACTCCCAGCTCCTGGCTTGGCCAGGCACAACTGCCCCTGCCACGATGATGGGGAATAGCCCCCCCAGGCAGGTGCAGTCCCCCTCACCATGTAAAGGGCTGGGCTGGCAGCTGGGCTGGAGACCCAGCCCAGGGGCAGGTAGTACCCAAACCCCCAGCCACCCCCCCATGTATCCCCAGCCCCTTCTCCAGCCGGCTCCCGGCTCCCTCGCCATTGCCCCCCACCTGCACTCAGGAGGAGGGGGTCAGAGTAGCTGTAAAGTTTGGGTGAGTCTATTTAAATGTTCTTATTTATATGATTTATAACTTATGCTTTTCACTATTTATTTGTCAAGACTGGCCGGGCCATGCCATCGCTGGCTCGCAGGAGGTGGCAGAGCTGCAGCAGAGCTGCCATGCCCAGGACACAGCCACGGCGACGTGGACGGGGACAGGACCCCGAGAGCGGACTGCGTGGCGGGCACGGAGGCAGGAGGGCACGAGCTGGCCCAGCAGCCCAGGCTCCACGTCCTACAAGCCCCCCACCAAAGGCAAAGCCCTTTTCCTTTGTCTTCCTTGCTGCCACGGGCTCCTGCTTTGCTCCGTGCCCCACGCAAGCTCAGTGGGGACAAACCAGCCACTCTATGCAACCTCCCAGCGGAGCGTCCCCGCACCGGCCCCGCATTCCGGACCGGGGCCCGACCCACGCCTCCGCTTCCTACCTCGGGCCGCGAGTTGCCACAGCCCCATCACCCCGTGCCGGTCCCCAACACCTCGGGACTCAGCCCGGTGGGGCTGCACTCGCGCACCCCCACACCGTCTTCCTGCGCCGTCTTCCTCCCTGCACCGTCTTCCTCCCGCTGCCTCGGTGCCTGTGTTGGTCACGGGTTGAGTGGGGATGTCCCTGTCGTGGTCCTTGCTGCCGTGGCACGGTGGCCCCACCTCTGCACCCCACAGAGGGGATGAGCATCGCCCTGGCCATGCGGGCACCCCACTGGGTTTTCCCCACGATGCCGGCGCCGTTCCGCGGAGCGCGGTGTCCTGAGGCCGGTAGGCTTGGAGCACTGCGCCGCTGCCCCTCTCTCCTGTAAATAGCAGATACTACAGCAATAATTTTCCGTGCATGATAGATTTTTTCTGCCAGGTTTTGTACTCGCCAGCCCCAGTATGACAAGTCTACTGAGATCCGGCCACCCGCAGTATTACTTGTAACGCAATTCAGGGATATAAAAGGGATTTCTGCCACTAACCATGTGTCTTGGGGGATTTGTATCGGCGGTGGCGGGTGGCGGCACGCGAGCTGCCAGCCTGCACATCCCACGGTGCCCTGTGCCCTGTGCGGGCTGGAGCATCCTGCACAGACCTGTCCCGAAGAGAGGGGGTGATGTCCTGGCAGCCCGTTGGGAACGGGTGGCTGAGGTGCCCGGAGCATCCCACGCTGCCCACGTGGCCCTGCCAGCCCTTCAGCCAGTGGTCAGCAGCCAGACAACCCCCAACAGTGACAAGGAGAGCTGACGATGCCACCCTGCTCGTGAGAGCGCCGGGGGCTGTGAGCGCGGCAGAGCGCTGACCTGGAAGTAAAGCGGCGTGTGAAATGCCGGCAGCGGGCGCAGAGCCCGGCGGGCAGCCCGGGGAGGGCGCCGGTAATGCTCACACACCCCCGGGGCGCTGCTGCGATGAGTGGGGAGAATTCTGTGAGCAAATTTTATTTGAACTCGCCGGTGGTGACAATCCAGCAGAGCTCCTGCTCTCAGGGGCAGACAGGCATTCCTGCTCCCCACCCCTCTTTCCTCATTCGTAGTTTCCTCTTTCCCAGATGTGGGTGCCAATGAGGGAAGGCAAATTAATTTTAGCATCCAGCTTGTCAGCAAAGACCTAGCTGAGCCCTGGGCTCCCAGTGACATCAGTGCAAACTTTCACAAAGTCATTACCAGATTCACCTTGCAAAAAACTAATTTCAGAGCCTCACAAATCCATCCCTGACCATCATCTGCATGCTTCAGAGTCAGCTCTGGCGCTGGGAACCCTCCATGACACTAGGGACACTAGTGCCCTCACTGGGAGCAGCCATCCCCTGTCAACGTGTCCCTGCTGTGGATTCAGGGTGTCCTGGTTGCAGCAGTCAGAGGGGTGGGAGACCCAGTTCTTCCTGGGAGCCTCTTCCCATTTGGAACACTAGTCTGAAGAAATGACCTAGAAAGACTCAGGGCTGAAGTTCTTCAATGCCTGCCCAGATGCAGAGCATCCCAGCATCACTGCTCAGCTCTGCAGTTGTTTCATGCCTCATCTTCCTTGCCGTGGACCCCACAGGGGTCAGCTCAGGAGGGAGGGGGCTCTGGGTTGGGGACGTGTTCCTGGTACAGCCAGGCAGTTGGGGGCATATCCCAACTCTCAGTTGCCAGATAATTCTTAGCGCCTGGCACGGCCAGGTGAGACCGCAGGGCCCCAGGGGCCAGGATAGGGACCCCCCCACACACGGTGGGGGCTCAGCTGCCGCGTGCCCACGGGTGTCCCATGGGAAGGAGGAGCCGAGGGCAGCCCTGACCGCAGGCTCTCCGGAGCAGGCAGCGGGCCAGCCGGCTCTGGCACCCGGCCCGGAAGTCTGTCCTGCCCCTTCACTGTGACTCTGCAAAACAGTGGGGCGGCGGCCGTGACGATGACGATGGCAGGGCAAGGAGGAAGCAGAGGGGGCTGGCTGGGCGTTGCACTGCTCCGGGCAGAGCGGAGGGCTCGGCTGAGCAGGACAGAGGGAGGCAAAGCCCGGCCGGCAGCCACAGCCATGGCTGAGGACGAGGACAGGAGCATCCACACACAGCACATCTCGGACGTGCACAACGTGCCCATGCGTGTCCTCATCCGGCCCATCCCATCAGAGCTGGATTCGGGAAAGGTGCAGAGCCTGATGGAGACCCTGCAGGTGAGCACAGCCCCCGAGATGCAGCCCCTCCTGCACCCGTTCAGGGGGCACTGCTGGGGAAACTGGCACAAGCCCGGGCACAGTCAGGTCGGGGGATGTCAGGACAGGTTGGCAGTGCAGGGTTGCGTTGCTCTTGGATGTCTCTCTCCTTTCCCAGGAGGATCCTGAGCGGGTGCCCCCCATCGACGTGCTCTGGGTCAAAGGCAGTGAGGGCGGCGATTACTTCTACTCCTTCGGGGGCTGCCACCGCTTTGCTGCCCACCAGGCACTCCGCCGGGAAACCATCCCCGCCAAGATCATCCCCTCCACCCTCAGCGACCTCCGGACCTACCTCGGCTCCTCCACGCCACACCTGCGCTAGCCCAGCACCCCGAGGATGCCCAGCAGCCCGCTCTGCCCCGTTGGTTCCGACCCGTGAACCCCTGATGAGGATGTGGGCGGGGTCCCCAGCCCTGGAGAGTCCCCAGGGTCCCTCCAGCCGGGATGGGTCATGGTCCCCCAAACTTGGAGGGTCCCGGGGTCCCTCCAGCCGGGATGGGTCATGGTCCCCCAAACTTGGAGGGTCCCGGGGTCCCTCCAGCCGGGATGGGTCATGGTCCCCCAAACTTGGAGGGTCCGGGGTCCCTCCAGCCGGGATGGGTCAGGCTCTCGCCGGTACCGGGAGGCGCCCGGCGGGGCCGGCAGGTGGCGCTGTTGTGCCGCGCTGTGCCGCCCGCGCGGACCGGGACGGGACGGGATCAACCGGGACGAACCGGGACGGAATGAACCGGGGCACGGCGCAATCGGGAATAGCCGAACCGTGATGGAACAAGCTAAACCGGGGCATGGCTCAATCGGGAATAGCTGAACCGGGATGGAAAGGGGCTTAACCGGGGCATGGCTCAAGCGGGAATGGCTGAACCGGAGCACACTGGAACTGGGACAAGTCATAGCTCATTCGGGGCACAGCTGAACCGGGAAGGGGTACAGGCGAACTGGGACACAAAAGAATCAGGACACGGGGAAGAGGCACAGCCGACCTGGCATGGCCAGTCCCCAACCCTCCCTCAGTGACTCTGGGCTCACGTGTTGTCCCAGTCTCCATGGGGAGACATCTGCAAAATCCTGTGGTGGGGACACCCACTGCTGCACCTGGAATAAAGATGATCAAAACCCCTGCATCTCCTTGGCGTAGAGGATGCTGAGGTTGGGAGCAGGGATGCTGTGGTCCAGCATGGCACAGCACGGCACAGCACGGCACAGTATGGTGGCTTGGCACCAGCAAGAGCAGTGGCTGTGGGCACACAGAACAAGGACAGATAGTTTGCAAGGGTATGGATGTTCTGTGAAGGAATGAATACTGTGTTGGGAGATGGATACTGTGCTGGGGGATGGATGCTGTGACAGGACAATGCTTTGCCAGCCTGCCCTGCCATGGAGCTGAATTCAGTGTCAGCTCAGGTCCAGCTGTGGGATGCATGCAGTCCTTCCATGATGGGATGCTGTCATTTCTGCAAGCACCACATCGTGAACCCACGTGCAGCCTGGAGAAAACGCCTCTAGCATCCCCTGGGCATCCCAGCATCCCTCTAAGTCGAGAGTCTCCATCCAGGGAGGGGAAAGGGCACTGACTCACTCACCACGCCGTGAGTCAGCAGGACTGGGACAGGAACTGCTGCCGGACATTTCTGCCCTGTCAGCCATGCTCCT
The DNA here is from genome assembly GCF_029582105.1 of Oenanthe melanoleuca. NCBI lineage: Eukaryota > Metazoa > Chordata > Aves > Passeriformes > Muscicapidae > Oenanthe > Oenanthe melanoleuca. Next base: position 7,119,356 of record NC_079353.1, read on the forward strand.
CCCTGAACGGATCCTGTTCCCCTAGGGCAGAAACGGGGTGGGAGAGGAGGGCACGGCCGGAGGTGGCAATGCTGGCCTCAGACAGGGCACAATTTACCGCTGCCTCCACGTTTCCGCAGAATCCACTGGGGAGGAAAAGCAGGGTGGGCTGGGGGTGCTGGATGAGGGGAGGGGACCGGAGGGAGACTCCGAGAGCTGCATGTGCGGCATCAAAGCAGCTGTGTGCCGGGAGGAAGCCCTGCAAGCACTCACGGAGAGCAGCCCTGGCCCGCGGCTCCCTGATGGGCCATAAATTTCTCCTAAGAATTGTGGCGTGCTAAAAAGTTTCCTCTTGTTAGAGAGCGGGGGGTGGAGGGAGGAGGTAGCAGCTCCTGCCGCAGCTCCTGTGGCAATGTGAACATTTCCAGAGTGCCCCCAAACGGGTGTCCCAAGGCAGGGACTGATGTCTGCCCATATCCTGTGTGCCCCCACTGCTGGGCGTCTCACCCGAACTCTGTTTGCCCTCTCTCACGGGCTTGTGCCCCTCATCCCTTGAATAAGAGGCAGCTCAGCAGAACTGGGAATTCCACAAAGTGGGAATGAATTGAGGCTGCCCAGATCCTGCAGCTCCTTTTCCTGCAAGCCATGGGAAACCTGTTGCAGGATCTGCTTTTCCATCCCCTTGCAAACAGTGCCCAAGGTCCGTGACCAGGGTGTCCTGACATCACTCCCAGGGCTCCCAGGCAGCAGCTGCGATCCAGGACCTGGAGCTGTGTCCAAGCTGCTGTGTGAGCATCTCCAGGGCTGACCAGTGCATCCATGAGTCTGGCATCGTGCGGGCACTGGGAGCTGGGGGTGCTGGTGCCACAATCCCCTGCCTGACACAGGAATGGGTCTTTCCAGAGCCCTGCATTGCCTCCATTTATCCATCCTCCACCTGTCCCCCTTCCCTCTGCCTGACCCGCGGGTCTCTGGTGTCACCGGCTGACAGCCGATCCGGCTGCCTCCAATCCATTCGTTCCAGGGCAGGAACAAAGGCGCTTTGTGGGCCCCCCCAGCCCGGGCCGGGTGGGGGGGGGGGTCCCAGCTCCGGAACTGGGACAGACTTCCCTGCACGACAGGCGTGTAATGCCTTCCAGACCAGCAGCCCCAGCCCTCAGGTACAGCCCCGGGGGCAGAGGGGGCCTGGTGCTTCCCACACTGCCTGGGGACCCAGCAGGTCACCCTGATACAGCCCTGATCCAGGAAAATGGGGAAACTCTCCTGTTCCCCCAAATGCCCAGTCCCTATGGGACTCACGGCTCCTCGCCATCTGGGGGGCTCCAAGGGGCTCCAGGGGCTCCCAGATTTGTCATCTCTGGTCTCCCAGTGTTGGGAAGCAGGGACAGACTCCCCTGGGATGAGACTCCTGACTCACTGTACTCAGTGCCATACAGGACACAGCTGGACTCGAAGGCTGTGTGTGCCCAGCTGGACAGAACTGAGCATTTGGGATGGAGCAGCTCCCAGGCCTGTGGCCTCACTGGCCTGAGCACCCTGAAACTGGGGATCCACAGGCAGAGGAGCCAGTCCTGGACATCTCCCAGTGCCAAGGTCTGGTCAGGCACTGTGGATTTGGGGCATTCAGTGGGATGGGATGGGGTGGGATGGTGTGGGTGGGTTGGGATGGGATAGGATGGGATGGGATGGGATGGGATGGGATGGGATGGGATGGGATGGGATGGGATGGGATGGGATGGGATATGATATGATATGATATGATATGATATGATATGATATGATATGAAAAGGTGGGATGGAATGGGATGGATGGGATATAGTGGGATGAGATGGAATGGGGTTGAATGGATCAGTCCAGCACTGCTTCACCAAGGCTCAGCAGGATTAGGCCCAGTGTCCTGGTGGCCACGTGTTCCAGCACTGCCTTGGGTCTGGAATCCATTTGCCTCGCTGGTTGTGGTGTTTTCCCAGAAGGGCTGGAGCGATCCCATGGGGCCAGGGGCAGCCCTGGCCCCTGCCCCATCTGCTCCCTGTTTATTTTCTTACACTTAAGTATCACCTCGAAGATAAACACTCCCTGGTGTGGGGGGCAGGGGGTGTTTCACTGGCAGCAGAGGCAGGACCCAGCCCTCAGGATGCCCAGCACTCTGACCCCACAGTGCTGCCAAGCACTGCCTGGTTGGGCTGGGGTCATGGCTGCAACCCCATGCTCAGGCCATGCCTAGTCCTTGCTGGATGTCCCATGCAGGATCCCATGAATGCCTGACCCACTGCCTGGTGCTGACCTCTGCCCGGGGGTCAGTTAGCTTGGCTGGATCACGTGGGAGAGCTGTGATGCCAAAATCCACCATGTCCTGGCACCCACTCAAGCTGGCAATAGGTTTGTGATGCCAAATTCAACTGCACCTCACGCTGCCTGCCTAAGTCAGAGCCCAGGTCACAGTGCTGGGGGAGCTGGGGGGGCCAAGGCACAGGGGCTCACGTCCTGTACCAGATGTCTGCCAGGCAGCACAGGAAAACCTGGCTGCTGCCCTGCAGCCACAGCATCCGCAGGCAGCTGGATAGACAGGGAGCCGGCAGTGTTCCCTGCTTCCCATGGCTCCTTCTGTTCTCCCAGTCAGGGATGTCAGCTCCTGTCCATCCATCCTGCTGTGTGCAGCATTTGGCCAGGCGGTGGTCACACATCCACACGTCTGTCCCAATGTGGGGATGTCACTGCAGCGGGAGCTGGTGGCATTCGGGGTTCACATGGTACCCACAGACACACATCCACATCCACAGGCAACTGCACAAACATGTGCCCACACCCTCATTCTCACATGCATCCCTGTGCACACACACATGGATATCCACATCCATGCATGCTTAGATGTACAGATGTGTGCAGCTGCACACGCACACACTCATGTGTGCACACACGTGTGCTGTCCCCATCCCACACTGAGCCATCTCCTGTCTGCTGCTCTTTGCCTGCCTGTGCCCTGCCATATTCCAGAAAGCACAGGCCACCAGCACCCCACCTGTGGCCATGCCCTCCAGAAAAGCCCCAAAATTGGCTGGGTGTGGGGACTGGGTGACCCCCCCCCCAGCCTATCCCTGTCAGCTGGTGGCCATGTGTGGGACGTGCAGCTGAGTACACAGCCCCTGCCATCCGTCTTGCTGCCTGTCAGGGCCAGGGACTGCTGTGGACTCCCAGCCATGGCTCAGCAAGACTCTGGGGTGAGAAGGGGACAGAGTGGAGGTTCCACTCTCTGTACAGGCACCTGCCTTCTCCCTGCCTGTTCACTGCCTGCTCCCTTCCTGTTATACCAAGGGCCTGCCTATCTCCAACTTTGGCCCTGGCACTGCCTGCACGTGCCCTTTTGTGGGGGTCTGCACCTGGGCAGGGGCTACAGAAGAAGGTAGGAGTCTCTCATGGGAAGCGCTGTCAGTGCAAACACAGTGCAGACCCCTGCCCATCCTCATCCCCAGGAGGATCCCTGTCCCCTTGCTCAGCCCTGCATGTCCCCAGCTCCTGGTGTGGCCCTGCATGTCCCCAGCCCCAGCAGGACCACCAGCCCCCAGCCCATTTCTCTGCCCCCCATAGTGTGATTTACAGGCTCTGCACAGGCAGACAAATGGTGAAAGAAAACAGGGTAGGGAGTCCCTGCAGCCAGGGGCTGCCTGTGCCCCGCAGGGGGCAGAGGAGCCGTTTGCTCACAGCCTGCAGGATGGGAGGCAGTGAAGTGGTGCTGGTGCCAGGCAGCACAGCTGTCCCTGTCATGGTCCAGCAGGCACAAGCCTTGGCAGCACTAGGAGAGTCCATGGGGGACCCAGGCCCCAGCAGCCATACCACAAGCTGCAGTCCTGCAACCATAGACTGTTGGCCATGGGGCATTGAGGAACATGATGCCACCCCATTCCACGCCCCCAAGGCACCCCACTGACCACCTCACTGGGGTGTTTATGATATGCCAGCTGCATTCCATGGCCACTGTCTCAGCCCTGGCAAGCCTCCAAGATTTCCCTCAGCATCCCTCTCTGGCTGTGGAGCTGCTGGACAGTGGGGACTGCAGCTGGCACTGCCAAGTCTCCCAGCCACATCCCCAGCAGCCCTAGGGCCATCAGCCAGGATCCAGGTCCTGCCCTCCACATGTTTTTGCCACTTGACCTGCATCACGCCTGAAGCATCGTGGAGGAGGAGGGAGGGGAGGAAGGCAGGCAGGAAGCCTTCTGCCTGCTTGGTTCAGCTGGCTACTCCCCTGCCGGCTCCTGGGAGGGTTGGGCTCAGTGCAGGGGGGGGCTGAAGGCAGAGTGGGACCTTCATAGACCTCTCTGGTGAGCAGGAGCAGGGCCATCTGTGGTACTGAGTGTCAAGGTATGACAAGGAGACATGGTCAGGCTGGGAAGCACCCCCAACCCTTCCCAGGACATCGGTGAATCCTGCTGCTGCCAGCTCATCGCTCCCCTCTCAGGAAGAGACTCTGTGTTTCCACTGCCGGCACACACCTTCCTCCTGGGCGGGAGGAAATGCTCCTAGCAGTGCTGCCGGCAGTGCTGCCCATGCGTCTCCATGTCCACCTATCCCCTCCCATGGTGGGCAGGCACGGTGCCAGGGAACAGAGGAGCAAGGAGCTCTTTTATTGAGGGTGCAGGGCTAACTGTCCTTGCTACTCCCTGCCAGTCCCGGGCATCCTCCTGGGCACAGACCTTGTCCCAGTGGGGCATGGCAGGGTGTGGGCAGCGGCGTGTCCCCCACTGGCATCCCTCTGATAAACACCCCAGACACCCACCCCACCAGTGCCACCCACTCGCGGTTGCCTTCCCCATCCCAGCTGCTGTGCCCCAGGTTCATGTCATGCCACCCTGTGCAGGACCCAGGGCTGGCAAGGCACAGCCAGGCAGGGGCTGGGGACACGCTGCCTGTGGGCTGACAGCGTGTGACATCGTTCTGCAGGTGCCAGAGGCCACGGCAAAGGGAGCGCTTCTTGGACAGTGGCCCTGGCACTGCCACGGTTCAGCACAACCATGGGCATGACCCGGGGTCACAGAGCCCGCAGCCAGGCTAGCGTGCCGGAGCGGGGCCAGGCCAGCAGCCAGAGCCAGCACTGGCTCTCAGGGCTGGGGTGAGGATGCTGGCCGCTGGCCGCTGGCCGGAGCTCGGGGGGCCGGCTGGGGGTGGGCTCCGGAGCCAGCCCCTCCCCGGCCGTATAAATCCCGATTCCCCCTGCAGACAGCCGTCCCAGCCCTGCTCAGCTGCCGCGGCGGAGCAGCAGCGGGAAGGCGTCCGGAGCCGCCGTCGCAGCTGTGCCGGTGGGGGCAGGCTCCCCGCAGCCCGGGGGGTCCCCCCAGCAGGGCCGGGGGTGCGGGCGGGCACCCCACCATGGCCTTCACCATGCTGCGCCCCGTGGCCGCCCGCGTGCTCTACCCCGACCTCAGCATGCTCTCGGAGGACGAGGAGAACCGCAGCGAGAGCGACACGTCGGACCAGTCGTTCGGCTGCTGCGAGGGCGCCGAGGCTCGCCGCAAGCTGCCGCGGAAGCCGGGGCCGATGGTGATGGTGAAGCAGAGGCAGGCGGCGAACGCACGGGAGCGGGACCGGACCCAGAGCGTCAACACGGCCTTCACCGCCCTGCGGACCCTCATCCCCACCGAGCCGGTGGATCGGAAGTTGTCCAAGATCGAGACCCTCCGCCTGGCCTCCAGCTACATCTCCCACCTGGCCAACGTGCTGCTGCTGGGCGAGGGCTGCGAGGACGGGCAGCCCTGTTTCAGTGCCATCTATGGCGCCAAGGGGGACCTGGACAGCAAACAGCCCCGCAGCATCTGCACCTTCTGCCTCAGCAACCAGCGGAAAGGGGTGAGCGGGGTTCTGGGATGGGTTAGGGTTCCTCCTGCCCCTCCTGGTCTGAGTGTGGCAGGAGGCTCAGCATGTCCCCAAGGGATGGAGGGCAGCAGACCCTGCCTGGGCTGAGCAGGGCAGGGTACTCGGCATGGCTCAGTGAGAACCACAGCTTCTGGCTCCAGCTCCCACTGGAGGTTTTGGCTGCTCCTGGCCAAATCCTGCTTGTAGCCACACGCCTACAGCTCCTGCTCACGTCAGAGGGCTGGGCTGCTCCCCCACGTCCATCCGGGCTGGGAGGTCTCAGGGGTTAAACAGTCACCCCGGAGCTGGCGGCATTGGTTGTCCCAGGGGAAGCTTAGAGTTCGCTGGCTGACCCCATCCCCGTCCTCATTCCCATCTCCATACCCAACCCTGCCAGCCCACCAGCTCTGCAGCAGGGCTACTCCCAGCAGCTCTCTGATGTGATGAGGACAGGAAGAGCCCAGCAGACACCCCCTGAGGGGGGCCATCAGAGTTCCCCATCAGTGTTCCCAGGCAGGGTCTGCTGGCAGCACCAGCACAGCTCCCACACGCCTGAGCTGGGCCATGGCAGAGCAGCCCTGCCCTGCCCACACAGCTGGTCCTCCCCAGCAGCTCAAGGAACACCTTTCCTGTGGTGAGCCCACCCTGCTGCCCATGCCAGGGTCCTGGGTGCCCTTGACCATAGCTGTGCAGGATATGAGGTACAGAGTGAGGGGCTGGAAGCTGCCCGACCTCTTGGACATGCTTTGGCAGGGCTGTGCGCAGGGCCTGCTGTACTTGCCACTGTCCCCACCGGCCTTCAAGATGTCCCATGTGTGACCCCAAGCAGTACGATCATGGGTCACACTCCGGCCCTCACAGCTTTTTGAGCTTTTGCTGCTCCAACCCAGTTGGGTTCCTGCCACCCACCTCTGCAACCTCTCCAACCCTCCTAGGGTCCTCCAGCCTTGGTCCCTGGCAGAGCTGGGATCCTCTGGGCTGCTTCCTGGGGCCAGAGCCAGGGGTCTGGCACAGTGCTGGATCCCCCAGGGGACCCTGTGGAGGTGCTGTGGCTGGGAAGCTCCTGCTGGAGGGCAATGGGGGGAGCTGGGTTGCATCCCAGCCCTGAGGCTGGGCTGGAAAGGGGCTGTGCTGGGCTGGAAATGGCCAGGGCTGGAAATGGGTTGTACTGCACTGGAAATTGGCTGTACTGGGCCATGTTGGGCTGTGCAAGGTTGGAAATAGACTGGGTTGGAATGGGCTCTGTTGGGCTCTGCTGATCCATGCTGAGTTATACTGGAATGTTCTGGGCTAAATCTGGAACATGCTGGTGTGTGCTGGGTTATACTGGGCAGTACTGAATTGATGTTCTCATAAACTGGGAGGTAGAACTGAGCCTCCCCATCCCAGTTTGGACTGTGTATGTCTCTCTAGGGCTGTGGATCTGTCTGGGGCTGTGTGTCTGTCCTGGGGTGCTACTGGCCATGGCCACAGGTCTGAGCCCAGTGATGCTGAGCAGCCATGGGAGCTGTGCAGGGTGACAAGGCCAAGGGGAACCTACCTTCGAGGACTCCACCACAACACCCACCTCCCAGCCATCCACTCAACCACTTGTCAGGCACAGCCCCATCTGTCTGTCTGTCCACTCCAGGCAGCACAGAGCCACCCCAGGACTGAGCCACTGGCCATGTCACAGTGGGTCCCCATGGAGGAATTGGTGTGGCGGACAATGGGCAGGAGCGGGGTGCCCCCCACCCAGACATCCCATGGTACCTGCAGCTCTCCTCCTCTCTCTGCAGGGCAGTCGGAGGGACCTCGGGGGCAACTGCCTGAAGGTGCGAGGGGTCACGCCCCTGCGAGTATCGCGGAGATGAGCCGGGGTCCGGCAGCACCCACCTGAGACAGCGGCAGAGGCAGACGGAGCCCGCACACGCCAGCCCAGAGACCGCAGCGGGGAGGGAGGGAGCTGCTCACCCGAGGTGGCAGCGGCCGAGCCCAGGCTAGCAGCACACCGACACTGGCCCTGGAGCGGCAGGGGGGCGGGAGGACGCTCCCGTGGCCGAGGCTGCCCAGCGGGGCAGGGCCGGGGAGGGGGGTCCCCGCACCCCAGGGCTGGACTGGAAGGGGCCTGTGTGTGGCCGGCATCGAGGCGCTCCGGGGGAACAGTGTCGTGGCCCTGGGGATGCTGGTTGTGCACGTGCAGCCGCTTGGAAAATAAAACCTTATTTTTCTGATAGGCCAGTGCCTGCCTGCTACCCCAGTGTGGGGTTAGGTTGGGATCCCCAAGACAGCCCTGGACCCCCGGCTCTGCATTGCTGCTCTGTGCCATTGGAACCAGTGTGATCATCCCAGCCCTACCCACAGTGCCACTCCTGTGACACAGTGGGATTCACATGGGGTGAAACCCCTGGGTGAGCTGTCCCTGTGTCCCTAGGTCCTGATGACAGCTTTAGCCCCACAAAGGCTGCAGAAGTCCTAAGGGGGTCAGTGCCATGCCATGGGATGGGGATGGCAGCCCCATGCTGCAGCCACAGGTGCCCAGGTGGTGGGTCGGGGTTGGTGTAACTGCTTTTGTGCCTTGCCCTCCATTTGGTACATCATGACTGGTGCGTGTCACTGCCATTGCAACTGCCACCATCGCCACCACTGCCGCCAATACTATGACTGCCACCAGCACAATGACTGTCCCTGCTGTGACTGCCACTGCCACCATGATGACCATGCAGAGCCTTGCACAGTGGTGCTGCAGGCAGCAGCACCTGCACAGGGTCAGATGGGGACATGGGGGGTTCCCAGGCCAGATCCCCACATGGGATTCTGCTTGAGGGGGCTGGACTGCTGGGCTGTGCAGACAGCTGAGCCTGGGAATGGTGCTGTGCTGGGGCTGGCGGCTCCCAGGGGCCAGCATATCCCACGGATCAGAGGCATCTGTGGACGGGCGGCTGGGGGCTCCCCCCAAGGGCTGAAGAACTGGAGCTGCCCTATTTCCCTGAGGTCCAACATGGAGCAGGGGGAGCAAGCTGGGGGTCCCGCTGGAGCCTGTCCCAGGCAGGGGCTCTGTTGGGATCCCATGGCACCTCTTGGCCTCCTGCTCACGGAGGTGAGCCTGCCCCAGGCTCCCTCCCCCGGGTTTGATTTATGGAGCTGACAGCACAGTGCAGCTGTGAGAGCTGCTCCCAAGCAGGGACCGGGGTGGGTGGGAGAGGTTTGTTCTCAGCGTGGCTAATGTGTCCCAGACCCCAATAAACAGCCGTGAGATTCTCCAAACAGCCCAGGACACAGAATCCCTGCCCTCAGGTTTATCGGGGGGCAGGGGCCATGGGGGATGCTGTGCTCTGCAAACAACTTGACTTGCACATAAAAGGGAACCATCCTCATGAAGTAGGGGCTCTGGAGGCCCCCAGGGGGTCAGCAAGGGCTGGTGGTCCCAGTGCTGGGGGGCACAGCAGGTCCCAGCACTGAGTGTATAGGTCCCTGTATGTCCCAGGGCTGAGCACCAGTGTCCCAGGATGTCCCAGTGCCAGCAACTGGAGCCTCGATGAGCTCCAATATGAAGACTATGAACCCCAGTGAATCTGTGCACAGCAGCTGTGCATCTAGTATGTCCTAGTGCCAGAGACTAGGGCCCTAGAAAGCTCCAGTATAAAGGCGATGCATCCAAGCATGTCCCAGTGCTGAAGCTTTGGGATCCAGCATATCCCAGTGCTAGGGCCATGAATGCCAGTTCACCCCAGTGCCAAGGATGGCACAGTGACCCCAGAGCAAGCTCCAGTGTAACAACCCTGTGTCCCAACATGTCCTAGTAGAGAAGTTGGGCACCCAGTAACATCCAGTGCTGGGGTTGTGGATTCCAGCACATCCCACTGCTGAGGCTATGGATCCCAGCATGTCCCAGTGACAAGCCTGTGGGTCCCAGTACATTCCAGCCCCTCCCAGAACCTTGAGAGGGAAACGGTGACTCAGAGCTGCCGGGCTGGTGGGAGCCGGGTGCCCCTTTGCCCCGTGTGGGGTGAGTGTTGTGGCCACCGATCACTCCCAGCCACCGCCGGCTCCCCGGCAGCCGCAGCCCCGCACTGAGCTCAGCCACGCTCCCCTCCCATCCTCTCCCCTTCCTGCGTGCGGACACCCTTGGAAAGGCTCTTGGCCGCTTTCTCTGAGACAGGAAGGTGTCCCCGAGTCTCAGGAAGGAAAAACACTCAGTGCTGAACCCACAAAGACCGTCTCTGAGGGGCCAGGGCTGGAGAGGCTCCAGGCCTGACATCACCTGGGAACTGGAACCAGAACCACAGCTGCACTCCGTGCCTGGTATTTTTTTTTAAACTTATGTTTTTAAACTTTCTTTTTATAGATTTTTATTTTATTATTTTTTTCCCTTTCTCTTCTCTATTCCCCTCCCAAATATTTCAGCCTCCCCTCAGGCTGGCCAGCTAGGCTGGAATGCAGCAGAGCTGCACCCGCGGGTGCTGGGATCTGCCTTGCTGATGGGATGGATAAGGCTGGGTCTGGCCAGGCAGGAGCTGCTGGAGCCGTGGGCAGGGGGTCAGGCTGGGGCTCACCCCCAGTGATGAGGGGCCAGCCCTTGGTAGTGTGCACCAGAGCTGCTGGAAAGGGATCCATGGTCATGCAGGGACACAGAAGGGGCTGTCTGGCCATGGGGTGTGGGAGGACAGAAGGCAGAAGGGTCAGGCACAGCCTGCAGTCTGTGGGCAGCGCTGCTTTCCCGACCCACTGCCCCCAGGATGGGGCTGTGGAGTCAAATCAAGTCTGAGTCTGAGTCAGCGGAGCAAAAGGAGCCAGACAGGGATAGAGGACACAAAGACAGATTTTAGGCCCAGGATCCAGCCCTACTCATTCCTTGTCCTTTGGCAACACTTTTGGATGCTGCCTAACCAGAGTGGAGGCTCATGATAAAGACCTCAGTGTATCCTGGTGCAAAGCTCAGTTGTTTGTTGCCTGGAGAATCCTCCCTGTGACAGTGACAGCCATCAACTGAGTGTCACAGGTCACACTGAGCCCTGTCGGACCTGGGGGCAAAGGACTGGGAAGGGGCCCCCAAGGTCTAGATGGCACTGAGTGCAGACAGGGTGACACACCTCTGCTGCCCAGGGCAGGGTGGAGAGAAGGATCAAGGAAGGATGGGCAGTCAGGGATCGGGATGGGGATGGGGATGGGGATGGGGATGGGGATGGGGATGGGGATGGGGATGGGGATGGGGATGGGGTTGGGGATGGGATGGGCAGACCAAGGGGCAGCACGATAGTTCTCCAGGTTAGGGTGCTGAGCGGTCCCTGCCTCCCCATGCCAGCAGACCCAGACTGTACCCACCTTCCAGCATACTGTCAGGGTCCCTGGGGAAGAAAACAGGCAAAGGGTCTGCCTGAGACCACCAAGACACCTGCCAGATCCTCATCATCACAAGGGATGCACAGCAAGAATGCCCCAAGACCCCACATATCCCAGGGGTGCAGTGGGCATTGCTGCAGGGCTGTCACCACCCTGCCACATCCTCCCCATACACTGGACTCCTCAGAGCCATTCACCCTGCTGGGACCTCGTGCCAGCTGCGGTCTCTGGGGACACAGGTCCAGAAGCAGGGACAGGGTGTGAGGCCGTGGCGCGGGGTGAACAGCAGGTTAATCTCCCGCTGGAGCTTCCCTCTGCAAACAATAAGACAATGCCCGGCTGGGGCCGCCTGCGTAACCAGCAGCGCAGAGGGGAAGTTGTAATATTTGGATTTAGCCCTCAGTAAATTAAGGAAGAAAAAGGAAAAAGCGCTGGGGGTAATCAGAGCAGGGCTGGCCCCGTGCCCTGCCCCACAGCCAGTGGCCCTGGAGGCTCAGCTCAGCCTGTGGACAGCAGCTGAGAAGGGCCAGCGGCTCTGAGTCATGGAGTCTGGGCATGGCTGGGAAAGGGATATGTCCCTGAAGGCCAGGAAGAGGACAGGCATGTCCCCTCCATGGGGACAGCAGCCTGCAGGGTCAAGGCTTGGATACCCAGCAGGGCTGTGGGCAAACATCGCCAGCCACATCAGAAAAAAAGGGATTTGGGCCAGGAGGTTATTTTAATCCAAACCTCTTCATGGGAAATAAAATCCTATTTCTGCAGCTGGGGTGGCTGGGCAGGAGAGGGCCCGAGGGGGTCATCACCTTCAGCTGGCAGTGAGTGGCAGGGCATGACAAGGGAGAGGGCTGTCCCAGCATGTCTCTGTCACACAGCCCCTTTCCCAGCATAAGCCCTGCAGTGGTGCCGGCTCCCTGGGATCCCACAGCAGGGCCCACACTCAATCAAATAGGCAGCGTGGTTGGAGATGGGGCTCTGAGAGTGGGTGGGGAAAGGTCTCACTGCAAGGGATCCCTGCAGATGATCAGGGCAGGAACAGTGCTGCAGGGATGACCGTAAACTCTCCAAAATATGGCCTTCCCACACACAGGCAGCCCCATTCCCCCAGGGCTGCCCCTGCCTGCCCTGGCCCCAGTGGAGTGAACAGGGCAGGGACACCCCAGGGAGCCGGTTTAGGGTGGCAGGGCTGGATCCCACCCTGCAGGATCTGAACTGGGGTCTTGGGAGGGCTCAGTGCCCCCTGTGCCCTGGGGAGACACTTCCCCCACTTGGTGACCCAGGGTGGTGTGGGGTGTGGGGCTGGCAGGAGGGCTGGGGCAGGTGGGGGAGAGGTGACCAGCAGCGGCACGGGAAGGCCTTCGGCACCGTGCCTCGCGCCGGGAGCCCATTTCCCCACAACAGGGGCCCTTATCAGCGGCAAGTCCTCAGAGCACTCCCAGGGGGGACCTCCAGCCCTTCCCCTCCACCTACCCCACCGGTCTCCCGCTCCGGTCCACGTCAATGCCGCCGCGAAGGTGTCGGAACAATCGCCTGACAAAGAGCTATTTTTAGGGGCCGGGGCTTGGAGCGAGGATACGGCCCGGCCGCTGACAATGGGGGGAAGGGGGCCGGGCTTCCCCCGTGACCACTCGGCAGCAGAAGGACCTGTAAGATTTCCTCGATGACCCAGGCCCGTACAATACAAGGAAAGCGCAAGAGGGAGATACCCCCGCCAGGACGAGCTGCTCCTTTACCTAATGGGAGTGACCCGGGGTGAGGGGCTGCGAGCTTTGGGCCAGCGGCCTCCCCTGGGGGAGACTCCCACACTGGGAGGGAAGTGGGGTGATGCCTGGCCGTGCTCAGCTTTCCATGCAGTCAGGGTGTGGGGGGGCCAGGCTGGGTCCCTTCTGGATATGGAGAGATCTGGGGGTGAGTCAAAGGGGTGCAGACATAGCTCAGCACAATCTCCTCCCCTCCAGGCTGGCTCATAGCTTGAGCCAGAGCCTGGACATGGTGGGAGGACGGTGACCAGCCCAGAGCTGCATGCCCCCAGCTAGCCCTGGTCCAAGTGTGCCACAAGCCCAGGCTCTCGCTTGTGCTCAGGCTGAACCTGGATGCCTTTCCTCCCACCTCGGCGTCTCCCCCAGCTCAGTCCGTGCCAGATGGGTCAGTGGCCAGTCCTTTGGGAGGAATGTGATGTCCTGGACTGCATGGCAAGAAATTGGACTAAAAAGGTGAAAGGCAGGGAGAGAAGGTCACGGGGCGCTGGAATAGGTCAAGGCTTTGCCTGGTTGCTGGCCGGCTCAGCAGAGGGATAAGCCCCTTCCATGAACAGCGCCAGAGACCCCATAGGCCGAGCGGGACCCCACCGCTCTGCAGAGGCCCCGGGGTCTGGGAAGGCCGAGGCAGGGCCGGTGAAGGGCCTGGGATGGGCTGACAGACGGGCCAGAGAAGGGCTGAAGAACGGCGGGACAGGGCTGTGGAAGCGTCAGGGCAGGACCATGGAAGGGCCGTGGGAAAGACCGGGGGAAGGAGTGGTACCGGGGCCCATGGAAGGGCCGGGGGAAGCGCCGGTACCGGGACACCTCCACAGGCCGCAGTCTCCCCCTGGCGGCGGCTCCCGCGCACAGCCCCACAGAAGGGCTGGGCCCAAGCGGCCACCGCTCACTATCGGGCCTCCCGCCGGCGCAGCGGAGGCCAACACGGACCTCGCCACCTTTCTGCGGCTCACAGGCACACACCTGGACACGCAGCGGGAATAAATTCGTATCCTCCCCACACCGCCGCCACCATCACGGACTACAACTCCCATAGCCCCCCGCGGCGAGCTCCACCCTCCCCTGCGCACGCCCCCGCGGCGCGTGGCGGGGCTTGCGCGATTTCCGTTTCCGGCGCGCCTCGCTCTGGTCCCTGCGGCGGCGGCCGAGCCTTGTGCCTCCGCCATATTGTCTGTGTGCGGCGGCGGCGGCGGCGGTAGCGGCCGCGCCAGGTACCGGCGGCTCCGGCGCCCACGCGGGGCCCCGCGGTGGTGGCGGGCGGAGCGGGCGGCGGGGGGAGGCGCCGCTGCGCCTCCTGAGCTCTTTCGCCGCCCCACCCCCCCCAGCCCCCCCACCGCGGGCGCGGTGTGGGCTGGGGGGCCGCGGCTGCCCCTCAGGAGAGTGGGGCCGCGGCGGCGCTCAGGGGGAACGGGCAGAGCGGGCGGGTCCGGTGCGGCGGGAAAGGCACGGCCCACCGCCTGCTGCCCTAGGAGGGGCTCCGAGTCCCCGGGGGGAGCGGGCAGGGGCTGTGGAGGGGCCGCCCCGCTGCCCCCAGCCCGGTGCGAGGCTGCCCTCGGCCGCGCAGGAAGGGCAGGGCCGGGCCCCGCGGAACGGGAGCCGTCCCCTCCCCCAGCTCTTCCAGCTCGCACGTTCGGGCCGTGTAGGTGTTATTTACCTAAATTGCTCGATCTTGCCTATTCCCCGCCCTGCTCGGAGAAGCGGGGAGTATGCGGAGGGACATGGAGAGGCCTGTTAGTGCTCGCTCCCACCCCTGGCTGCGCAGGGGCTTCGTTCTGGGCCTTTCTGGGTGGAGGGAAAGGTCGTTCTCACGGCTTTCCACACCAGTCTGTGGAAGGAGTGGTGGTCAGTCTTGCCCCCACTGTAATTTAGTTAATTGTGCCTTGAGACCGAGAGCAGTGTGGCTGTTGATAAAATGTGGTTCGTAAGAGATGGGTCAGATAAGATTATGGAACCCCGTGTGTGTCAGATCACTTAATTCTTTCTTACTGAGGGCTTTGGGTAAAACCAATAAAGTTGGGATTGTGAATATTCAAGCGAAACGGAGGGGCAGGCTCTGATCTATGGTCTCTGGTGATCAGTTGCAGGACCTGGAGTAATGACATGGAGCTGTGTGCAGGTGATTTAGGTTGGTTGTTAGGAAAAGGTTTTCACCCAGAGGGTGCATGGAGACTGTAACAGGCTCCCCAGGGCAGTGGTAACAGCCCGAAGCCGGACAGAGTTCAAGGAGCATTTGGACAACGTTCTCGGGCACAGGGTGGGATTGCTCGGGTGTCCTGTGCACGGTCAGGAGTTGGACTTGATGCCTTGGTACCCCTGAGAGGGGTCTCTGATGATTTGGGGTTTGTGTTGCTCAAACCTAACCCTGGGCCTTGAGGAGCTGCTCTTGCACTGACCCTCAGTGCCAGGCTGGGCACATGTCCCTGGAGAGGGCTGTGCCATATGCTCACCTGGCCCCTCATGGAAGCTCAATCCTGGGTGCACTCCACAATGGGGTAGGGAAGAGCCCTGCCAGAGGGGAATGGGCACAGTGGCAGCTGTTCAGAGGAAAGCAAGTGGACACCCAGCATTTCTGCTTGGGGCTGGGAGTGATTTCTTTGTTCTTTGAACACACTCTCTTTTCTGAAACAGAATTGCTCAAATTATTCAGACTCAGAGTTGGGGCTTGTGCTATCCTGCCAGCTGACCTGGATGTTGGATGTGAATCCAGTGTGGATTCTGGGTGCATCATTAGCTGGGGCAGAGGAATCGCTCATCCTGGTGTTGCTGGTTTTGTTGTGATGTAGAAAAGGACTAAGTTTCTGCTGGGAGAGGAGTGAGTGAGCTTGGGAAGACTCAAGGCAAGATTTCGGGAAAGTGTGAAGCTTTATCAGTTCTTTATTTAGCCTTAAAACTAGGATTAGGGTAATGTTCCAGTTCTTACAGCACATGCTCTGTGGAGACACACACCCTGTCTATAACTGGAAGATGAAAACTGGAATTTGGATGTCCAATCCCAAGTTCAGAGCAGGCAGTGCTCTGCACTCAGAAGATCTGCCTGTGCCTTGTGCTGGAATCCCTGTTCTCTTTGGATGACTCCAGGCAGGGAAGGGCTTATCGTAAAGGTCCAGACCTTTCCCTGAGCATGAAGAATGTCCATCTTTGGTGGTAGGCAGTGATCCTTTCCTTTCACCTTGCCAATGAGGAGAAATTTTCCATTATTTCTTTAGTGGTTTATATAAATACCTGGTAACATAATTTCTGTTTTTAGTGAAATTTGCTGTCTTCTTGTTCCCAGTATGTGTGATGGTAGAGTTTGGTGTACGTGTCCTACACTCAGACCAGAGGGCTTGGCTGGTTAGCTGCTACCCATGGGGAGGTAAAACAGGGTTGAGGAAGGGAACATAGTCTTGGCTTTGGCTGCAGCAAAAAAGCAAAAACTCACCTGAAGGCCTGGATGAGGGGATGAGGCACAGAGCATGGACAAATGTGTTGGAGGACAAAGCAGACACTTCCAAGTGGGAGGTTCAGAACAGGTTTTCTGGGTTTGGCAGGGCTCATGGGTTCATAGAGGGAAAGTGAAGCTTGTTGGATGTTGGGAATAATGGCTCTTTGGAAAAGTGATAGTGAAATTGGCAGTAGGTTCTAGCAAATGTGGAGGAAATTGGATTATGGACTGTTGCATGATATTAAGGTTGTTAAGGTTTGTGTAGGGGCAGTTAATGGTACTTTTTTGCTTGAAAAAAGCTGGTGAGATGTGAGTAAAGATGCAAACCTGTGATTGGGGATTGATTAGTGTTTGATATTTGGGGCATTTTCAAGTAATCCAGCTTAGGTCCATCAGCATGGAACGCTTTGGAAGTAGGAATCTTGGGGTGTATAGGGTGTTGAAAGGTGATTATAGATTTGTGGAATTGTACAGAAAGAAACTCTCTGCCCTGATGAAAGGGACATGGACCCAACTTTTCCCAGTTTGTTAAATGGTGGGTGTCCTTTTACTTCCATTTCAGTTATTCTCTATTTTCTCCTTACAGAACTAATTTTCTCTTTGTCTTTCCTCATGTCCTCTGAGGAATAAGGGAAAGGAAGACAGGAGAAGCAAATGGGTGACATTGTGGTGGTGTGATTAATTTCGTGTCACATTTCTGAAGAGGCAGGGATTTATTTCTGGGTTACCAGACCTGTCACCTCCACTGTTCCTCCATTATGGAATTGCTTACATTAAGATATCTGTTTTAGAAACTGTGCACGATATTGTTGCCATCTTAGATCTTATTGTTCCCTAAAGGTTTTGAGAGAAAAACAAGATTTTAAGATCAGGAAAGACTGCCTTGACTTAGTCTGGCTACAAACATTTGTTGCAAGACAGCTCTTGGATAATTTTTCTAAGCTTGGATATATCCTTCCAGGGGCTTCCAAGAGCTGACTTCCCTGGAATTTACAGAATGTAATTGGAGAAAGGGAGTTCTCCTTTGAACCTGAAAAAACTGCATGGAAGAGGAGGCTGCAGCTTTTTGAGCTGGTGTTAGTGCTGTTGCTGAATGTAGAGTGTTTTTCCAAGCTGGTTTTTGGCCTCTTCTGACATCAAGGTGCCAAACTTACATATTGGTAGGAAAGATTGATGAGAAGTGGGATTGTTGATGTGGTCATGGTATCAGTGGTTCATGGATATTTTCTGGTTAGGAGTTCAGTAGAGAAGCAGCAACATGAGTTTGGCACAAGCCTCACCTGCTCCTGTATTCACACTGTTCTGGACAAATTATTACCCATTTCATGCTACTTTGGGAGGCTGAAGAGCAGAAAGGAAGCTTGGAGTCTTTTGTGGACTTGGTACCACCTCAGACTCACATTTGGAAGGTTACAACTTCAATAATTTTAATTTTCCACGGAGTTCAGTTCAGATTTAGGTTATGCCCTCCTTACTGAGTTCTATTTTTTAATTAATGTTACCATTTACAGGGAGGTAGTTTCTAAAGCAGGCTGTCCAGCTTCTGCCCATGTAATGGCTGCATTGTATTATGGCAATTTTTTTCATGTGAGTGGTGAACAAAATGTGTGCTAAATGGAAAACAATTTTGAGTCAAGGCAAGAGTTTGGCTGCAGGTTTCCCACTGGATAGTCTTGAATGTTAACAGCAGATCTAGAAAATTGAAGTTACTCACTCTGTTTTTGCAGAGAAGTAGGCTCTGCCCTTGCACCTTCTGTAACAACCAAAGGCTAAATTAGTCCTCTTTTAATTAAGCCAAGTGCAGGGAGAATCCAGCATGCTAATACAGAATTACATGCCGAGACTTGCTTTCCCTGAGTGGGAAAGGTCTTCCACTTCCGGTGGGAAGAAGTGGCCCCAAATCCTCTTGTGTGTCCAGGGAGCCAAGAAGGTGCCTCTCCCTGTTGTTACAAAAGCCTTTGGAGAAGGCATTTCCTCAGATCATATTTGCACATGTGCCTGTGAGTTGTCAGAAAGTCTTGATTTTTAGTGTTCAGAAAATGGATGAGCGTGGACGCGCACAACAAATTAATTTCCAGCCTAGAAAAGCAAGAGCTCATGCAGTGTTCCTTGTCTTGCAGCCTTTGTCACAGGTTTCTCTATCTGTTACCAAAGTGCTGTTGAATTCCAGCCTTTCTTCTATGCTTGGTTGTACTCCAGAAGGAAAAAGAGGGCTTTTTTTGCTCACTCTGAGGCATCTAGATTAATTTCGACTGAGTTTTCAAATGAAGTTACAAGTTTTGGCACAGTGGCTTTACTGGGGGCTTGTGAGGTGTGAAGGAGAGTGCTGATTGCTGGAGTTTAATAGCCCTTTTTTTTCCATTTGATTCTTGGAATGGTGGTAGCTAGTTTCATCTTGTGTTAATAATGATAAATTTTTCGAGAATTATGTCAGAACTTCACTTGCTGGCAGGGGTTTGTACTGGGTGTCTCTTGCTGAGCCTGCTCAGTGCTGGCTTAGTGATGGAGATGGTCTGTGGTGTATTGCCTGCTCCATGGAACAGCTGATCACAAGGATTTCCTGAAGAAATAGTTTCAGGCTGCGTCCTCTGGTTTATCCTTTGACCCTGGTAACTGTTCCTGCCTCTAGGAATTGCGTGATCAGATCAATTAAAACTCTAACTTTTACAGATGGTTGGTACAGGTCAGTTTTCTGAGTTTTGCCCAAGTCCCTCTCTGTACATGAACCATGGGAGTCAAATCAACTGAATGATTGTCCTGGCAGTACTCTGTGCCTACTAATTAATGAGGAAAACAACTGTGTCACTTAGCAGCAATTAGGGAGGTAGAACTTTCCAGAGGATGCTGCCAGTGGAACCTGATGTCAGCTGTGAACAGCCTGTAGTGCTGCTGAAACATTCCCCTTGGTGAGCCTCCAGGAAGAGTTCCCTGGTGTTGCTGGGGTCTCAAACAGTAGTTTTGGTGACTGGAATACTGTCCAAAGCTCCAGCAGTAGATATTTAGTTTAGTTAGTGCTCTAGGAAGAAAAAGGAACTGCTTCCTGTTGAAGTAGTGCTTTGGCTTTAGGGCAGACCTAAAGGGATATTCCTCCAAAGAAAATCCCCCCACCTTTCCTGCACTCCCTGCTCATCCTGAACTGTCAGTTTGGGAAAGTTGCAAGCAGAAGAGTTTTGTCATTGGTTTCTGTTCAGTGTGTGTGTACGGACAGGTTTGTTTGGCAGTGCCTGGTTCTTTTGCAGCCGTTTTTATCGGATTGTGTCAGGAGCCCTTGGCACTGGCAGTGAGGATATCCACTGGGTTTATGGGAGCTGGGGAGCAGTGGCAGGAGGAGCTGCAGGCATGGGAAAGAGGCAGAGCCTATGTGGGGCTTGAGTGTCTTGCTGATGTTGCTGCCCCCTGGAGCTACATGGCCTCATCCAAGGTCAGCTTTGTGTTTTGGGGTCTTTCCCTTTGCTCCATGTGCTGTTGACTAACTTAGCTCTGAAAATAATAGTGTTCATGATCTTGGGATATTGTCTGTTCTGCATAGAATCTCTGATGAGATGGAGTGAGCAGTATTCCTGTCGCTGCTGCTGGAGGTGATCCCAGTGTTCTGCCCCAGGTCTGTGTGCTGTTGCCAGCACTGATGTTTGGCAAAGGACAAATGTCCAACCAGGCTGAGATGCTGGAGACCCATAGAGGGTTCGTGTGAGATCTGCTAAAATTCAGGTGTTACAGATCTGAACACAAAGACAAAGCATTATAGACCTTCTGCCAGGAGTGCCTGTGGCACCAGAGCCACTGCCAGGGCATCCTGGAGGGTGACAGACATGTTAGACACTGCTTTCCCTGTTGGGAAAGTGGGACAGGGAAGTTTTCCCCAAGACTGTGAAGAGTATCATAAAACATGGAGTTACAGTAAAACCATTGCTGTGGTTTCTATATAGATTGTGATCCTCATTACAGAGGATGACTTCTTCATTGGCAGAAATCATGAGGAATTCAGAGAGGAATCAGTAGAGCTGATGTAGGAAGAGCCAATCTAAATTTAGGATGTTTCTAGTGCAGAATTACTCCAAGATGTTTCTTCCAGTATAACTAAACCTGTCAACTGCTTTCCCTACAGATTGGCCATGTCTTGTTTAGAATTAATCACAACAGTTCATGGTTCTTTTTTAAGGGAATATTGAGGTCATTACATATCATTTGTTATTTCTCTCCAGTTGGACACAACCAGCTATTTAAAAGAAATCTGGAAAATAATTTTGGTGGAAAATGCAGTTAAAGCAGACTTTGCTGTTCCTAAACAATATCCAGAGAAAAGTTTGATTTCAAACCTAAGCTTTTTTTAAATTTTAAAATCTACTTTTCTGTTGATGTTGTTCTTTTAGTAAAATGGATAAATGATCCCATTTTGATCCCTTAAGGTAAATGATCTTCAGGAAAGGATGTAAAAATGTCCATTTTGTTAATCCAGGCTTGTTTCTATTTTAGCTGTAAAATCATAGAAAAATGTAGGTTGCAAGGGACTTCTAGAGGTCATTTGTTCCATACTTATATTGCTGAAGTTTCAGCATCATGAGAACACACAAATGAGGTTTCTTTTGTGAGATAGAGCGTATTTTTTCATTAAGTTGATTACTATTATTTCTTTTAAAAGTAAGCTGTGTGTTGATTGATGTTGACTACCAGCAGGCAGTACTGTAATATTTAGGCATGTCTTGATTTTTTAATTTCAGTGGTATTTCTCCAGTATTAGATATTCTCCAAACTCTGAAGGAGCAAGTGCACTTCCCTGGGAGGATTACAGGGCTATGTGAAGAAAATAATCTACAATTTTATCTGATAATTGTAAATCTTACCCTACCAAATCACATTTTACACTCACGATTTTAGAGGCTGGGTTTAAGCTTTCTGCTATGAAAGGTAACATCATGCTTGCAGTTGTACATAAAAAGAGGTGAATAACCTCTCAATTCCAGACTCTGCACTGTAATTCTGCTCTTCTCCACTGACAGAGCTTTTCTTCTCTCTCAACAAACCTGCTGCTGTCTCAGCCTGTTTACAGTCTTAGGCTGGCACAATCAACACTGTAATGAGCTTACGTGGGGAAAGTAGAAGTGAGAGGGAAGTCTCTAGACCTGTTTGGCCAATCTGTCCACCTTGCTTTCTCCTCGAGAGGGAGGTGAGCTTGTCTGGAATTCATAAAGCTGCAGAAATGTTTCCTTGGCTCTTTGAGTTCAGCTTGCTGCAGTTCAGGGCCTACTTTACTCCTTTGGGACTGCTGCAGGCTCACTGAAGCTGAGTTCAGGTGGGCCATTGGAAATAACCAGGTTTATGTGGTGTTGAGCAAGGTGTTCTGGCTTCGCCCCACTCTTCTCTGGATGAACTTGGATCTTCCTGGCAATATACTGTTCACACTGAGGGCAAGGCCTGTTGTTAGCAGCAATCCACAGGGAAGTCAGTGTCAAGCGGTGTTTGTGTTCTTGGGTACATTATTTATACTCCAAACCTTATCCACAAAGGCCATCACTTGGATAGCACTTGTAAGTTCCCTGGGACAACAGCCTTCCAGGAAGCTCTTGGCTTTCAGCTCACTGGGAGCCTCTCTTAGTGCTGCATCATACTGGGGCAACTTTGTAAGTTTTAAGTTCTGAGTGAGTAACTGCTTGAGAGAGGTTCTGTGCCAAGAACATTTCCATTTAAAAGGAGAAAAAAATCATTCCAGTATCTGTTATTCTGGACTAAGGAAAAAAAAAAAAGCAAATTTTACTAGAGGCGAGGTTAGGTGTGTTTCTCAGAAACTAATCTGCATGGATTTCTTAGCTGTGTTTTGTTGTTACTTGCTCTAAGTGCATGCATCTGGAAGGACAGAAGGTGTAGGAAATTCCTGTACTAATTTCAGTAGGTGCTGGAAGTATGGGTCCTTCACAAAATATCAAATTCTGTATGGGACACAATTGCCTTTACAGTGCATTGTAAGGATGATAACATCCCTTTTTAAAATGAGAGGCTTTGTAACTGGTTTAGATTAAAGTGTTTTAAAAATCAGAGTCAAAGAGGACATTGAGACTTTTTACCATTTTATTTAAACAAAATATCTAAGCTTACCAAGCTGTTCAGACAACAGGCTACCGTTATAAGAATTAAAACTTTTAAGAACTGATCTTTTTTAATTAGTAGGCCTTCCAATTAAAAAATTCCTATATGGTGGCAGTACAATTGTTTGTCTCTGGGCTGGGGCTCTGGGCACTCCTGTGGAATCTGTCAGCAGGACAGGAGCTGTGTTTGGCTCTGTTCTTGTGTCGGATGAGCAGGGTTCCTCTTGATAAGGCTGCTGTGTAAGAAATCAGCTAATTATTAATTTGCTAATACTCAAACAGCGTTTTTGAGGACAGGGCTGTGTGGGAAAAGCCGACTGTGAAATTTTGGTGTGATGATCCTTTGCTGTAGCTGTCATGTGAGCCCTTTTGGGTGATACCTGTCCAAGGGGTGTCACCACAGGGGCTGAATGAGAAGCTCTGTGTCCTTGCACAGTCAGGCCTTGGCAGTGAACAGTATGTCAGACTGTGGTTGGGAGCTTTGTCTTCCTCTCTCTGTGACCTCTGGTACATTGCCTAAAAGCTCATGGTTGTTTCCTAGTAAACACTTCTCAACCAGAGAAATTAAATTTTTAATGTTGTTTCTGGAGCCACTCAAGGTTACACTGGACCCTGAGCTCACCGCATCTCCTTTGATTAGACGATGTTGAGCAGACTCTCCCAATATAAATTACTTTTTAACTCTGTCATTAATGCGGGAATTCATAAATGACAACACTGTGTTTGGATTCTGCAGAAACAGAATTCATCTTTTATAACAAGCTCAGGGCGCTTCTCTAGGTGCAATCGCTGCTCATACTGTAGATTTTTTCTGCTTTAAAACTGCAGGCTCAACTGACGCTTGCATGTCAACACCTGTCCCCATTATCTGTCCTTATTTGTGTCATTCCCTTCTGCCAAAGAGCTTGGCTCCACTGCAAAATAATCTCCCTCCAGGGGCACTGAAGTCAAAAATCTATATAAATTCCTTGGCAGTTTTGAGCAGAGAGTGAGCAGCTTTCAGGCAGGGTAAGTTTGTGTATGTCTGTAACTGTGTTTGCTTTAAAATTAAGTTATCTGTGCAGACTCTCTCCCCTTCCTGTGTAAGGAACAGTAGAGACAATAATACCTACCCTCGTAAATAGACATTGTGTGCCATTCTTAGAAGCTGCAGTTGATGATTTCCTGAAAAAGCCCTTCTCGGAGCAGCCTGTTAAAATGTGGTGCTTGAGCTAGCTAGAGCTGCGTGACAAAAAAATAGCCACTCTGAAATTTGATCTATCTTTAGATAATATGATTGATTTTTCTTTTTTTCCTCCTTTTTTTCTTCTTTCTTTTTTTTTTTTTTTTTTTTTTTTGGTGCTGAAACTGATCTTGCTAATTTGGGTGAGGGGAGCAGTCACATGTGCTTTATTTATACTGGGTTGTGCTTAAAAACTAAAATTGCTAAGTCATCTGAGACATGTATAAGTTCAATTAATTCCTTGACAAGGAGTATTGGGCAGAGGAAACAGGCCAGTGCATCTCCTGCCAAAAGCACAGGGAGTGAGGAGAAACAAAAACACAGTGATTAAACTTCGAAATCTAATAAATTTCACTGTACTAAACTGTTCTAGTAAACTTTCATGCTCTAGTAATGCCTGGGGACATCTAATTTCTAAGTGTCTGAGTCATGCCACATAAATGCTTTAAGGTCTTTTATGATTGCTGCCTCATCTTCTGAAACTGCACTTTGTGAGAGGACTAGCATTTTGTCCAGGAATAGACTTATTATATTTTTAGGAATGCTTCATATTCTTCCATTAGCTGGACTCATGGCTGAAGTGCCCCATCCTTCTTTTATTGGGCTAAGGCCTCAGTCACCCTTCCATAGTGGATTTTAGGATAGTGCTATGATAGAGTATGTTTAACCTTTGGACTGGATTACTGCAACCTTCTCTACCTGAAGCTGCCACCAACACCATTTGTGTGCCAGTAGGTCAAAAAATAACTGAGTGCTGATCTCTGTCCCACCTAAGGAGGCTTTGTCCATATCAGAGAGCCCTTGCATGCACTTCTGCCTCTGGAAGCAGGACCAGCTGCTGGTCAGGTTGTGTGACACTGTGAAGGACATCAGACCTGTGTCCCCCAGGTCCTCAACCATCTTCACAGCCAGTGGTTCTTGCTGGGTCTTCACAGGAGCTGAAGTGCTGCAGGCCTCAAATAAACAGCAGGACTCTGCCTGTAGAGCAGGATTTTGCTTCTAGAGTTTTCTTCTGGTGCTACATGTCCTAGTGGCTTAAGCTAACTGCTCCAAGCAGATTTCTAGGTCTTTCTCATTAATATGTGATTATTGGGGCTGTTACTTCCTTCTGCAGTTTGGCAGTTGCCCATTTTCTGTGAAGGGATAAGATTGGCATGGTGAGTAAGTATATTAGTTTAGATAACAGTGTTGCCCAGTTTGGGCACATGCACAGGGCTGTATGACCCTGCTGCTACACACCAAACAATGCTCTTCTCTGCTCCAATACGGCTCCCTTTCTTGTAAGTTGTTTTGAAAGCTGACAAAGGGATTCTTGTATTTAAACTTCTAAAAAGGTGTTAACTCCCCCTTGTGAAAGGTTTGAGAGATGTAAAGGCACCACATTTATCTTAGGTAGGACAATATTGATTCAAAACTCTAGTGAGTTACTTCTGTCTTAAATATTCAGATCTGGATGATAAAGTATTCAGACATACAGGATAAAAATATAGTATTTGTCTCTGGCATACATTAACTTTCTTTTGAGGGGTTTTGATCAGTCTCAATACTGATAAAACTTCCTAGAAGCTTTGCAAAAGTCATGTTGTAAGGAGGAAGAATTGGAGATGCTTTGGGCAAGCAGAATGCGAAGGAGCATCTTCAGTCCCTTGCAGCAGTGCATTTCTTTCATGTTTGGATAAAGCATCATAATCCAACACAGATGCTGCTGTCTTTTGGACAGTCAGATTTAGTATTTTGACTGTAGAAAATTGTGGCTAAAGCTGGTTCCCATCCCAGCAGATTTGATTTTGTTGCATTGAATAGTGCAAGACTTGTGATGGGGGTGAGATTGCAGCCCGTGGCTATTGCTTTCAGTCTGGAGTTGAAAGGAGTGGATCTGTGCAGATAGGGAGCATATGGCGTTCTTTTGTTTTGGAAAGTTACCTCTACAAGCAGCAGTTGGAAACAAGGTGCTGAAAGTTACCAGGTTAGGGGCTTGGTTTGCTAGGAGTCAGTCCTATGTGAGGGAGAGCAGATAAATGGCTTTTAAGCAATCCCAGGCCTGTGGCTGGGCAGGCTCCACCCTCTCCTTTGCCGCAGCTTTTAATGATTAACTTAAATACTTTTGAAGTACCTTGAGAATTTAACCTCTGGTTTATGTTCTGTCTGCAGGTGGAGGAATCTGAGGCCTTTCTCTGTCAGCACTGCAGACCAGATCGCCTCTGATTTCACATCTCACTTCCGCCTGCCAAGCTGTCTGATATGTCGGGACCCGTGCCGAGCAGGGCCAGAGTTTACACGGATGTGAACACACACAGACCCCGGGAGTACTGGGACTATGAGTCACATGTTGTTGAGTGGGGGTAAGTCTGGGCTGCTTCTGGATGTCCCTGCACTGGGATCAATCCCTGTGGATCCTCAGTAGTGGTACTTGGGGAGTTCAGGCACCTGTGCTGTGTGAGGCTTTTTCACACTTCTTGGCAGATGGCAAGGGAAAGAATCATAACTTCTCTTCAGAAAAATGTTTCTTATCAAACTTTTAAATTCTCAATTGTGGAGGAACATTTATAGCAGCTTCCTTAAAAGTTCGAAGAATTTTTGCCAGATAGTCAGGGAAACATCCTCTTTCAGAGGGAAGAAAAACTGTTTCTGAAACAATCCAAACAGTCCTGAGTGCAGAGCTGAAAAGAAATGAAAAGACTTTCAAACTGAAGTTGCTGCTGACTTGGATGAGTGAAGAGACTCCACAGACTTAAATAAGTATATGCTATTTTATGACTTGTTGCTCAGCTCTCTGTGAGTGCCTGGAAAAGACATGGCTGCTTCTCTTTGAAGGAAGGAGGTATCTAAATTGAGCTCATGACTAAAGTGTCCCAGAATCAGACAGTGATGGCAGCTTCATAGCTCTGCATTCCTGCTGGGATATGGAGGGCCCAGACAGAGTTCTGCCCTCAGCTGTGCAGTTCCCAGTTTCTGGAATGTACACAGTTGTCTGAGCATAAGTGCTGCTTTGTGCCCAGACTGTTTTTAAACAGCCTTGCATTTAGATTTTTGCTCTTATTTGCTTTGTTGAATTTTACCAGCATTATACAAGGGAAAAATGGAGCTTCCAAAGATAGAGAGAAGGGATAGTTCAAGTTTGCTAATGCTGAAATACATAGTTGGGCTTTGTCCACAGTTTTGGCTTGAATCTGTCTTAGGCAAGCAGAAGCTCCCTGTTTCTCTCCTAATTCTTAAATCATCCAGTTCAGAAGAGGTAAGGCACTAGTTAATCCCCTTTGTCTGGGAGGTGAGGCAGTGATTGAATGTTAAGGAGCAGTTTATAAATTGTGGTGGAAATGACTGAGCCCTTTGGAATGCTAATCTTTTCTCTCCACAGAAATCAAGATGACTACCAGCTAGTTCGAAAATTAGGCCGAGGCAAATACAGTGAAGTGTTTGAAGCCATCAACATTACAAATAACGAAAAAGTAGTTGTTAAAATTCTCAAGGTGAGCTGGGGATTGGGCAAAAGATAAAACCTGTCTTGAGGTGATCAGGAGGGCAGAAAGGGCTTTTTGATGCTCTAAAACTGAAACCTTAAAGCCTGGCTTTGGAGTGTCACTCAATCAAACAGGCTGTCATTTTATGCCTCCTGATATAAGCCTTGCACTTGGTTATTAAGTCAAATCTGTGCCTGTAAGGAATTAGGCTCTGTCTTAAAGAAACCCTGGTGTGCAACACCTTTTTACTTGGAGTTGAGCAGCATTTCAGCAGCTGACTACAAAATTCTCAACTTCTCTAAGTGCTGGTGTCCTGGCAGGCTTTCATGGCCATGGCCTTCATTTAGTGACCCTCCAATACCCTATGGACTTCTCACAGTTAAACATTTGCCCCATGCCAGTTAAGAAGTCTTGGAGTATCACAGAACTCTTAGGGTTGGAAAAGCACTCAAAGATCATCAAGTCCAACCAGCACCCCAGCACTCATGTCCCCAGGTGCTGCATCTTTTAAATCTATTCAAGGATGGTGTCCTCACCACTGGAGCAGCCTGTTCCAGGGTTTGACAACCCTTTCTGTGAAGAAATTTTTTCCTGATACCTGTACCTCCCTTGGCATGACTTGAGGCCATTCTTCTTGGCCTATCAGATCATGTTCAGAGAGCTTTTTTAAAAAATGCCATCTTCCTGCCTTTCACTTGGAGTTATTGTCTGTAGCTGTCGGGGTTGTATGGTTAGAAAGGAGACAGCAGATATTTGAGCCCTTACTGGTGTGTTGCATACTCAGGTTAAATTGCAAAGGTTCCAGTATATTTTGCTGATTGGCAGTCACCCAGGTATTATCATCTGGGTGTTGAGCTCTTAGCCTCACTTTACTGTAGGGCTTTATCTTACACTCTGGGTTTTTATTCTTCAGCCTGTTAAAAAGAAGAAAATCAAGCGTGAAATCAAGATCTTAGAGAACTTGCGAGGCGGTCCCAATATAATCACCCTTGCAGATATAGTAAAAGATCCTGTGGTGAGTAAGGGAAGAACTCAAGGGGTACATTGGAGTTATGGGTGAAGTTGCTCTGTTTGATTTCAGCCCTGACCTGGCTTTTTGTTTTCCCCTGCTCTTAAATCCTGCTTTTGAATTGACTAATCAGATCAACTCTTAATCTGATAAACTTCTTTTAAAGGGCCCTTCCCCCACAGTTCCCTCCAGCCCCTCACTCTGTGAGGAGAAGACACCAGTGAGCTGAGACAAGTTAATTTGCTCTGCAAACAGTGCTGCTGGAGGCTGTGGGCTTTGGCTCTGCTCTCTCTGTCTGGGGGGAATCATAAATACGTCGAAGGCAGAGGGGTTTTCTGCACTTTTAGGAGAAAAAAATATTAAATTCATTATCCCAAGTGGAAACAGCATGGCTAATGCTTTCTTTTCTCTTTCAGTCTCGAACACCCGCTCTGGTTTTTGAACATGTAAACAACACAGACTTTAAGGTACAGTGTGGGATGTGACTTCTCTTGTTCTGTTTGAAAACCACTTGTACTGTCTTTCTGGGGAAGGGAAAGTAAATGAGACAGACATTTCCTTCCAGCATAGGAAATGCTTTTAAAGGTAGATGCAGTTGGGACAGGAGTTTGTAATTAGCCCATCAGTACAATTTTGCCACAAAAGTTACAAAATGAGAATACAGGTTCCAAGAGGTATTTAACCTTAGGAGCAAATGAATCTGTTACCTTGTGGCCCATCAGTGCCTGTGTTTTTGAGCCATTTTGCTTTTTATGTAACAAAATAGTACAACTTCTAATTGGAACCATATTTAAATGTGGACAGCTGTTTCTGTGGCCTTCCATACTCCTGGGAATGGGGATTTAAATGTTTCTTTGTGTCTTCACACTGACCTGCCTCAGAAGAAGAAAGGCTATGCAATGCCATTCATCATGCTTGTACTGGGTGGGTACAACCAGAGGGAGAGAGTGACAGGAACCAGGCAGGATGTGTGTGAGCAGAGCTGGAAGTAAACTACATATGGACTTAAGGGGGAGGAACAGACTGATCAGAGTAACTTAGGAAACTTGGACTATACCTTCAAATTGGTTTGGAGAATGCCAGCAGCCCAGAGCAGGGTTTTTTGGGATGTTGAACACTAACATGATGTGCTTGTGTCCTGCAGCAATTATACCAGACATTAACAGATTATGATATTCGATTCTACATGTATGAGATTTTGAAGGTAAGTTGGTGTTTTGCTGTTTTGTTGGTTTATTCCTAGTATTTGCTCTCAGCTAGTCCTGTAGAGATGACTCTCATGTCACTGATGATAGAGACATTGTATCACTAAGGGAAGGAAAGAGAGAGCCTATGGAAGAATTGGGCAGAAAAATATTTAGTCAGTATCTATTTTTCAGCCTTTTTGTGCATTTAGATACCTTAATATCCTAAATCAGAAGTACATGTAGCCTCTGAAAAAAGAAAACTCTGAGCAGTTACTGGCTGGGTTTGTGCTCTGGCATAATGTGAGTCAAATGTCTTCATCCATTCTTCTGAACTAAGTAGTTTCTCCCTAGGAATCTAGAGAAGGGGGGCTTGTGTGATCATTAGTGCCTAGTAACTATGCTCTTAGAGATTTGGAAATTCCAATTTTTATGAGGAAGCACATGAAGTGAAGACACTTGTGTTGCTGGGGCTTCCCTTTGAGAGGGGGTTCTAGAAGCATTTTCTGTGATCAGTGAGTCTAGTCCAGAATCTGACACTGAACAGTCTTGTCATCTAGTTAGACTTGATATGTGTGGAAATACTTTTAAATATGGTTGAAC
The DNA here is from genome assembly GCF_029582105.1 of Oenanthe melanoleuca. Classification (NCBI taxonomy): domain Eukaryota; kingdom Metazoa; phylum Chordata; class Aves; order Passeriformes; family Muscicapidae; genus Oenanthe; species Oenanthe melanoleuca. Next base: position 7,149,239 of record NC_079353.1, read on the forward strand.
TTGAGATATTCTTGTGACTCCAGCATCTGTTGCCTTTCACCTCAGGCTCTAGATTACTGCCATAGCATGGGAATCATGCACAGAGATGTCAAACCTCACAACGTCATGATTGACCATGAGCACAGAAAGGTAGTGTGGGGTGGCTGGGGGGCAGGGAGGGGTTCTGCTTTTCTCTTTGCAAACTGGGATCCCTTTTGGATACTCCTCTGTAGAGGTACTAGCAGACCTCTTTGAGGGAGACTCTGCTCTCGTGGTGTGGACAAATGTAAGATGAGACTGTTATGCTGCTTTCTGAGGCTTTACTTAGTCAAATGGGCAGGGTTGTAAGGAGAGGCATTTTATTTAGACTGTTTGATGATATGGGTTTGGGGAGAATATTAATTGAAAATGGAAAACGTATTAATTAACTTCAAGCTAAGTTCACCAGTGTCATTCAACCAATGGAAAGCTGGAACATCCCTTGAGCCTTTTTTCTTTGTTTTGTACCATTTTTAGCTTAGACTAATAGACTGGGGTTTGGCTGAATTCTATCACCCTGGCCAAGAGTACAATGTCAGAGTGGCTTCCAGATATTTCAAAGGACCTGAACTTCTTGTAGATTATCAGGTAAGAATTACCAGGACTTCTTACTGACTTTTATATGGAAAGTCAGTGCCATTTCAAGGTAATAAACCCGAAATTCAGCTGTCTAGAGAGCTGGAGCTAAAGACCCTCTGTTCCAAAATATGTGGCAGAAAGCGGTGGCCATATATCCACTGAATGAAAGAAACTAATGAGTAGTCTCAGGACCTAAGGAAGAGCTGCAGAACTATCATTATGGATCTTGGAATACAAATGTTGAATATTTTTTTAGCAAGGCTGTGTTTGCAGTAAGGTACAGGAATGAAACAAAGCCCCTGTGGGAACAGCAAGTACTGCATGAACGTCTAAATTAAGCTATAAAAGCATCCACTTATCTGATGGCAGTTTGCATTATGGAAATCACAGTGTTCCTGGTGACTTTCAGGCCATGCTGGTTCTGGAAAAAGGCACATCCTCACCTGCCCATGTACCCTGGGGAGTCCACACCTTTTGTTGCTTGTTGCAATGCTTCCTTTCAAACACACATTTCTCAGTGATTTATAACATCAGAATCTGCAGTGAAAATAGAAGAAAGCTCTAATCTTTAATATCCTGGCAGTCAGGGGTGGAATTAGGATACCTGCTGTCCTTCTAATTGCTATATCCCAGTTTGAGTAACTGGAACACTGAGCTGAACAGTGGTTTAGGGATGAAGATAGTTCAGTTTGTTTCCAGCATTACATGGCTGTGTTCATATTACCTTGGTGGGGCGGGGGGGGGACCCTCTTAGTTTTGGAGGTCTGTTCTGCTTAATTCATTAGAAATTGAATTGTCCTTCTGGTTTTGTACAGATGTATGATTACAGTCTGGATATGTGGAGCTTGGGTTGCATGTTGGCTAGTATGATATTCCGAAAGGAGCCATTTTTCCATGGCCATGACAACTATGATCAGGTGAGAGCTGGTCATGTACAATGTCTGTTCTCTTAGCACCGTGAAGGTTTCCTACTTAGGCTACTATCGAGTCATCCAGAGAATTTTTAAGCCTTTCTCTAATGGCTTTCCTCAGTTTGAAGCCACATTCCTTTTCTCAAGTGTGCAAGATTATGTAACCAATTAAATAGAAATGGATTTACAGAGCTTTGTACTTAGAAGCTCCTCAGTAGGTGTCTGGGAAAAGCTGTAGAAATAGTTATATTAAGGCTGATGTGTTTTAGTACATAGTTTGACTATTCCTGAGGTTATGTTCTGTGGAAAGCCCCTGCCACTACTCACTCTTCCCCCCACTCTCTGTAGAAACTGTGAATTTGGTACAGGTTTATACAGATTCTGAAATCTTAGATATGCTGCCTTTAAGCCAAAATGTTTATATTTAAACCTTTATCACGTGCTCAGCATGAGTCTGCCATGCAAATATTTTGAAATAGGGACCTTCTATTCTCAAACCTTTATGCTGGAACTCTCTGGGGTGGTGCTTCACCTTTCATATGCAAGATCCAGAGTTTCTGCTCTCTGACCAGTTATTCTTGCCCCTCTGTCAGTTTTGAATATTTTCGTTCTGCTAAAGGAGGTAGTGTTGCAATGCCTCAGGTTTTAGAGATTTTAGGGTCTGTGGCTCCCTGATTCACACTGCTGGGACCAGGTTCCAGCTCCCATGGGAATGTGCTGCTCTATCTTCAGGCAGGCTCTGGTAACATCATACCTTCACAGCAGTGACTTCTTGTGTTTGTTCCCAGCTGGTGAGGATAGCCAAGGTGCTGGGGACAGAAGATCTTTATGACTACATTGACAAATACAACATTGAGCTGGATCCACGTTTCAATGACATCTTGGGCAGGTGAGCCAAGGTCTGGGGTCTCTTTGGTAGACGCAAACAGTTACAGTTTTGTCAAGAGACCTTGAAATTAACAAAAATTTGTGGGAGAAATCAGAGCCAGGATTCTGGAGAGCTGACACTTTGTGCCTTTGGTCCCTTTTGACAATGCTTCCCATGGTTCTTTATATGGAAATGGACCTGAGGAAAGATTTTTAAATGTCATTCAGGCAATAAAGGGACTAGTGGAGCAGAAAGCATGAAGGGCAAATGCTCTCTTCAGTCTGGAGGGAAAAAAACAAAATGGTGTTTCTCAGTATTAGAGTGCAGAAAGTCAGGTGCTGCTAAAGAAGGAATTTATATGGTTTTTTCCCCCTCATAGTGGGATTACAATTAAAGGAACTCATTGGGTACATAAGAGATGAGCAGAACCTGCAATTTTTGGCCTGTGATCCATTCTGAACATGAGTCCTGCTGCTGTCTGGGGTCATGGCAAAGCCATGCAGGGGCTGTGGTGGCTGAGCTGGCTGTGCTGGGGCTGTGACTGCTGTGCCACCACGTGGAGACACAGTGGCACTGCTTCATGCTCTGGCTGCTGCGCAGAGCAGCGGCCTCCCTGAGGGCTGGACATCTGTCACAGTTCTTGCTCCTTAAGAAAGTGAGTTTTGGCATCCCTGTCCCCTGCCTGGCCTGATTTCGGTCTGTTTTCCTGCAGACACTCCCGTAAGCGATGGGAGCGCTTTGTCCACAGTGAGAACCAACATCTGGTGAGTCCAGAAGCGCTGGATTTCTTAGACAAGCTGCTGCGATATGATCACCAGTCACGACTCACAGCAAGAGAAGCCATGGAACACCCCTACTTCTGTAAGTACCACCTGAGAGTTCTGCCTCTGGGAAATCTCTGTTCCCATGGTTTGTGCAGGTGGGAGCTGAGAATGGCAACAAAGCCTGGTCTCTGCAATAATTGTGCTGGAGCTGAGACTGCTGGTCTCTGTGTGCCACCTCCACCAACTAAGGAATCAGTGTGAAGTACCCATGTTGGACCTGTGAATCAGCAAGGAATATCAAGGAAAGTCACCTAAATAATGTGATTTGGAGTTGCTTTCTGCAGGTGCACGTAGGTTCCTGTGTTTGGTAAACTCACTGACTCACACTTGATAAACAGGCGTTTTATAGCTGCTAGCTACTCCTATAGTCAGGTCTTGATTTTGCAAGCAAAAATGTAACTTTCAGCAGTAAACACTTTTACATGGTTGCTGTTTTTCAGATACTGGTATCTAGGATTTTGAAGTAGCTGCAACAATGCATAATGTCAATATTTGCGCAGGTGGTTTGGTTTTGAGGGTGTTTTTGCTGCTGCTGAAAGGACCCCTGTAATTACCAGACTGTTGATCTGTGTTACACCTGTTGCAAAAATCCCAGGGAAATGTTTTGCACATACGAGCAGTAGTGAAGCCAATAGCTTGGAATGTGGGAGCTGGACAAACAGTTTATTGACTTGTGTCCACAAAAAGATACACATAGTGCTGAGCTCAGCAAAGTTTGGAATTCCCTTGTCTGATGCAGAAGGCCTGGGAGGCAGGAAGATTTTGTCTGTATTCAGGTGAGAGCCTTATTTACATGCAGCTGAAAATAGTGAGTTGTGATCATCTCATGGAAGACAAGTCCTAGAGACACACCTGACAGCTCACAGGTAGATATGTAAGAGGTGTATAGAGATGTGACACATGATTGTAATTACTGATGATCTTTCTGCTTGCTGGGTTTGGCTTTCTGCAGTTACACAGTTGCTTAGCACAGAAGGACCAACTTTGCCCTAATACCCTTCCGCTTTTCTTGCCAGACGCTCCTGCTGAACCCCAAATCAAATCATTTAGCTAACTATTCCAAATATCACATGACCTTGGTACTTATTTGAGTGTTTCCCACTGGAGTTGGTGGAAATGTCTATATTTTGATAGATGATGGTTGATGTTACTTGACACCAGCAGAGTACCAGGACTGGGTGAGTACAGAGGCCACAGGCAGTCTGTGTGCCTCAGCAGCTCTCTAGCAACACAGCACTTACTGGTAGTGTGCTCTTCCTAGATCCCATTGTGAAAGACCAGGCTCGGATGGGCCCGTCCAACATGCCGGGTGGCAGCACTCCTGTCAGCAGTGCGAGCATGATGTCAGGTCAGTTCTGTCAACTCTCATTGGTGCTTGCTGTGCTAAAGCAATTGTATATGTGGGGTTGGTGGAAGGACCCAAGAGGGAGAGCTCAGCCGGCAGTGTGGTGTTGAATCATCTCCCAGGGCGAGGAGAGCTGCAAAGTGGGTGGGAGAGTCTGATAAGTAAGGCCTTGGGCAGCCTGACCTGTTTTTCTGGTCTCATTTTAAGAAATTCTTCGCAGTTGATTTTGTGGCAGTAGCTTGAAGGACAGTCCACTGGCTCAGGCTGCCCAGAGAAGTTGTGGCTGTCAGATCCCTGGAATTGTTGAAAGGCCAGGTTGAACAGGGCTTGGGGCAACCTGGTCTAGTGGGAGGTGTCGCTGCCTGTGGCAGGGGGGTTGGAACAAGAGGAGCTTTTAAGGGTTACCTTTTCAACCCAAATCATTCTGTGATCCTGCCACATCTTTGCCCATCGGTGGCACTCAGGCCTGTGAAAATCTCTGCCCTTCCCAGAGCTGCAGAGAATAGTGACAGATCTTTAATCTCATCTTTTTTTGGCAGCTCTGAAAACATAACTGACCTGCAAAGCTTCCAACTTGACTTCAGAAGCTGTCCTGGATAGCAGTGTGCTGTTTTAACTCTAATTCCTGCTTACCTGTCTCTCTTCCAGGGATTTCTTCAGTGCCAACACCTTCACCCCTTGGACCTCTAGCAGGCTCACCTGTCATCTCTGCCACCACCACCCTGGGGATGCCAGTTCCAGCTGCTGCAGGCGCCCAGCAGTAGTGATGGGCTCTGTCTCCTGCTGCCTGAGCTGAGTCAGGTGGGGAAGAGGTTTCCCCCTCCACCTCTCCTCAGGATGCAGCTCGTGCCTGGCAGGGGAAGGGAGGGGATGAACGCTTTGGAGACACCGTGTCTGAACTGTTGCTTGTGGATTTATAGTAGTTCAGTCATTATATACAAAATTATTATAGGCTGATTTTTCTTTTTTTACTTGAACTTTTCGTAACTCAGGGGATTCCCTGAAAATACCTACAGATGGAATACTTCTTGGACAGTTTTTCTCTTCCCGCCCCCCCACCCCTCCCAAAAAAAAAAAAAAAAAAAAAAAAAACAAAAACACACCAACAAAACAACTCTTCATGTAATAACAAAGATGAATCAACAGCATTTCCAAGCTCTTGCATCCTGCTGGAAATCTCTTCTCTTCATGTTCCCATCATTATTCCTCCACAAGCCTACACCTTGGGGGATTGTGCTGCTCTCCAGAGACTACCAAACCAAGTCTTCATGAGGCAGGGGAGGGGTTTCTTAAAGTACCACTCACTTGAACCCCATGTCCTGCATATGTCCCAGCCAGGATACACTGAGGAGACAATTCCAGTAGGGAGAGGTGGGATAAGCTTAAAAGGAGTAAGTGCAGATAGTGTCCAAAACCCTAATTGGATTGGATAATGTCTCCTTAGGAGTCAACCAGAATGCTAACTCACCCCTTGCATGTAATTTTAGTCTTAAAAATGAAGTTACTGATCCAGTTGGAGTCGTTGGCACCTCCTGAGACAGGTGCTTCTGTAGAGTAAGCCCTGCTCTGGTCAGCCCCTTTCTCATGGAGGGTTCTTCCAGCCATTGCTTGGCTTGGATCTCTGGAATTAGTTTGTTATTGGGTATATTGTTTTTAAATTGTTTCTATAGGTTTCGAGCTGGTGGCTACTTAAAGCTGGAAAAATCAGACTGCGCCAAGTCCGATCCCACATCTTCACCCACCATCCCCTCCCTCACGTGCCATGTGGTGAGAATACCAGTTACCTCACAGTCTTGTAAATATGCACTGAGAGGAAGGAGCGAGGAGACGTTAACTTAAACTGAAATGGTAGATCAGTAATTGTGGACAAATATTATCATTGACAACGGAAAAGCACCCTTGTTACAGCCCTGCTACCCCTTGCTGTGTATATATACTTTGTCCTTCATATGTGAAAGATCCAGTGTTGGAATTCTTTGGTGTAAATAAACATTTGGTTTTATTTATCGAGGTTAGATTTAAGTTCCCTGTGTAGAGGCCTCCCTGGGGTGGTCATACACTGACACAGGAGTGGTGACAGCCACATGTGCGCTGGGCAGGCCATGTCCCTGTCACACCCATGGGGAGCAGTGCAGAGAAGCCTTACACAGATGTCACAAGCCAAAGTATCTCCTGGGAGAAGGACCTTTTGCCGTAATAAAAAACCCTCCTCTTCTGTCTCAGCCATGATGAGATGATGAACCAAGTATTAGGTGTTTGTGCCTGTTGCCATTCACTGGATTTCTGTGACTTGTTTTCAGTCACCCAATGCTAGGGTGGCTCAGCTGGTGTGGCTGCAGGCACAATGGCACCTGTCCCTCTCAGTAACCTCTCATCCCAAAGCCATTGCACCAGTTGTTCCTCTGGACACTGAGTGGTCTTCCCGTTCCTCACTGGGTGCTGGTGCCTTGGCCTGCAGCTCCTGCTTGTCCCAGGTGCCCATCCCTCATCTGTTCTTTGGAGAGGATGGACATGTGCTTCCACATTGCTTAGTTAATTTTAGGATGGAGTTTGTGGGCTGGATTAAACTGATGTGTGGGACATGAAACACTGCCTCTTTCTGTGAGGATTCTGTGAGGATTCTGTGAGGCCATCAGGGAGCTGAGGTTTTTCACATACACCAGGATAGCTTTCTCCTCCATGCCTTCATCCAGTGGAAATCCATTGTACTTATTCTTTTATATCCTAAAGTGATGTGAAAGTTGGACTGTGTTGACTGTTACCTCAATGTGCTGTAACGCAAAAGCACCCAGTATGACAAAATACAGCTTGTTTGCACTGGTTTTGAGCTATGCAGGACATTTTACCCAGTTCTTTCGTTATTCCAAGCAAGGGAGATTTGCATAAGGATAAGACGTGTGGAAGAGGAAACTGGGAGTGATGGATGGCCCCAGTGCCTGTCAGCCCTTGCACAAGGAAATACAACCCTGTGCGTGGAAGGAGCTTTGTGGACTTGACAAGCCCTTACAGAGGTGTCGGACACTTATTCTCCCACTGCGGTGTCAAAGCATTGACCGGGGAGTTTGGAGGGTTTGTGGGGGTTTTTTGCGTGGTGGCAGCAGCAACCATTTTGTGCAGCACCATTGTGGGTGGGTTAACACACAACCTGTACCGCGGACACCGGGGAGGGTTGGGGTTTGGGTTTTTGTCTCTTCTAAACAGCCCCTGACGCGCGCTCGGGGCGGACGCGTCCCGGCCGCGCACTCCGTTTGCGCATGCGCGGCTGCCTCCGCCCGTGCGAGCCGCCTGGCGGCGCCGCGCCTGCGCACTGCCGCGCCGTGACGTCCCGCCCGCGCGCCGGCGGGCGGGGGGCGGGGGGAGAGGGCGGGGGCGGGACGGGACCGGACGGCGCGGGGAGCGCGGAGCCCCGGCCCGGTCCGGTCCGGTGTCCGGCCCGGAATGCGCCGCAGCGCCCGGGAACATGGGCCGGCAGAGCCCGCCGCGCAACGGCGTCGGCGGCCACGGTACGGGCTGGGCCAGGCCCGGCGGGCGGGGGGCGGTGGTTCCGCCGAGGGGGTGGGGGCTGGAGCGCCCCCTGCGGGCGCGGCGGCGCCCCCTGGCGGTGGGGCGGGGCCGGCGCTGCGCTCGGAGCCGCCCCGGCGGAAGCGGGCGGGGGTCCCGGGGATCCCGGGACCGAGCGGAGGGTCCGGCCCAGCCCGCGGGTCTCCGGACAGGAAGCAGCCGAATGCGTTTGATGCTGCTGGGCCCAGGGGCGGTCCCCGGCAGTGACTGAGGGCTCTGCGGCAGCGCTGAGCTGGCCAGATCTGGCGAGGCCGTGTGTCGATGCAACGGTGCAGAAGCACCGACGGACCCATCTGGGTTTTAGACCGCCCTCATATTGGGTTTGTGTCTTTTCTTCCAAGGGTGAACCTTGGAGTTAAGGTCTCAGAACATGTTTTGAAATGCACTGGTTTTGGTAATACTCGCAGCTGTTGTCCCCTGTGTGTTTGAAAAGTGTAAATATTGGGGTCTTTATTAGTAAGTTTGAGCGGAGAAGCCCGCAAGATGTGCTCCTTCCTTCCCACTACTCAAGTTCTTTGTGTGTGAACAGTTCTTTCTCCCGTAGGCTTTGTCTCCTCCTTCCTGATATATCGGTATGTGACAGCCCAGTGTGCGCGTGTGGCAGGGGATCAGGAACAGCTGGGGGTAGGGAACTGGCTGGGAATAGGGAACCGGCTGAGCAGAGCTGGCTTCTGTTGTGCAAATAACGCTGCTTGCACAAGCGGGGGGGGGAAAGGAAATAAAAGAAGCTGTATTCACTGTGTGAGCAATTGGAGATTTAATGTTACCGGGAGCTTGGAATTCGGAGGGAGGTGGAGCTCAGTCGTAGGCTGTTACAGCTTGTTTTGACCCAAGAAGTTTTTTAAAAGAGTCCTTGAGAAGGAACAGCATCCATTGTTCGACTACTTAGCGTCTGTGTATGTGAACAGCCTGCCGACCTGCCGGCTCCCTTCAGACCTCGCTGAGAGCTGCACTTCCAGCCAGGAGCTCGCAGGAACAGGGCCGGGGCAGTGGCTGAGGTGCCACGTGGGCAGAGGAACGAGCTTCCCTATCGCTGCCGGGAGGGCGAGGCCTTAGGAAACACCTGTTTCTCCATCGAAATCCTTTTAATCCCTCCCTCCCCAAATCCTATTTGGACACGTCCCTTATAGCACGAATCCTGTTTGGATCCCAAGGGTTGTTGCATCTATGGGAAAAGCCTTTAGGGAAGGGCAGTGTTTGTGGCCTCATCCTGCACTCCAGCCCCGCAGTTGCTCAGCAAAGCCTTCTTACTAGGAACTCCTCCAGTGTGGAATATCAGGTGGCTCTCGGCTACTTCTCTCTTTCCTCGCATGAGGCAGTGGTGACAAATTCCACCATGTGGTGTGAAGTAGTGTCCCTTCTCCGCTCCCTGGGAAGTGCTCTGGTGTCCTGTAAGTGTGTCTAACCTGAGCTTTGTGTGTTACCCTCTTCCCTCCCTGCCCCGAGCGGCTGTGCTCCTCAAAACAGTGGGAATTGTTTCCTACTGGCTGAGCTGTGTGTGTACTGATGGCTGGCAAGTCTGTGTTTGTTGTAGGACAAGTCAATGTGCTTATGATTCTTTAACTGTGGTATAATTGTGTCCTTTCTTGTGTCTGTTGCTGTCAGTGGAAATACTCAGGCTTCTTCCTAAGACGGCTGCACCTGGGAGCCGGTAGGAACACAGTTTTGGGAACACTTTCCTAACCTTTTTAGAACACTTTCCCAAGTCCTGGTCTTAGGAAACACTTGACATCTGAGCTGGCAGCTGCATCAGAGAGCAAAGAGTTTGAGGATGGCTTTGCAGGAAGACATGAGCCGTTGGAAAGGACAGGAGCCAGAGGCTCCGTCTGGGCTCTGGTGGCAGCTCAGGTGTCAGGAGGAGCAGCGTTTGCCTCCCACAGTGGGACCCCCAGGGTTGATAGGGAAGTAGTGAGAGTGCCTTTTGAGGTGCTCTCAATGCTGAGCCTGCAGAAATGGGGACACTCAGCTGGAGGGTCATCCCTGTCCTGAGAGTGTGACAACTGCCCTGTGTCATCTCCCTTGTGTGTGTGTGACATCACTGTGAGTGACTGTTGCTAACCCCTGCTCTGTACTGGCACTGCCTGTCAGCTCACATCTCTGTGACCTTTTGCAGACTTTGATGCTAAGAAGAAAAGAAAAGTGGCAGAGATTTACCAGGCTCTGAACAGTGACCCCATCGACGTGGCAGCGCTGAGGCGGATGGCAATCAGTGAGGGCGGGCTGCTCACGGACGAGATCCGGTGCAAAGTGTGGCCAAAGCTGCTCAGTGTTAACACAGATGAGCTGCCCCCTCTTCCAGGTATGGAACAGCTTGGACTCAGTTGCTTGGGAGGAACTGCTCAGTGACCTTTGTCACTTTGTACTTTCTGGCCTGCCTTTACCCTGTGTGTGTTGCATTTCCCACTAAGCTCATGTACAAAGGGGACTCACTGCAGCACCAGTACTGTGTTGTATGTAAACAATACATGACTTCTAAAAACAACATTTGTTGTTTTCTTTAGTGGTAGTCATGGAATCAGTTCACTGTGGATGCAGTCAGTGTGGCCCTGAGCATTAGATGACATATGTAAGTTCACCTGCAGCAGAAAGAATCAGACTTGATTTGTTTTGCTCCTGTGAAGAGTGGCTGTGCTGAGCCCTGTTGTGGCCAAAATTCTCCCAAGGTGTCTCTGCCAGGAAGCAGTTCTTGTGTGAAGCATGCATATTTTTTTGGTCAGAATAGGCACAGGGACAGCAAGCTTCCTGGTGAAGTACTCACATGGTTTTTAAACCTTAGCAATGTATGTGCTCTAGGTCCTGTAGCTTTTATAGTCATCCAGGACAGATTTTGTTGTTCCTAATTCTATGGTTGTTTGGAAACATGCATCCTCCCACCTCAGTCAAGAGCCAGGTGACATTAGGGTGATGTAAGGTGACCAGAGCTACTGGAAGACAATGTTTAACTTCACTTGATCGCATTGAAGGAATTTGCTGGCTCACTGAACTTCTCTGTTTTAACTGTCTTAGCTAACCCTGGGTGAGATTTTAATGAATTGCTTCTATTTTGTAAACGCTTTGTGATCTCACAGCACTCCTACAGTGTTGCTACTGAGTACACTTTGAATTGGACAGCAATTCAAAAACTGTGTAGCAGAGATGTTTCTAAGAATGCTGGGAATGCTGCTGTCAGTTTAAGCATTATAACATGTGCTGTCTAAAGAAATAATTGTCTCATTTGTTGTTAGTGTTAGAGTGTGTGACATTGAAAGTGCAGGGACAGGGCTGAGGTGTGACATGAAAAAGGGGATATACAGTGGAGTAGTGGGTGTGTGCAGCTTCATGTCCACATTCAGCAGCACCCTCACCTCACTCTCCTCCCAATACCATTGCACCGCTTCATGTTAATCCTGTTGCTCTTTTTCTCTGCAGGGAAGGAGCTGCGAGAGGACAGTAAGGATTACCAGCAAGTGTTACTGGATGTGCGGCGATCCCTGCGCCGCTTCCCACCAGGTGAGGGGGGATTCTACTCTTCCCACTCTGCAAGGGCAGGAGCAATGCTGTGGGGCTCCTCCTGGCTTACACCTCCCTGGGAGGCTGCAGAAGGCGACACTCCATTACTTCAAAGGCCTGACTTCTAGAAAGCCTTTCTTTTCCTTGTGAGCTCACAGCAGCTGCTTCTTGCAGTGAAGCCCTTCTGCAGCCATCAGTTTCCTTCAGCTGTTGCTGCACAGATGGTTTTTGGTGTGGCTCTTCCAACTTTCCACTTCACCTGCCCCACTGAGCCCCTCTGCCAGGAGGCTGTTACTGGCAGGCAGTTGCAGCAGAGAGAGGACAGATCCTTCATGGATCCTACACAGATCTTGAGCACCATGACCTGTTGAGATTAGGACAGATGGAAAGCTTGAGAAATATGCCATTTGCTTTGGTTTATTTTAGTCCATGGTCTAGCTCAGGGGCAGGGAAGGCAGGTTTGTCTGTGCTTAGAGCAACTCCTGGTATAAAATAGTCTCAGAATCAGGTCCTTGCAACAAATTTAACAGAACTTAGAACATTTAGAAGCAAAATGGTTTTGCAGTTGTTTAGTTCTGGTGAGAGGCTGGTACCTTGTGTTATTTATAAAACACTAAATCCAGCAGCTCTCTGTGCAGAGCAGTCGTTATTTCTGGCCAGAATCTGCTTCCCTCTTCTGCCACTTTTATTTTGTATAAACACTTGATTCACTCTGATTCTTGCAGGCGTGATGCTGTGTGCAGGCCTGATTCCTGGAGGCTCTGCTCCTACAGATTTTTTTGCCCTTGAATGGCAGCCTCCTGCCTATTTTTAGCTACATTAGTGAAGCAGAGGAAAAGGAGAACTTTGTCATTGCAAGATCTCTGCTGGGACTCTCTGCTTGGCCTTTGGGCATTTTATCTGTTGACAAGGACTGCCAGAAACTGGCTGCAGCTGTGCAGGGCAGGAACAATGTTTTTCCTGTGACATCCTGTCCCTTAACACACGTTGTTAGCAGTGAACTGACAGAAAGTTGTGCTGGTGGAGGCCTTGCAGTCTGATGCAGTTGGCATCGTTTCTGTGAAAATGGGTCCCATTTAATTTTTTTCTAGAACTCCTGGGAAATTAAAAATTACTAAAACGTCCTCATCAGTGTTGGATGTGTAGAACAATTCTCTCTTCACAGCAGCACTGTGCAAACATCTGTAAACCCTGCTCCTATCCTCCACAGTGACTTCCTTGCAGATAAGGGTTCTGCAGATCTAAAGATTAAACCTCTCAGCAATTGGCTAGATTCTCCTGGTCCTGCAGAGTTTTGGGAGACAGCATTAGGGCTTTGGATAGTTTTTTCTGCCAGTTTTACCATCTTCCCACGTGCACCACATTCCTTGGGATCAGGCAGGTTAGTAAATGCACAGGTGCTCTCCTTGCACACCACAGTTGCCCTTGCTCCCACAGCAGGAACTGGTAGGTGACACAGCTGTGCCACCTCTGCTGTTCCCACAGGAATGCCAGATGACCAGAGGGAAGGATTGCAGGAGGAGCTCATTGATATCATCCTCCACGTCCTCAAGCGCAACCCCCAGCTCCACTACTACCAGGGATACCATGACATCGTGGTCACCTTCCTCCTGGTGGTGGGGAACAGGCTGGCCACAGCACTGGTGGAGAAGCTCTCAACACATCATCTCAGGTACTCAGTGGGAGGAAAGGATCCAACTGTGTGTCCTCAGGCTGTGGGGACACCTGTGCAGGTGGAGCTGGCCTGGAAGGGGAGCTGGGAAGGCAGAGCCTTGGGTTAAAGCAGCTGCCTGTCATGCCTGTACCCAGAGGGGTGATTGAGAGCAGTCTGACCACACAACTGCATGTGGCTTTGCAAGGAGCTGTGCCCTGGGGAAGGGATAATTGAAGGCTGTCGGTTAATTTGTAGCATCTCTTGGAGATGGAAAAGCCAACACATGCATTATCCATGGTTGTCTGGCTGTCAGGGCCTCTCCAGGTCCTGTGGGCTGGCTCAGCACCTGCCTCCAACTTGTCCTTGCATATCCTTGCCCTGGCCAGTGTGGTCTGTACTACCAGTGTCCTGTACCCCACAAGAAGAGTCTTTCCTGTTTGTGCACTGAAATAAGAGCAAGCTTCCAGCTGGAGAGTGTGGTTTGGAGGGATTATCTCTCCTCTCTCAGGCAGAGTCAGATTTTGGGTACTGGAAAGGCATTATGGTTCTTGTGTGCACTGCAGCAAAATAAGAAGTGTCAGCTGACAGCAGCATGATGGTCTGGGCCTAGGTTCTATGTGGAGGTCAGCCCTGTGTGTCCCAGACAAATTGGAAGGAGGCTACTCCAAAAAGACAGAATTCCTTGGGGGTGGGGGCCACCGTGTCAGCAAGGCTGTTTGTTGCATGTACTTCACCTTCTGCTGCCTCCCTGGAGGGAGAGCTCACTGACATTGTTGCTTGACAAAGCTTCCTTTAAATCTTTCCTCAGGGACTTCATGGACCCAACAATGGATAATACCAAGCACATTTTAAATTACCTGATGCCCATCATAGACCAGGTGAACCCTGAGGTGCATGACTTCATGCAGAGGTATGCAAATGTTCCCTTAGAGCCTGCTAGCTCTCCCCTGCCTGTCTCAGGTTACTGTTCACAGGCTGTTTCCACCAGCACATCCCCAGCACCACAGTGGCTTCCTCAGGGAGTCAACAGCTGTCCCACAGCTGATGGTGACACCCCAAAGCCATGTGGCACTCATCTCTGAGCAGGCTCAAATCTGTGCTGCCTGACTGGAGGGGTTTTACATGGGGCCATGTTCAGCCCATTTGTCTGCAGTCTGTATTGGAAAGGCTGGGAATTTGGAGGCAGTGTTGTAGAAATGCTACAACTGCTTCACGTGACCACTTGTGTGGCTGGTGGGATCTTGCTGTAGTTTGTTGTTAGTTCCGGGTATAATTCCCAGGTTTTGCATTAGGGACACACAGGTGTGCCTGGGCAGATCAAATCAGAAGCAGGAAGGTAAATGGAAAGAGTCAGTTCAGAGCCCTTTTTTGGGCAGGTGTGTCCCTTTTTTTGGCGTAGCAACCCTGATTGCAAACTCCCAGAAGTAGTAAGCCCTCAGGGTAGGAAGGAACCCAAACATCTGTCTGCGCTGCAGGATTTCAGTTGCACTCAGGCCAGCAAGCCAGACAATACCGTGATACATCACACATTCAGGGTCCCCTGAAAGCAGCATTTGGCCTCTGCTGTGGCACCCACTGGATGTGACACAAGTAATGGCAGCACTTTGTCACGGGAGGTGGCACAGGGGATGAACACTTCTTTTGTGTCAGAAGTGCAGTTCCTGCTCCGGGGGAGTTTAGTGCTCCACTGACTGCCAGCTCTATTTCCCCAGGCACAGCTCTGCAGCACAGGGGTGGCTTGGGAGCATTTCATCCCTGTTTCCAGGCTGACCTAATGGCTCTTTCTCTCTGTAGTGCGGAGGTGGGAACCATTTTTGCTCTCAGCTGGCTGATCACCTGGTTTGGCCACGTTTTGTCTGACTTCCGGCACGTTGTACGATTATATGATTTCTTCCTGGCTTGCCACCCACTGATGCCCATTTATTTTGCGGCTGTGGTAGGTATTGATGGAATGGTCAGAGATTTACTGTACTGTTCTGAGGTGGCAGGAGTTTGGGTCTACAGAGGGAGGCAGGCAAAACCCAGTGCCAGCTGTACCCTGCTCTGCAGATGCAGTCAGTAATGTCCCTGGTAAAGGGCAGGTGGGAACCTGGGGAATCAGGGCAGCCTGAAGGTGTCCAAATGTGCAGGCTGTGCCAGTTCAGTGCTGTGGAGGCAGCATGACACGTTGGTTTTATTTCCTTTCATGTGCTGGTCCTGCTTCTGGTCACATACTGGGTTGCCTGGCTGGCTGGGGACAGCCCTGTGCTGTGCATCCACCTGCCCATCCTCCTATGGCAGAGGGCAAGTCATGAAGTCAAACCCTGCTGAGGTTCTGCCCAGTCTCTGACCTGCCAGTAGCAGGCTCTGCTCAGCAGACAGACTTAAGTACTCTGAAAGATGCTTCCCATGGCCTCAGAGTCTCAGAAGGGGTTTGGCATTTCTCTTCCCAGTGATTGCTTCACTGCAGTGTGTCCTCTTGAAGAAGGTCTTTCAGCTGGAAGAAAAGTGGTTTATTTTCTGGCTCTGAAACAAGTGTCAGCATGTTCCAAGGAGTTGTCCCCACTTCCTTGTCTGTCCTCGTCTCACTCCTCTGCAGATCGTGCTGCATCGGAAGCAGGAAGTTCTGGAGTGCGAGTGTGACATGGCCTCTGTCCACCACCTCCTGTCCCAGATCCCACAGGACCTTCCTTATGAGTCTCTGATCAGCAAAGCTGGGGTCCTTTTTGTCCAGTTCCCACCTTCCAAACTCGCCAAGGAGGCAGCTCAGGCAGAACGGTGAGTGCTGGGCAGCTGCTGTGTTACCTACATCCCCTTGTCAGGTCTTGCCTCCTGTGGAGATCTTCCTGCCCAGAGGCTGGTCCCAGAGGTGAGCAGGGGACACTCCTTGACCTGTTCCTTCTCTTGCAGAACTGCGGCTTCCACTTTTAAGGACTTTGAGTTGGCATCAGTGCAGCAGAAACCAGACACTGTGTTGAGACAACGTTTCAGAGAGCGGCTCCGAGGGGAGGAACGGCTCCGAGGGGAGGAGAGGACAAAATCCATCTTGACAAAGCCCCGGACCAACCGCTTTGTCAAGCTGGCAGTGATGGGGCTGACGGTGGCACTAGGAGCAGCTGCCCTGGCTGTGGTGAAAAGCGCACTGGAGTGGGCACCCAAGTTTGAACTGGAGATATTCCCCTGAGACCGGAGGAAAGGCCTTTACTGTTACTGCATCCATCCGCAGCAGGAAGGGCTGATGTTTGATGAAGGACGTGTCCAGAAACGACCTGTCTGAAGATTATTTTTTATTCTTACGGCGTCCAGTAACGCTTTTGGCCTTTGTGACAGAGACTGAGGGAACCAGCCCAGCAGGACTGTTCCCCACACCATGCTCACCTTGTTACCCTCTCCCTGTGCAAGGATGAGCAGACAGGCACTCCTGCTGTCCCCTGAGGAACCAGAGGTATGGACAAGTTTGGCTGTTCAGGCTGTGCTCAGGTGACTGTACAAAGGGAGAGCTGTGCGTGGGCTGTGCCCAAATGATCCTGCATTCTCCATTGGGGAAAACTAGTGGGAGTGAGAGCAGATCCTCACCTGGAGGAGAGTGTCCAACAGAGTTTGTTCTGGGTGCCTGAGTGTGTGAGAGTGGAGGACTGTTGCATTCCTGGGGAACAGGGCAGCCCTTTAGCTCTTAATTGCTCCAGTGTGCCCCACGATCTGCCTTCAGCTTTGCAGGTGCTCCAGCTCTTCCTGTCCTTTGGGCACCCTCTGAGCAGAGCCAAACCTTTCCCATACCCTGGCCAGCATAATGCTGTGAGCTTCTCATCAGTGTGTAACACTCCCTGGCTCTTTTTGCTTCCACATCTTTGCAGCTTGCTTTGTTTGCAGCTCCCCTCAGCTCTCAGCCACTGCCACTGCTGCACTGGCAGTACAATGACCTTATCTGAGGTCAGTGAAGTGACACACGAATGCAGTCACCCTGCTGAAGGTGTGTACTGTCATGTGCCAGGTTATGCTACCACAAGCCTTAGTGGCACTGTAAACACCCATTGCAGACTTCTTTAATGGCTTTGGAAGTGGACACTAACATGCCCACATGGAGAAAGGTTTTTTTCCTACCTTGTGAAACACTTTGCACAGGATGGAAGTTGTTGCACTAAGAAATGTGTCAGAAACCTCCCCCACAAGCTGATCAGGCTTCAGCATCGCCTCTGGAAATAACACGAGGGGTTTGGTTTCCCAGAACGGCCACCCTGACCCCTGCATAGCTCCCATCTCCCCACCAGTCTTACTGGCAGTCCCAGCGCTCCCTGCCCTCCAAGTTAAGCAGCAAATCCTTCTAGACAGCTCAGTGTCCCACTGAGACAAAGCCAATAGACACTATGCCTCTACCTCTCCCCCAAGCTGCTAAATCTCCCTCAAGTGCCCTTACCTGTCCCTCATGGCTCCCTCCCGCTGCCCCATCATTGCTCTGTTGTGCCCATAGCCATCTGTGCCATGCCCAGGGGCTGCATACCTGAAAAGGAAGTGTTTGTTGAAGGGATTTTGGGATAGAAGAAGAAAGAGAGAAATGAGAAGAAAACTCATGCCCTGCAAAGCTCAGCATCCCCCACTCCAACCCTTCTTGGTCCATAACCGCCCTGGGTATGTTCTGGTTTGCCCTGTGGGCCCTTGCTCATGGAAGGGCTGTGCCTTTCTGGCCAGAGGGCAGATGGGCAGTTATCATTCCTGGCTTGTGTTCCCATGAAGCTCTGTGTAGGTCCCTTTGCCTCTGCAGGTGAAATGTGGAGTGCGTGAAACTGCCCTTATCCAGGCAGGCAGCAAGACCTGTTCCCTCCTCTCCTCAGTGGTGCCAGTGCCCTTGGAGGGACCTGCTCAGGGGGCATCTCCCAGTGTGGCTGAAGGCAAAGCCCATTCCTTGGGACCCCTAGAGCAGCAGAGCAGGACTGGAGGCAGGATCACTTAGCACTTTAGAAACCATTGGTGCAGGAGAGTGTGGTGACCTGGGAATGCTGCTGGAGGGCCCAGGACCACTCTGTACACCACCCTGAAGGAGGGGATGGCTGGAGCCCCCCCAGGAGGAGTCCCTGCAGCCCCTCCATTCCCTGGCCATGATGCACTTTACTTCTTGCGTTGTCTCTGGGAGGGGAGAAGGGCCTGGGAGGGGACCATGGCTGCGGGTGCTTCAGTTACTCTGTACAAAGACTTAGCCCTGTAAATGCAGATTTCTACAAACACTAAAACTGTAAAATAAACAGTTACTAAACACACTTCCTGCCCTCCTCAAGCCGGGGCTGCCACATCTGCTGTTGTAGCACTCTGTGGCCCAGAACTGTGGCCAGGCCAGCAGCCCTGTGGGAAGAGGAGCAGGAGCAGGGCCAAAGGGTGCATGCGTGCCCTGGTCACTGTTCTCCATCCCTCTGCCTCCCTCTGGGCCAATGCCAGGCCTTGTGTGTGCTGCTGGCTCTCTGGGCTGTCCCCCCCAGCAGTAGCATGGGGCTGGAAATAGCCTGACCTTCCAGCTTGCCCTGTACCCCAGGCCGGGTGCCTGGCTGCAGGAGATCCCAGGCATGATGCCCAATTCCCAGGGCACGCTCTGCTGAGCTGGGAAAATGCTGCTGCCTTTGCCAGGCTGGAAGTGGGTTGGGCTGGATGGCTCAAGGCTGGCAGTCCTGTTGGCTGCTTTTAATTGCCTGTGGCTTCTCCAGGAGCCATTTTAATAGTGCTTGGAGCCCTTTGAGAGGGACACCCTTTGGGCAGCAGGGGGGAAGGAGGAGTGGTGGAGGGAGGAATGTGGCACCTTTGGGGTAGCCAAGAGTCTACTGCCACATGTGACTCAGAACCAGGCCAGTGGCAATGTGTGTATGGGCCTGTGTGGGCCACAGTGATGCTGGACAAGAGCCCCGTGTGGCCCTGACCTTTGTCCAGTGAGCTCTGACTGTGGCTGCACCATGGTCCCTCCTGCTCCCAGCAGTGCCCCTGAGCAGAGACAATCCCATTGCTGGGGGCTGCAGTGACACCACACTGGAACACTGCTGCCCTGGGCAGTGCTGGGGGCTCTCCCATGGGTGCAGCCTGCAGACTTGGGGTGTCACCATGGCATGGGAAACCCCTGCACTTCTCCCTCCCTCGGGACCAGCCCAGTCCCCAGCAGCACCGGGGCAGCAGGAGGGGCTGGCAGTACCCGGGGATGCTCTGGGCTCCTCTCGTTGCCGTGGCAACAGCTCGGCGAGACTGGGGGCGGGGGTCTGGCTGTGATGCAAGTGGCGCGTGACCTCGTGCCCTCCCCCCCGGGCCCTCCTGTGGGTCTGGATTAGCACCCCCAGTTCCCTCCCTCTCCGGTTCCCCCCTGATTGCCCTCGGTCCCCTCCCCCTGGCTGAACGGAGTCGGGGGCGGTGCCAAGATTGCCCACACACACACGGGTGGGGCAAGGGGCTGCATATGCACAGCACATACGTGCACACACATGCACATGCTCACACTGCTCCCAGGGACGTCCAGCCCTTGCTGACTGATGAAGATGAACCTCCCCGCTGTGGGAGAGCCCATAGGAACTGGGGCTCAAGGTGGGAACTGATGTGCTGGATGGGAGCTGGATGCTGGCCATTGGGATTCCCACATCTCCATGGGGACCTCACATAGCCCTGGGAACCCCAAATTCCCCTGGGAGGAGTGAGGCAGCACAGAAGGAGGCAGAGCCATGGGGAGCAGACCAACACACTTTATTCCATAATCACAACAGTCAGGATCATTGTTAGCCGAGGTTCTGCAGAGCAAGGGCCAGCTGTGTCACACCCCAAGACAGGCCCAGATGGGGTCATCACTGCCCCTCGGCTAAAAATCCTGTTTCTCCAAGATAACAGACACAGGGACCCTTCACTAACACGACACTACAAAGGTGACCCCGAGCGCTGGCGCCCGTCCGCAGGCTGCGCTGGGGCCCCGCCAGCTCCGGGGACCCCCGGCCCACTCGGCCGCCGCCAGGGCAGCTGCTTCCTGAGAGAGGTTTGGTTTATTTTTATTATTTATTATTACTATTATTATTATTATTCGCTTTGTCTGGAGTGATGACGGGATGTCGCACGCGCACGCACACACGCTCGCACACGCATGCCAGCCAGCACCGGGCAGCGGGGGCGCAGCGGGAGGGGGCCGCACGCTGGGAGGGGTCTCTAAGCACTACAACCACACGGCACAGAAAATCCACCATTGTCCACGACGGTTCTCCCTGACAAACACACCCGGCGAGACTTGAGGAGGGGGACAGGGGTGAGGACAGGGACAAAGCGGATGATGTTGTGCTTGCAGCCAGGGCAGGAGACCCCAGCGCTGGCTCTGGTTCTGGCACTGACCCAGAACCTGCTCCTGAGGAAATATTTCGCCTGACGGTCTGTGGAGGGATCACCCTGGCTCAAGGGTGATGCACAGCACGTAGGGGACCACCGGGACCCCCTAGGAACGGAAGCTGAGCCCTGAGCTGCAGGGTCAGCAAAGCACACATGTGATACGAGACCCTCAATGTGGCCTCAGGCCTTGCTGGTACCTGGGGGCTTTGGCTTCCCCATGGACAGGGATGGAGGGCAGGTGACTGTCAGCCTCAGCGCCCTCCCTGAGAACCCCTGGCCACAGAATGGGGTGGCTGTGCACCCCAGGAAGGCACCGAGGTGCTGGGTGAGATCCGTGTGTGTCAGAGAGCTCTGGGGCCGCCGGACCCCACGGGAACCCCAAACCCGGCTCACACATGGGAGGGGGCTTCAGATGCTCCTGGCGCGGGGCTGCCCAGGGGGTGGGAAGGCAAAGACCCCCGAGGCGGCGGTGAGGCGGGAGCAGGCTGCCAGAATCACGGCTGTCCCGGCGCTTATTTGGCTTTTCCACCTTTGGGGGCGGGACTGGATTCGGTGGGGGACGGCCGGGGAGGGAGGGGACGCAGAGAAGAGGACGCGCTCTATCCAGGGAACACGTGTCTGATGCGTGATGCCCGCCTGGCTCCGCAGGCTGGCACCCGCACGGGGGTACTGAAACACCGTGGCTAATGCCAACACACACGCACAGCTACCGCTACACACCGACACATCTACACTGCTGATGGTTGACCATCGCGGGGGGCCTCCAGGGGCCCCCAGGGACTGGGCTGGGGGACATCAAGCATCCCTGCAAAGGGCCCGGGGACACGCCCCTCCTTGCGCTGCAGTGCCTATCCCCACGGCTGAGCCAGGGCCACCAGCAGCTCCAGCAGCAGGGCCAGGCACCTACTCCTAGGCACCCTTATGACACAGGAGGGGAATGTCCTTCCCCTGGTCACAGCTCAGTCCAGCCTGACAGCAAGGGACAAGCACAGGGCAGCCTGTGACTGGGGGAACCGGCAGCCCAAAAACAGGGAGGCAGAGCCCCAAGCAACGGGTGCTCCGCTGCCGCCAGCACCCCACTGGCAGGAAAGGGTCCGGGGGCCCCCACAAACCCAGAACCCCTGAAGAATCGAGGTCATGAGGGGCTGCAGGGGCTGCTTCAAGCAGCGGTTGCTGCCGAGCCCAGTACAGCTCTTGCAGTCGCTGCCAGCCCCAGCCATGACCCAGGGATGTATGGGGTCCCCACCCAGCGCAGCTGTACCAGAGCGCAGCCCCTGCCCCCCAACCACAGCCTGCGGCAGCTGCCGAGCCAGCACTGCAGCCACGTGCTCCCGGCAGTGGGAGGAGGCGGCTGTCGCAGGAAGGAGCCATTAGGAAAAGCAAAGAAAATCCCAGCTGGAGGAGCCGCTGCAGCAGCACCTTCCTTGCCAGCATCTCCCTGCTCTTGGCCGGCAGCGGAGCCCAGCGTGGTGCTGTGTGGAGAAGCCCTGTGCCAGAACATCACACACACCCCACACGGCCACCAGCACTGGCTGCAGCTGCTCTTGGACCTGTTTGGGCGGTTGCTTAAGGCAGATTTCCCACAGCTGCCCTTCTCTGCCACCCTGCCCTTCCGTGCTGCTCCCCACCGTCCTGGCAGCACCACACGCCACGGCTGGGCACGGTGACACCCGGCTCCACTGGCCAAGGTCAGCCAGCCCACAGCAGGTCCCGCACGGGCACAGGCTCCAAGGTTAAAATGAGGGCTGGCTGCTTAGCAAAGGGCTGGTCCCCATACAATTTTGGGGTGACTCCGGACACGGGCTCCCTCCGTGGCACAGCTTTCCGCTCACAACTGCCTGGCGAGAGAAACAACACAGCCTCCCGCGCCCACGTGCTCGTGACGTGTGTGCAACTTCACTCTTCCCAAAGCGAGTGGCGGGGAGCACACACCACAGGATAGGAGACACTGCTGTGGGACACTGAACCCCCAAGCCAGGGACCCCCTCTCAGAATAGGGAGCTGGGAAGGGACAGTTTGGCATGGCTCGGCATCCCTCCCCAAGGGCTGCAAAGAGGAAGAGGAGAAAATTGAAGCCATGCGTTCAATGCAGTCAAAAACCAAACGGAATCAGCCATTCTCCAAGGGATGGGGAAGGTGGGGTGAGCACCAAGAGCTGGGGTGGCGTGGATGCTCCTACTTCCTGGAGAGCGGGAGGGCACACGGTGCTGGCAGAGATGGGAGCGGCCGGGAGCAGCCATGGCTGTCAGCGCCGGGGCCGTGGGGGAAAGCGGCCGGGTGTGACAATGAAAACCCGATGAGATGCATTTCACGGACAAATAACCGCGGCGGGCGATCATGCGTCCTGCGGGCACGAGGCGAGAGTCGGACAGACAGACGGATGGAGAATGGGTGTATGCCAGGGGATGGGGGCAACAGGGGCTCTGCCTTCCAGCAGCTTCAAGGCAAAATACCTGATTCCTGCATGTAAACAGCTGGTTTCGGTTTGTTTGTTCGTTTTGTTTTTTTTTTTTTCCTGGGTTGTTTTTTGATATGACCTGATTGCGGATGAAAATAAAAATGAGCGTTACCTGCAGAGCGTGGGACTCAGTAGGTAAAGACCAAGTCCGAGATGCTGGACATGAGCCAGTCCCCTGCTATCATCTCCGTCACCTCGGGCGTGCAATAGTCCGGGAACTCGAAGTGCGAGGAGCCTCCCCGCGGGTAGAGGTCATGGTCCTTGTCGAAGACGGACCAGTCCAGGGCACCACAGGTGGAACTGGCAGGCGCCCGCCCGGGCATGATCCCCAGCAGGTCTTCCTCCAGCTCTTCGTCGGAGGAGCTGAAGGAAGAGGGAGGGGACCCAGCCGACATGGGAGAGGGGGACCCGCTCTCCGGAGAGCTCCCTGGCTCCGGGCAGGGTGTGGTAGGGCTCAGGGGTGCAGGGGGCTCCTGGGGGCTGTTCTCCCCGTCGGGTGGCGGGTGCCAGGCGGCCGTGCCAGGCACCACAGGGCTGTCCTCAGCGGGCACCTCTGCTGCGGGCTCCTGCGGGCTGTTGGGGCTGGTGGGCAGCTTGGCGGGCTGCCTGCGGCTGGTAGAGACACGGCCCAACACGGAGGGCTTGATCTTCACTGGGAGCCGCGGGCGGGCTGCTCCGGTGCCCACCTTGCCCTTTTTCCGAGGCCGGTACTTGTAGTCGGGGTAGTCAGCCATGTGCTTGAGACGCAGACGCTCGGCCTCTCTGACAAAGGGGATCTTCTCGGAGTCGTGGAGGAGCTGCCAGCGCCGGCCCAGGCGCTTGGAGATCTCGGCGTTGTGCATGTCGGGCCACTGGTCCATGATCTTGCGGCGCTCATGCTGGGACCACACCATGAAGGCGTTCATGGGCCGCTTGATGTGCCCGCTCGGCGTCTTGCACCAGGCGGGCTCGGTGTCACGAGCGGGCAGCGGGGCGCAGGGCTCCCGCCGAGCCTCCGCGCCCCGGCCCCGCGGGCCGCGCTGCACCATCCCGGAGCCGCGTACCCCGCCGCCGCCTCCGCCTCTTCCTCCTCCCCTCCCGCCGCCGCCTCCCTGCCCGCCGCCGCCTCCCCGCCCGCCGCTACGCGCCGCGCCGCGCCGCCCCCATTGTGCGGAGCGGGCGGCGGCGGGGCGGGGCGCAGGCGGCCTCGACGGGGCCCGGGGGCGCACGGCGGGGCCGGCTCCGCCGGGGCGGCGGCCGCGGAAATGCTCCGGAAGGGCTCCGGGATGTCCCGGTAGTCTCCGGCTCGGAGATGCTCTGCAGCGGTGCTGTCCCTGAATGCTCCGCAGCGGTCCGCGGATGCTCCGGAATGCT
This sequence comes from Oenanthe melanoleuca, assembly GCF_029582105.1. Lineage (NCBI taxonomy): Eukaryota > Metazoa > Chordata > Aves > Passeriformes > Muscicapidae > Oenanthe > Oenanthe melanoleuca. The sequence goes on from NC_079353.1 coordinate 7,173,607, forward strand.
CTGTAGCACCTCGAGGATGCTCGGTACCGGTGTGAGGATGCTCTGTAGCACCTCGAGGATGCTTGGTACCAGTCTGAGAATGCTCCGGGATGCTCTGTACCGTCTCAGGGATGCTCCGCACCAATCCGGGGATGTTCGGCGGCGTCTCGAGGATGTTGCGGGATGCTCGTACCGGCTCGGAGATGCTCCGCACTGCCTAGGGATACTGCACGCCGTGAGGGCTCCGCCCCGGGGTTGCTCTGCTCCCCGCCGCCCCGGTGATGCCTCTCCGGTTAAGTGGCAGATGCTGCTGTCGGAAAGAGTGTAGGGCGGTTACGGCGAGTCCGAGTGCGGGTCGGGGTTGCGCGGGGGCGGTGCGGGCAGCCCAGGAGCCGCACGCCCCCCGGTGCCGCTCTTATAGCCACGGCCGCCCCGCCCCCGCCGCCCCCGGTAAACACCGCCGCGCCGGGTCTGTCAATGGGGGACCCCGCCCCCCGCCGCCCATTGGCCGCGGAGCGGGGGGGCTGATCCCGCTCAGCCAATGGGAGACCGCCGAGAGGGGTTGCTGGAGAGAATGGCAGCGCGGCACGCCCCGGTACCCCCGGTACCGCCCGGCTACCCGGCACGCCCCGGTACCCCGGTTCTCCCCTGCGCTCCCGGTACCCCCCCGCTAGGCACGGCACGCACCGCTACCCCCCGGTAACCCGGCTCGCCGATGCCCGCGATACTACCCCCACGGCAGCCTCTGGTACCGCTACCCGAGCAGCACAGAATCCCCGGTTATACTCGGTACCTTCAGACAAACATCCCGGTATGCCGGTACTCTCTGTGCTCCCAGGCACCCACCCGCGGATAGTCCAGCTCCTACCAGTAACCCGCTGCTCCCCAGGTCTAGGCACCCTGATGTCCCCGGTGACCCTGACATCCACACCCTCGAGAGCACCCACAACCCTCGCGGATCGCGGGGGGCCTGTGCAGGGGTCTGACGGGTCGGAACACCGAGTATCACCCCGGAATGCTGCGCTTGAACCCTGTCCTTCTGGCCCACCGGGCTCTCGGGACACCCACTGCGCCCGGTGGTCCGGGCAAAGCCCCGGCCCGGAACAGTCCCCGGGCCGCTCACTAGGGCTTGCAGCACTCGGCGCCACGCGTTGTGGGAACACCGACGCCTTCGTGGACACGTCTCCGCCACCCATTCCAGTTGTCTCCCAGTGGGTCGGCGCCCGGCGGGGACGGGAGTGCGGGGCGGGGAACGAGCAGCCCACGAGGCGGACACGCGGCTCCCCGGTGCCACGAGTGGGGCCACGCCCCTCCCGATCAGGCCCCGCTCCCTCCGCTGGGCGGCACCAATGGGGCGGCGGCGGCGGCGCTGTTGCCCCGGAGACCGCGGGCTGCCCGCCGGGGGCCGCGCCCATTGGTTGTCGCCGCGGCGCGCGGGCCCGCGGGGGGCCGCGCCCATTGGCTGCGCCGCCGCCGCCAGTTGCTGTGGTGACAGGGGACCGAACCGACCGGGCACCGCGACCGGCGGGGCACCACGGGCTGGGCCGTCCGACGGTCTGAGCACGAGCTGTGCCTTGTCCCGACCCTAGCGGCTGGCCCCACACTGCGGCCGGGACACCGGCTGCCCTCCCGTAGGCCCGGCGCTGTCCACGCCGTCCCCGATGCGCGGGGAACACCACACGGTCCTTCACCTCGGCTTTGTGCCGAGCCTGCGGGCGGCGCCTGCCCGAGCCGTTCCCGCTCGGTATAGCCGGAGGTCATGGCCGGCACCGGTCACCCGTATGGCCCTGGCAAGGAGCACCTGCTCGGTCGCTCCCACATAGCACCGGTGTTCGCTGTCACCCCGCCGGCAGGACCGGCTGGGTGCCCATTAGCACAGAACGCCCGTGGCGACGAGCAGCTCTGCGGGGCGGGAGGCGGCTGCTGGTCCCGTGCACCGGGCTCGCCTCTCCCGGGGCTCCCCGGGACAGCCTGCTTCCTCCCGGCCCCTGCCACCCCACAAGCAGCCCGGGGCCAGTCCCCCCGGGCTGCTCAGGCTGACACAGCTGCTTCCAGCCCCGGACACCCAGACCATGCCCGGTGGATCCCGTCCCGGTGATCGTGTCCCGGTGCGGTGTCGGGGCGGAGCCGGCAGGGGGCGTCCCTTCCGCCCGTTCCCGTGAGCGGGGGCCCCGCCCGGTTCCCGAGCCCACCCTCCGTGACCGTGGGGACCGGCTCGGGTCACGGGGGACACCAGGCAACCCCAGAGGCCTTAGCGAAGAGGGGTTCTCGGGGGGCGATGGGGTCCGGGGATCCCCGGAGGGCAGAGGATGGTGAGTATCAATGGGATATAGGGGTGTCCAGGAGGCACAGAGGCTGCCAAATGGACAAAAGACAGAGCCGGGATGAGTTCCCCATAGACCAGCAGCAGTATCACCTCTGCAACAGCCTATTAAATTCCTTCCTCCATACTGTCCCTGGCTTCAGCTGGCTGCTGGAGCACCACTCTGCTTCCCAGAGCCATTCCTGTGCAGAGTGGCACCAGGCACGGTGACAGATTCCTCCGTGCTGCCAGTGCAAGCAGCAGTGCCTGAGGGTAAGGTCAGGGTTGGTGCAAGGGGAATTTCCCAGCTCTCAGGAATCAGCAGTAACTGGATTTCTCCCTGTGCAGAGGATGAAGGCAGTGGTGCAGACCTGCTGTCAGAACCGGCTGGACTCAGTAAGGTCAGAACTCCAGCAAATAGAAAAAACAATGGAAGATAATCTGGGAAGCTACTTGCTCACATCACTGTGAAATGAGTCTATACAGTCATGTTACCTTTGCTTTCCATCCTCGGTTAAAGACACTGTGTTGATCTTATAAATGTCAAACAATTCCATATCTGAGAATGAATCCCATTTGCCCTGTGGAGATGATCTTCCCATCAGCCTGCCGGGAGGGAGAGAGCCCTGTGACACATGGCAACCTGTGCTTGGGGTGGGGGTCTGCTCATGGGATCATTCCTCCCAGCTCCTGTCCCCCGGGTACACAAAGCACTTATTTTAAATGAAAATACCACTCTGTTGGGCAGACATTCAGCCAGCAAAGCAGCAGTGGTGTGGGTGTCAAGGGGGGCTGGAACTCCTGCACCAGGGTTTGGGTATGGCTGTAGCTATGGAGGCACAGGCTGGAGGAGGAGGAAAGCCTAGATCATGTCAGGAGGGAGGAGGCAAGTGGCTGTGTGATAGATTAGTGGAACTTAATTTTTTTCTGTTTTAAAAAAAATGATAAAAAGGGGGATTAATTAGCCTCAGTAGCTGGTGGGGCTGGGGTTACTGAGGGTGGATGGGAGAGTTAAAAATAGCAGGAAGGCCCAAGTGGAAAGTTTCTGTAACATCACAAGTCAGGCATTTGGTGCTTACCCGCTCTGACAGGCGGGAGCCTGTGCCAGAGCCCTCTCCACCATCCTCAGCCCTTTCCCACTGACCTCCCTGCAACTTTTCACACGACATCACCAGCCCTTCGTTTTGCTAATTAACCCTTTGCTTCCAGACATTGGACTTACATCTTGAAAGAGCAAAATCAGCCACAAATTGCTCAGCCTGGGAATGTGAAGGTGCAGAGGAGCACAGTGCTCATGCTGGCCCTCCCTGGGTCCCTGCATGTCACTGGCAGTGTGTGGAGCCCAGAGGAGCTGTAACCCCCTCTGGATCCATTCCTATCTGCATTTTAGCTTCCCCTCCTTAAAAATCGTCCTGTTTCCAGAGGCCCTGGGTGGAATTCACTGGTAGGTCTGACCCTATGCTGGGACACTCTGGAGGCACAGTTTGTCCTCAGCTGAGACGGAGATGGATGAGGCAGCTCTGAGCAAGCCCAGCTTGCCGCACTTGTCCCCACTGCAAGAAAGCAGATGTACCTGGCTGCTCCAACGGGCTTTCTCTGCTTCTGTTTGTCTTTCAGGATTGACAGTGAGAGCAGCTGAATTCATTCCTTCTCCCTCTCAGAGCCCCAAGAGCTGTGTCTGGCTTTGCTGCTCTGGGAAGGCTGGCAAGAGCTCAGCCTGCCATACAGAGGGTGATCTGAGGATGGTGGAGCAGGGCTTGGGCTGGAACTGAGTGGTCAGTGACTGTGGCAGACCATGAGGTGTGAGAAAATAATGCTAGATTGACTGGGGATCAGGTTTGGCTCTGGTTTACACTAAACAGGAGCTGGGCAATACCCTGGTTTAAAAGTGTCTCCCTCTTCCCCTAGCTGCTTACATGGTCCTGGGTCCCAGAACAAGCATCTGGGTTGACTCCACTGAAAGCCAATGGAGGACCCTGGGGGCACAGAGAGGGTGGCACAGCTGACACAAGGCAGGCTTCCCTCCACCCACAGTGTGCACCCTGATGACAGGACTGCCATGAAGGGAACAGGACATCTCTGAGCACAGACCATCTGAGCAGTCACTCTGCTCCTGCTTCTGCTCCTCCTCGTACTGAAACAGCCAAAGCACAGTGGCTTATTCCCACTCTGTGCTTTGCCCCTCCTAAATCTGCTCTCTCTCAGGTGCACGCCGGGTACCGAGGTGTTCCTCAGCATTCTCACCAGGGAGGGACACTTGTCTGATGTCACTCGTCTAATGCCAGCCCCTTGCCCAGTACCTGGAGAGGCCAGGTTTGGATGAGATGCCAAGCTGTCTCCATTGCCTTCAGCCCTTCTTCCCCCCAGTCCTGCTCAGCACCTTGGGCATTTGCTGATGTGGTTTTATGGCACAATAAAGGTGTTACTGTCATTCCTGCCCTCCCCATCACTGTGCTCTGATCATGAGGGATGTCCTGGGACCAGCCCTGGTGCCATGGGGTTCTGCCAGTATATCCCAGTGTGGGTGGACTGGTGACCCAGTGTAGGGGTCAGGTGTAGGCCCTCACTGGGACACTTTGGGACAGTGCTGCCACTGCCCAGAATCATCAGACAGGTTCAAATAAAAACAGCTCCTGTAGTTGCCCATGCCAGGAGACCCGCAGCCTTGCATTCCATCACTGCATTTTGGATACGGAGCTGCACAGGCAGGCATCGGGCTTCTAGGTCCTGAAAAAGCACACTGGGCAGGGTAGGACCGGACCGGACCGGGCTCGGCTCGCTCCTTCCTTGGCGGAACCGAGCGTCGGGTGGAGAGACCACAGCTGGGAACAGGGGTGACGCTGCTCCACACAGGGCCAGAGCTCGGTGGAGTCCCCGCCCGCGGCAGCGCATCTGCAGCATCCCGATGTAACCTCTGCCCCCATGACCGAGGTACAGTCCCGGGGGAATTCGCTGTTCCCCGGCACTGCAAATCTCGAGGAGATCTCGGGGACCGGGACAGGGCGGCAGGGCCTGTGCGGGCGGGGGTGTGCCGGGCAGGGGAGGGATCGGAGCGGCAAGGGGCTCCACCTCCGGAGGCTTAAAGCCCGGGGCGGACGGCAGTGCGAGTCTCCCGGGAAAGTTGTGCCCGAGCTGCCATCGGCTCAGAGCGGGAGCGGTTCCAGGAGCGGTCGGGGGCTGCCGGGTGTAGGTGCCCTCGCGGGCGACACCCACTCCCTCGCCCGCCCTACGGTCCCCTGCCCTTGGTGCTGGCTATGACTCTGAACACGCAGCCCGGCAGCAGGAGCCCGCTTCGGCGGAGGGCCAGCACCCCACTCCCGCGGCCGGGGGGCTCAGGGGCCACTTCGGGGGGTGAGCCCTGTCACCCCCAGCTCGGCCACACAGCCTCCGAGCCGGGCGGCAGGGCTCCCCGCGGCAGCTGCTCCTCGGGCTCCCCAAGCCTCAGGAACCCCCGGTACCGAGTGGTGCTGCTGGGTGACCCCGGCGTGGGGAAGACCAGCCTGGTCAACCTCTTCGCCGGCGTCCAGGAGAGGGACCTGCTGGAGCAGCATGGAGGTGGGTGTCTGGTGGGGGGATCTGCGGCAGGGTCACCTGCGGGGCATCCCGTGGCCCCATGATGGGACAAACCCATGTGCGAGGCGGAGAGGAGCCCGGGACCCGGCTGTGTGGGAAGGGCGGCACTGACCGCGTTCTGCTGGTGTCCCGCAGGGGCCGCGTACGAGCGCAGGCTGACCGTGGATGGCGAGGAGACCACGCTGCTGGTGCTGGACATCTGGGAGCCAGAGCAGCGGGTACTGCGGGGCTGGGGGTTGGAGTGAGCTGGGTGAGCCAGGATATGCCTAAGGGACATTTGTATGGGCACAACTGCTGTCTTGAGGCCTCTGAGTGGTTTCAAGGACAATCTGGGGCCCCCCTGTCAATCTCTGGGGTTCACCACTGTGGAGCATGGGATACACACTGAGCAAGACAGGCTGGGGTTACATCTCTGCCCAGCTCTGTACCCACCCTCCCCTGGGCATGGGAGGCTGTTCACTGGTGTGGGTTCTTATATGATAACCCACTTCAAAATGCATGGGAATGGTTTGGGAATGGGGCTGAATGATCCAACTGGGTAAATCCACGAGTTGGTATTGCCAGCCAGAACACTTCAACAGACAGAACCGTGTTCCCAAGAGCCTGGCATAGGGCATTCCTCATGCCCAGAACATGAGGCATCTCCTGGATAGAAATACCAGTGCTGCTGTTGCTGCCTCCCTCCTTCTCTTCATGCCAGGGCCCTGCATTCCTGTAGGTGCCACCAGGCAGTGAGTCCCTGGGAGTGGGGATGGAGTTGGTGCCCAAGCTGTGGACAGGGGTGCAGCACCCACATGCACTGAGGCTGTGTTTGGCACTAACCTGCACTGCCCAGAGATGCCCCAGCACTGTAATACCCCAACAATGGCCCCTTTTCTTCCACTATGGCTTATTCCCACACTGCCCAGCAGCACCCACCACACTGTCCCAGTGAATTCCCAGGGTATTCACCCTCACCTCCCCAAACCAAGCTGAGCCCACAGCCTCAGTTTGTTGTGGATAGAGAGGAAAACTCCCAAACACTCCCCTCTAAATCAAGAGCTTTTAATCTGTATTTAATTAATAGGGTATCACATCTGTTCTCCACAGTGTCGGGGCTGGTGAGATGCGCTGACAGGTCCCATCAGTGCCAAGGTGCTCTGTTGTCTCCTGGCAGTGGTCATGGCCATGGATTGGTGACATCTTGTTCCCCATGTGGTTTCAGGGTGAGGAGAGCCAGCGCCATAGCCACTGCCTGCAGATAGGAAACGCCTACATCATCGTTTACTCTGTCACTGACCGGGACAGCTTCGAGAGCGCCTCAGAGCTGCGCATCCAACTGCGCCGCGCGCGCCAGGCCGAGGACATCCCCATCATCCTGGTGGGCAACAAAACCGACCTGGTGCGGTGCCGTGAGGTGTCCGAGGAAGGTGAGTAGGGGGCAAAGGTTCTGGCTGGTGGAGACCCTTGAGGGGGCTGCATGCCCAGTTGCTTCCCCCACATCTGTCCCCTTGTCCCTGGACGTGCAGCTGCTGTTGTGCATGTGGCAGTGCCTGTCCCATGGCATTGGGGTGTCAGCGGGGTCATGCATCTCTCTCTGCCCTTCCCTTGCAGAGGGCCAGGCCTGCGCCGCTGTCTTTGATTGCAAGTTCATTGAGACATCGGCAGCTCTGCAGCACAACGTGGCCGAGCTCTTCGAGGGGGTGGTGCGGCAGATCCGCCTGCGCCAAGGGGGCAAGAAGTCCCACCTGCACGCCACGCCTGGCCAGAAGCACAAGGAGAGCCTTGCCAGCAGAGCCCGGCACTTCCTTGACAGGCTGGTGACCAGGAACAGCAGCAGAGTGGCCCTCAAAGTCCGTTCCAAGTCCTGCCATGACCTGTCTGTGCTCTGAGAGCCACGGTCCTGTCCCTCCACACACACCGGCTGCGACTCTGCTCTCTGCCAGCAGTGTGGCCAAGTGGCTCTGTGGAGACCTCAGACAGGGCTGGAGTGATGCTGAGGATTTGGAACTGTTTTCACGGGTGCTGAGGGATATGAAGGTGCTCTGGATCCAGCCATTCCCCTCCAGGAGAGGGGATAAGTGGGACCAAGTCCATGGAGTGGAGAATGAGATGGGTACCTGCACTTGGGGTGGTGAGATTTTGGATCACAGCTGCTCCTGCAGAGCCGGAGGGGTGAGTGAGGGGTGGTGGTGCCCCAGAGCAGGGCTGGAGTCTACCAGGAGTGTGGCAGGTCCCGCTCGCAGTGCCTTCCTTTGCAGGGCTGCAGGGACTGGCAAGGGCACAGTGGCATTGTCCATCTTGGACAGCCTGGAGCCTGGCTGGGAAGAGGGGGCAGGGGAGCAGCAGCAGCATCACCTGGCACCCTGACCCTGATGTGCCAGGGTTTTGTGCCATGTCTCACTGGCACCAGTGTTTCTGTGCTCTCTCTGTACTGATGTGATGGGGAAACCCTTGATCTGCAGAATAAACCGCATCAGGGAGGTGCTGTTCTCTTCTGGGTCCTTGCCCTGGAGAGTCACATCCCAGAGCCACATGGTCAGATTGAAACTCTGTTCATTGCCTGTGCCCAGGGCTGACGATCTGCTTCCTGCTCTCGCCAGGCTTTGGTTGGCTCCTCCATTGGCTGGAGTATCTTGGGGCAGGGAGAGCCTCTGTCCAGGGCTTCCTCTGGCCACCCTTGGATCCCCTCTGACCCTAATTCCTCACCCAGTGGTCCAGCATTGTCCCCTGTGAAGCCCCCTGCATTTCCCAGATCTGGGAGAGCCTCTGGGAAGGGCTGAGCTCTGCTGAGCTGCAGGTTTAAAGCCCCTGAGCACTTTTAGAGCCGCAGCCTGGGCAGGGAACAGGGCACTTGGTGGCTTCTGGTGCCCCAGGAAGGGACAGGGAGCTGGAGCCAAGCAGAATGGCACAGCCAGGAAGGGACGTGCTTGGCTGCAGCAAGTAGGGAGTGACCCTGGGCACCCACAGAGGCAGTGCTGAAGCTGTGTGGGCTTTGCCTGTTGTTTTTAGGCTGTGATGCCATCCAGCAGCTGGGACACCGTGGGGAACCTGCTTGGCATCCCGGGCCTGATGCCAGGGAGGATCAGTGGTGCCCTCCTGGCCGGGTCGGGAGTTTCCACTTGCTCTGTGGTCAGACCGTGGGGAACCACTGGCTGTGGCTGGCACAAATGGGACACTGGGATAGGACAGCACCCTGTTCCTATGGGAAACTAGTCTCTCCAGAGGTGCAAATCCCAAGCTTTGCCCTCAGAAACGGGGAGGTGGATGCTCAGATTTTTTTCCATGCTGCTTAGTGCCCATGGCACTGCTGTTCCATCCTTGCTGCTGCTCTCTTCCTCCTGCTCTGCCCTGGAGCTCCCGGTTCACTGATTCCTGGTGCTGCTGGAGGCGATGCTGTGGTTCACACAGCGTCAGCCACACCGGGGTTGGGGGCTGCACCCGAGGGGCTCCCTGCTGCTGCCGGTCCCTCCCGCAGCTGCAGCTGGTGTTTCCCTGTGGCAGGAGACGGGGGAGGGGGGCCACGGGATGGAAAGTTGGCAGTCAGCAGAGAGGGGAGTGGAAAGAATGAGCTCAAACCCAGAAAAATGCGGCCGTGCGGGAGGATGGGAGGAGTGGGAGGAGAGGCCAAGGGGGGCCACGGTGAGGCGCTGGGAAACGGAGCGAGGGTGGAAGGAGGAGGGAGAGTGGAAGGAGGAGGTGCTGGCAGGGGGCCAGGGACTGCCTGTGGCCCCCATCTGGGCCCACTGCTGGAGAAGGTGGTGCCAGATCTCGGGGGTACCAGCTGCTCCAGCGAGTGCTCTCGGGGCTATCCCAGTGCCATCTGCTTCTGGGTGGCCACTGGCACCAGTGCTGTCTGTCCCTGGGTGGCCATTGGTCCCAATGCCATCCATCCCTGGGTGGCCACCAGCCTAGTACAGTCTCCCCCTCATCCCATGGGCTCCCTGGTGCCATCAGCCACGGTGCCCACCACCGTGCTACCACCTCCACAGGACCCTGGGACAGCAGCCCCGGACTCCCGATCTCACTCTGCCCTTTGGGAGGATTCCCAAGCCAGGGTGGGATTTAGAAGGGGGCAGTGACAGGGTCAGGAGCTGTGCTGTGCCAGGCTGGGCCATAGCAGGCAGCAGGGTGGGATGCAGGGCGATATGTGGGCACACTGCCTTCTGCTGCCCATCCTTCTCCGCTCTGGGAACAGCAGCAGCAGGGAGAGGGCAGCATCCCGGGCAGAAGGCCAACCCCGCAGAGAGGGGCTCCCAGGAGGCTTCCCATCTGCCCTCCGCCTGAAACACGGAGCTATGAATCACCCCGCTCCTGAAATAGATTCCCTTTATTTAAAGCATAAAATTTTAAAAAAATGTAAAGACTTGTGTTTTAATCCCTTCTGTGCTCCCATCTCCTGCCCATGGCTCAGATCTAAACTGGGGGCAGCATTGTTTCGCTGAGCTCAAATCTTTACAAATTTTTGCTCCTCAGAAGACTCTTATCCCAGCGAGGAGGACAAGAATTGGTGGCACAGCCGAGCTGCCAGTGGCTTGGAGTATTTGCGAGGAAAACACAAATGTCGGCCAATTATCCAGCAGGGCCCTGGTCCCAGTCCAGAATTTGCTGCGATTTATGAGGCATTTTACAGAGGAGCTGTTTGCTGTGACCACGGGTGGGCTGGGAGCAGTCAGGGGCATTCCCAAGAACAGCGGTGCACCGTTGGAAGTCGGTGAAGGGCAGGAAAAACCAACTCACTTGGGAGGAGCTGCCACCTCCCCAAGCTCCTGCTCCAGAGAAACCGGGAAACCGGGCCCCCAAGATGGCTTGAGGAGCTGGAACAGAGATCACACAGAGTTAAGGGGAATAAAACGGGTATTTATTGAAAGGCCTTCAAAGGCCACACCCTGGCAGTACCAGTGCCACAGTGTGGCCCCTGCCCGGATGGCTCCGGGATGGAAGTAAAAGAGGGTTTGGTCACAAAATCGCACATCTTTATAGACTTCAGTCTATTTGCATACAGGAATCAACCATCCAATTAATAGTCTCAAATTGTAAAGTTTCATCCTCCTCGCCTCCTGGCTGGCCCGCCCTCCTCTTTTCACGTTGTTTATGCTTAGGGACTGAAATTTGAAGAAACTGTCCCTGAATCAATAGCTGGAATCAGACTATTTTGTCTTCATTACCCTAAGCACAACGGAAAAGCATACCCAAACAGAAGAGAAAACTCAGAACTCAAGGCATCGCCCAGCCCGCGGGGTGGTCCTGGGGCCTCCCCTCCTGGAGTAGCGGGGTCGGCCAGCCCCCGGCCGGGCAGGGAGGGCCGAGGAGGGAAGGCCGGGCAGACCCCAGACCGGGCAGGGAGGGCCGAGCAGGGAAGGCCGGGCAGACCCCAGACCGGGCAGGGAAGGTCGGGCAGCCCCCGGTCGGGAAGGGAGGGCCGAGCAGCCCCGGGCCAGGCGGGCGGTGCCGCGCTCTGCCCTTCTCCTGGCAGCGGGGCGGGGCCGGCGTCAGCGCCGCCACGCGTGACGCACTTCCGGCCGGTAGGGGGACGTGTCTGTGCGGACCGCGGTGGGAGCAGCCGCCATGGAGGAGCCCGCGGCGCACAACGGCAGCGCCGCCGGGGCCGCGCCTGGGGCCGGCACCCCCGCCCGCCCGCCCGCCACCCCCGAGGGCATGGCGCTGGCCTACGGCAGCCTCGTCCTCATGGCGCTGCTGCCCATCTTCTTCGGGGCGCTGCGCTCCGTCAGCTGCGCCAAGAGCAAGGTACCCCCGCGGCTCGGGGCAGCCGGGCCTGTAGGCCTCGCCCCTCCCCAAGGGTCCCCCACGGGCGCTCCGCTCCACGGGCAGCTGCATGTCCCTGGCCCCGGCCCTGGGCCTAGAGGCGCGGGGGTCCCCGGGGAAGAGAGCTGGCTTTCCCCGGGCTTCTCCAACCACGGTCTCACCGCCCCGATAAATTCAAGTGCTGCAAAACACAACCGTCCCTTGTCCCTCAAGAAGAGCTGTACTGGGGGGACTCGCTGGCTGTGCCCCGCGGCACTAGGGCTGGTCTGGGGGTGCTCTCCTGCCTGCACACCCTGTTCTGTCTCGGTGTTCCTCCCGCTGTTCTCTGCGTTTCATAGCAGGAATTTAATCCCAGCTGTCGGACTGCTGTAGCTCAGGAGGAAGGACTGTTTTACACAGTCTGATCTATTACTATTTTTAAAATCTCCTTGTGTGCCCTTAAGCCTCACATCAAGAGGTTTCAGATGATTTTGGGGGGCTTCTGGCAGCCCAGGCAAGGAGGGTGTGCTGTGAGCAAAGCCCAGCTGTAATTCAGGGCGAGGTTCTCATCTCTCACTCTGCAGGGAGCAGCAGGAATTTGGGTACCTCTGCTCTGCTGGGCACAGCATGACAACTGCCGTGCCTGGGATAAGCTGCACAAGGGCTTTTGAGGTGCCCTCGATCTGTGCTGGCCGCAGGTGTTTGCCTGAGTGAGATTAGATCTCTGAGCAGCAGCCAGCTAGGCAGGGAGCAGGCAGAAAGCAGACAGCCCTCTGCCTTCTCTGAAAGCTGAAGATCTCCCATGGGAGATGGCTTGAGAAGGGTTGGTTGAGCTGGTGCAAAGATGTCTTAGAAGGGGTTTATAAATCTGAGGCTTTTGAGCATGTCCCAAGAGCAAGGTGAGAGATGAGAAGGTGCTGGAGGGGCACGTCGTGCACAGGGTGATCACAGATGGTGGCACAGATGGGGCTGGCTGGGTGTGAGCGGTGAGGGAGCCCAGCTTCCCTCTGGGCAGGGGAGAGAGGAACAACGCCAGCACAGGATTTTTTCCTTTTCCAAGAGGAGAAAAGCAGTAAATTTTGGCTGCCCTGGGAAGGACAAGTGCAAGGTTTGTGTTTTCCATCTCAGGCTCTGCCTATGACACAGCCTCACCTCCAGATACAACAGGGGCCAGTGTTTGTTTTGTCTCTCTCAAAACCAGTGTGGAGCTGTGCATGCTTTGTCTGTTCGTCACCTGCTCCTCAGGTGTGAAGCCAGAGCAGGGACTGATCCATTCCTATTCTATGCTTCTCTCCCCAGAACTCCTCGGAGATGCCAGAGACCATTACCAGCCGAGATGCTGCTCGCTTTCCCATTGTTGCCAGTTGTACCCTCCTGGGGCTCTACCTCTTCTTTAAAGTGAGTGAGTGACACTGGAGCGAGGCAGGATGTCCTCCTTCCTGGCAAGAGCTCCCATAATGGGGTGACTCTGTTTTTGGCCCTTAGTGTTGGGACAGAAGGTGTGTAAGGCTGCACAGACCGAGCTCTTTGGTGTCACCGGGCAGGAGGACGTCAGTTCTTGCCTGAATTGTCACAGCTTGGGGGAAATCAGAGCCTGTTTGTGCACAGGTTGTTTCTGGAGAGCTGCCAAAGAACAAATAGCCCTGAGCTCTTCCTGCCTCCATGGGCCAGCCTGACGGGGCACAGGCTGGAGCCAGAGGGTGCCAGGGACTCTGAGGGGCGAATGCTGTTGGCTCAGTGTTGTGCTCCATGCTGTGCTCCTGGAGCCATTTCAGCTGCAGGCCTGGGGGAGCCCCTGTGTGATCAGGTGAAGTCTTTCAGATGTTCAGAGCCCACAGGCAGAGTCAGATGACCTGAGTAATGGATGGGAGCTCTCAGCAGCACATGCTTTTGGTGGTGTGGAGAAGATGTCTTGGCCTCAAGCACCTTGGGCTGCCCATGCAGGTCTGACACATGGCTGAGTTCGCAGAGGGGTCTGGAGAGCTGCAGCACGGAGTGGTCCTGTAGGCATGGCAGCTTCCAACTGTGTTATTTTGGGATACCTGCAAGGTGCCAGGTTGCTCCTGGGTGGCCAGGAGATGAGGGTTAAGGTGCAGAGTTGGGAATGGTACAGTTCATTCCGTTCTCTGCCAATGGCTGTGTGCCATGTGCTCTCCTATTCCAGCATCCCCTTTAAAGGAGAGCATAAAGGGCCCCAGCATCCGTCCACACTGGTTTGTAGGGATGTGATTCAGTAAGGGAGTGTGTGACTTGGAAGGCAGGAGTTTTAATAATGCCCTGTTTAATTAGGGCAGGGGTTGCTGCTGCTCCCCTGTGCCTGGGCAACCCCTGGAATTGGTGCTTCTCTCCCTGCTCTGCAGGGGAAGTTCTGGCCTCCTTTCTGCAGCACTGGAGTTATTTTTTGACCTGAGCAGCTCACAGATGCACAAAAGCTCACGGGCCCATTGTGCTTGTTCTTTGAGCACATGGCTATTTCCAACATATTCTCCCTCAGCATGCAGGAATTTGGGTTATTCTAACTATTCTTATCTCCCTGGAGCAGTGACACAGCAGCTGCCAACAGGAGCATGAGGATGGGGAGGATGCTGTGGTAACTAACTCCTATGTGGTTTTGTCTTGCAGATATTCTCTCAAGAGTACATCAATCTTCTGCTTTCCATGTATTTCTTTGTGCTGGGGATCCTAGCCCTGTCCCACACTATCAGGTACGGCACAAGGATGGGTGTTCATTTTATTGGGAAGTTTTTATAGCACCACTGCCTTGCAGCAGAGCCAGGTCTTTGCCCAATCTCTTAGGCTGTTGTCCCTTGGTGGTGGGAACGAAAGCCCTGGGGGCCCTGAGGAGTCAGCACCCTGTACAGCATCACTGGGAGAGCTTGTGGAGGTGTCCGTGGACACCATCATGGGACAAGACCAGTTCACCTAAGGAGCTTCTCTGGCTCAGAATCACAGAATCAGAATAACAAGGATTGAGTCCAGCTTCTGACCCTCCACAAGACAACTCCAAAAATCCTACCATGTTCCTGAGAATGTTTTCCAAACAGTTCTTGAAATCTGGCAGGCTTGGGGCCATGGCCACTTCCCTGGGAAGTCTGTAACAATGCCTAGGCACCCTCTGGGTGAAGAGCCTTTTCCTGATATCCACTTAAACCCCTCTTGGCACAGTCCTTGCTGCTCTGCAGAGGGGAGAGCTCTTCAGCACCCTTACTGGGATGGGTGACACAGCCAGCTGGAGCTCATGGTAATGTCCCTGGCCTCTCGTGGCGATGCATGGCACGAGGTGTTGAAAGCTCAGGCTGTTTCAGTAACTGAAAACGTCAAACTGGTTTCCTGTTTCCTGAGCTCTGGGGCGTTGGGGACCAGATGTTTTTCCTAGACTGGTGCTGGGCAAGGGCTTTGCTCTGCTCCTGGCTCTGCAGCAGAGCCAGTCAGTGGTGGCCCAGCCAGTGCTGGGTACCCAGAGGCTTGCTGGGGGGCATAAGGTGTTTGCTGGGGTATGGAGTGGGTCCTTCTTTCTTGTGGGTGATTCTCTGTTTTCTTGCCCTGGAGTATTTGGAGGATTGTCACATATAGCCAGATCAGATCTCTACAGGATGAGTCGCTGTGGTTCCTGACAGTCTCTGATGGAGCAGATGGCGTTGCCCTGTCTTGGGAGGGGGTGTGGGGCCCCCTCAAATGCAGAGGTGCTGGGCAGCACATCTTGCAGGGTTTCTGTCATAGTTCCCTTCTCTACACCTCTCGTTTCAGCCCCATGATGAACAGATTCTTCCCTGCAAATTTCCCCAACAAACAGTACCAGCTCCTCTTCACCCAGGGCTCCGGGGAGAGCAAGGAGGGTACGTTGGCTCGCCGGACTTTCAGGGGAGCCTGAATGTTTTCTGCCTTTACTGTTCTTTTTTATTTTTGATTTTTTGGTTTTATGACTCTCAGCCCATGGAAACAGCTTTCTTAAAGACTCCCCTCTTGGTCCCCACTGAGCTTCCATAGTCAGCATGAGCCCCAGTAGAACTGGCTGGCACTCTGCCTCTGTGCTACCTCTGGCTGGCAGGGAGACCCCAGAAACACCTCCCAGAGTGCTACAGGGATGGAGCAATGGCCATTGTTAAATGCACAGCCTTTATTTAAGCCCCTTGGAAAGCACAGGTCTGACTGGTTTGTGCTGCCTTATCTGGGCCAGATCTTTGCTCTGGCAGAAGATACTTTGATAAGTATCCTGCCTTGTAGCAGCTTTACTGATAAGGGAGTACTTCTGGTGATACCACCAGGAGTTAACTGGCACAGGAAGAGGGAGAAGATTTGACTCTCTCTGCCTTAGGCAGTGCCTGAATCCAATTTCCTTATTGACAGCAGGACCGTGGATGCTGTCCATGTGCAGAGTCTGGCTGAAGGAGAAGGTCTGACCTTTCCAGGGCCCACTGCTCATTCCCGGGCGGTTTGCACGTGTGTACCACGGGTACAGTCCCCTTGTTTAGGACATGAGCACTGAGCTCTGGGCTTCCCAGCTGTGGAATCACTCATCTCAGCCCTGTGAAGGAAGGGGAGCTGCCCAGCCTGCCCCAAATCTGACTTCTCTGTTTTCTTGCAGAAATAGTGAATTATGAGTTTGACACCAAGGATCTCGTGTGCCTGGCCTTGAGCAGTGTTGTGGGGGTCTGGTACCTGCTGAGAAAGGTAAGTGAGGCACAGCTGGGGACTGGGCTGGATCGGACACAGACTCATTTCCATGCAAGGTGGTTCCATGTACAGCAGGTCCCAGATCTCCTTTTCCTGTCCTTCTCAGCACTGGATTGCCAACAATCTCTTTGGGCTGGCATTCTCTCTCAACGGGGTGGAGCTGCTGCACCTGAACAACGTCAGCACTGGCTGCATCTTGCTTGGGGGCCTCTTCATCTACGATGTGTTCTGGGTAAGCAGGAACATTCTGCAGGCTGTTGGTGGAATCATGTGCCTGGCATTCTGCCTTTCTGGAGGCACCATGCTGGCTGGGCACACACTGGAAGTCAGAATTTTCACTTTCTCAGCCCAGAGGAGTGTGGCAGGGCTGATGACAGAATCCACAGCGGTGGCTCATCAAATGCGTTTTCTTTTATTCTCTGACTCAGAGAGCCCAGGGCTGGCAGGGACCTCATCAGGGCTACTGTGGGGTACTCAGTGTGTGTCATATCCGGTCCTATGTTCCTCACTATGGTCTTCCTAATGCCTGACAGCTGCTGGGTGGGCTGGAGGCTGCTCTGGGGCACACTGAGCCTGCTTGTATGAGCTGTGCCTTGGCTCTGTCATCTGCTGGTTTCTTTAGTGTCCTTCTGTTCTCTTGCATAGAGGACCAGGCCCTGGAATGCCTCCAGTCCCTTTTCCTCACCCAGTGCTGCACCCTTGACGTTTATTTTGAGGTTTTCCTTATTTCTTGCAGTGTATTTGAGCTGCTTTTGTAGAGGAAAGGGGGGTGGGGAAGGCAGGAATGCAGTCGTGTGCTCTACTCCAAGCATGGGAGAATGTTTCTCCTTGTACTGCCCATATTCCCCAGTCCTTCCTGCTGCCTCCACCTTCTGAATCACCATGTTTCCAAATATCTGAGAGCCTTGTATACACTGAGGTCTGTCCAGCAGCTCTGCAGCTGCCTGTGTAATCCCTCATATTTATGCCTGGCTACTGTGAGTTGTTTTGTACTTGGCCAGTGGTGCCCCTGTTTCCCAGGCTCGTTAACAGTCTGGGCTCTGCGGTTTTTTTAGCCTGTGGGCCACTTCCTCCACAGCTCTCAGCTGGAGAGGACTCTGCCTTCTGCCTTAGCACACCTGGTGCTCCAGGCCCTGCTTAGTGTCTTCCCAATGCTTTGGGGACAGTGAGTGTGCCCCTTTGCTCCCCACTTGCTGGCTGTCTCCCACCTCGGCTTCCCCATGGATCAGAGTATTGCTGGAGACTTAGGGAAGGGCTGCCTTGAAGTGGAGGCCCTCGTTCTGTGCCCCTCCGCATGAACTGGTCACTTGGATCTTGGCATGGATTCAGTGAGATCCCAGGAGGGTTTCAAGGAGGAAGGAGATCTTAATGGGTTGATGCTATTGCTCCCACATAGTCTTGGGGGGGGGGGCACGTGATGCTTTTCCCTGATCCCAGTGTCGAGTCCTGTCACTCCATGGCAATGCTGAGAACTTGCTGCATCTTATGGGAGTTAATCTGATGCTCTAAGATTTCCTTCTAATCCAGGCCCCCAGGATCTGGCTGACCCAGTGCAGTGCTAACCAGCACAGCACCTTTGTGCCTGCTGGACTGGAGGCTTGGAGATGGAAAGGTGCAGAGATCAGGGTTGCTGCCCTCAGTGTTTACAGTCCACCCCCCAAATGCTGCCAGTATTTACAGCTGATAGGGCCATGCAAGTAAATGACCTCAGAGCAAACTGCAGCTTATCTGACACTTGCCCCTGTCCCTGCTGGAAGCTCCCAGGCTGGGATACTCTGCTGGCAGCTCCTGTCCTCCAGCTGGGCTTTACATGGAGCTGACTGATTAAGGCTGAACTGAGGCGCAGGACTGGGTGGTGGGCAGCAGCTCTGTCATGTGAGTGCTGTCCCCATACTGCTCTGAGAGCAGGACAGCCATGAAGCAGCCTCCTCCCCCAGTGCCATTGTATGCCTCTTCTCCCAAAATGTGGGCTTGCTTGCAGGGCTCCATCACCCACATTTTGGCAGGTCTTTGGCTATTTTCTGCCACTGAGGCCACTCCTGACCCTGGGTTGAGGCTGTAGCTGAACGTGTGTGTGTGTCCCTGTGCAGCTGAGATCACCTTGGGCTCCTCTGTTCTAGGTCTTTGGCACCAATGTGATGGTGACAGTTGCCAAATCGTTCGAGGCCCCAATAAAACGTGAGTGGATCTTCCCTGTGTGCTGGGGTCCGTTTTGCTGCAAGCCCTGCCCCATGCACTCTCCACCTATGGAGATGGCTCAGGCTGGGATGTGTGCAGGAACATTTCCTGCTAGTGAACCCTCCTCCCTGTCATTGGCCAGCCTCAAGCCAAGGCAGGTCTATGGAAATGGATGATTTGCAGAGCCCTGGTCTGTCTGGGTCACTCTGCACCTTTGGAGTGTGAAATTTCACCTGCTTATAAAAACAGTCCATACCAAATAAACACCATGAAAAAAAAAAAAACCACAGAGCCCCAAAACGGCAGGAGGAGTGAACTGGTGGTGCTGTGGAGCATGCAGTAGCTTGGGTCCTGGAACCCCTTGGTTTCTTGCCCTGATATTGTCCCAGAAAGAACAAGGAAAGCTACAGGGAAGGAGGGGGCTGAGGGCAGGTCCCTTGCCCTGCTCTGGTCCCTGTTTGCCAGGCCCGGTGGAGCTGGGGTCTGCTCAGTTGGGACACTCCCCTCACTGTGCCTCGCTCTGCTCCTCGCAGTGGTTTTCCCTCAGGACCTGCTGGAGAAGGGGCTGGACGCTGACAACTTCGCCATGCTGGGACTGGGAGACATTGTCATTCCAGGTGAGGACAGAAATGAGGATGGGACTGGGGTCTGCTCTGAGGGGACTGTGGGGAGCTGAGCGGGTGCCTGGCTCTGCCGTTGGCCAGGTGGGTCTCTCCCGGTGGTTGGGAGTCTCCCGCATGTCCGGATGCTGTCCCGGTGCTGTGTACCACGAGAGGGCACTGTCACCCCGGGCACGGCACCGAGCAGCGCGGGGCTGTGCTGCCTCCCTCAGCCTGCCCTGCCCCTGCAGCCCCTCGCTGTTCCTCCTCTGCCACTTCCAGCCCCTCATTGTTTCCTTCTCCCTGCAGGGATCTTCATTGCCTTGCTGCTGCGGTTTGATATCAGGTGAGCAGGTGGCAGGGAAGGGTCTCTGACAGGTTGGATCTTGCAGCATATTTGAGCTGCTTTTGTAGAGGGGAAAAAAGAGAAGGGGGGAGCCAGGAGTGCAGTCACGTGCTCTCTACTGGAGCTGGGTGTGGGGACACACCAGAGGGTGTAAGGAAAAGCTCTTGGAAGAGGGGACTGGCTCTGTGGGTATGTCCTGAGCACTAGGGGCAAGTGGTTGAATTTTAGCATAGGTAGGACAGGCAGCATAGGGATGGGGATCAGGGCAGCAGCACATTGCAGCCCCATAAAGCCTCACCAGCTCCATGGAACCAAGCAGTGAGAGAAGCAGTGACAGCGTGGGAAAGAGCTGGGGTGCTGCCCCTGGGAAGTGCTCGCATGGATGCAAGTCGGTGCCTGGCAGTGCTGGCTGCCTCCAGGTTGCCACTGACATTGGAGGAAGCAGCTCCTTCCCACATAGGGAAGCTGCACCTACAGCTGGGCTGCAGCAGTTGCCCCACACTGAAAGGCTCCTGGAAATGGGTTGCTCTGTGACTGCAGTGGTGTGGCCCCACTCCCACTACTCTTGCACAGACTCTTCAGTCTGTGCCAGCTCTTCCAGGTGTTACCACCCACATCCTGCCTGCACCTGCTGGGAATCCCAGTTCCTGCAGCCCGCCCTGTGATAAAATAGCAACTTCTGAGAACCAGGGACTGGCCCATCTCCACCAATACAATGGGACCTTCTCCCTGGGTCTCAGCCCCAATTCCTGCCTTCCCAGTTGCCATCCAGCAGCAGGATCACTTGCCTTCTTCCCTTCTCCAGCCCCTCACCTGGGTATTACTGCCTTCAGTCCCACACTGCTCCTGCAGCACCAGGGGCTGCACAGGCAGAGCATTGCTCCCCACATGCCACTGGTGGCATATGGCTAAGAGTACCAGGCCAATTCCATTTTGGCCACTGACATTCCAGACCGGAGATCATTGAGCTCTTCCCTTTCCCTACAGCCTGAAGAAGAACACGCACACGTATTTCTATACCAGCTTTGTGGCCTACATCTTTGGGCTGGGCCTCACCATATTCATCATGCACATCTTCAAGCATGCCCAGGTGAGCTCCACCCTGCTTCCTCCTGTGGATGCACATCCAAGTGGGTCAGGCCATCTTGGCCACGAAGTTTGTGCTTCCTGCCAGGAAAAAGTAGATTTATTCCTTCTCTTGGCTTTGATTTTCCAGTGCCTGCCTGTACCTTTCTCTGCCCAAAGCTCCTGTGCCCAGCTGGAGCAGAGACCTGCTTGGGGCAAGGCTCCTTGTTTCCAACAACAGCCCCTCAGACAGGGGCCCTATGTTTCTTGGCTCTTTGGAACCAAGCTGCTCTGAGCACCCACTGGCTGTGCTGCTGCAGGGGGCACTGGGAGCCCATACACTGTGCTCTGCACAAGAGCTCTCAGTATGTTCATGGCCCACTGAGACCTCACAGTGAAGATTTTCACAGAATCCCAGAATGGTTTGGGAAGGAGACCATCCTGTTTCAATTCCCCTGCCATGGGCAGAGACACCAACCACTAGACCAGTCTGCTTCACGCCCTGTTCCAACCTGGTCTTGAACGCTTCCAGGGATTGAACATCCACAGCTTCCCTGGGCAGCTTGTGACAGAATCTCACCACCTTCACAGGAAAGAATTTACTCCTCATACCTGATGTAGCTTCATGCTGCTGCAGCACTCACTCACTCTTGAAGCTGCTTTTTTGGGTGTTAACTCCCTGTATGACAGATACCATGGGTGCAGAGGGGACAAGGCCACGAGCTTGCCTTGCACTCTTCCCTCAGGGTGATTTATGGTTTGGTTTAACAGTTGTTTTTCTTCCCCACAGCCTGCGCTGCTGTACCTGGTCCCCGCCTGCATTGGATTCCCACTTCTCGTGGCCTTGGCAAAGGGAGAAGTAACCGAAATGTTCAGGTGAGCCTCAGCTGGCGATGGAGCTGTTTTGCCGGCGGCACTGGAGCCCGTGAAGCGTGCAGATGTTCCCACGCCCGGGCACAGCTGGAGGGACGGGTTCATCTGGGCATGCTCTGGGTGTGCGCCGGTGCGTGCGTGGGTGGGTCTGTGTTTGTACATGCCGGGCCTGGCTCCAGCCCCTCCCGGGAGCTGGGTGGGAGCTGTGCTTTGCTACCAGCAGGCAGCACCTGGTGTTGCTTTACGCCCCAGTGACAGGCTCTTCCCATGCGCTGGCAGGCAGGGGAGGGTGGGACTGCACACCTGGTGTGGAGATACTTGGTCATTGTGTCCCAGGGCCTGTGGGTGGGGAAAAATGGAGCCAGAGCTGGCTGTGAGAGCAGCCAAGGCTGGTTCAAGCACATCCTGACGTCCCCACTTGGGCAAAGTCTCCTGGTTTGCAGCAGTCTCCCTGCCCCAGAGGCTGTGGGTACAGAGGAAGGGGGACTAGGCTCTTGTGCTCAGCTGTTCTTGGAGCCTGTCCAGGCTGTCGGTGGGCAGCTCTGGCCTCCTGCCTGAGAGCTGTTTCTCTGTCATGCTTGAGACGTGGTGGTGGCTCAGCACAGTAACAAAGGTTGAAGCAGAGGAGGGAAGGGAACATCCTAAAGCAGGGTTGTGTACCCTCCAGCCTCTCCACTGCCCCAGCCCAGGGAGCGTTCCTGAGCTCCCAGCCTGCTCAGAGGGAAACTGGGCGCAACGGGAAGCCAGCTGTCCTCCCTCCTCCCTCCCTCCCCTCCCCTGGGAGATGCAGGTATGCATGTTCCCAGCGGCTCTCAGCTGGGCCGTCCCCAGCCCTGCCGCACCTGCCCCTCCTTTGATGTTTGCTTCTGACAATTGCTGCTGCAGGCACTGAGTGTCCTGGGATCGTCCTTCCTGTGCACCTGGGATCCTGCAGCCGCTTTCCCCAGTGCTGTGACTCACCAGCTGACAGCAGCAGCACCTCCTGCCAGGAAACTGGGGAGAGATGAGCTGTGAGATCGGGTCCACTGAGCAGCAAGGAGCGCAGGGAGCCTGGCAGCCTGGAGTTAGTGCCCTCCCATAGCAATAGCACAAGCTGCTCCAGCAGCAAAGTGTTGCCAGGGCAAGGGCAGGATGCTGGAGGATTGCAAACCTGATGGCCCCTGGGGGCCAGACCTCCCTTGAAGTGGCTCAGTTGCAGGCAGAGGAAGTGGGATTCAGAGGGACTGATGCCTGGAGGGCAGTGGCTCCCACCACAGAATCCCACCAGGTGTAGCTCTGCTGTGCTGCTTTGGTACGCCCTGATCCCCCCTGGAGCTGGCAGTTCCTGTGGTCTTTGCCTGCACATGGTGTCTCACAGCAGTGAGGATCTGCAGGCAGGGTGGGAATGAGCAGATCTGTGCTGCAGGCCCAGGGAAGGGGTGCTGGTGGAGCAAAGAATGATGACACTGGGATCAGCTCTGTGCCTCTCAGCCTTGCCAAACTTCCCTAGGCTAGGCAGGAAGCTCCACTCTGCCTCTCTCAGCAGTGGGAACCCATCCTGCTGTGGGCACGCTGTCCTTGAGCAGCAGGACATGGTCTGCTGCATCTCTCTGTCACCTGCCCAGCCCCTGGGCTGCTCCACTGCCACCTTTCCACTGCCCAGGCTTGCTCTCCCTAGGTTCTGGCTGTCTGGCTCTGCTCATGCCAGCGGGAGCTGCCTCATCCCCGAGTTTCAGTGCTCAGTGCTGCAGCCCTGTCCTGCTTTTCCATGCTGCAGCCCTGTCCTGGAGTCTGCAGGCAAGGAGAGGTCAGCGGGTGCGAGCAGGTGAAGGGGGATGCCAGACTTCCTGCGCAGGGTGGTGCGTTCTCCGTGCTCTCACTCCAAAACTCTTCTGCTTTTTCTCTCTCTACCCCCCCCCTTCTTTCTGTCCTTGTCTTTCCCTTCCTGCTTCCTCTCTCTCCTGCAGCTATGAATCCTCTGCTGAAATCTTGCCTCACACACCAAGACTTACCCACTTCCCCACGGTGTCTGGCTCGCCGGCCAGCCTGGCTGATTCCATGCAGCAGAAACTGTCCTGTCCCCGCCGACGCCGGCAGCAGAGCCCTAGTGCCATGTAGCCACTGCCGCCGGGGCCCCCTGTCTGTCGTTCTGGCCAGGTAGGGGCAGGTCCTGGCTCTCCCTGGCCCAAGCCCTCCCTGTTCCCAGCTCTCCTTACTCCATGGGCAGAGGCTGGAGCTGTTGCTGCACTGCTGTGGGCCAGCTTCTCTCCCATTCTGAGAGAGGAGAGTGGGAAGGGCAAGAAGATTTGATATTCCAGACCTTGTCCTTTCTGCTTAGAGCAGCAATCCCATTTCCTTAGCCAGAGCCCTGGGGCCACTGCTGGAGGGGGTTTGCAGCCAGAGGAGTGAGACCCTGGGAGGGAACACTGCTGTTGGTCTTGCTGCAGTTCCCTTGTTAACCAGCCCTGCTGGCACCAGTTCTCAGCCAAGGAAAGCATGTGTTATCCAGGATATCCAGTAGTGCTCTTGGGAACAAGGACAGATGCCTGGGCACAGAGCTGGCCCCTGGCTGGGTCCACCCTGTCCTTGGACATGACAGGAGGGGATGCATTCCTCATCTCCCTGCCTGAGCTCTGCCCCATAGGGCTTCCTGGGGGCTGATGGCTGGAGCCCACCTTGTCCTCAACAACATTAGGGCAGAACCCAAGTCCACAGGCTAGGCTGTCCCCATGTGGCACAGGGCTCTGTCCCCAGGGAGGAGCTGGCCCCACTCATGTCTATCTTGTCCCCAGCTATGAGGAGAGCTCAACCCCCAAGGAGGCACCAGGGGCTTCCAAAGAAGAGCCAACAGAAGCCTCCAAGAAGGAGAAGTGACCTTGCCCATGGGCCATGCCCGGTGCTGCTGGGCTGGGGCCCTTCAAGACCCTCTGCAAGTGACAGACGACGAAACAATTGTGCAAGAGCATCGTGTTGTGTGTGTTGGATCAGCCACCCAGGTGGGGTATCAATGTATGCTGGTTTTTAAATTTTGTATTGTGCATTTGCTTTCTCTCATATTAAACCATATTGAAGGAAGGAGTGCTGGTGTAGCCATGCCCCTGCTCAGCCACCCAGCCAGCACTGGGATTGGCATCCAGCTCACCCGCCTTCTCCCACTGGGGCTGGTGGCCATTGTCTGGCTGTTTCCAAGTGACCAAGTGACTGTCCCCTTCCCCCTCCCACTTCTCTGGCACTGGGCCTTCCCCCAGCCTGGCCCCTGCTCTGCAATACCCAGATTTAGGGCCAGAGTCACTGAGCACTGAGTGGGTTCAAGCCAGGGTCTAGCCTCAGAGAAGGATGGCTGAGCAGGGATTGGGATGCAGGAACCCCACAGGGTGGGGACGTGCTCTGCCACAGCAGCTGAGGCTAACACCCCATGGCCTGGGGGAACCGAAATGGGAGGAGTAGGGCTGAGTGTCCCCAAACCCAGCCCTGGAGCAGGGTGAGGACAGCATGGATTGTCCCCCTTCCTTGCAGGGAGCTGGGCACCATCCTGCACCCCTTGGGGCTGGGATGGGCAGAGGATGCTGGTGCAGGCATGGGAGCTGAAGAGGCTGCAGGCGGGGGCAGCTCCAGCATCCATCTCAGCTTCCACTGGGACCAGCTGCCCTGTGTCCCGCAGCACTGGCAGTGTCCTCCCTACCCCTCCTGGGGGCCCACATGTGGAGGATCCTGCATCCCTTTGGCCATGCCCACTGCCAGAATAAATAGAAAATGTTTGCTGGCTTGGCAGCTCCTCCACAAAAGCCGTATTGAACCATTATTCCCTGCGCCGGCTGCGAGCACTAAAAGTGGCGCCTCGCGTTCTGCCATCTAATGACCCTTCGCAGGCTCCTACAGATGTTTTCTATGACTTACAGCTCCTTTTCCAACAGCCCTGTCCGCAAAAACAAGAGGGGCCACTTTAATTCCAATTAAATACCTCCAGCTAAGCAAACAGTGTGCAGCAGGGTCCGGGTACAGTGCAGCCGCCAGGCCCAGCCTACCGAGTCACTGAGTCTAGACTCCAGATGTGATTTCACCAGCCTCCAGTGTTCCGTGGAAAAGGACTTTGGCTCTGCTGTGGGGTGCAGGACCCTACCCCGAGTCAGGACCCCTCTCCCCAGCCTGGTGTGTCCCTTGGTGTGCATTCTGGGAAGCTCTGCATCCTCCCTGGCTTCGGGTGGTAGGAGCTGCATCCCCATGCGGCCTCCAGAGGCCCCAGAACTGCAGGAGCAGGCTGGGGGCTCACAGATGGGGATCAGCATCACCCTCCTGTGTCCTTGCTGCCCTGCAGAGCTCCGCGCAGCTCCTGCCTGCTGTAGGTGTGGTGGAAGCGTGGCTGGGAGCTTTCCCAGGGCTGCAGGGAGCGGAAGGCCTGGGAAGGGGAGAGCAGGGTCACCCCTCACCCTGCCTGGCCGATAAGGCAGGGCTGGCCAGGAGGAAGGAAGTGTGTTGGGCTCTGCAAGGAGCCGCCAGTGGAGCCGGCACTTCAGCGCTCCCCGGTCTGCACTCGGCTCCTGCACCTGGGCCTGTGGCACCTCCGGTCCCAGCGGGGCCGAGGCCACACGGCTCCACTGTGTCTGGGCCACTGCTGGGCCACTTTCCCCTCTCGGCAGGGTCCCTCCGGCTCAGTGGGGGGCTGCGGAAGCATTGATGTGCTGACTCCGGCAGGAACCCTCTGTCCACTTAACTGCACCTAGCTAGGGCAGGGGCCAAAGCTGCCTGTTCTGCTGCCAGTAGGTGTGGGGTTTGGGATGATCCTCACCCACCCACTGCCCCATGGCACCTCATGGCAGTGGGGTTGATGCCCGTTGGTCAAGAGAGCTCCTGCGCACATGCCCCTCGTGCCAAGCTCCCACCAGGAATTGCAGTGGGTTGGGGTGGGATGGGATGGTCTGAGCTGAGGGTGCACAGGATGGAAACGCCGGGCAAGGGGAAGGTGGTTTCATGTTTGTAGAGTGCTGGGGCCTGGGGTGAGTGGCTCTGTCTCTAGAGCCCTGTGGAGCCTCCCCACCACAGCAAGGGTGCAGCTGGGTGATGATGGGTCCTGGGTGCTGCAGTTGCACCTCATGTTTTACCATGCAGGGTGGGGCATGCTTTGCTGTGATGGTGGGTGCTGGTGATGAGCGCTGGGGTCCCAGGGAGTGGTGGGTGCTGGTGGTGAGAGCTGGGGTCCAGTGTGATGATGGGTACTGGCAGTGGCGCCCGGCCGGCGGCTGTGAGCAGGGAAAGGAAGCAGCCCAAGGCAGCCCCAGCCCTGGCCGGCCAGCGAGGAGGGGCAGGAAGCTGGAATAAATCCCAGGAAGGGCTGCCTGGCTCCAGCTGGTCTGGGCTGCAGCGGATGGAAGCTGGGAACGGGAAGGGAGAAGGCGGGAGGGGAATGCGCAAGGGCTTTCTCAGGCCTCGGCCCCGCTCCAGGCTGTGCCGGCAGCCCCGGCACATCTGCAACCCTGGCTCAGCACTGTCATGCGGACATGGGGGGTGGAGGCTCTGTGTAGCCTCAGGGGTGACCTGCGGATGGCACCGGGAGAGGGGATCTGGATGGAGCCCAGCCCCAGCCAGGGCAGGAGCAGCCCGAGTTTGGGGTCCTGATCACTGATGGAGACCCAGCTTGACCTGCGGTGTCCGTGCTGCCTTCCAGCCCTGCATGCCGGAATGCGGGGCCGGGTGCTGCTGGTTCTGGGGTGCCGGTTGCACCCCGTCCCCCCATCACAGCAGCACAGGCCCCTCAGCGGCCTGGCGTGGCCGTGCCCTGTGTGGTCCCTGTGGGGCGGGGGCGGCCGGGGGCTTTGATGTGCTCGGCTGCCGGGCAACCCCTGCTCAGCGCAAAGCAGCCGCCCCCCGGCTGCCCCCCCGGCCGGGCTGAGCCCCGCCAGCACCATATGGCCGAGGCTGCTGTTACCGCGCCGCGCGCCCCGTTCCCAGAATTGAGATGGAAATGAAGCTCTGTGTTCTGCCGGACAACACTGCTGCGCCGGCCGGCACGCCGTGCCAGGCCGGGACCCCTCGGCCAGCTGTGGCCAAGGCAGTGTCCCCGTGCCACACTGGCAGCCCTGACCCCAACACCCCATCCCGAGCACCCCAACTTGCAGAGGGATGGGGTGAGGGTGTCCTGCTCTCGGGGGCATCCCATGGGCTGAGACAACTGGAATGGCTGTGCCAGGGCGGCTGTGCCACGTATACCACGACACCCAGCACGGCCACGAAATCCGTCCACGTCCCGACGTCGCTCGGGGTGGCCGGTGGCAGGGGCGCGGGGTCCAGCTCGTCATGGCATTGTTGGCGGCGCAGCTGGCGGTGGCGGCGGCCGGCCGGCGGCCCTGAAAGACATTCCTGTGCACAATGTCCCCGGCCTCCCGCCGCGGCCCGGCCACTGCCGCCAGATGGGGGCTAATTAGCAGCTTTGAGAGCCGCGGTGGGAACCGGGCAGCACCGGGCCCTCCGCCGAGCCCTGAATGGAGGGGGCGACCCCAGCGCCGTGCCCACCCTGGGAACCGCCACCGCACCGGGCTGGGGGACACGGAGGAGGGACAGAGGGAGGTACAGGGGGATCCAGCTCACCCCAGCCAAGCTGGCAGGGTTGGAGTTCATCTGTGCTTTCCAGGATTGCTGCCCTCCCCAGAAGGGAACCAAGAGGAGGAGGCTTTCAGCTCCCTGAATGCCAGGAGACGTGCAGCAGGGTCACAGCCAAAAAGGGCTGGGAGAGCTGCGCTGGCACTTGGGTACAAGTTGGTGTGCAAGGCAGGGTGTATGTGTGCATGAGCGTGCATGTGTGTACACGTGTGTGTACCTGTATGTGTGTCTACCCATGTGTGCCTCTGTTGTGTGCGTGTACTTGTGGCTGTGTTTGCGCTCCACAGGTTTGTGTATGCGTGTGAATCCTCCTATGCACATATTCGGGTATGTCCCACACACATCTGTGTGTGCAAGCACGTGTGTGTCCATGCCTTTGTGTGCGCACACCCTGCGTGTCTGTGTCTGTACACAAACCGGGGAGTGTCTGAGGCTGCAGCTTTCCCTGCCTCCCTCCCTTCCCACACCATTCAGTGCTGCTCGGGGTGTGCCGGGGTCTAGCTCGGGGCCCTCCCCGGGCGCTGCCTGCCCTCCCCGCAGGTGCGGGGTAATTAGCACTAACGCTAATTACAGCCCGGACCAGAAACCCTTCGGGTAAGACCCGGGTGCCTCGCACAGTGGCGGGACCTCCACCAGTTTCCTCCGCGGCAGGACCGTGCTCGCAGCCCAATCTCCGCGCCCCCCACGCCCCCAGCGCTCGATCCCTCTGCCCGTCCCTCTCGTGGACCCGAACTTGGCGACCGCCGCCCCGGCAGCCGCCACCGAGCAGCTCTGCGGAGGTTTGAGCCCTGGAGGAGGGGGAAAATGGGGAACTCCGAACTTAGGGCCTGTGGGGATGCCCGGTGCCCCCGTGTCCCCGTGAGGGTGCAGATGTCCCCCGGGGGTCCCTGTGCCTCCCGTAATATCCCGGTGCCCCCGTATCCACGTGAGGATGCCGGTGTCTCCGCGGGAGTGCCGGTGTCCCCGTGGGGGCCGCGATGTCTCCGTGGGGGTCCCGGTGCCCCCCGCAGGGGCTGCAGGTGTGTGTCCCCCGCCCCGCCCTCGTCGCCATGGGCACCGCCCGCCCGGCGCCGCTCTGACA
Organism: Oenanthe melanoleuca; assembly: GCF_029582105.1. Classification (NCBI taxonomy): domain Eukaryota; kingdom Metazoa; phylum Chordata; class Aves; order Passeriformes; family Muscicapidae; genus Oenanthe; species Oenanthe melanoleuca. The sequence continues at coordinate 7,202,574 of NC_079353.1, forward strand.
GCGCGCGGAGTTTTATGAATGGGTGACGTCACGACCCTGGCGTCTCACGGTCTGAGCCGCCGCGGAGTCGGGAGGGGCGCGGGGAGTGCGGGGGGCCCGGGGGCCTGAAGGGCTCAAGGGGCGAGCGGGGCTGCGCGGAGCCCGACACAGGGAGGTCGCGGGCCAAGCGGGCGCAAATTGCGGAGCAGGGTGGGCGCTCCGCACCCCTGTACCCTCCGCACCGCCGGTGTCCCTGCACCGCAGCCCGTCATGGCTCTCTCCCCGCCATTGCCCCTTTAAGACGCTGCCCTTCGGGGCGCATGAATGGAGTGGGCGGGGCTGTGTCCATCCTTTCTGCACTGCCATTGGCCGAGTGTTCCGTGCGGCCCCGCCCACCCGGCGGCGGCGCTCTATAAGTAGCGCGGCGGGGCGCGGGCTCCTTGTCCGCCCGCTGCGTCCCCGTTGTGTTCGTGTCGCTCGCCGCCCCTCGCCATGAAGGTCGCCGCTGTCGCTTCTTCGCCGCTGCCCGCGGGCGCCGGCGGCCCGCTGAAGGCCGTGCGGCCCGGGGAGGCCGCCCGCTGCGGGCCGGGCCCGGGAGTGTCTCCGGTGGCGGCGGAGCAGGCGGCCGCCGCGCTGCTGTACGATATGAAGGGCTGCTACTCGCGGCTACGGGCGCTGGTGCCGACGCTGCCGCGGCACCGGCGGGTCTCCAAGGTGGAGCTGCTGCAGCACGTTATCGACTACATCTGGGACCTGCAGCTGGAGCTGCAGTGCGGCCCCCCCCGCCCCGCCGCTGCTGGGGATTCCCCCGAGGTGAGTGCGGACCCCACGGCACCGGCTCAGACCCGCGCTCCTGACGGGTTCCTTGGAATCTCCTTCCCCCGATCTGCACCGCGGCCTCTCCTTCTCGGAGATGTCCCTTCTTCCTGCCCCCTTTCCATCCCCTTCCACTCCGGCACACTCCTGGCAGCTATTGACCGGCCACTTCGTGTCCCTTTCCCGCAGGCTCCGTGCATTCCCGCTGCCGATCGGATCCTCTGCCGCTGAGATCGCTCTGAACCCTCCACGGACATCATCCCCGGGATCCGGGTCCCACCACGAACGTCGTCCCTGGGACCCCGTCCCTGAGCACCGCGGCTCATTTGCATCCCTGGCTCCCCGTCGGGGGTCCCCCCGCAGCCTGGGCAGGGGGTGCTGTGGGCCGGATCCTTCCTTCTCAGATTGCTGAGAGCATTCCCCGTATTGTATATTACAATGATGCTGGAGAATATTGTTCTACAATAGCTGGAGTTTTGTTATTAAACAAGCCCTGATGACCACGCGTGCATTTTTTTCCTGCCCTTCACACCCCCTCTCCTGAGTTTTGGATGCCCTATCAAACGGGGGGCAATTTGTGCAGACCACTGTGGGCTGGGTGGGTGTGCTGACGCATACAGGGTCTGGGACCCTGTGGTAGCCCTAGGGAAGGGGTTTCTCACGGGCTGGTCCAAATTCCCTCTGTCCTAGTATTGTGTCCCAGCACTGCCCCCACAGAGAACTTCTTCAGTGGTTCCCGTGGGATTTCACTCCCTCTCTCACTCCCTGGGCTCAGACATGTGGTGTTGAGGGTCAGACATAGGAGGAAAGATTGTTTGCGCCCTATCTTCTGTGGTGGGATGATGCAGCAGTGTGGCAGTTCAAATTGCAGTTGCTAGACTAGCACATTGCAGCCACACAGCAGCACTGGTCTGCATCTCCCCCTGATCAGGCACCTTGATGGGATGACACAGAGGGTACAGTGCTATCAGCCAGGTGTGGGGTTCTGTGCCCAGATGGGAGTGTGGTTTCCCCATCTCTCTGGACAGTGGTGTGTTCGCAGCCTGGAATTCCCTTCACTTCCCTTCCCAGCTGGGCGTCCTGCACCCAGCAGCCTTCCTGAGGCTCCCACAATTGTTGCTGTGTCAGGACTGGGGGATTACAGGGGTGATGATGCAAGGATTGATCCCTTTACAGGGGAAAGCAGATACAAGTCCTGGGGTGCTTCTCTCTGTGGCCCCGCCCCTGTGGTTCCTGCTCTTCCTGGTGCAACCCCTCTCTGTGGGGACAGCCAACCTACTGGGACAAGGAAATTGCATCAGGGATTGTGCAACCCCCAGGGCTGGGGGTGCCCCGGGCAGCTGCCCTGACCTGAGTTTCCCTCTGACTCACGAACACCCCAAGGACCTCACAGCCTCCTGTTCCAGATCTGTTCAGACCTTCCTATGGGCCTGGGAGGGGAAAATTGAGGTGCCTGGCGGGGTTCTTGTTGCTTTGGTGGGACCCTTTAGGTGCCCCTCCTCCCCAGGGTCCTGCAGCCCAGGGATTTGGGGCTGGAATGCATTGACCAGCCCTGGGCACAAGTGTGTGCTTTGTGTGTGTTTGCGTGCTCACCAGCACGGTCACAGCTGCGAATGTACCCGGTGTGTCCATCCCTGCGCGTGCCACCCGTGCTTTCCCAGCCCAGCAGATCCCCTGGCAGGGCATGTGTAGGGGGCAGGTGACTTGGGGTATCAGGACGCTGCCAGACACAGCAGCAGGGGATACCCACTGGGGTGGGGGCTCTGGGTCTCTGTAGACGAACTTGTCCATCATTGGATGGGTTCCCTCCATCACCCCCAGCTCCTCTTTATCGTCCCCACTGGTGTCTCCTCCACCGCCCGCCTCCCTCCCAGTCCCGGAGCACGGACGGGGCGGTGGGTCCCTCTCCCGGTGCCCGCTCGCACTGCACGGCCAGTCCTGGACTAACTCGGACAGAGGGAACCGGGGCCGGGGGGCTTTGCTCGGGCCGGGGGCTCTTCTCGGGCCGGGGGCGGCGCGGGAGGCGCTGGGGCTCTTCCCGTGCCGTGTTCCCGGTGCTGTCCTTACCTGTTCATTTCCGCCTGGTGTGGAAGGTGGGGAGAGAGGCTCCGTGTGTGTCCCCACGTCTTTGCCTGAGCCCTGTCCGAGCCCTGTGAGCCCCACGGCCGAGCCCTGGCGATGCAGCCCTGGCCGTCACCCCCTCCCAGGGGACGCGGGGTGGCCACCGGGTACCTGGCCCAGTATTGCTGGAGAAGGCACTGAGGGAGCCTGGAGCGGGGCTGGCAGGGCTGGGCCGCCCGCACTTGTCGAGATGCCGGATGCGGCGGCACCAGGATGCACCGGAGAGCCTCAGGGAGCGCCCAGCCCCCGGGCACCTGCGCCTCAACCGGTCCCTCGGTGTTTTCGTGGGACCTGATTCATCCCGGAAGGGATTAGGGACGGGGGAAATGGGTGACGTTGTGGTGTGACCAGGATCCGAGATGGACACTGGCGTCAGAGCTGGTCCCTGCTGCTCAGTGCCACGTTCAGTCCCAGGGACCCGGAGGACAGGGACCCATGGCAGGACCTGCGGCCCCCGTGGTGTGGGGCACTGCACCCACCTGGCACGGTGAGTACTGGTGCAGGGTAGAGGCACCCTGGGATAGAGGGGCTGTGGTGGGCATTGGGCTGGGGGGTCACTGCTGGGGGCTCCAGCCACCACTGCAGCCATGGCTGGTGGCACTGGGTGTCCCTGGCCAGTGGTCAGCTGCTTTCAAGGCCTCTATAAGGTACATTATGTGGGGCTGTGGTCCCTCTGCTGAGGTTGCCCATGGGCTCTGTATACCCCTGTGGTGCTGAGATGAGGCCCTGGCCCTCTTAGACCTCTAGGTCTGCCAGGCTGGATCCAGGAGGGCAGCTGGACCCCTGTCATCTGTAGCCCATGGCACTGGAGGTGCTCACCCTGGCTAGGGGACAGTCCCAGGGGTCTGGCAGTGCACAGGTTTGGCTCCTTCCCCACGACTGGGGTTTTTCAGAAAGAATTGCACAGTTCTGCTCTCGCTCTGTCTGTACCAACATTTCCATCACTTTCCATGACAGGGGCTGAGCCCACACCCTGGACACCTTGATCCCTACTGAAATTTAGGTAACCCTACATGGGTTTCCCAGAGCCCTTCCCAAAGTGGGAACAGGTGCTGCTCCCTGGTGCCAATGTGTCGAGCCCTATTTGCCGTGGTGCAGGCCCCCTGCCACAGGACCTGCTCACTGTGTCCCGCACTCCTCCATTGCTCCCAGGCAGGGCACAGCTGAAGCTCTTTGTGACCTTGGCTCAGCTGGGTCTCTGTGTGTCCCCATTTGCTGGTCCTGTGCTGCTGTGGGGAGCCCCAGCTGGTGTTCCTGGCTTGTGTGTACCCCCAGAGTGGGGGGCTGGCAGGGGGAGGCGTGGGACCCTGCATTCCCCCACTCCCACGATGGGAACGAGTGCGGAACAATGGGGGATCCGGCTTCCCCTTTGAGTCAAGTGTTGGGCAAGGCTGGGATTTCAGTGGCCAGAGCACTGTCGTGTCCCCATGTGTGCTGCTGATGTCACCAGGGGCTCCCTGTCCCTGATATAAGTCCTGGCTGTGCTGGTGCCCAGCAAGGGGGTCTCTCACCAGCTGTGTGTGTATCCTTCAGACATGTCCTCTGCTCCAGCTTCCAGGTCCTGGGACCAGCCTCAAGGTACTGTATGGCTCTGCCTCTTGCTCCTGCTGCCCATCTGTGTCTCTGCCACTGTCACCAACCCCACCAATCCGGGAATCAAGGCCTGGCTGACCCAGAGGACACTGGAGTTTGGTGAGTCTGTGCTCCTGAGTAGGCAGGGGTGGGGGGAAGCCAGTGGGGAATGATGCCCAGACTGCTAAGGATAGAGAATGAGGGGAACCAGTGGGCATCCCCAGGAATGATGCCAAGTCTTCTGGGAATGGGGGGGTGGAAGGACCATCCTGGACCTGGCTGCTCACTCTCCTGACACCCCAAGTACCCCAGCCCCTTCCTTGGTGTCACCCCAAATTCCCACTTTGCCCCAGGCCGGCGCTTTGGGCTGGAGCTGCTCCAGTCAATGCTGCAGAAGGAGCATGAGCTGAACCTGACAGGTTCCTACAACACCCCACTCCTGGGAACTCTCACCTACACTGTGCCACGGTAAGAGCCACCTGTAGGGTTCTTGTCCCTGTCCCCATCCCTGCCTGTGCCACAGCTGCGAGCACAACTTGCCTGTGCTGTGCAGGATTCACATCCACGAGCTGCAGATGAATGAATCCACACTGGACTTTGCTGAGGACGTGGGGGTGAGGCTGAAGGTGCAGCGCGCCCGAATCCAGCTCAGCGCCGACTGGGCAGCCCAGCTGGGCCCCATGTGAGTCCTCATGGGGACAGAGACAGGATTCAGGGTGGCTCAATGTCATCGCTGTCCCTGTGCTCACCCACTCTGTCCCCAGCCAGGACAGCGGCTCTGTGCAGCTCCGCATGCAGGACCTGGCGGTGGCAGCGGTATTGGGGGTGAGTGAGGATGGCAGTGGCCACCCCACAGTTTGGAGCGCTGGCTGTGACACCCACGGCACTGACCTGCACATGGAGTTTCACCGTGGGTACAGGTGATGCCAAACCCCCTGCTCTGTCCTGTCCCTGGCATGCAAGGACTACTGGTGCCCCAGCCATGGTGGTGGGCTGGGGGAGGCTGGGTAGATGCCACGAGGGGATCTGAGCACCCCACTCTGCCTTACAGCTGGCTCTACAACCTGCTGGCACCTCTGCTTCAGAGAACGCTGCGGCAGCGGCTGAACAAGGAGGTGGGTGCTCAGCCCCTGTATCCTGGGATGTCGGTGTCCCTGTCCCCCCCAGCCCAGTGAGAGGCTTGAAGACCCTCATCCCTGGGCTCACTGACACCCTGCTCTGCTTCCAGCTCTGCCTCGTGCTCCACAGGGGCATTGACAGGCTGGATGCTGTCCTGAAGCACATGGAAGGTTGGTGAGGGGACCCCAGGACTGGGGACAGGCAGGGGACTGTGTGCAGGACTGGTGCCCAACAGGGTCTGCAGGACCCCACTGTGGGGCTAGATCCTGACAGAGCCAGGCTGTGGGAGGGGGCTGGTGGTCTGATTCCCCCTGACCACCCTGATGTCCCTGCAGTGTCCACCCAGCTGGACTCTTTTGCTGCCATCGACTACTCCCTGCTGGGACCGCCAGCCTTCACAGAGGAGTATGGGGACATTGCCCTCAAGGTAATGTCATCCTGGGCATCCCTGGGCCAGATTTGGGACTGGGAGCTTGGCTGATCCTCACATCCATCTGTGTGTCTGTGCAGGGAGAGATCTTCAGAGTGGGCTCGTACCCACAGAGAGCCTCAGCACTTCCTGTAGGACTGCCTGTGGCATTACCCATGGCACTGCCTGTGGCTTTGCCCACGCCTCTGCCCATGACACCACCCATGGAACACGAGCCCATGCTGCTGTTGGCTGTCACTGAGTTCGTTGCCAACTCAGCTGCCTTCACCTACTTCACAGCTGGGGCTCTGCACAGGAAGATCTCCATGGTAGGTATGGCTGGAGAGCAGAGCTGTCCCCCACTGGAGTGCCACTACGGTGTTCCCATCCCTGCTCACTCCCTAATCCCTCCCTGCCTTCCAGCTCCCTCGCCGGTTCCCTCTCCAGCTGAGCACCAAGAGCATGGAAGTCTTCTCCCCTCAGGTGAGTGGAATGGGACACAGCAAGAAGGGGACACAAGATGTGATTGCAGGAGGAGCAGAAGATGTAGTGGGATGCTGGAGAGTGGGACATATGAAATTGTGCAGGACGGACGGGACAGGGGATGGGGCATAGGAAGGATGGGATGCAGGAGGGAAAGGTTGCAGATGGGATGGGACATGGGATGACATAGAGGTCAAATGGGATGCACGAGGAACAGGACGGGGAATGGGATGTGTTGCAGGCAGTATGGGATGCAGACAGAATGGGACATCACAGGATAAGGACATGGGCAGGGCAGGGATGGGCACGTGGGGACCTGATGGTGGGATGGGCATGTGGGGACCTGATGGTGGCATGGCCAGCATGGCCCTGTGCCACCCCTGCCCTGTCCCTCCCAGCTGCAGGAGCGTTATCCAGACCAGCCCATGGAGCTGCACCTCTGGGCCCGCCAGCAGCCCCTGCTCTCCTGCCATCCTGATGCCTTGCACGGGACCCTCTTCAGCTCTGCTGAGGCCTTTGTGGTGCTGCCCAATGCCACCCATGTCCCCACCTTTCTGCTCAACATCGTGAGTGGCTGCTGCTGCTGCCATGGCTCAGGGAACCCCAAAGGACTTGGCTGGGGCTGGTGTGCCTGTGCTCCTGGCTGGGGCCATGCTAGGTGGCACTGGGGGATACTGGGGACAGCTGGGTGATGCTGGCATTGGTCTCTCCAATGTCTCTTGTTGCTGCAGGATGCCAACGTGACAGGGAAGCCAACAATCACCAGGAACAGACTTGGCGGCACCGTGAGACTAACAGGGTTAGTGCTCAACCCTGAGCTCCCCTAGGACACACCTGGAGAGCTCCCCCATTCCCCACCTCTGTCCATTTGCCTCCCTGAGTCCTGTATTGCCTGCTCAGACCCCATCCTGCCCCCAGTTCATATCTGTGCCAGCTGCCCTGGCAGTAGATCCTTAGCTGGACCTGCTCTGCTGGGGATCTGGTCCCACCATGGAGCTCAGCCTGTCCCTACCCTGGGACGGGACAGTTCCCATCCCCGTGCCTGACTTTGACCCTGATCTTGTTATCCAGGCTCCGTGTAACACAAGTGGCATCTAACGTGGGCCCAGTGGAGGTGAGTGGCTGTGCCAGGAAAGCCAAGGGAAGACTTGGGTTCCCCGTCACCTTGGGAGCAGCAGGGTCTGGGGGGAATCTGGGGTGCTGTGGACCCCATGTCTGGCAGGGGTCTGAGCCCTGCCTGCAGCATGGACCCCTCTGCCTGCGCTGTGCTGAGCTCAGGGTCTGCCTGTCCTACAGGTGAAGCGTCTGGAGACTGTGCTGAAGTTTGGGCTGTGGCTTTTTGGGGTTCCCCAGGCAAACAGTAAGTGATATCCCTGTCCTGTCCTCATCCTCCCACAGCTGCACCAGGGCCATCCCCTGCTATGGCTTTGTCTCCCTACAGAGTGGCTCCGGGCTGGCATCCCTCTGCCCCTCCCTCAAGGCTTCAGCCTGCTCAGACCCCGGCTCTCACTGCACCAGGTGGGTGCCACCACTGTCCCCTTATCCCAGGGGCCCCCATGTCCCCTATATCCCCCCTCTCACCCTGACTCCCTACAGGGCTTCGTGCTCATCGCCACGGACCTGCAGTACGAGCCATGAGACCACCTGCCTCGTGGGAACCCGCCAGCCCCCAGCCAGTCGTGTCCCCATCGCCATCCCATTGCCATCGTGCCCCCGTGGCTTGCAAAGCGCCCAACCGCGGTACCCACAGCCCCCATCCCGGGCAGGGATTAAAGCGGGAGCGTAGCTCAGCCCTGTGTGCTGTGGGGTGTCTCGGGGAGCCCCCTCAGCCCCTGTCCCAGGCAGGTCCCGTTCCTGACTCCATCGCTGCGTGCTGTGCTGCGAGGGGCAGTGCCCTGGTGGGGTCCGTCTCCTGTGGGGGCTCCGGGCGGCTGGGGACGGGGCTAGTGGCCCTCTGGGGCTGGGGTTCCTCCATTTCTGGCGGCTGTATTAGTCATGGGGGTCCCTGAGCTCCCGCTCGCCGCAGCGGCCGCAGCAGCCACAGCTCCGCGCAGCTTCTCCCGCTGCCCACGGGATGGTGCTCGTGTCCGCGGGCTCCCAGCGCGTCCCGCCAGCCCATGGAGCCTGTCAGGGCCCGGAAAGGACAGGGGAGGGGGTTCTGGGGAAGGCTGAGCTGGGCGAGTCCTGCCGTGAAAGGGATGTGGGATGGCTCGGTGTTCCCCACGAGTGACATCCCAAAAAAGCCCGAGTGTTTGTGTGGTCCAAACCCTGCTGGAATGAGCCCTGCACAAAGGGAAGGTGCTCTTTTGAGGGATAGCTCTGGGAATACGGGGTCCCAGTGTGGCTGAGTCCCCTGCCCTCCTCCTCCCAATGTGACTATGGGTGCTAAACCCATGTTCCCAAAACCAGCATTCCCACACCTCATCTTAGAGCCCTGGGCTCTCCTGTCCCTATCACCCCTTAGTGCCACACCCACCCTACCACCACCCCTCCGGAGCACAGCAAACTGCCCTTGGAGCACCCCAACCCTTCCCCGGGCAGGGAGAGGACCTCATCCCCATCCATCTATTCATCCATCTTTTCATCCATCTTTTCATCCATCCATCCATCCATCCATCCATCCATCCATCCCACTGAAACCAACTTCTTTGGGCCCAAAGTTACTCAAATAGTTACTCAAATAGTTACTCAAATTCCCGACGATTGCAAAGACCACAGCACCACCAGCAGCTCAAATGACAAATTTATTTGTGGATTCACCTCCACCTGCAAACCGAAGCGTTCAATGGGCTAATGCTAATCCTCGTGCTCCCCATGCGGGATCTGAGTGGGTCCCACATGAGGAGTGCGAGTCCGTGCTCAGTGGCCAAGTGAGCCCCCTTGGAACCTCCGGTTCTCCCCGACCTCCATCCCAGCATGGCCTCTGCAGGGAGCACGGTCCCACACATAAATACGGACAGACAAGATAACAAAAATAGCATTAATAGTATTCACAAATGAATTAAAAACTACTCGTATATGTACAGCAGAGCACGGGCGGTATGTACACGGACAAGCTGTGGACAGCTGTGTCTGCCCGTGGTGGGCTCTGAAGGATGAGGGTGTTTATTCTGGAAGCTAATTTCAGCTCAAAGGCCGGAGGTTCCCTGCTCCAGCAGCAGAAGGAGCAGCGTGGGGATGAGGGGGGAGGGAAGCCAGACACCTCAGTCACTGCATGCAGCCATCACAGCCATGCATGGGGCCAGGCATCTGCCTGCACTGTGGGACTGGGAACATGTGGGACAGCAGTGGAGAGGCCATAGCTCCTGTTGTCCCCAAAGAGCCTCTGCAGAGGTGCTCTCAGCCAGTGCCAGCCCTCACTCCCATCCCCCCTGGGCTTACTTCCCCGCTCATCCCATTAATCAGCTGCTCCCTGGGCTTTGCCACCCCTGTGAAAGTGCTTCCCCTGACCCTTCCAATCCCTAGCTCTGGAATCCTGGACACCACAGCCCCAGCTCTCTGCAAAGCCCCTTGTGCCAGGGACAAGCACTCTCCCTCTCTCCTGCCTCCTTCTTTTGCCAGCCCAGAAGAGCAGGCTGGGAAGGGATGAGCACTGTCCCACAGCCATCAACATTTGGAGTGAGGAGGAGGAAGAGGACAAAGAACCCTTCACACCACACACAGCTCTGGGCCTGGCACACCATCCTCATCTGGACAGGCTGCAGCTCCCAGCAGTTGATGATGTGGGGAGAAAGGAATTCACACAGGGCTGACCAAGGGCAAAGCTCCTCACTCCTGGCCTCTGCCTCTTCCTCCTGCTCCCCCTGCCATACAGGGATGAGCTCTGACTTGGGAAGCAAGGACAGGATGGGGATGCTGCAGGGAAGCTTCATCCCGCTGGGCAGCCTGCCTTTTCCGGGTGCCTGAGCGTGCCAGAGATGGGGGCATGGAGCCTGACCCTTGCTCTGGCTGGGCAACTTTATATTAGTGACACATCTACACACACGCACGCACTCACACATGCAAAAATAAGTCTGTTTATTCTCTTCCAAATTATTTGGAGAACCCTGCAGGGCTGGGACACCTTCTAGCCTGTGCCCCCCCCAGCTGCCTGGATCTCCCCAGCGCTGGGAGCTGAAGTGCTGCATTGGTCTCAGCGCCTCTAAAACACAACGGAACAGTAAATAAGACAGGCTACAATAAAGGAGCTGGCGGCACGAGGGAGAAAACTGCCCGGAGCAGGGTGCTCGGCTGGGATGGAGGGGCTGCCCCTGTGCCGTGATGGTGCTCGGGAGCGGAGTGTAGTGGATGTGGCGGTGAAGGCGCAGCCGCCCTGGCTGCGGGGGGCTCGGCGGCGGCTCACTTGCGGCTCAGCAGCGATCCCAGCAGAAGCACTCCAGCCACCGTCGCCCCGGTCAGGAGCCATTTGTTGAAGGTCTCCTGGCCTTTTCTCACCTCGGCAGCAGCATTGTTCCCATAGAGGTCCACAAAGCGCTCCTGTGGGAAGAGGAGAGTGGTGAGCACAGAGGGAAGGGCTGGCAGGAAGGTGGTGGTGGGGACCAGGAAGATGACAGATGCCTTGTGCTTCCTCACTCTGAATCATGCACACAGGGCAAGGGGAGAAGCAGAGTCATGAGAGAAGAGGATGCCAGAAAGGATTTGAGAGGACAGTACCACGCGGGCAGGGCAGGGGATGCATCACATGCTCTTGGATCTCTAAAATTAGCATCCAAGTGTGATAGAAATCATTGCAGTGGGAACCCGCTGGGCTCCATTCTCTGGCCAAGGCCTATGGAAGCAGCAGCAGGGCTGGTGCCGATGGCTGTGGGAGCCCACACCGTGCATCCCTCCAGTGATTTTGTATCCATAGTGGAGCCATCCACCTCCCACTCCCACATCCCGGCCCTCGCAGGTTACTCCACAACACGAGCTGGATTTCACGAATCCCTGCGGCGAAGGCAGACATTGGGTCGCCAAGTTACTGCCTTCCCACGGCTTCAGGAGAGCAGGCCAAGCACGAGGCTTGGCCAGGAATGCAGTCACTCCGGCCCAGCTTGTCCAAGCCGGCTGCCTTCAGCCCCTCATCTCCAGCAGGAGCTGGGAAGACCTCAGCCCATCATAAGGAGAGCTGTTGGGGTCCTTGAGCCGCACACGGCAGGGCAGGAGGGGTCCCTGGGTAGGCAGCAGGGAAACACGTGGCCCAGGATCTCTCAGGTTTATCAGGGCTGAGCAGGAGGTGCAGGGCCGGCCAGAGAGGAAGCTGAGGGATCACCAGCAGCTAAGCGTCAGCAGGGGCTTGATGCTGTCGCACCTTGAGCCCATCTTCCCAGCAAGATCCCCTGCTCCCTGATAAGTGAAAGCAGTTCCAGTAACCCGGCTGCTCTGGGAAAGCAGAGATAAGCCCTGCTGACGCTGTCGTGCCTCGCTACGGCTCTGCGCAGGCAGGGGGAGTATTCCTGCCTGCCTGCTCTGCCAGCACTCTGCCTCCCACACCTGCCCACAGCCTGTGGCTGCAGGACTACGGGGGTTTGGTGGCCAGGTCATGGCTGGCATCCAGGTGCTTTCTTCAATAGAACATGGTGCCAAGTCTCCCAGCTCCCACCAAACAATGCCAGGATGGTCACAGCTTGTGGGGTATCTCCTCACCTTGCCACATCCTTATAACCAAGCTCACTCACAGTTTTTCAAACAGGGTGTGCAGCAGACCTGCATGCTTATTCCAGGCAGCTGGGCTGTGTTCTCTCCATTGCCACAAGACTCCCCACCAGAGGGGATCCGGTCCTTGATAAGCTGTGCACCTCAGCACTGCCTCTGCCACCCAAGCTCTGCTCCATTTCCCACCAGACACCCAGCTGCCTTCCACATCCCGACCATGAGGAGGTACTCACAGACCCAAGGGCAGAGTATTGGGACACAGGGACTTTGCTAACTCACCCTGGGGTATGTCACTGCGGCCACCTCACTTAGAGTCCCCTTCAGGGACATGACAGTCATCCCCATGACTCCAACCACCTACACAGAGTGGCAGAAGGCAGCTTACTTCCCACCATTCCTGCCAGCTGGCACAAGATCTGTGGAGGTGTTGTACTGGCCCTGCAGGACTGAGCAGGATGGAGCTCACAGGCAGGTGCTGTCCAGGGACAAAGGTGAGAGCTGCTGCCTGCTGCCAGTCCACTCACCCAGGGAACAACGAGTGATGTGCTGCAGGAGAGGGACAGGAGCACAGACCAAACCCAATAAGTAGATATTTTAAATACTGGCACAGGAAATCCCTCTGTTGATAGGTGGTGATGAGCATGGAGTTGTGACAGGGCATGGCAGTGACAACAAACTGAGAGCAGGCTGGCAGGGATAGAGGGCACAGGGAACAGAGGCAGAAGGCACCTGTCCAAAAAACACCATCCCTACAACATTTGTGTCTGGGGGGGGACATTTAGGTTGGATATTAGAAAAAGGTTCTTCACCAGGAGGCTGGCTGGGCATTGGAACAGGCTCCCCAGGGCAGTGGTCATGGCACCAAGCCTGCATCAGAGTTGAAGGAGTGTTTGGACCGCGTTCTCAGGCACATGGTGGGATTTCTGGGCTGTCCTGTGCAGGGCCAGGAGCTGGACTTGATGATCCTTGTGGGTGTCTTCCAACTCAGCATACGTTTTCATCTCTCAGTGGCAGGGCCCTTGCTCCAGGGATGGCCCTTCCCTTGGACACACATCCCAGCCACTTGCTCACAGCACCTGAGGCTGCAGAATGCTCAGCTGGAGGAAGGCAGCTGCATCCTTGTGGTGTATTCCCCAGAAAACCTGCTTTCCTCAGGGATTCTGTAGGACCTGCCCCACTGAGAGTCCCACAGATCTCCACAGGCTCTTCCTGACGCACAGCAGGGATGTCCCCACTGTGCCCAGGAAGGCTGCAGTGGTGAACAGGGCAACACATCTACCCAGCTTCCCTGTGGGGCAGGCACCAGGAGAGGCCCACCCAGCAGGGCAGGGAGCCAAGAAGGGCTGGCAGCCGCTTCTCCTGCTTTTTCCATGGCATGCGCTGCCGAGCTTGGGGAAAGGCAGTTCCAAGAAGCCCTTGCTTCCAAGAAAAGGAAGTGTTTGCTGAGGGAGAGATAAATGGCGCACAGTGAACGCGGAGCTATCGGGTGCTACAGGCGGAGAGGAGCACAGCCAGAGCCCAGCACGGGCAGGGAGGGGACGTGAGCCCCTCTCCTTCCCCTGGGAAGGGAACAGCAGCTGCTGGAGCCACAGCTGGGGGCTGTAGGAGACTCGAGGAGAGTGCCTTGCCCTTCCCTGGAGAAACCACCCTAAAAGCTGTGACAGCTCAGCCTCTGCACAACTTTGATCCCAGATGTGCCCCCTGGGAACCAGATCCCAGACCAGAGGGAGTGGGAAAACAGGCAGGAGCGTCCTCCCTGCCCATGCTGTGGGTGGGCTGAAGGTTAGGGAAAGGCAGCTTGCCCTGTTCCCACACCATCCCAGGGCTCGGCTGCTCTGCACCTGAAGCCCAGCACTCTCAGGACTGATCCTGACCTCTCCGGCCTGGTGTTTGGATCTCAGGCTTGCCCAGACACGTTCAGATATTTCTGGCCTCCCCCAGTCACCTTTATCTGAGAGGAAATACTTGGAATTCCTGAGCTGATCACAAGGACTGTGGTAGCAACAGCACGTCAGTGGTCAGTGTCTCAATCCTGGGCCTCTTCCACCCTCGAGGACAGATTGTTCCATCCAAACGCCATCGCATCCCCTTCCCCTGCCCGGGTGACTGACACGTCCCAGAGGAGGATGCTCCAGAGCAGGCAATGAGGAAACAGAGATCTTATTCCTATGCAAGAGGCAATCCCCTGCCTTTGCCTCTCCTCCCCAGAGCTGGAGAAGGAATCCACATTTTCTTGTTGGAGCCTAAAATACAACTTGCTGGAGGAGTTGGAGCAGGGGGTGTTTCCCTCCTGCTGCACATGCTGCTTGCAGAGGACAGAGAACCTGGAAAGTCAGGCTCCACCACCCCCCAGAGCCAGGACAGTGATGTTCTGCAGTGGGAAAAGCTCTCTGAACACTCACAGAGCCCCAAACTGCAACCCAGCACCCATCACCCCCTCCTAGTGTGGGATGCAGCAACCATTTAAAAGCTGTCCAGTGCCCACACATAATCCTGTGGCAAAAAGGGAGGAGGAGCAGGTCTGACCTGAAGTGCTCTGGCCCAGCTGGGAGAGCAGACTAAAGAAGCATGACTTCTGGCTGAGACACTACTCACCTCCTGGCCTGGGAAGGGGAACTCCTAAAATTTGAGGCTCTCATTTGCTTGGTTGGTTTCATTCACCAGGGAGAACAGTTGCTGGATCTCATTCAGGGTGAGCAGAGCAGGTTCCTCTTTCAAGATAAGCCCCAGCACTTGGGGAAAGAGGATTCGGTGACACTGAGCCATGAGGGCAGGTGAAGGAAGCAGATGTGGGCAATAAACTCCCATCTGGCCTCTGGTAAGGCAGGAGAGCAGAGAGGGGAGGGCTCTGTCAGTTTGGGGCTCAAAGCTTGCCCTGCATAAGGGGGTGAAGGCTATGGAGGTCACTGAGACACCAGGACAAAGCTCTGAAAACCAGCAGAGAAGAGCCAGGCTCTACTGGGAGCATTCAGGTGAACTTAGTCAAACTTTGACGTGGAGACTTGGACTCCAGCAGGAGCTTTGGAGTTTCCCCATGGCTCTGATACCCAGCCAGCCCAGTGAGACAGACACCCCCTGCAGCCACCTCAGCATGTACAACAGCCTTTCCAACCCAAGGATCCTCATGTGTTTTATCAAAAATTAGCTGGTTCCCCAGAACGTCCCGTGGGATAAGCCAGCACTGTTCCCAGATGGATCAACAGAGCTATGGGGAGGTTAAGTGCCTTTCCCAGAGTGTGTGCGAGCCAGCAGCATGAGCCACAGCATCTGACTCCCAACCCAGGCATTCTCATCACGAGGCAATGTTTCCCTTGAAAACAAGGCTGTTTCTGTTTTACCTTCACCGTAAGTACAGCTGTGTTCCTGCTCAGAGGCCTAAAAGCAACCACTGGCCGGGAGCAGAGTCATCTGGATGATCAGACATTTGTTAATGAGATGCTGGGAACAGTTTTGTGCTGAGCAGCAAGACAAGGAGGGGAAAAAAAGGCAGCAGCTCAGCACAGACCACAACAAAGCCCTGCATCGACAGCAACCTGCTCCCAGAGCCCCTTTGGGCTGCCAGCTCACCACATGGGGCTGGCATATGTGAACCTGGAGGTGAAGCACAGGGGAGAAAAGGCAGCTGAGAGCTTTAAGAATAAAAGAAAACATAAGTATTCCCAAAGGCTGCCACTGGGATCCTGTAAACACAGATCTGTGGGTCCCTTTGTGATATGAATGGAAGAGACATTCTAGAGGTTCTTCTCTCTCTGCCCCACTCCCCCTGATGCTGTATCCATGTGTGGCCCCCACCACTCCCAGCCCTGGAAGGAGGGCAGCAGGGACAGAGTATAACTGCAGAGGTTGCAGGGCTGCCTGCAGTGCTGGGCAGTGAAAGTCAAGGTGAGCACCTGGCTCAGGAGCATGACAAGGGAGGCTGCCATCCAAGGCAGGTCTGACCTTCCCCATAGAAACACAGACCCTAGAATGGTTAGAGGGAACCTTAAAGATCATCTAGTTTCAATCTCACTTCCATGGGCAGAGAAGATCCGCAGCTTCACCCCACTTGCCTCCCACCAGCAACCCCTGGCAGGCTCAGAATGGGATGAGGAAGGGGCTCTGGGACACAGAGAGAAGAAGGGGCTCTGGGGACAGCAGCTGCAGGTGCAAATACTCCAGAGACTCAGCTCTAACTGTTATGCAAATGGTGACCTCCAGGGAAGCAGCTGCTGATCTCCATGACAATGGCAGGGAATGCCACCCACCCACCGCCTCTCCTGCCTTTCCTGCCCTTGGAGCTGGTGCTAGGGTGTTGTGGACCCTGGGGTGCTGTCCCTGCCCAAATCC
Organism: Oenanthe melanoleuca; assembly: GCF_029582105.1. Taxonomy (NCBI): domain Eukaryota; kingdom Metazoa; phylum Chordata; class Aves; order Passeriformes; family Muscicapidae; genus Oenanthe; species Oenanthe melanoleuca. The sequence goes on from NC_079353.1 coordinate 7,219,033, forward strand.
CAGGGCATTCACTGAGACCTGCGACAGAGAAGGAGGCAGCCATAAATTCAAAAAAGAGTTAATTAAATAAGAACATCCCCTCTTCTTTCTCTTCTCACTCGGGCTTTGCTGTGGGGCTGCAGCATGGGGGGACTGGCAGGGAGGCTGCCCCTCAGGCCAAAGCCCAACAGACCTGCGGGGCTCCAGCCTAGCCCAGGCCAGAGCCAGCTCTTTTCTAACCAGAAACAAACCCTCACTAGCACATTCCAGTCCTAATCCTTGCCACGGCAGCCTTCTGTCAAACTGGTTTCATCACCGGCTCCAGGGAACCCGCAATAACCCCACACCATTCAGCACAATTTCAGCGTTTTCCAAATACATGAAAGAGGCTACGGTGACAGCTGTAACCCCCATCCCTGCCCCGGGAGACTGCTGTGCACAGCACGAGATGGAGAGGAGGGAATTGCACTCTCTGTTCCAGAAATCTGCTGAAACATTCATGTGTATTAAAGCTGGAGACGATGTGAATGACTAATCCACTTGCATCCATCTTTCATCAGTGTTTCTCCCAGAGCTAACCAGGCTGAGGGTTCCCGAAGGTGCTGCAGCCCTGCCCAGGGCTCGGCAGGGCAGGAGAGGATGGCAGGAGACACGGCTCTGGTACAAAGGCACAGCGAAGAACACATTGGCTGAGCCGGATCCACTCAAGAGATTAGCACCTGCTGGGAATGGGATTGTTTTCCAAAGGGCATTAAGTGGAATAGTCCGAGGAAAGAAGGTCTCTCTGATGCTTCTCCCCACCGGACAGATGGTGTCTGAGCCCCGCAGCAGAGCAGCCTTTGTGCAAGAGGCACGCTCGGGGGGCAGGGAAGGCTCCTGTTTTCATGTCCCGGTTATCTGCCGCCCGCGGGGCTGCAGAGCAAAGGGCCGTGGCCAACTCGCTGTGCCGGACAGCACCTCAGCAGGGCCACTAGCACGCAGGGAACAGAGCTCAATTTCCACCTTGTCTTTGCTCTTCCTCAACGTCAGAGCTCCTGTGCAATCGTGCCCTTGTGTAACCGTGGGGAAACCTGTGCCGGGGAGACGTGCCATGCTCACGTGTGCCCGGCTGCTGAGCCACGTTCTCTCCTGCCAGGGGATGAGTGGGAGATGCTGACAGCTCTTTCTGGTCCTCACCCACACTGTGAGCCTCACCAAACCCACCCCACCGGGAATGCTGATGTTACCAGGGCTCAAAGGAGTCAGCCTGGGTGCAGGGATGGTCCCCAGAGGAGATGGATCCTGGGGAAGAGCTGCCCTCATCCAGCATCCTGGAGGAGTGACTGCCAAGCTTTACCACTTCCTACTTCAGCCCCGGCACCTCACGAGGCTGCTGAATTTCTTACATGCCACTTGAATGAAAAAGGGGAAAGGGTGGAGGTGCAGGAAGAGGAGGAAGATGTGCTCATTTTGTTTTCACTTCCTGTTAGTTTCCATGAAATCTCAAATTATTCAAGCCACAAAGTCCCTTTTAGCAAAATCCTTGCTGAGGGCAGGAAACACAGTAGGCAGTTGATGCAGCAAACGCGAGAAAGAGCAGTGCAGCATGTGCTCTGCCCTGGGCTTCTCCATGCATGTTGCTGCATGAAATAATCACTGGCTGGTGCAGTGGAAGCTTCTAAATGAGGTCAGTTGCTCTATTAAAAGACATTAGCTCTCCAGCAAGTTTAATACACTGGTGAGCCATGCAAGTATAGGATGGAGGCACTTGCAACACTCTGTGATGGCTGTTTTACAGGTAGCAACACCTCATTTTCTCCATATGTAAGTCATATGTCACCCAGGCACTACCCAGGGCCACACACACACCCAGCACCCACATCCCAGCCCAAACCCTGAGCCAGCTCACCACGAGTCACACACAGAGAGTAATGCCACATACTGCCACCAGACGTGCTCCCTGCACAATATACTGGTAGTGTCCCCAGTCTTGCTCAGCCTCAATGGTGGCACAAACCAGAGGGATGGGCAAATGGGACTGGTACTGTCCAGAGAAGCAATGCAGACAGCGGTCCTGCTCCACCTGATCATGGCACTAGCTGCATTCAAACCAAACCAGCTCCATGCCAGCCTAGACTTCTCTGAGCTTCACAAAGAGCCCTTCATCCTCCAGCAGAGAAGAAAACCCTTCCATGCTCCTTCAAGAAGCAGCCAGTTCCAGCAGCTTCCTTTCAAGTCCTACCCCAAGAGCCAGGTCACTGCACAGCTCTGCCCATAGGCTCCTTGCACAGTCCTGGTGTGAGCAGCTCCAGCTCCTGCTCCAAGCCCTGCCTGCTGCCAGCTTTGGAGTATTTGATTTCACTTTTAAGAGCACCTGTCTGGCAGCAGTACAGACAGGGAGAACCTGCCTGCTCTTTGTTCTTGGCCAGGCAGAGTAGGACACCTGCCTCGGTTTCCCTCTGAGCTCAGGTGCAGGGCTGTGAGCTGGGGAACTCTGGGTCCATCCCAGATTGGGAATGGGGGCTGAAAGGCTGAGCCCAGCCCTACTCCCACTGGAGGCTCCTCATCTCCAGGGCTCATCTCCCCAAGCAGGATACTAATGCCAGGAGCTAGCTACTAATTGGATCTACTTAAATCAGCAGCTACGTCTGCAGACACAGCTGAAACACAAGCTTGAGCAGGAAGGAGGATAATGCAATGAATTCAAACAGCTCTCCCCAAGGGAATCGCACAACCCCCTGAAACTTCCCTCTTTGCAGATACAGCCCATTACCCTTCCCTGGGCATGCTGTGCCAGTGCAGAGGCAAGCAGCAGTCGAAAAAGTAACCAGCCCAAAGCCCCCTGAAACACCAAGCTCCCCCAGCCTCCTGCTCCCAGCAGCAGAGGGAAGGCAGACCAGTTACAGCACAACATTCAAACAGTCCCTGTGGCCACGGGAGCCTCTCTGGTTAACGCTCCGAATCCTGCTCCTCCCTCCCTCACTACCCCGGAGGCAGGCAGCAGCGCTGAGTGCACTGGGTTTCCCATTAAAGAGATCCTGAGAGACAGCACTGGGCTGGTACACGTGAGCACGTGTCCGAGAGAAGACGGGGGCAGCTGGAGAGATGCTGGCTGCACGGAGCTGCAGCGGGCGTTCCCGCCTGCAGGCAGTCCTTCCCAGCACTGCTCAGCCCTCCGATTCTTTTTTTGCTAACTAAATTAAACATGAAGATAAAATAAGCAAAATACCTAAAAATAAAAAATAAACCGAGCATTTCTACAGCACAACTAGGTCACAGCTCCACAGCATGCGAGTTGTGGCAGCCACGGCTCAGCCCCTTGAGCCTCCCGGGTTCAAAACTGACATCTCTCATAAAAGGCTGCTCCCGAAACCCACACCTGCTCTCCGGTAAGCCCAGCTGGAGCCATCTGCTAACGGTTCTGACCCCCAGCAGCCCTCGGCACCCTCGTTCCACTGGGCTGTTCTGCTGTGGCAGAGTAACCCTTCTCCCCACCTGAGCACCACGGGTGCCAGCCCGTGCCCTGAGCCTGCCCACTGCCCCCTCCATGGCTGCACTGTGGGAGAAGCTCTCCCACGACTCTGGAATGCATGTTCCCTAACTTGAGCTCTTGGCATCTCAAGAATGATTAGGAGCAGGACTTCAGAGAGATCTTGCCAAGAACTCCTCCACACATCCTTCCAGGTGAGGAGAAGGGAGAAGGAAGTTTTCCTGTCCAAGGTCAGGGCAGTAAAGCAAGAATGGACTCCACTTCCCTTTTGTGCCTCCATTCTGTGCGTTAAACTTTAGTGGCTCAGAACAATAGTGTTTAAGGGCAACATCCCTGCCTTGTGGGAGGGTGGAGTAGGAGAGTAGAGGGTGGAGGAGAGTGGCTGCTCTCCTGTCACTGCAAGGCAGAGCCACCCACAGTGGATACCTTTGCTCTGAATCAGCAGGTAGGTCAACACCCCAGCTGCTCTGAGGTCCCCAGAGGGGACACAGCAGCTGCCCCCAGCCGACTTCTGCTCCCATGGCAGAAGCCACCATTAATCCCTCGCCTCTCGGTTCAGCAGGTCTGCAATACTTCCACAACTGATATCCATCCCTTCCCTTCCCCCAGCTCCTCCTGGGAATATTCCAGCTTTACAGCTAGTGGGGAAAGAGCTGCTAGAGAAATATTATGTCAAGATGGGACTGTGCTTACAGCCATCAGCTGCTTGGTAAAAACCAAAGGACACCAAACCTTTCTCAGCTTCAGCAAAGGTCCCAGAGCACCACACCACCATTCAGCTGTACCCAGCGTGTGCCGCAGGCGTGTTGCTGCTCCCGGGGGGAAACCGTGTACATAAACCATACAGGAGCTCCACGGAAATCAGGCACAACAGCCCAGACACACAGAGAAAGCTGCAGCTTCCACTGGGAAAAAGAGAGCTCCCATCTCCCCTTTCTGCTGCACTGGGACACCCCACTGCTGCTGAAACAGGGAGAGACTGCGGGCAGCGCTCCAGGGACTAGGCTCCAGCGTCAGAGAGGAGCAGGATGAGCGGGCGGAATGACATTACTGAGAGCAGCTGTGAACACAGAGCAGCAAGAAACAGTTTGTTAATTATTTCACAGGTCTTTTTTTAAATGACACTCAGTTCTTCGGATTAAAGAGCCTCAGAGTGCTTTACGAATCAGAGTTGCCAGTGGCTCCCCTGGGAGTGAAGGAAACACTATCCCTTTCGCTCAAAGACCCCGGGGTTAAGTGGGCTGCTCTGAGCCACAGCCAGCCACGGGCAGGAGTTTGGCTTTCCAGGCGCCTGCTGTAATCACAGATCTAAGGAACGTAATCAAACTGCACCACACACCGAGAGGCAGCAAGGAAAACAGGCAGGGCCCCAAAGAAGGAGAACGAGTAAACGGGGTAAAGAGCAATGCTCTGAAATCAGCCTCTGCATTGCTCTTGGTCTAGTGGCAGGAATGCTCCTGTGGGCCGGGCAGGAAGCTGCAGTGGAAGTCATTCCAATGGCATTTCCTGGAGAGCACTGCAGAAAAGCCTCCCAGGTCGAAGCTGGGTGAGGAGCTGCCAGGGATCTGAACGCTGAGCCCAGATCTCCAGCCATCAGCGAGGATACAGCTACCTGGGCTGGTTGCTCCAGGCAGGATAGCCTGAGCCAGGACACTGCTGGAAGCTCCCATAGCCAGGGAGAAATACCCTGGACTGTGAAGGGACAAGGGGAACCCCACTGGCAGGAGGACAGTATTTTTTTCAACCAATGCAGGTGATGACAATGGGGCTATCGTCTCAGCTGCAAGGGATCAAGGCTGTAAAGTAATTGCCAAGGACAAAGTGCAAAGCAATAGTACAGCTGAGTACCACAGACCAGGTTGCTCAAAGCCCCATGCAACCTGACTATGAACACTTCCAGGGATGGGGCAGCCACAGCTTCTCTGAGCAACCAGTGCCAATGTCTCATAAACCTCACAGGGCAGAGAACCTTCCTAATATCCAATCTAACTCTGCCCTCTGTCAGTGGGGAGGAATTCCCCTTGTCTTGTCACTCCATGCCCTTGTCCAAAGTCCCCCTCCAGCTCTGTTGGAATCTCTTCAGGCATGGGCAGGGAGCCCTCTCTTCTCCAGGCAGAACAACCCCAATTCTCTCAGCCTGAGATGAAGCCATAAGATCCATCTTCAAGACCACAAAGCATGACCTAGGGTATGCTAAGTCACTTCCACTGAGTCAGTTCTGCTGCATGTTGACCACCACGTGGAACGGATGGCTGTGATTTCAAACAGGACTAGAAGTGCTGGGACATCCCCGAAATCCAGCTTGTAACACAGAAGGGCAGAACTCTGGCAAACCACAGTCCCAGGAAATGTGGTAGTGGCAGGGACAGCTTGTGCAGGATACCTGGGACACAAGGCGCAATGCCAAAAAGCATTTCCAAAGAGCTGAGAATCAAAGTCTAACTCTCAGCCTGAAACCAATGAGGAGCCTGGAGCCAGAGCACAGGACAAAATCCCAGCTGTGTGTTGTCATATGACACAGGCTGAGTCATTTCCTACCATTCAGAAAAAAAAATTAAAAGATAAAAATGAGCTTGCTATATTGACATCTTCAAAGGGTTTTCCCCAAAGAGAATTCCAACCTTCTCGTCCACTGTGACAGACACAACATGTGCCAGCACACCATGTCCTGTGTAGCCAGGGTCAACTGAGAACCCAGGAAGCACTGAGCCATCGCAGGAAGTAGTTTATTCTCCATCACCCTAGTACAGTTTGTTGGGATTCATGTATTCCAGACAGGTGCTAAAGATGCTATTTGCTTTCAGATCTAGCCTGACAGAGCCCCTTCATGTTGGTGCCCACCATATGCCCTACAAACCTCTTGACTTTATATCCACAGATCTAACTCCAAGCTCATTCAGAAAACCCTCCTTAAAACCCTCCTTAAATTCAGAGTGGGCTCTGGATGTGGATTTAGCCTTGAAGGAAAAGCTGTCATGCACTGGAGGGTCACAGCCAGGCAGGAACTACTGCTCACTTTCCTTTCTCAAACAGATTAAGCACGGTCAGTACATCTCTGCCTGCAAGGCTCTCTACCCTTCACCCTGCACTTCCCCCTCCTTCCTTCCTACTCACCAGATTTCTCCCACCATGACTCCCAATACCCACTGGCATCACCATTTCAACTTCACAGCTAGTGGCACCCGGTCCTGGTCAAAGCAACTGCCCTAGGAAAGCCTCCTTTTTGGATGTGATGGCTTGCCAAGGCAGCAGCTCTCTTCTGGCTGGTTATTAAATGTTCCCCTTGGGTTGCTCGTTTGTTTGTTTTCCCAGTGCCAGATTGCAGAGCGGAGGGCAAACCAAGGCAGAGCCAGTAAATGTGACAAAACACTCCTATGTTAACATTATGGAGCAAGATTTGCTATTTCCCCTTGCCTCAAAACTTGATTTCTCAAGAGAACTGCTACAGCCCAGCACAGAGCAGCCTCCAAAGGCACTTGCACCCCATGGCCCTCCTATGCTGCCTTTGTTCCACTGGTGGGGAATGAAACAGAGCTTCCTACACTGGGCTGTGCAGCACTTGTTATGGAGCCATGCTCCTTCCCTCTTTCAGAGGGGCTTTCCAGGAAGAGAAGTGCTGCAGTGCTCCAAAACACAAACCACCTGGGCCCTGCTGAGCAGGCCTGCCAGAACTTGCATCTCTCTCACCAGGACCTGCCTGCTGCACCTCTCAGGAGTGCTTTGTTTGAATAGGACAGGCTCTAACAGCTCCAATGCACCAAACAGACTCCCTGAGCAAACATGGTGGCAGGAGAGGGATGGCTCCATCACAGCCAGGGCAGGGTGGCACTCCTCTTGCAGGGAGAGCTGGCAGAAGGCCAGAAGCGTTCTCCCTGCAGCTGGAATCGCGAGAGAGCGAAGGAAAAGCAGAGCATCCCCATCCCATGCACGTCCCACACGTGAGGCACTCAGGAGCTCTTATGGCCTCTGTCTCTTGCTGTGGAGTGGCATGGCTGCCTCCAGGAAAGGACATGATGAAAGCTGAGAGTGGAAGAAAGCTACAGCCAAGATGTCAAAGGAGCACTCAGAATTTGCAACAGGGTGGTGGCAGCAACACTTCTCAGCGCTGTTTTTTTGTTGGCTGGTGGTGTGGATTCCTCACACTCCGGCCTTCACCACCCTGCCTGGCTTCCATTCAGCTCACAGCATAGCCCAGGCAGCAGCACAGCCTGGGCACGGAAGTTAAAAGCCCAGTTCAAGGTTAGAACAAGAGAGCAAGGCAGTCCCCTGTGTGGGAAACGGCATTTTTCAAAGCGGGAGTTGGTGGGCGGGTCAGATAGAGAGGAGTCCTGACCCTTCCGCAATCTGTTGAACAAATATTTGTTCCAAACAATTAATTTAGAGACAGACACAAAAAAATTGAAGAGTCTGAATCGTGATGGTTGGGGGTGGGGAACAGAGGGAGGAGGTGTTCCATTCTCCACAAGCAGGGACCAGTGATTTTCCACCAGTGATTTAATCTAAATCCCCCAGAGAGTTCATTTACAAAAAATCAGATTGCATTATCGCCTAGGTCTCCAGGATACAGCCCAATCCGTCACTAACAGCAACAGCCACACTAGCTTGGAAACCTCAGTTTGATCACTTAATTCCAAAACTAATCTGTGGCTCTAAAAGCCAAAAGCAGAGGGAGGGGGAAGGAACTCTGCATTTGGCCAGGGTTATCTGCAGGATGAGAGAGCTAATGGGCCACATACAGCCAGATGAAATGGCCAGTAGATCCCGGGTTATTAATCGAAACCAAGCTCCTCTCCTTGCCTGAGCAGCCCCACCCAGGCAGTGCCCCAGGGCGGTCACATTCCTGGAATTCCTTCACCCTTCCTGAATCAGCTCCCTCTCCCTGGGTGCACCAGCTCCCCTTCTTCTCTGGGGTCCCCAGCATTGCTGCTCAGGCATGGGGAGCTGGGGAGAGCCTCTTCTCTATCAGGAGGGTGCAGAGCACCCTGGGCTCGGACTCCTGTCCCCAAAATGCTGGGCTCTGCTGATGAATTGCGAGGTGAAGGGGGCTGAGAGGCCTCAGCTCCCAGCAAGGAGGTAATTCCCCGCTGCTTAGATGCCAGTGCCTGACAACATGAACTCTTTCCAGTGGGAACCGGTAAAGGTTACACCAGCAGGGAATCACTAAGATGCAGAAGCCAAATGAAAACTCAGACATCTGTAGGTCATATACCTCCCGCCGGCAGTCCCAGGCTGCACCGCACAGCCGGACCCGGCATTTCAAGAATGCTTCCTGAAGAAATGCTTATTCATGTTAATACCTCACCACTGAGAGCTCCCAGGGTTTGCTGCTGGGGCAGCTGGGAGCACTGCTCCCTGCCAAGGGAAAAGCAGCTGTGGGCTTAGCAGCTCCCCAGCACAGAGGTTGCCTCCACCTTGGCCCTGGCTCTCACCACACCAGCTCAGACAGTCCCAGAAGCCCACCTACCCACTGGGATCTGCTGTGGGATTTCATTTCACTATGAGCAAGGCAAGTGGTGTTTCCAGAATGAAGAAGTAGCTGTTACCCCGGCAAACCACCAGCCAGCCCAGCACAACACTGCCTTGGGGAGAAGGAAGCTCCACTCCCTGCTGTTAATGACATCGGTAACATGCCCCAGAGCCAGGGCTCTGCATGAAGAACAAGACTGGATGACTTTAGATTTCCAAAGGCTCTAGGAAAAACAGATCTTTTACATAATATCCAGGGAGAAGGACAAAAATCAGGGATGGAGAATGACATATCTGTGCACAAACTGTCTGTGTCAACAACGATGGGCTGACCCTCTTGGGGCAGAGTGTTAGGAGCACAGAGGGCAAGACTACACACCCCTTTATCCTCCCTGCAAGACGCAGGACAAGCTGTAGCACAAACATTGCAGGGAGCTACACTCCGGTTTGACCGGCCTCACTGCCAGCCTGGAGCGAGGGAGGGCACGGGCAGCCACCCCCACCACAGAGAGGTGCTCTTACCCATCCGCCATTCTCCTGGATCCAGGGATCTAAGTGGTCGGTCAAGTACGTGGTCATCCAAGACACGATGCGTTTCACCAATACCCGCATCTCCTTAACAACGCTCTCCACACACAAGGCTCCTCCAAAGGAGAAGAAAGCCACGATGCGGCCCCAGTTCACTCCATCGCGGAACAGTTCGTTCACTACCTGCTCAAAGCTCTGATACGCTGTGCTGGGAGTGATGTGGAGCTGGGAAGTGAGGTCGCTGAACGCCCGCCGGTACCTCAGCTCAAACTCATCCCCCGCCTCTCTCAGTGCCTGCCTTACGTCGGCTGCTCGACGGATCTCATGGACTTCGAGGCTACTCTGGTGCACAGAGGCTCCGTTCACTATGTGGCTGGTGGGTGCGTGCCAGGAGGGGCTCCCGTTGAGGACGCTGTCCATCTCGTCCTCCTCCCCTGCAAAGTCAGTCCTGTTCTCATCCTCCTCCTCCAGCTGACTCCAGCTGTAGCCTTTCTGTGAGAGCTTGTAGGAAACAAAGTCAATCACTAACTCCCGATTACTGCTGTACATTTTCACACCTGGGATGCCCTCAATGAGTCCATGGTCCGGAGCACAAGCAGATCAGCACTTAGCAGGTCCCGACTCCACTCCTCTTCGTTGCAACCGATGGAAACATCTGACCTTAGCACAGAGGAGGAGAGAGGCACCGAAACAGTTAATGCCACAGCTCTTAGATGCACCCGCGCCATTACCACCGATAGCTTATCGTTATACTGAGATCATCCCGCAGCTATACGCCGAGGCTCAGGGCCACCAGATTGAAACCGCACGGAAAACCGACCACAACACCCCCTTCCCCAGAAACCAGCCTCGAGCCCCGGGGACCCCCTGGGCTCGCTCCGAGCAGACCCCAGGTCTCACCGGGTGCGGGCTGCGCCTGGCAGGCCGGCTGTGGGCCGGGGCGGTTCTCGTTCTCCTGGAGCTCCGGGTCGGCCCGGACCGCGACAGCACCGCCCCGTCTCGCCCCGCCCGTTAAAAGGTCCGGCGCCCCCGCCCCCCCTCCGCCGGCGTTACCCAACGGCTGCAGCGACGGCAGCGGGCGGGCAGCGCTGCCCAAGGATCACGGCAGCCCCACAGGGGCCCGGTTTAACGGTATCGCAGCCCCCGCCGCCCCGAAGCCCCTCGCTCCCCGCAGGCGGAGATGATAACCCGCTGAAAACCGGCGAGCGCTCGCCACCGTGGGTGCCGCCGCACGGCCCTACGTCCTTACGGGAGTGATTCCAGTCACGGTTCTGGGGCCGGCACGGTGACACGCCGGGCAGCGGCAGGCGGCAGCGCCACAGCGGGTAGCCGGTCCTCTCGGCCACCGGACTGCCGCCCCCACCACCACCGGACCGCTTCCCCCGGACCCCCGAGCCGCCCCCCCAGGTCCACGTACGGCCCCACCGGTCGCCGTACCTGGGGGGCGGGGCCGCGCACGAGGGCCGACACAGCGCCCGGGCGGCCGCCACGGCAGCCAATCAGCGGCCAGGATAGCGCCGGGGGCCGGCGGCCCGGCAACGCCCTCTCCCTTTGGCTGAGCAGCGCGTCACTCAAGGTTTACCCTGCCCCGCCCCTCACCTCAGCTCCCGACTGAGGGTCCGCGTCCTTCTCGGCTCTGCTGCGCGGGCCCGGCTGGCAGTGATGCCAGAGGTCGCCGGGAGCCCCGCGGGCCTCGGCCCGCTCAGCAGTCTCGGGCCTCCTGACACATCGCCCGACGAGCGGCCGGGGGGGTGCGGTAGGGTGGGAGGGGGCAGCAACGGGGCGGCGCGCATGCGCACTACTCCTCGAGGCTGGGCGAGGGGCGTCGGTTGGACGCCGCGAGAGCACTGTGCGCACGCGCCGTGCCGGCTGGGCCGGTGCGCAGGCGCGAAAGTGCCGGGCGGAAAGCGGAGCTCTGGCGCCCCCTGCTTGCCGCGGCGGGCTCAGCTCCGGCCTCCGCTCTCGCCGCGCCCGTAGGGCACGACCCTGACACGGCCGCCGTCCACTCACAGCAGTCCCGGACTAACGTGGGACACTGTATGAAGACACTGTTTGTGTCTCCGTAGTGCTCAGGGAGCCCGTGGCGGGGCTGTGAGGGGAGGGTTATGCGGGCAGTGCCGGAGCAGTGGAAGCGACTGTGGCAGCGGGAACCTGCCCCGCCGTTAACAGCTGGCTACTTATCCCTCTCCAAGGCCACGGGGAAGATTATGCAGCACTTGGGGTCGATAACGCCACTGGGCAAAAGGCACGATCTCCTCACAGCATCGAGAAAGGCGGTGGAACGCGCCTTCCCCGGCACCAGCAGTCAGAAGGGCTGATCTGCTGAGGAGCACCGGGTGGAATCCGGGCAAGCGGATACTGATAGAGCCGCAGTACTAGAGTCCGGCTCCTGCCCGGCCTTGCGGCCGTACCGGCTGACACGGGGCCCGGGGGCCCGCCCACCAGCCGCTGATTGGCTATCCGAAACGACATTCAAAGCAGTTCCTTTTCTGATTGGTTTAATGTGCCCCGCAGTGCATTATGTGAGTTGTGGTTCGGTTCTCTCCCGGTCGTTGTGGCGCTGTGCGAGCACGTACTACACTTCCCGTAAAGCTTTGCAGGGAGAGCGCAGCTGCGTTTCTCGGGGTCCGCTTATCCGGGTCCTCAAGAGGTTCAGCCAGTCAGCGCGCGTCAAGGGCGTGCGCCCGGCGCTGATTGGTGGGTTCGGACGGCCGAGCCCTGTTTGAAATCCGTTAACGGCGGTGGCGGAGGCGCCGCGCGGAGTGGCGGTGGCGCTCCTGAGGTGAGTGCGAGGGTACCGGCCGGACACCCCCGGCCTCACCCCTTTTTCTCCGACCCGCAGCTTTTTCTCATATTTGCTCGTTCTCTCCGGCCGTGGCGACCCACCTGTTCTCCGGGCCTACTCTGAGCCCAGGTGTTGGTAACGGGGCCAAGGGCTTGGCTGGGAAGTGGAGGAGGAAGGCGGTTCCGGCCGCTCAAACCGTGACTGGAGCCGCCGTCGCGGCGCCTGACGGGCGGGCTCTTCAGGGTGCCCCGGGCGCTGATTGCGAGCCCCTCGTTCCCCGGGGAAGCCGCGCCCGGAGCCCCCATGGGAGGAGCCGCCATGGTGGGGGGTTCGTGCTCGCAGTACTGGAGCTCCAGGCGTGTGTCTTATGGTGGGATGGGTGCCTCGGGAGTGAAATGAAGATCTAAGCCTTTAAAAAATCACGAAATCTGATGAAACAGTGTATTTCACGACGAAAAGTTTGGTAACTTCTTAATCCTAATCCTGTTTACCAGGAAAAGGAGGGAAGTAAACCAGGCAAAACCAGGCTCAAGTAACAGAAAAAAGCATTAAGAGAGCTATTTTTATGCGGGGCTTTTTTTAAGCTAGAGGACTTTCAACTTATAGTAACAATTAGTCGAGGTTATGCTAGCTAAAAATAATAAACTTTTCCTTGAACATCTATTCTTAGAATGTCCCATCTTCATGTCTTCTGAAACTTGTGGGATCTTTTTCAGGGAGCACGAGATGGCAGGGCTGTTTATTTTTGGGAATGGGGGCGGGTCTGGGCCGTTAGCAGAACGAAAGCTGTGCCAGCACTTGGCCCCTGCCTTGGCTGCCGGTCAGGATGGTCTGCGTAGCTTTCTGCGGGCTCAGCTCACACCTGGAGAGAGTTAAAGGCTTTGTCTCCCAGTTTGAGCATTACATGATGGAACAGCAGCGTTCTGGGGGATGCTGAATCCAGTGTTGATTTTATGCTGCAGGAAAGCCCAGTTGAACTTTAAGGGATATGAGAGAGGAGGGAGAAGCTGTAAATCCAGAGTGCGTTGTAGGTGTTCACTTAGCCCTGCATAGGGAAAAGCAAGGGTGAAGGGTGACTTTCTGAGACTGTTGGCATCATGCAGGAGTTCAGGTGATGCTTTGTGGTGGGATGGCTCTTACCAGGCTGTGGTGACAGGACTGTAGCTTCAGAGAAGCAATTACATCCCTTTTTAATGCTCCAGCTTACATGGTAACCCCTGAAAAGGATCCAGGAGCTTTGGATTATTATCCCAATAAAAAGAACAGAAAACTCTGGGTTGCAGGACAATGAAGAAGTTGCCAGGCTGAATGGAAGCTGTCTGTTTAGTGTAGCATCCTGTGTTTAAGTGGCAGCTGGTGTTGAAGCCCAGCAGAAGGCCCTGGAATTGCTGAAGCACGTTCCCATGCAGCTGCCTCAGGCTTAAGGAAGCTTCTCTTGCTTATTCCTGGTTGCCTGTCTTGGGTTCTGAGGCATGTGGATCAGCTGGCTTTGTGTTTATTTGCTGATGTAACTTAGAATAGCCTGCTTGTGTGTCTGTTGTTTATGTGCTTTCTCATCCTGTTAGGATTTGCCATAAGTAACATCTGTAACTTGTGAAACTCCAGTGGTGTGTTGTGATAAGGCATCACCTCCAGTTCACCAGGGCCTTATCTACATTGCAAGGTGGCAGGAAAGAGCAGATCTCTCTGCCTTCCTCAGGATCCAGACTTGTTTGGGTTAAGAGCCCTTAAAGCTCATCTTGTTCCAACCCCCATCACCATTCTGGGCTGAGACACCTTCCACTGGACCAGCCCTGTCCAACCTGGCCTTCAACACTTCCAGGGATGGGGCATTCACAACTTCTCAGGGCAACCCTTGCCATAGTCTTACCACCTTCACAGGGAAGAATTTCTCCTGAATATCCAATCTAAATCTCTTTCAGTTCGAAGCCATTTCCACTTGTCTTATCACAACCTTTCTGTGTCCCTATCACTTTGCTTCTGTCCTTGCTACTGTCCCAAACTCCTCCATTCTCTCTCCCTCTGACCTTGATTTCTCATCTTGGAATGCTGCATCCTATCTCCAACACTATGGCCTGAATGGCTGGGAGTCTTCTTTGTCCAGGCAGTTTGTACTGTTGGCACAAAATTCACAGCTACATTGAGACAAAGACACTGAGCACATCTGTGATGAAATTGTGTCAGTGTTTTAAAGTTAATTTGGATAGAGAGAGGTGTGAAATTATTCCAAAATACCTATTGCATTTGCTGTTGGATCAGTCTTATTCTGAGATAGGAATGCTTGTTCCAATTTAGTGTAATCCTTTTTCAAAGCTAACTAATCTAAACCATGCCAAGGCACTCTTCTGGAACGTGCCAAAGTTTAGCTACTTGAAAGAAACCTGATGTCCAGAGGAACCCACTACCTATTCCTCCTTGTGGACATGGCTGTGCTGTCCCGGAGGCACGTTTAGGTCAGACCTAGAAAGAAAATGAAGATTTTAATGAAGTAGTTGCTTTATGGAAGGTATTTGGGGTGTTTTTGCAAGAGAGTTCAGATCCTCCTTTCTGCCTCAGCAGCTCTGCAAACCAGGTGAAAGCTGATCCTGCAGAACGGGGGTGAGGGTTCCCCGGCTGGCTCGCTGCAGACACCAGTGTCGGCACAGGAGGTGATGGATGTGGGGGAGAGCAGGGTCATGCTTTAAATCCACGCCGAGCTGTGTAGGATTACAGCGTGCCTGTAATCATGCTTGGGGAAATGCACGCAGTGCCTGCTAATTAGGGAACGTCCCTATTAATGAGGAAAAATTTCCACGCCTCCCTTCTGGTGGATGAATGCCGCGGTGGAGAGAAAGAATTTTGTATTGAGATAAATGTGGTTGTGCTGTCAAAATCACGACTGGGGTGTTTTAAAATGCCTGCAGGGTGTGGGCAGCGGGTGTCGGGCTGTGCTTGGCAGAGCCTGTTGGGATTGCAGATGCCTTGTGGTGGGCACAGGAGCAATAAATCACTCGAGCGTTCCTGGCTGATCCCCGTCCTAGCCCAATTGGTGGGTGGAGGAGCAGGATGCCTCTCAGTGAACTGCTGCTTCCCTGTCAGTCCTGTTCTGGGCAGGACCTGGAGGATATATAGGGATTTGAGAAGCAGATGCCATGAGTTCATCTGACTGAAATGGATTTTTTTGGAGTTTAGTCATAATAAATTTTATCTTCCTGTTGTCTCTTTCAAGAAACAGAGTATGAAACTGAGGCAGTGATACAATCCTTTTCTTTTCCTGACTATTCTCTCCTGTCTGGAATAGAGGGGAGAGAGAAGACGCCAGTGATGAGGTCGATGATGAGGGTGGCGATACTATGGAATATTGACTCTACACAGTAAAAAGCTGCAAAGTGTAGCAGTGGGCACAAGTAGCTGTGAAACATGATGCCCAGAGCTCTGACTCTGACTAGAGAGGGTGAGGGGAGAATGCAGATGACGCATTTGATTTTTAAAAAAGTCTAAAGTGTTGACAGAAATTCTATCTTGATTAAGGGCAGTAGGAAAGCATTTGATTCCATGTCTCGAGCTCAGTTACAGTTGGTTTTGGCTCCTGTTCTTCTGTTTGCCTTCTTTGGGCCCTACCTTGACATCTTCCCAACCATGTAGCTGGTGCTTCTCTAACGACATTCTTGCCATTTAACTATCACAGCTCTGCTCTGGGGAGCTGGAGGCTTCTCATCCTTGAGGGCCAGTGGTAGTGACCAGCATGGTACCCCCTGAACACTGCTTTGTTTTAATCTTGACCATTTTCTTATTTATTGAAGAATACCATCTGGGTTTTGAACCATGTGTGGTCTGCCTAGACAGATGGTTTAGAGCTGAGGCTCTGTGAATTTGGAATATGCAGCTTTGGAATTGCTGGGTTCATAAAAGCAAAGTTCAGGTGATTTCCTTGGGGAGTGTTTTATAACATCCTCATGGGCTTTGCCTCACAGCTGTTCAAGGCTTCACAAAAGCACCTTTGCAAGAAGGTTTTGTTATAATTTTCAGGGTTTATAACTTTGTTACTGGCTTTATTCCTGTTCCGCTGAGTTTAATATCACCTGTTGACACAGGGACTCCTCTTGCTGTCAGTGCTTCATTAATTAACTGCAGGGACCGTTTGACATGGGTCACAGTGCTCAGTTTGTTTATAGCCTGGCGAGTCTTGGGCTAGTGCTGTGGAATGCAAGAGGGCCTGACACTGCCCTCCTCCTGACCGTTTGCCCAGTTACAATGTTCTGCAGAACCCTCTTCCTGCTTTGAGGATCAATTTTTCTACAGAAGAGCACCTTTGTATCATTAGTTCTTGTTTGTAGCCCTTCAGAGAGAGAGGCTGTGCATTGCAGTGCTCTAGAGTGAATCTCATCAGCTTTGTAAATCCTGTAAGGGTAAGAACTCTTCTTTATGTGTGATGAGGGAAGGAAGTGCAAATCGATTGCTCTCTGGAAAAGCTTTATATTTTATTCCATAAAAAATACACCTACAGGTACAAAAAAAATCCCATCAAAACTTGGTCTTTCTGATAGTTTTGAACCTGCAAATGTCAATAGTGGTGAAATCTCCTTAGCTTTGCAGATCTGCAGTAGAATAAAACTCTGCATTGCTTGTGTGGAGTTCTGCTCAAAGATGTGAAGTGCAAGAAGTGGGGGGGATTTACCAAAGACTGTCCCAATGCCTGTCCCGAGAAACTCTGCAGAGGAAGAGAGGTGGGGGATGATTCCACTGATACCCTGTTGTTGTTTAAAGGACTGTAGCAGTGCAGACAGACTTGTGGGGACAGTGTGACTGTGAAGATGTCTAAGCCAGAATCCCGTTATTCTTTTGATGTCCCAAACGTCTGCATCGATTTTGCAACTCTGAATGAGGATGATGTACACAATGCAGATTCCTGGTTTGGTAAGTTGCTTCCAACTCCTTGAGTTGTTTCCTTGTTGGATGACACCTTGGTGTGATCCTTGTTTTGGGCATAGCTTCTGTGTCAATTAATCATGATGTTAAATGCATTATTCATCATGCGTGGGTGGGGTTTCTTTTGTTCTGGTTTGTTTTTTTTGTGTGTGGTTTTTTGTTTTTTTTTTTTGGTTTTTGTTTTGTTTTGTTTTGGTTTTTTTGTATTGAAGTTTTGTCATCTGTAGCTTCACCTTGTTAACCTCATAATGATATTCAGGGATATTGTTAACAGCTCCTAGCAGTGTATGTAGTGAAAGTCTTTCTCTCTTTACAGACCAAAAAGCCAATCTGGAGAATGTCCCTCCTGCAGAAAATCTGGTCTCACCCTGCAACCCTGCCTTCTCAAAGCCTGATGTTATTCTGTCTTCTGTCCCATCACAAGAAGTAGCGATGAGTAAGCTGGCATGATGTGGCAGGGAAGGAATAAATTTTATCTGCTTTTCACTGGTGAAATGGAAAGGCCTCTGTCTGGCTTTTCTGGGGCCATCTTCATAAACTCTTACCCGCATGGTCTCGTGGTTTTACTTTATGTTCTGTATATGTGTATGTAGATGAGCTGACACTTGCCCCTTTCTCAGGTAAAAGTGGTGATGAAGCAGAATGTGCCCAGGGTAATGCAGTCCCTGAGAATATCGTTGGGTCCCTAGCAACCTGGAGAGCTGCTGCCCCTGCAGAGGCCCCTCAGAGGTGAAGTATTTGTGTTCAGTTTGTACAATGATTGATGATGGTGTAACTAAGCAGGTCTTTGCTCTCAGGATCTGTAGTTCAAGCTGTTCTTGGGGCATCCTGTGGGGCTGGAGTTCTCCTACATGGAGATCATGTATTGGGACACCTGATCTGCTGGCTAAGCTGGAGGAGCAGTCTCTAGGGTGGAAATGTAATGCAGTGTCTCACATACTTGTTAAATGAGACTCGGTAGCACCAGGAGCTTCTGGAATGTGAGGATATCTGAAACTGAGGTGGCTTATAAAGTTTCTTTGTTTATATCTGCTTGACTTGGGCAGAACTCATTCTTGATATGAATGTAAGGGCCTCTGCATACCCATATATAGCAAAGAATATTTAGTTTATGGTTTGTTAAACTTTAATAAATTGTGCTGTGCTTGGATTATTATGTTAAACACAATTTGTGTGGTGGAGTTAGGGAATGCACTGACATAAAAAGTGTTATTCAGGTCAAGTGTCTCCTCAGATCTGTGAGAAAACTGACCTCTGCTTTCTGTCCTTCTCTAGACCAGGTAGGAGACTGGCAAAACAGGGGAAGACCCAGCAGCACAAGCAGCCAGGCAGAATCAAAGCAGAGAGAATTGCTAATGCCCTGGAAAATAAGGAAGATGTTCCACCCTTGAAGAAAATGAGAATGTATGTCATCCAAGTCCTTCTGTTTAGGGCTGGGGAAAGGGATATAACTGTTTCTTTGGAGAGGGTTTCTACCTGGCTGAGAAGGTTCTTACAGGAAGGTTAGGGGGTGTTGGCTGGTGCTGATATTTGTTTCATGAACAAGAAATTGCTGTAAATGCAGAAGGAATTGCTCTGTTTGGAGATAGAGATGTGAATGAAATGAGCATGGACTTCACCTTACTTCTTATTCTGTGTCTGTCAGTCAGCTTTAAATTTGTCTGAACTTATCCATGTGGAAGTCATCAGACAGTCATTAGCTGTGAAAGAGTCACAGCTAAAATATTTCTCAAATTAACTTAACTACTAAAGTATCATATGGTGATAAGCTTGAGGTCAGGAAATTGGAGTGTGATCTTTTGAAACACCACTGTACCTCGATGATCTGCAGTATACCTCCCTTCTCCAGAAGAGTTCCAAAAATTCAGTAATTCATCTTCCCTTCTGCAGCCTTAGAGTACCAGGGAAAGCTGGATGGTCTGTACCTGGGCCTGGGGTGAGATAAAGCCAGCCTGGCATACCTTAGACCTCACCAGTTGTTGGGATGTTCTGCATAGTGGTGAGAACTGCAGGCGGTCATTTATTTAGAACACAGTTAACTCAAGAGGTTTGCCCTAACAACTTTTTCTCTTAGTTCTGGTAGCAGAGAGAAGGTGACAGAGGCATCCACAAAGAGAGAGCCCCTGCAAGATCCTGACCTCTCTCCAGGGAAAGGGAAAAGCAAACTGACTATGCCCTCCACGCCGACAATGTTGAAGTACGTGGCTTTCTTGCGACTTGTGTGCTAATCAGAGTTGATTTAGGTGACAGTCCTGGCTGAATGTTTTCAGCTTCAACTTAGCATATGATGGTATTACATTTAGTAAACACTGGGTCGAGGCAACAATATTAGAATGACATGTACTTCACCAGCTGAACCTGTGCACAGGAAGACTTTTGCTTTTCTTTTGAGGAAAAAGTTGTTCTTCCTAATGGATTGAGAATGCACACAGCAAATGAGTCTGCAAAATAGCAGCTAGCTGTGAGATTTCTTGAACAGACAAAACCCAAGAGATCTCTTCTAAAGAGGATGATTGTAACTGGTGATGCTCCTGTAGTGAGTTTGGAGATAAGCACTTGCACTAACATCACACTAATAACCAGGGAAGCAGGAAGGCATATCTTAGTTTTTAATGTGCTTCTGCAGGAGGACCAAACCTTCTAGCAAGCCAAAGAGTACAGAGGAGCAGGAGCTGGAAAAGATGCAGCAGTTGCAGCAGGAGGTTGTGGAGCTGCGAAAGAAGAATGAGGAGTCTCTGAAAGTAGCTATTGCTGGAGCAGGTGGGCTCTGCCTGAATTGCCAAATGAAGCTGCATTGGGCTTATCTGGAAAGTGCTGCACAGAGCTGTGCAAGTACCTTTGAAAACAAGCATTTCAGACTTTGCAATAAATTTTAGGAGCCATTTAATGTAGATCAGCCCCTAAACTGCCTGGAAACAGGTGTGTTTGGACTATGTAATGTTTTGAAAAGTTAAAGATGAATTCTCTGAAAACTTACCTAGTTGTTAGAAATTAAATGCTTTTATTTCTACAAATCCTATCCCACAGCAGAAGGCTTCCAGTCCTTATATGTTCTTTTTCTCTAGGACAACCTGTGAAGAGACCTCCTTATCAAACAACAAAGCCAGTTGATTTCCACTTCTGCACGGAGAATAGAATTAAACAGAATGTGGAAAGCCAGCCTGGGAATGAGTACAAGGAGGTGGATTTTGCAGCAATACTGAGGAAGCATCCCCCTTCTCCAGTAAGAACCAGAGTGTTGCCAGCACTCAGCTCACTGATTCTTGCTGCTTGTGCAATGCTTGGACTGATACCCACAGAGAGGTTACCACAGGGGTGGCAGGTGTTGTGCAAACATGACTGCAAACTTCCTGTGTGTCTGTGTTGCCACAAGACTCCAAAGAAGCCCTGTGGAAAAAGGCACCCTTTAATGTCAGATCTTCTAGTCATTCCACTTTGTGCTTTAATCTGCTTGATACAGTGTCCCAATATAACTTGTGCATGTTCAGACTGTTAATACTTGTGCTTAATGTGAGGTGTTACCTTTGCAGTGAGAGAATGGGGCAGTTACTGTGTGTCAGTGGGGAAAGGAAATGTCAACAAAGCCTCCTGGCCATACTGACTGTGGCTTTCTGTCCCCAGGTGCGAATGCCAAAGGGACGCACTGTCCCCAAACCTTTCAATCTGTCCCAGGGAAACAAAAGAAAACTCGAAGAAGCCACAACAGAATATGTGTCCTTTGCTGAACAGGTAGAAGCATTCCAAAAACGCACGCCCCCTCGTTATCATTTGAGGAGCAGGAAATCTGAGGAAGGTGAGTGGTCCTGGCTGTGTCCACAGACGTGGTGGTAGAGTGAGGGATGCATTGACTACTCTGAGCAAATGGCCTGTGTCTGTTGCAGGCCTTGCCATTAACTGCTGGTCTCTCTGTGACTTGAATTTGTAGGCTCAGTTTCAAAAAAGCCAGTGAAGGCTCGGCTCACACAAGCCAAAACACCAGTGCTGAGGACAAAGCAGCGCTTGAGACCTGTTACCTGCAAAACTGCTGCAGAGTTAGAAGCAGAGGAAGTAGAGAAAATTCAACAGTAAGTGAAGGCTTACTCTAGTCCTCTAGCGAACAATTGTACCACACTGGAAGTATTTTTCAGATACCAAAATATCATGTCTCTGGAATACCCTTTTTGTATAAAAGAATGAGTAGCTTACACCATTGAGATTCTTTCAGGTTGTTTGTAATTCTTTCGCTCTGATTGTAGGGAAGTGAAATATAAACAATTCATTTTGAAGAAAGTGCTCTTAGGAGAGCTGATCTTAGGTTGAGTACAGCTTATGATGAGTAAAGCAAACCCAATATAGCAATGCGGCCTGCATGCACTTTAAAACTTGCCTGTAGGCAAAAGTTTGGATTTCTAGGAAAACAACCTATAAGATCTTCCTCATTAATCTTGCTCTTTTGAAGGCAAAGGAAGAATTGCTAACTAGAGCTACACACTAAGGCACAATGTACAGTTGGTGACTTTCTCCATTGCTCCTGTGCAGGTACAAATTTAAAGCACGAGAAGTCAATCACAAAATCTTTGAGAGTGGAGCACTCCTGCCTAAGAAACCCCCTGCAAAGGAGCTCACCCATCCCATTGGCTTTCAGTTGGAAATAGAAAAAAGGATTCAGGAGCGCGAGAGTAAGAAGCAGCAGGAGGAAGAGCGCTACGAATTCCATTCCAGGCCATGTCCCACAAAAATTCTGGAGGATGTTGTGGTAAGAAGTTTAATAACACCCAGGCTTGGAAATTTGACCTCAGGTGGCAACGTGCTTCAAAATGTTTGTAGCT
Source organism: Oenanthe melanoleuca (assembly GCF_029582105.1). Lineage (NCBI taxonomy): Eukaryota > Metazoa > Chordata > Aves > Passeriformes > Muscicapidae > Oenanthe > Oenanthe melanoleuca. Next base: position 7,240,976 of record NC_079353.1, read on the forward strand.
ATGTTGCATGATGTGTTTAATGATCTTAGTAAACAGTGTCATTAGGTAAGAACTGCAGTAGGTACATCCTGTGCTGTCAGGTTGTTTCTCTGAGGCGTTTTCTTGGCACTTGGCCTTGGGTAACTGCTTACTGGCTTTTCTGAACAGGGTGTTCCAGAGAAGAAAGCACTTCCTGTTACAGTCCCCAAGTCTCCAGCGTTCACTTTGAGAAGCAGAACCCGCATGTCTAACAGAGAGGAAGAAAAGGTAACAATTGTGATGAGGTTGGAGCCAGGCCCAGGTCTCGTTGCAGTGCCTACTGTGCCTCTGAATGTGGTGGGATGCTCTGGGGCTGGAAGCTCCTTCCTTCCCTCCTGTGAGCTGTTCCTCCAGTGGTTATCTTTGCCTGTGCTGTTCACTTCAAGCAATCTGGTTATTGTTGGTCATTTTACAGACACTGAATCCTCGTAAAAATAAAATCATTTAAATGTCATAGAAGTTTCTGAGCTGTTGCTGCTATGAATGAGGAAAGTGAACTGCTTAGATTTCTCATCCTTCCCTATTCTGTCACTGAAGGCAGCTATTGCACATGACCTTTCCTCTCCCTGAAGTGGGGAGCAGGATTCTGAAAGCTTCACATCCTTCTTTCTTTCCATCTTGTCGAGAATATTAAATAATTTGGATGAATACTGGAATTGAGAGTGGTTTCATAAAAGGAAGATTTGTGCCTGTGGTTCAGGATGCCAGTAAATTGGTATTTCTTGGATTCCTAATTTTTGCAGTGTCCACTGTTTGCATAACCTTACTGTGCCCATTATTAAAGGAACTCATTCAAAGTTGTTTGTGGCTTTGCTTGGCAGGAGTTGCAGCCTATACAATAAAGTAAAAAATCAGATCCTAATGCTAATATCCCTTTAGGAAAAAGAGGAGGTGGCTGTTATCAAAGCTAATCCTATGCCACATTATGGAGTGCCCTTCAAACCCAAATTGCCAGAGCAGAGGCATGTGGTGGAAGTTTGCCCCTTCTCTTTTGATGCCCGGGACAGAGAGCGACAAATACAAAAAGAGAAAAAAATAGAAGAACTACAGAAAGAAGAGGTAAGAATTAAAAGCTACCTTGAATTCCACTCCTTAAGTAAAAAGAGTGTGACAGGACTTGCTGTTGTCTATTAAACTTCCAAGGAAAGGACAAGAAATATTTTGAGTTATTTATTTCAGGTGCCAAAGTTCAAAGCGCTGCCTCTGCCTTACTTTGATGAAGTTAAACTGCCAGAAAAGAAGGTCAAAGCCCCAACTCAGCCTGAGCCGTTCCATCTGCAGGTGGATGAACGGGGAGCTGCCAAGCTCCAGAGCTGGAAACAGCAGGTAGGATGAAAACAATAATGGGAATGACCAAACTTAAAGCAGCTGGTGGAGTTGTGGTTGACTACAGAAACCATCCTTGAGTTGAATCAGTAGCTGAGTTGGAGCAAGGAATTTTTCTGTACTTGGCATGAGACTTGTGCTATGAGTTAAGGATTGGTCAATAGTCTATTTTTCTCACTTTATGGTAAATGATGTGATTTACTACAACTATATTTACAGCTGTGGAGTGTTTTCTAAGCAGCAGCTCTGTGCAACTGAATCCATTTGCTGACTGTCCCCAGGAATTTATTAACACATAAATAATATACTGCTTTTCTCATGTGAAGTCTGCAGTGGACACCTGGAACTTTCTTCGGGCTATTTTGGGCAAAGTAACTATCATGCAACAAGTGATGCCACTTTATGACTTTAATATAATTTTCTATGGAAATGGTTTGATTAGGTCAGCATGGCTTTTCCATTGTAGGGAGTTCTGGAGTCTGGGTCATGGGGAGATGATCTCTTTCTGCCTGGCACCTGACATGCTAACTTCTCTTGCAGCTTGAAGAAGACTTGAAGAGGCAGAAAGAGGCAGCATGTTTTAAGGCTCGGCCCAACACAGTGATGTACCAGGAGCCTTTTGTGCCCAAAATAGAACATAAGATGCTCTCAGGTAGAGTTGCAAGTACTTGCTACATGGGCTTGGCTAATAGCTCAGAACTGATGCAATTAAGTGATGTTTTTTCTGGCTGTTGCCTCTTCATCAGCACAGCCAATAGTGCCTTGCATTTAATCAACTAATTGCTTAACATCTTATGTCCTCTGGGAGCAGGGGGGATTTCCTCTCCACCCCCGTCCTGCTCCAGCATGGCAGCTGTATTTAGCAGCTCTGCTGCAATTGGCAGATGATTGATGTGTGCCAGCTCAGGATAAGGGTACTGAGAATGTGAGGAGCTCTCTGCAGAGACAGCTGGCATTTCTGCAGTGCTGTCACTCTTTCCCTCCCGTCTCTAATGAGATGAAGGCATCTACTGCTTGGGTAGGCTGAGATTTGTAGAGCATAAAACCAGCCAAAAGCTTGTTTGTACTAACAATTGTGTGCTTGCTCCCTCCCATGAGAACACCCATGATGGGGTGACGTCTGCATTAACACTGCTCACGTCTAGGAGTAAAGTTTTCTCTTGTCCTGAAGCCTGGAGGTATCTCCTAACCACCCTTGCCAAGGGGAAGCTCTCCAAAGGGAGGCTTCCATTGACATTATTACTGCTCTGCTTTACCTGACTATCTTTGAACCAATGTTATCTCCTCTATTTCTAAACTTAGAGAGCCTTTCTGGTTCTGTAGTTCCTGAAAGCTTTGAGCTGGCAACAGAAAGAAGAGCAAAAGAACGGCAAGAATTTGAAAAGCGATTGGCAGATGCAGAAGCCTTAAGGGAGAGGTATGAGGAGCAGATCAGGCAGCAACAAGAGGAGCGTGAAAAGGAAGAAATTGCTAAGCTAAGGCAAGAGATGGTAAGTGAGCTGTTTCTGAGCAAGGGCTGTAAAGTAACCCAAAGGAATGTGGGAACATCCTTGTGGAGCTAATGTCACTCTTGAGCTGTGCTAAAATTGCCTTTTCAAGGTTCCCTTTTGCAAATTGATGACTCACTGACTTCACAACTGATTTAAAAAAACCAAACCTACAAAATTATGCAGACAAAGAAGGCAGCTGTGCTGAGATGGCTGAGTTTTGGAGCTGCACATGTGTAGCTATCAAAGGAGAATGATCTTAGTAAAACCCATAACCCCAATATGTGCTGTGCATTTTCCCAGTACCTCACTCCAGTGCCCAGAGTGGTGTGGTGGTCTCAGAGAGATGCCTGCCTTTGCCTCATCCACAGCTGACCTGCAGATTTCAGCTTCATCATAATTGTAACCATTTGCTTTGTTTTGCCTTTGCTTACAATTTTTTTTTTTCACAGGTTCACAAGGCAAACCCAATACGCAGATACCGCAGTGTGGAAGTGAAGTCCAGTGACCAACCACTGACTACGCCAGTGTCTCCCAAGTTCTCAGACAGATTCCGATGCTGATGAGCATCCAGGTGATAACTGGAGGGAGATCCTATCCCTCTCCACTCCCTTGGTAGAGAGAGGGACCAATTGTTTTGCTCAGTCTGAACTCCTGTGCTTGGTTTCATTGTTGTACTGAGTAGTTAAACTACACCTGAGCCCATGGCATTTCAGCAGTGCCTCCTGGCTTTGCTGTGTATCCAGACCCCATCTTCTCTTGAGACTAAACCAAGTTTTGATATTGCATACAGATATTGTGTACCTAACTAAATAAAAATTCCTAATCTGCTTGCTGTCTCTGGATAGTGGGCTGAAGCCCTCTCCTGCAGAAAAGTTTTTGGTAAAGACTGACTACACAGATATGTACATCTGGCAGAGCTGTCTTGTGTTTGTACACTAAGTGCTATTTTCACGTGTCTCTTTTTTAGCCTTTTAGTCTACATTTAGCTTGAATTGTGTTAAGTGAGGTTCCTTCAAGCCAGTGTAGTGCAGGTCTGGCCTTCTTTGTTTTGTATTTAGATGACCAAAAATATAAATCTTGCCCACACTTGAAAGTAGTTCTTTGTGTATATTAGAGCATTAAACCATCTTGCTGTTTTATAGCTGAAGCCCTTCTATTTGGGGAACCATTTATCTGGCAAGTGACTTGCTGTGAGCTGCTGCACCAGCTCCTGCCAGTGCAGGTCTCTTGGCTACAGAGCCATCAGCATCTCTGGCCAGTCTGGGCAGCAAGCAGAGCTAAATATAGCCTAAGTGCTCAAATGTGCTGAAGGACAAAACTGCTGTCATTGTGAAGAGTGGATACATCTAGATTAAAGTTTTAATAATTATTTTGTACTTAATATTGTGCTCTGATTTCTTACCTTGATATTTTGCTGAAACACCTGTTAGCAGGCTGCCTCTACTGTTTGTTGTGCTGCTTAGAAGAGAGGGGGATGGAAAAGGGAAATTTAGAATTAATTTGTCCTAAGTGGAGAAACTTTCTTGTTTGGTGATTATGGAAAACATTTGCTTTCATTTCCTCTGAATTGGGATACTGTTGAAAAAGTATTCCCAGAGTGTATAGCTTTTTTTTTTTCAGATTTTTGGGTGAAAAAGAGTTAAACTTGGTGTTAGACTCCAGCTAAGGGGGTGGTTAGAGGTGCTGTCTCATTCTTAACAAAGTACATCAAGCAATTGCTATTTTACTCCTAGATTAAGAGAGGTAATAGTGGAAGAAAGTCCTTAGAGACCTAAATTCCAAGATGAATGTTTATCGTACTTGAGGGACGATGTTTCTGCAGGAATTCTTCTAAAAAGTGCAATGCTCAAGAAATGTCATTGCAGAACAGCTGGGTTCTCTATGGGAGTGTTTCAAAGAGCACCAGCCTCAAACTTCAGTGCTGGGATTAAAAGAGGAAAAGCCACCCACACCAAAATACAAGGATTCTTTAAAAATATTAAAGGCTTTGTGCAGTTAGAAACTGAGAAACTGGAGAATTAGGCTTGGGAAAGCGTGTTGGCACTAAAGGATGAATGACCTTGTGGCAGTGTGGGTTGTTGGAAATGGTGAGCTCACACATGGCTCCATTTTGCTCAAGTTTTCATCTTTTCCTTTTCTTCTCTTGAGGATCTTAGTGTAGCTGTGGCAGAGGTTGGTCCAAAAGCTTGATTTAATCACCCTGTCTGCCTTCAGCCACATTTTTCTGACTTTGTTTGTAGCCCTGTGTCACTGAGCTGAGAGTTACAGGACAGTCAGAAAACTTGCTGTCACTGCTGCGGTGACAATTTGCAGGAGTGGCTGGAGCACAAGAGCCATGTCAGCATCTTCTTGAAAATGAAAATCCATGTGGATCTGACCTGTCTGACTTAACTCCATTTCTGTCATGGTGGAGCTGTTCCCTTGTGATCTGCTACTGGATGGGGACATCACAGAACCTCAGATGGGCTGACAGGGAACCCTTTTTCCTCGAGTGCCAGCTCTGGAAAAGGCAGCATGTGGGCAGCAGGAGCAGCAAATATTGATGATGAGTCAGGGAAAGCTGAAATGATGAGCTGCTGAAGAATGTGTAGGCAAGCAGGAGCATGAGGCCATGGAACTGGAGCAGCCACTGATCCCTGAAGGATTTTCCTGATGGCCCTACATGGCCTCTTCTGCCTTGAGGAAGGGGTTGTGTGCCTGACAGCATAGCAGTATTTTTTCCCCAATGGTATCATTTGGGTCTAATAAAAGATATTACATCTTTCCCCAACCATGGCCTTGTCTATTCCCCATGCACTGCAAACAAGGGAGCCTCAGGCAGCTGTGCCTCCAAGGGTCTGGGGTGTTTGTATGAGCTTGGAGTCACCCACCAGGTTCTCACGGGCTGGGGTGTGGGATCTGTTCTGTGAATCAGGAGGGAAGTGGTGACATGGTGGGAAAATTGCTCTAGCATACAAAGTATAAAAATCACATCCTAAAGGAGGTGGATGTTGGAGAAGATGGGATTTGGCCAAGGCTTCAGCAGGGAGATGGTGGTAGGTGATTTTTCTGGTGCTTGTGAGAACAAATTTACAGGATGGGAGCAAGAGACTGGGATTTAGCGAGGTGCTGTTTCAATACCTCCCTTTAGAGTCATGGTAGGTTGAGAAATGGATGTAAAATCTATATTCCTCCCTGTGTGGATTTCGCAAAAACATTTTTATATTCCAGTACTCAAAGCCCATCACTGTTGCGTGTGTGCCTTGAGAGCAAGGAGAGGGAGGAGGTTAGGAGAAAAGATCCAGGTACAAAATCTTCCTCTGCTCCCATTCTCGTTGAGCAGTACTCAATTTGTTGTCAAAATAATTTGCTGATCACAGACTAAAGCTGGAACTTAAAGGCAATGTTTTCCTGGACATGTTGAATTGCAAGATCAAATCATCTGGTGAATGATCTTATGAAAAGGCTTGAGGATGATCTCAAACCACAGCTTTGCTTCTCTCTTCTGTCTCCACTGGGGAACCTTTGCAGCTGCCTGTGTGACCTGGCCTGAACCTGGCAAGGACCCCAGGACCTGGGCAGGTCCTGGTGCTCTCTTGTGCTGCTGCTGGTGGCCACATCACTCTGGATGCTCTTTTGTTGATGTTGGGATTTTTCCTTGTCTTTGCCCATCACCTTGCCATGACATGATGGCAGGTCGTGGTGGAGGCCCTGGTTCTGATGGAAGCAGTTAAGCCAGACAGCCAGGCTGGTTTGTGTTTCAGCAGCATGGCTGGGATTCAGGTGGGGATGTTGTTCAGCCTGCCCTGCTGCTCGATTTAGCTGGGGTGTAGAGTTTCCCGGGAACGGGCCGGCTTTGGCCCTGCAGAGCCTCCCCTCCCAGGGTAAACGTAAAGGTTAAAGTGTGCTGCTGCAGTTGTGACAACGGCGTCGCCAGGGAACAGCGTGCTTGAGGCGCTGCCAGATAGCCCCAGGACAGGCTCTTTCCCAGCTGCAGCCAATGTAGGCTCTGGCTTAAGTTCCTGAATGGGAAGGGAGGAAAAAAAACGCAAGCTGAGAAGCCTGGGTGGTAGCTGGTTTGCAGAGTCCCAGAGCACTGTGCTGCTCCTTGGGCATGTGGTTTAGGACCAAGGCATCTGAAATCCTGGAGTGCAGCAGATTCTGCCCTTCAATTCTACAATTCCTTCTTCCCAAAAGTCTGATTTCAGTTTATTTCTCTTTGTCCACAAATTAATTTTATCTGTGATAATGCCAAACAATGGTCATCCGTTGCTTTTGGAGAACCATGGCTCCCCCAGTACCCATGCCCAGGGCTTTGCTTCCTCACCTTGTCCCAGGGATTTGTGCCCAGACCAGCCTTGCTCCCAAGGAGCTTGGAAGATTTCAGGCATTCTAGGAAGGCTGGCTGCTGTCCAGGTGCTTATTCATACTCTCCTTGGAGAATTTTATCCACCACACCAAGAGCTCCAAGGGGGCTGTGGGGCATGGCTCTGGCTGATGGGCTCCTGTCTTGTGCCTGGGCATGGGTGTGTTCCTTCCACCTGGGCTTTGCCAGGAGGGTGCACAGCTGAAGGCTGCTGGAGTAGTGGCAGTATGTGCCTGAAGTGACACTGGTGGCCTCCATATGCCTGGCAGCCCTGGGCTGGAGGAGGAGAGAGGCAATTCCAAACTGTATGTTGGTGATGACAGTTGATGGGCAGAGTCCCCGCTGGTCAGGCACATCTGGTCAGTTATTCCTGACTGTGGCCCTACAGAGGCAAAGGTGGGGAACTTCCACTCATCACAGGAGTGGTGGCTGTGCCAGAACTGTGCCAGCCTGTGTGTCATTGTCACCAAGAACTGTGGCTGCTGGTGATGCTCCAACCTCTGCTTGTACATAACTGCATCAGCACATCAGTGAGTTGGAGCTGTGTGCCTGTTCCTGCATTATCCCTGCTGGTCCTCATCACATTCCACGTCCTGACATGGATTTCAGGAAAGGAGCTGGCCTTGATGAAGCCAAAAATCCCAACTGTGAAGGCTGGAGCAGGAGAGATCCATATCTGCTCAGGAGTCCCCAGCTTTGTCATGCTGAGCAAGTGTTGCTCTTGCATTGAGGTGTTGATGGTGGGTGCCTCAGGCCAGGGCAGGGACAGGTGGGACAGCTGCACCTCAAGAACAGAGGAACAGCCGTGCTCCCATCCTGGCTTTCTATTTCAATGCCATGTGTGAACCATTGGCAAAGGCTGAGCCCAGGCCATGGCATACACATGCTGGTGGCTCACTGGGAGCTGGAATTTGTCAATGTGGAGCAGCAGCGCTGCCTGAGCAGTGTTGGTCCTCCTGAGAGGTGCTGCAGGCAAAGTAAGCACTGCTCTTGGGAACGAATCCATCGTGGATGGCACTGGCCAGAGCAGCCTCCCCACCTCCTTTGCTGCTGTAGCCTCCAGCCCTGCCACAGGTAGGGTTTAAACTAAGGAGAAAGCAAAGCAAGGTTTAAGCAGCAAGGTTTGGTGTCTGGCAGGACCTGAGCTTTGTGTGGCTGTGGGGTGGGGAGGGGGGAGGTGTTACTAGACTGGCAGCTGGCAGGGGCTTGAGGAGGAGCCATGGGTAACCTCAGCCTCTCTGGGGGCACCTGGCCAGCCTGGGCCTGGGGAGAGTCCTACTCCTGCAGCAAACACAGGATTCAGCCCCACGCAGTGCTTGAGGTGTGTCCTGTGTGCAGCTCCCCAGAAGGAGCCAACAATGCCTGTGCAGCAACCATATACACAGCTCAACCCCTCTGGAGCCTCCAGCTCCTCTGTTTCTTCCCCTGATTCCTAAAACACTTGATTTTGCAGAAAATTAGTATTTCAACTGGTATCTAGGGAAGACTGCAGCTGCTGGCCAGGGCCCAGTTCCCAGATGCTGTCACCTTCATCAAAGCCCAGTGCCAGTGCCCAGAGGTGCCACATCATACCCACAGAGTGCAGGGTCCTTTGGAGTCACTCTCCCAAAGGGCCAGTGCCACTGGGCAGAGCTGGCCACAGCTCAGCAGCACAGGCACCAGCACCATCACCAGCCACTCCTGGCCACCATCCCCATGGATTGGCCAGTGGCCACCTCGTGTCACTTGTGGGCACCCTGGAGGGCCTTAGCTGCCTGGACTGCATCCAGCTCACCCAGCCCCACCAATGGGATGGTTTTGGGGGGCCACTGTGTCCAGTGCCAGCCCCCCCCTGTGGTGCTGTGCAGGAGGCAAGTCTGTCCCTGTCCCCTGCCCCTTGTCTGCGTGGCCCCGGCCCACGGGGGACAGGCGAGAGTGGCGTGTCCTTTGAACGGGCTCCAGCAGTGACAGGTGCTGGGAAAGGCGAAGTGGGCCGGCTCCCGCTGCTGTAAGGGATCCTCCTCTGCTGCACTAATCCGGCTCCGTTACACTCGGGATAGAAGAGGCTGCTCCCCCCGGCACTGCCACAGTGCAGATGCTGCCCCTCTGACCACCCGCTGCACCAGGACCCAGGTAACAGGCCCAGGGGGTCTCACGGCTTCTGACTTGGGGCATGGTGGTGGAGGGTCCTGTGGATAGTGGAGCCCCCAGGCCTGGGAAGAGCACCTCCATCCCCAGGGGCTTCCTGTGCTGAGCTGTGAGATGTGGGAACGCTCTCCCAGGGACTGCTCTGCTACACCTCCTGTTCCAGTAGCCCAGCAAGTAACTTTCCTGTTACTGGGATAGTCGCTGGTGGGTTTATTCTGGGGCTGGGCTGCTCTGAGCTCTGGAAGGCTGGTGTGTTTTGGGACAGGGTGAGGAAAGATGAACGGGCACAGGCGGGCAGTGAAGGCCAAGGCAGAACGGGGATTTGGGGATCAGGCACTGGGCTGGAGCCCAATGCAGGTACAGGGCACCAACAGGTCCCCTTGGCAGAGCTGGGTACCCCTGGGCAGGGGACGGGCAGTGCTGGCGCCTGCTGGGTGTGGGGTCCGTGTGCCTCATATGGGGTTTGCCTGCTTGCCTGTGTGGTTCAGGGGGAGCAGTGGTGGGGCCGTGCCGGGAATGCTCACCTCTCCTGATTTCCACTACCAGCCCGGGGCCGGAGCCGCTGTCTCCTGCCCTGCCATGGTGGGATGTGGCCTTAAATTGTCACCCTGGCCGCGCCTGGCTGGCTGTTTGCACGTCGGAGGCCCCAGGCACCCGGTGACAGGTGCCGGGGTCAGACCATCGATCAGTCACCGCGGGGCAGATATCGGGGCACAATGGGACTGGTGGCCACGTGGGGTCCCTGGCTTGGTGCCACCAGCCCGGGAGCCGCCGGGGCACAGTTCCCGGCTGGATGGCAGCAGCTCATCCCTGCAGGAGCTCTAGAGCCACTGCCCGAGTCCTGCCGTCTCCTCTGCGGGGCGTCGGGTCCGGCGAGCGCTCAGCTGCTGCTTTCTCTCCCGCAGGAGCGAGCCGAACTTGGAGCAGGGCAGAGCAGCGCCTCCTGTCCGCAGTGCCCATGGAGCAGGGTGGTGCCGACACTGGGGGGGCTGGCGGCACGGCTCCCCCCAAAGCCGAGGGGGGAGCCCCCCAGGATGCCCAGCCCCAAGCGGGGACAGTGCCAGCCGCCACCGCGGCACAGGATGAAGGCACAGCTGAGCCTGGCCAGGAGAAGGCTGCAGGAGAGGCTGCAGGAGGGAAGACAGAGCTCGAGCAGGAGACAGGTCTGGCTGCTTCAGAGCCCCAGGATGGACGGCAAGCAGTTCCAGGAGAGGAGGCTTTGGCTGTGCAGCACGATGGAGCACAGGCAGCATCCATCGGGGAGAAGGTGCCGGCTGCCACCGAGGCCCAGAGTGTAGGGAAGGATGAGAAAGATAAGCTTGGGAAGAAGAAAGCTCCAGCTGCAGGAGAGCTCAAAAGAGGAAAGGCTTCAGCTGCTGCAAAGGCTAAAGACGGAGGGAAGGATGAGCCGATGGAGGCGAAGGGCCTGGCTGTAACTGAGGCACAGGGTGGAGGAAAGGACAAGCCTGAGAAGGAGGAAGCCGTTGGTGGATCAGGGTTTGAGAGCAGTGGAAAAACAGAGTCCACTGAGGAGAAGGCTCTGCCTTCAGCAAACTCCAAAGGAGGGAAGGCAAAACCTATGGAGGAGACAGCCTTGGCAGCAACTCAGGCTCAGGATGGAGGCAAAGGGGAGCCTGCAAAGGAGAATATCACAGTGGTTGCAAAACAGGAGGTCTCAGCCACTGCTAAAGCTCTGGATGAAGGAAAGCAAGATGCAAAAACAGAGCAAGCCACAGCTGATAGCAAGCCTGCAAAGGAGAAAACCATGCCTGCTGCAAAGGAGAAGCCCCCAAATGCTGCAAAGGCTCAGAGTGGGGAGAATAAAGTGGTAAATGCAGAAAAAGCCCCAGCAGTTAAAAAGCCTCCAGATGGAGTCAAAGAGGAGCCCACAAAGCAGAAGGCTCCAGCTCCAGTGAAGGAGAAAGCCCCAGCTTCAGTGAAGGAGAAAGCCATAATTCCTGCAAAGGAGAAGCCCATAATTCCTGCAAAGGAGAAAGCCCCAGATGCTTCCAAGGCTCAAGATGGAGAGAAGCCAGAAGCAAAGGTAGAGAAAACACCAGCTGAAAAAATGGCTCAAAGTGGAGGCAAAAAAGAGCCCGAAAAGGAGAAGTCCCCAGCAGCTGTGAAGGTGCAGGATGGAGGGAAGAAAACAGCAAAGGTGGAAAAACCCGCAGTTGCATCAAAGGCTGGAGATGAAGGAAAAGATCCTAAAAAGGAGAAGGTCCAGGCTACTACAATGGAGAAGTCCCTAACAGCTGTGAAAGTGCAGGATGAAGGAAAGAAAACTGCAAAGGTGGAAAAACCCACAGTTGCATCAAAGGCTGGAGATGAAGGAAAAGATCCTAAAAAGGAGAAGGTCCTGGCTACTACAATGGAGAAGTCCCCAACAGCTGTGAAAGTGCAGGATGAAGGAAAGAAAACTGCAAAGGTGGAAAAACCCACAGTTGCATCAAAGGCTGGGGATGAAGGAAAAGATCCTAAAAAGGAGAAGGTCCCGGCTACTACAATGGAGAAGTCCCCAACAGCTGTGAAAGTGCAGGATGAAGGAAAGAAAACTGCAAAGGTGGAAAAACCCACAGTTGCATCAAAGGCTGGGGATGAAGGAAAAGATCCTAAAAAGGAGAAGGTCCCGGCTACTACAATGGAGAAGTCCCCAACAGCTGTGAAAGTGCAGGATGAAGGAAAGAAAACTGCAAAGGTGGAAAAACCCACAGTTGCATCAAAGGCTGGGAATGAAGGAAAAGATCCTAAAAAGGAGAAGGTCCCGGCTACTACAATGGAGAAGTCCCCAACAGCTGTGAAAGTGCAGGATGAAGGAAAGAAAACTGCAAAGGTGGAAAAACCCACAGTTGCATCAAAGGCTGGGAATGAAGGAAAAGATCCTAAAAAGGAGAAGGTCCCAGCTACTGCAAAGGCTCGGGATGGAGGGAGGAAAGCTGCAGAGGTGGAGCCTCCCACACCTGGAGCAGAGGCTGGGGATGGGGCTGCAGAGCCCACGGAGGCAGCAGCCATGGCTGTAGTGAAGGCTCAGGGTGAAGGGGAGGAAGTGTCCAAGGGGACAGAGGGACAGCCACCAGCAATCCCTGAGGCCCCGCGCCCGGCTCTGCTGCAGAGCCTGAGCTGCCCGGCTGCCTGCCACAGGTACCCACACCCTCCTGGGATGGGGGGATCCCCCTCACTGCTCCAGGGAGCTCTGGGGCTGTGGGTGCTGGGCTCGGGAGCTGCTCTGGGCTGGGCTCTGCTCACCTCCCACTCCTGCTTCCAGGGAGGAGCAGCCCTGGGCAGAGGTGGCAGAGATGGAGACAATAGAAGAGGAGACCACGATGGTGGAGACAAAAGAGGGTCCGACAGAGCCTGGCTCTGGCCAACGAGCCCTGGGGGACTTGCAGCCCCTGGAACCCCCCAGCACCCCCCAGGAAAGGACATTGCCCAGCTCCACAGGGCAGGCCCTGGATCCTGCTGGGGTGGCAGAGCAGCCTGGACCTGGGGTGCAACCATCTTTGACAGAGGCAAAGCCACCCCCCAGCCCCTACCTCACCCCTGATTTTGGAAAGGAAGACCCTTTTGAGATATTGGGTAAGGCCATGAGGTACCTGCCTTTTTTTTAATCCCCCAGACACTCTGTGGAGCGACAGCCTGGGAACCCCATGGCCCTGCCTGCTGCCCACACTGCCCTCCATGCTGCCAGCTCCTGACCTTGGCTTGTCACCTGCCTGGTGGCCTCTGAGCTCCCCTTTCACTGTAAACAGGGCTAAATACATCGTGTCCCTTCCTGGCCTGCTCTGACCACCCTGATTGTGAAGAAGAGGAGTGACAGTGGCTGGGGAGTGACAGTGGCTGTCTGGCTGGTGGCAGGGGACGGCATGTCCTCATATCCTGCACCAATGTCCTTGTGGGGATGGCAGGGCCTGGGGGCAGTGAGTGCTTGTGGGGATCCCTGTGAGGCTGGGTCCTGCTCTCGCCTGGGAAAGGGTGGCTCAGGAATGTGTGTGTGGAGTGAGTGGGATCTGTCCTGGAAGGGTGAGCAGGAGGTGGTGGCAGGAGAGGGTGACAGACAACAACATGGCCTGGAAAGGGTAAATGTGACATGGGTTGGTGGGGGTGGGTGCCATGAAGTAAGGAGGGTGCCATGCATTGGGATGGGTGCCATGGAGCACGGTGCCATGGAGGGGAGTGGGTGCTGTGGAGCAGGTTTCCATGGAGCAGGGTTGGTGTCGTGCAGCAGGGCAATGCTGTGGGCAATAGCAAGAGACCCTTCAGGGCTTGCTGCATCATCCAGTGCAGCCCCAGCCAGGAACCTCTGGCTCACAGCCCAGCACTCAGTATCTGCACCCACAGGCTTGGCTGAGTGCCTGTGTTCACACCAGGGCAGCCTGGGGTACCCAGAGTGGTGTCCCCTGGACAGCAGATTTCCTTCTCACCTCATCCTTTGTCTCTGGGCAGATGATGTCCCTCCGCCGCCAGCACCCTTCGCTCATCGCACTGTCACCCTGCGCTCCGCCAATGTCAGCTCCCAGTTCAGCCTCAGCTCCAAGGACATCCTGGGCGGGTAAGGAGGGGCCCCAGTGCTTCTCCTGGCCCTATCCCAAGCTGCCTTCCAGCCTTGGGCAATGGCCTTGAGCTGGTGGGACTCCTCTAGTCATGATGGGTGGGTGCCTTGGGCAGGATGGGTGCCTCGGGCAGAGCAGAGCAGCACCACGGTGTGGTGTGAGGGTCCTCAGCAGTCTAGGTGGCTGACAGTGTGGGCACTTCTCCCTCTCTCCCTTGCTCCTTCCCTCCACAGGGGCAAGTTTGGTGAAGTTCACACATGCACAGAGAAGGAGACAGGGCTCAAGCTGGCAGCCAAAGTGATCCGGAAGCAGGGACCGAAGGATAAGGTGTGAACGATGCCGGGCAAGTGGTGGCAGTGTTACACTCTGTGTGTCCCTGGTGTGGGGACACAGCCTGTCCCTGCCAGCCAGGGCTGACACCCCACACTGGGGCTCCTTCTGCAGGAGATGGTGCTGCTGGAGATTGATGTGATGAACCAGCTGAACCACCACAATCTCATCCAGCTCTACGATGCCATCGAAACATCCCGGGAGATCATCCTCTTCATGGAATTGTGAGTGCCTGTGCCTACCTTGGGGCTGTCCAACCCCAAAATGCTACACCCCACCCTGGCTTTGCTCAGCACCTCCATGGTGGAGCTGGCCCAGAGTCCTCAGGAGGGCAAGGAGCTCTACAGGAGGATGGCTTGGGGCAGGGAGTTCCCCCAAAGTGATGCCATGGTCCATCCCCATGCAGTGTGGAGGGTGGTGAGCTCTTTGAGCGGATCATCGACGACGACTACCACCTGACAGAGGTGGACTGCATGGTGTTCGTGCGGCAGATCTGCGAGGGCATCCGCTTCATGCACCACATGTGCGTCCTCCACCTCGACCTCAAGGTGCGGGGCTGGGGGCTGGCAGTGACAGGGCCAAGGGTGACAGCAGGACACTGGCTAGCTGTGGAGGGATGCCTGTGGGTCAGCATTGCTCTGGTGTGGGTCAGCTGCAGGACCCCATGGGCTGCTGGGTCTGTGCAGTGGGGATGTCCTGTCTTGGTGGTGGGGCAATGATCACCCTGTCCCCACAGCCTGAGAACATCCTCTGTGTCGCTGCCACTGGGCACATGGTGAAGATCATCGACTTTGGGCTGGCTCGAAGGTGAGGTTTTCTTTCTCAGCTCTGTCCCTCTTCCCTGTTCCCCTTCCACTCTTCATCTCTGTGTGCCTAAGGGTACCAGGAGCCCCAGGACCTGCTCTAGGCCATTGCTTTGGCCATGGCACTCCCTGACTAGCTGGGAAGGGCAGCATCTGCTGAGAGGGGCACTGTTTTGGGGAAACAGCCTGTCCCCCTTTTGTTGACTTGCAGTCCTCTTTGGCTGCAGGTACAATCCCAATGAGAAGCTGAAAGTGAACTTTGGCACCCCTGAGTTCCTCTCCCCTGAGGTGGTCAACTACGAGCAGGTCTCCTACACTACGGACATGTGGAGCATGGGTGTCATCACCTACATGCTGTACGTCGGGGCTGCCAGTGCCATGCTGGGGAGCTGTGGTGCTGGGGCACAGCTCCCCTGGGGGCAGAGCTGTACCCAGGCACCTGGCTGCTTGGTGGCAGCTGAGGGGTCCTGGGTGGGGAGATGGCTGTGTGGGGCTGGGGGGTAGAAAGAGGCTGCAGGCAGGAGCACAGGAAGGTAGCAGCACATCCCTGGAATGTCCCTAGCTCTGTTCCAGGGGATCTGGGAGGTGCTGAAGCCTGAGAGCACCTGATTCCTCACCTCCCTGCACCCCTAGGCTCAGCGGCCTCTCCCCCTTCTTGGGTGACGATGACACCGAGACACTGAACAATGTCCTGGCTGCCAACTGGTACTTCGACGAGGAGACCTTTGAGAGCGTCTCCAATGAGGCCAAGGACTTCGTTTCCAACCTCATCATCAAGGATAAGAGGTGTGAGGCTGGCAGTGGCCATGGGATCCTGGGATGAGCATCCCCACAGCTAGCCTGGGTACCACATGCTGCCTCTTCACCAGGGCCAGCAGCATCCTGCAGGTCCAGCACTGAATTAATCCCACAGGGCTCTGCCTCACTCTGATTGTCCCCAACAGAGCCCTGCATCCCTGGACCTGTCCCAAGCAGGATGTGCTGGACCCCTCAGAGTCCTGCCCAGCCCCACCAGTCCCTGGGCACATCCTTCCATCTGGTTCTTCTCTGCAGGGTTACAGGGTTTGGGGGCTCTGGAGTGGCTGGAGAAGGGGGTGGTTGGCAGTGAGGGGTTTGAGCAGGGTTGGCACGGGCTCCTCTCTCTCCCAGTGCCCGGATGAGCGCTGACCAGTGCCTGCAGCATCCCTGGCTCAATAATCTGGCAGAAAAAGCCAAACGCTCCAACCGGCGGCTCAAGTCCCAAGTGCTGCTCAAGAAATACGTCATGAGGCGGCGCTGGAAGGTGCGGGGTCTGGCAAGGGCAGGAGGGTCAGCAGCTTCTGAGGGGCTGGGAGGGGGCTGCCAGACTCTGCCTGTCTCATGCATCTGGAGCATGGAGAATGGCTCTGTCTTGCTGTGTGCTGGGCAGCTGGGACACAGGTTGGGGACCCTGGAGTGTGGGTGCCCCTGAGGTAACAGCCCCATCAAGAATAGATCCCTTTGTGGTGGTTATTCCAGAGCCAATCCCAAGAGCAGTTTTTAGGGGCAGGGGAAGTGTCAGGCCCCTGAGCAGGGTCTGGCTGTCTGGCTCAACTTTCGCTGCCACAGCCTTTGCCAGAGGATGAGACTCTTTCCTCTTCCCTTTTACAGAAAAATTTCATCGGCGTGTGCGCTGCCAACCGTTTCAGGAAGATCACAAGTTCGGGGTCTTTGACAGCGCTGGGCATCTGAGCTGGGCTCCCGGGAGCCGAGGCCAGAAAGGAACCACTTGAGAGGAACCCCCACCAGTCTGGAGCGGCTCTGTCGAACTGGTCCCACTGCGCTCAGGACCACATCACCACTGGGGGTGCTCGCAGTGGCCTTAAGGCTCCTGAGGCTCCAGCTCTCCTCACTCCCACTGAGCCGATGCTCCTGTCGGGATTTCCTCAGACTGTGAAGCCGCTCTGGAATGAAGGTTTCTGATGTCATCTCTGGCCCTGTGGTGGCTGCGTGATGCCCGACCTGCAGCATCTCTGCTCTGCTCACGCTTCCTTCTCGTGCCCTCGGGGAAGGAAGGCCATTCCGGTGTGATCCCGCTGCCTCGGCCACCTGGTGCTTGCTGCTTTGGACTCAAAATGTGCCCTCTCTGCCTGTAAATGCCGCAGCCCTGCCTGCCTTCACTGCCGCTGGCCTCTGCGCTGCCCGATCTCCCTTCACAGCTCTGTGGCTCGGCAATGATGCTGGAGGGCACCGCGGACCCTCATCCTGGTGCTTTGGCACCGGAGCTGGTGCTCAAGCACCTCCTCCTGGCCAGCTGGGCATGTGGGAGCGGAGCTGGCCCCGAGCTGCTGCCCGCACAGGAAGGGAGGAAGCAGCAAGCACGCTTCCAGCGGCGTCCCCAGCTGGGAGCCAACGAGGAAAGAAGGAGGCTTTGTGTTCCTCCTGCCCTCCCTGCCCTTCGGTTCTGCCAGCGGGGGAAAAACACAACCTCTGCTTCACCCGTCCCCGGCAGATCGCGATGAGCGAGGCGGGCTAATGCAGAGCAGCTGGCCCGCGCTCCGGCCGGCAGCGCTCACCCGACCACCAACACAGCGGAACTGCTCCCCCGCCCTGCACTGGGCTCCGCGGGACCTGCTGCGACTGGGAAGGGGGTGCTGCTCCAGCGCCTTGTCCCGATCCCCGTCCTCTCTGCCTGCAGCCCTCGGGCCTCCGCGGTGCTGCCAGAGGATGGGCATCCCCTGGAATTTGCAGCATCCAGCCTTGCCCACTGCAGGAGAGGATGGGGGGTTGGCAACAGGTCCCCCAGCTTTGGCTTTTGCCATGGCTGAGCCCCGCCCAAGCCAAGACTGTGTGTTTGCTCTGCAGCTGCCTCTGCCCCCTGTGCCTGCTGGAAAAGCATTGGGCAGAGACATAGGGAGACATTGCCCCTCACCCCCACATTGGCTGCAGCAGGGGCAGGGGCTTCAGGCTTGTCCCCCTGGGCAGGAGCCACGGCCGGTGGGACCCTGCCCATAATGGAGCTCTCCACAACGCTCACCTTCTTGTAAATAAATGTACAGGTCTGCCCATAGCCCACACCTGCCACTCTGGGGGCTGGGGAGGCCTTGCTCCCACCTGTGAGGTCTGACAGTCACAGGATAAGGGAGATGAGGATGGGAAGCAGAGTCTCATCTCTGTGGTAGAGGGAATGGGTCCAGGCTGTGCTGTGGACAGGGACCTGGTACATCCTGGGCGGGGCTGGGCAGGCACAGTGCCAAGAGTTTCTGGTCTACACACCCAACAGCTCTGAGCACCGCCGGGGGATGGGGGAGGGGGAAGTGACTGGAGGGATGGCTGGATGGGTCAGCTGTCAGTCAGACGTGTCCTCACATCTTCAGCATCTGCCCATATCGGGTGGGATGCCCAGGCAAGAGCTGGTGGGTGCTGGTGCCCCTTTGCCCAGGGGAGCTGTGGCTGGCCCTGAAGCGGTTAAGGCTGCCAGAGCCCGGGCTCCGGCTCCCGCCGCAGGCGTCCCTCCCAGCCGCTTCCTGCCGGCAGCCTTTGACCGGTTCCTGTCGGTGACCACCCCGCAGGCCTGGACGCCAGCGCAGCCCCATCTGGTTTGAGTTACGCTCCACGGCGGTGACGTCTCCTTCCTGTCTGGCCCCAGGAGCCGCGCGTCGCCCCGGTCCCGGCCCCGGCCCCGGCCCCGGACGGCCACAGGGGCTGCCGGGCCCTGCTGTGGGGTGGCCACGGGGCTTCTAGATGGACCATTAGCCCCGGACATTCCTGGTACCTTGAGCTGCAGCAGGGGATCAGTTCTGAACACAGCCCTGTGTGTGCATGTCTGTGGCAGAGGGATGCACAGACACCAGCACATCCCAGGGTGTGGAACCCCTACCCCACAGCCCAGTTTGGTTTCTCCAGTCCCCTCCTTCCTACCCTGGGACCCTACAGAGACACACACTGGGGCTGCATGAGTGGGGCCACAGGGTTGACACCCATGGAAGCAGCCGTGATCCCATCCTATGTTCCCAGCTGACAGGGCTCGTGAGCCCCTGAAGCTGCTTGGAATGGACTGGTCCCACTGGCCACGACATCCAGGTCCATCCGTTGTGTGTGGGGTCCTCATCACCCCCACGGATGCACGGTGCAGTCTGGATGTGCACACTCGTGTCCTCAGCATCCATCCCCGGGATGTGGAGCAGCACACATTCCCCATGCACCCTGTTCCTGTGGCACCTCTGCCCGCAGAAACAAGGATCCCCGCAGACAGTGCAGGGAGGGAGGGGGAGCAGACAGACCTCCAGCACTGGCACCTGGCAGCGCGGCCGGCGGAGGTAGCAGGTTCTCCCCGTGACCGGGTGCAGCAAGTCCCGGCCACAGCACGGCCCAGGATGGGAGCGGGCGAGCGGGCGGGGGATCGGGCCACACACAGCGAGCCGGGAGCGAGCCAGGGAGGAGGCAGAGCTCGGAGAACAGCGGGTCCATGACCGGCAGTCGGGGTGAGGGCAGGAAAGGGGAGCACCGGGAGAGCGCATGGTTCTGATCTGCACTCCGGGTAGTGCAGGCTGTGCGGGACAGCAGTGCCCATCCCTGGCGGCTGCTGCAGTTTGGGGAACAGTGGGATGAGCCACACTGCTGCTCCCAGCACGGGGACCCTATCCCGGGCACAGCATGGGGCCGGGGCCGAGTGTTCCCAGCCAGGGCGGGCGATGGGCCCGGCCACGCTGCGTGGGAACCAGACGGCCCCCGGGCACGGCTGCGGCGCTCGCTTCCTCCCGCGCCCCCGGGGACCGTGCGAAGGAGGGGGCTGAGGTCAGCCGCGCTCGCCGCCGGCCGCTCCGGAGACGCCAGCATGATGTAGGCGCTCAAATATTGTTTTCCACTGGGTAGGGGAAAAAAAGGGAGAAAAGAGAGGCCCAGGGCTGAGTGGCGGTACCCGATGATGAAGGACGGCCCCCCCTGCCCTGCCGGGGCTGGGACGCAGCCATGGTCCATCCGCAGCTGTCTGGGGGCTGATAACTGAGCGGACACGGCCGCGGTGCTCCCGGTCCCCGAGTGACGGCAGTGTTCCTCCGTGCCAGCACGGCCCCCGCAGAGACCCTCCAGACTGGCCAAACTGGAGTCCCCCTGACCCTGGGGAGCTGCGGGAAAATTTTTGGTTCCCATATCAGTACGAAGAGCCCCTGACAGCCCTGTGACTACCCTGGGGTGGGCTGTGCCATGGGGTCTGCGTGTTGCTGCTCCTGGGGGGCTCCCTTTCCCAGCCTGGGGTTGACAGGATGGAGGGTGCAAGCACAGCCCCCCACCTTGCCAGCATCACTCTGGCCTCACTCCAGAGTGGGGTGCTCAGAGCTGCTGATTCGGGTGTCCCAGTGCTGTGTGGGCCGGCTCCATCCTAGGACTTTGTGGGGACGCTGCTCTCTCCAGTGTCCCAGAGCCTGGCCAGTTGGGGCATATTCCTGTGCCCAGCCCAGTGTCAACAGCGGTGACTCAGCTGGTGCCTCTTCACTGGCAGCCACCCTGCATGATTCAGGTCGGAGGAATCCACTTTCCTGGCTGTTCCCATCAGAGCTGCAGCCCCTGGCACAGCCCATCTTTGGGGCTGCCCTGGTCTCAGAGTCTGCAGGGACAAGTTGGAATCCCAGCCAGGCACTGACACAGCCATGAGCAAGGACTGAGAGGGGAGGGAGCCCTGTCCCCCTCATTGCAGAGCCTCCACACTGTACCACACCCCTGGTGCCTCCCTGCAGTCTGTCTGGGGCAACACGATTCCATTTGCAGGGCCACACACTGAGACTGGAGTCACTTGTGCCACTTGTACCACCCTGTGCAAAACCAGGAACTTGGAGGGGTCCCAGGCACAGGGAGCTGACAGGGGGACTCCACTGGGGGATAACTTCTGCTGCAACACATCCCCCTGACCCCCAGGAACAAAGTTCCCTCACACTACCATGGGATGGCACTTCAGGGGCTCCTGGCCCCACATCGTGGCAGGACTTTGTCCCCATCATCTCCCTGGGACACAGGACCTGGGTGTAGGTGCTCTGAGCCAGGCTTTGCCCCATCGCCATATGGCTTCACCATCCAGTCAGTGGTCACTGATGGAGGGACTGGTGGGGATGGAGCCTGTGTCAGGTGGCCTTGGGCATGTGTGTCCCCCAGCCAGCACTGAGCTGGGGCTAAGGCTCCCCAGCTTGGCCCTGCACACTGCCCACCTTGAATGGGGCACAGAGACCACAGAGGCAGCATTGGGGAATGTGCTTTATTAATTGCTGGGTAGTCCCAGGGTGGGGAGTCCCTCACTCGAAGAAGAACATGCCGGGTGTCCGGTAGAGGCAGGGGGGCAGCCCCAGGGGGTAGCCATTACCCCCCTGCAGTGGGATCGTGGTCCCTGGCCCCCATGGCTCCTTCTGCTCACCTGCCCGTGGCCCCATGGCCCCGAAGGGTGGCTGGCGGGGGGTGGTGGAGGCCGGGGGGGCTGCAGCCAGGAGATGCTCCAGCGCTGTGCTGCAGGGCCGCTCCTTCATGCAGAAGCTCAGGGCCTGCACCCGGCATTGGTAGCTGCTGCCCAGCGCCTCGGGGCCTGGCCGGCTGAAGGAGCCGAACATGGGCAGGTGGGGTTGCGTGTAGCCCTCTCCCTCCAGGAAGCAGGACGGGGGGGGCTTGCTCGTGCCGAGGAGGTTGCCAGGGAATGCAGGTGGCACCTGCCCGAATGGCTGACATGGCCCCAGCCCAGGGGCAGGCAACTCCTTGCCCTCCAGCTGCTCTGGGGGGGTATCTGGGGTGGCCGGCGAGTCCTGCGGGGGGTCTCTGTGCTGGGTGGGCAGCAGGGCAGGCAGCAGGGCAGGGTGCTGGTGCTGGGCCGGGCGCTCGCTGGGCAATGGGTACTGACCTGGCCGGGACAGCTGCAGAGCCGCCGGGAGCCCCCCGAAGACAGTCTCCTTGGGCGGGCGGTTCTCGGGGGGCGTGAAGAACGGCCCCTTGGGCTGGGGCATGTCCGGCAGGTACAGGCAGGGCTGCCTGGCCTTGGGTGGCTGGCGCCGGGCACAGGGCTCAGCGCAGCCCGGCACCCCGGCACCCTCAGACAGAGCGGCAGGGCTCGGCAGGCGTCCTGTGGCCGACGGCGAGGAGTAGCCCCCCTCTGCCTTCCCCTCCTCCGGCAGCGGGGCAGCGGGCAGCCCTCTCGCCTGTTGCCTGGGGGTCTTCCCGCGCCCCTCGTCTCCCTCCGTGCCTGGGGCATCCCGGAGGCCCCTCTTCCTGGTGAAGCGCCGGCGGCGCCGCAAGAAGCTGCCGTTCTCAAACATGTTGTAGCAGTCCGGGTCAAGGGTCCAGTAGTTGCCCTTTCCCGGTTTCTTGTCATCACGGGGCACCTTGACGAAGCACTCATTGAGGGAGAGATTGTGGCGGATGCTGTTCTGCCAGCCCTGCTTGTTCTCTCGGTAGAAGGTGAAGCGGCCCATGATGTAGCGGTAAATGCCGCTGAGGGTGATGCGTTGCTCGGGCGCGCTCTGGATGGCCATGGTGATGAGGGCGATGTAGCTGTAAGGTGGCTTGGTGGCCTCAGCGTTGGGGAAGGCGCGGCCGGCCGGCTCAGGGGCCGGTGGGCTGCGCAGCGCCGCGTCGCCGACGGGGAGGTCGGGCTGCATCCTCCCGGGCGGCCCCCGCCGTTCCAGCTCTGCCGCTGATCCCGATCCTGATCCCGATCCCGCTCTGCCGCACGGCCCCAGCACGGCCCGTTAAAACGCGCGGCCGGCGAGGGGGCGGCGGCCCCTCCTCTGAGGGGCCGCCCAGGGCGGAGCGGGACTCTGCCGTCCAGCACTGGTCCCTGTGGACAGACGGACGGATGCGCCGCCAAGGCCTGTGGCCAGCAGCCAGTGGCCCCGGGGCTGGCACGGCCGCCGCCTCCCCAGGGCAGAGGCGGGCACAGCCCCCGGCTCCCCCAGCCTCTTTTCCCACGGAAGGTTCCCACGACCTGGTTCTCATCCTGCCCTGCTCACCGTGAGCAGCCGGGTTCTGGCTGGGCCTGGAGTGAGGCTGAGTAAGGGATGTTGGCAGGACTGGGGGTGCTGTCTGCCCTCAGATGCACATCTGCCCCTTGCCCACCACAGTGCCTCAGCTCCTGCCCCCAGCCTGGGCTTGTGCTGGATCTGTGCCAGGTCTCTGCATTGTTCCCAAAACTCGGGGCACACCATAGGCCCCAGGAGCCTGATCACACTATTCATGAATGTAAACAGACACAGGTAGTCACTGCCTTTGGGACAGCCTTCTGTGTTGCCAGGTCAGCAGAGCAGCCAACAGGCCCCTCACTGCTGCCTGCAACCCTGCCAACGGCCTGAGACCAGGGGCAGCACGGGTCTGGAGCCAACATTGGGGCAGGGGGTTGTCTCACACCCTTTCCCTGTGGCTGGGGCTGAGCTGCTTTGCCCATATGAGGCTCTGTCTGGACTCAGCTTCTCCAGCCACCCATGCTCTGCTCAGATCAGCACCAGCCCCCCACACCAGAGCCAGCCCCCAATACTGATACGAAAACACAATCTTTATTTCCTAGGTTTGCAACAGTGAGTCCTGGCAGCACAAGGTTCAAGGACAGAGCCAGGTCTGCCCTGGCTTGCTGAATAGGCACACAACAAATCCCACCTGTGGGACTCCTGGTGAATAAATACAGCAATCACAGAGGCAGCTGCACCTGCTCACCCCAGCTAACATCCTTGTCTGTGTCCTGCACACTGAGCACCCTGAGCACCCTGAGCACTCTGCCTTGGGACATGCAGCTGGAGTGGGGCCATGGGGCTCAGAGCCTCTCACTCCGAGACTTTGGAAACTGGGCTCTTTTCTCCCACCCAGTTCAGGGCTGGCAGAGCTGTTTGAGGACACGGAGAACGTGGCTGGAGGTGCCAGGGGCACAGGGCTGGGGAGAATTGAAGAGCAGTGTCGGCCTCAAGCGCTGAGCATGATGGAAGAGCTCCCGAGCGAACACCGGCTCCACCTGCGGAGGCACAGGACGACAGAGGATTGCTACAGGTCCATGTCCCTACGTTGTAATGGTCCCTGTGCCTGGCTCAGGGGTCACCAGCCCCAGTGGGTACTCACGTGAGCCATGATGAGTTTCTGGAAGGGGTGCCCAGCTCTGGTGGGGTATTCCTCCCCAAAGCACAGGTAGATCTGGTACTGTGGTATGATCTGCCCATTGCTCAGGTACTCCCGCACCTCTGCAAGACACCAACCCTGTCAGGGGACACACAGCCCCCTGACAGCCCCCATCAGCCACACCAAGCTGCCCCTCTTCCTGAGGGGAGCGAGGCCTCCCAGGGACTTACGCTGTATGTACTGCTGCGTGTCCAGCAGCTTGTAAGTCCTCTCCCTCTCCAGCTTGTTGGGCCAGTTCTTGTGCGGGGCCAGTGGCCCATTCCAGTACACCCTGCCCTGGCACTGGCGCTTCATGAAGACCCCCTCAGGTGCTACCCACAGCAGCACACCACGCTCCAGGTGGGGCAAGAGCCTCTCCAGCACGTCGGTCATGCAGGCCACATGGCCATGGCCATTGAGCACCTGTGGTGAGGGGAATTTTATCTGCTCCATGCAGGAGGGGCCGTAGAGGTGCTCGCTGTCGGCCAGCACGGCGCGGGTGGTGATGCGGCAGCCCTCGGCCGTGCGAGTGGTCACCTCCTTCACCAGCACATCGCAGTAGTACAGGCGGATGTGGAGCCAGCAGTCTGGGGCAAAGGGATGGTCAGTTCGTGGGCAGTCTGGGCTGGTGGGGCCACCCAGGGCATTGCCTGCAGCATAGCTCCTACCTGAATTGTTGACATCCTCCACAGGGAGGTAGGATGGGGGTCCGGGAAGAAGCTGGCCATGGGTCGGGTTCCAGCCATAGAAGACTCCCCTCACAAGGCACCCTGGACCAGGGCAGAGATGAGGTGATAAGAGGACATGGACAGTAACCCCAAGGGCTCGCAGGCACTCTCCTGGCCCAAGCCCCTGGGCCCACACTTCCCACTGTGTTTGCTCATTACTGGGACTCATTATATCCCCAAAGAGCATGGCTTTGCTGGGGCAGGGTGAGAGTCTTCAGCCTGCAGAAGCACAGGAGAACAGGATCCTGGTAGAAATGTGCACTCCCTGCCCTCAGCCCCATCCCACTGAGAGGGACCCTCCTCACCTCTCTGAGTTGGGTGGCCAGAGAGCCGGGGCTGTGGAGACACGTGGGCATTCTCCAGCATGTCCTTCTGGCTTTCCTCCTTCTTTGGACTTCCTGCAGTGCTGCCCTGGGGGTAGGAGCAGCTTTGGTGAGGGCTGAGCTGGCAGCGGGGGATCCTGACTCTACAACGGACCCCACAAGCCATCAGATCCCCTGCCTGGGTCTGGCAGTGCATGGCAGAGGGGACCCTCTCTGATGCCCCGTTGGACAAAATGCAAGCAGTGTGCAAGTGTGGGAGCAACTGATGGGTGAGGGGGGGATTTGAGGGTCCCACCTTCTCCCCTGCCTGGATGGCACAGGGCAGGCTCACCTGCTGGTCCTCACTGCCTGGGGACTGTGTGTCACTGTCCTCTGCAGAGAGCAAGAAAGAACAGATGAACCCCCTGGCAAACGGCAGGAACAGCCCCGGGGAAGACAGCTGGCTGTCTGGGACACCCAGAGAAGAAGAGGAGCGGGGGAGGAAGGGTAATGTCTGTGGACACGGGGCTTGTACAGGCATGTTTCAGGTATCAACCCCACATCTGGCACAAGAGGAGGGACGGCAGGGACGTACCTGCATCACAGGCTCTGTCAGTCACGATCTGGTACACCTTGTAAGGCTCGGAGATGTCCAGCTGGCTCCGCTCGGGCACCTCCTGGAAGTCGGTGCTCTTGTTGAGGGCGCAGCGCAGCCGCGTCTTCCAGGTGGAGGGGTCGGCCTTGTCCGTCCCCTCGTGGTACTTTCCCTTGTAGACGGCCCAAGCCTGAGGGACAGAGGGTGCCCTGTGCTGGGGGTCTGCCACAACCTCAACTTGACAGTCCAAGGGGGTCCACCGGGGTGGGGGGGCAGCGGGGAACCGGGGCTGTGTGTCCTGGGGGACTGCGGGGAGCTAGGTGGTGCGGGGTCACAGGGGAGCACACGGAGCTGGACAACCGGGAGCCCCGGGAGTGTGCACGGAGCTGGGCGGTGTGTGCCAGGGTGTGCAGGGAGCCAAGTCCCAGCGCTGCGCACAATCAGGTAATGGAGGGCGCTGGAAGTGCACATGGAGCTCGGCTGCACGGAGCTGGGTGAGCGATTCCGGGGTGCGCACGGAGCTGGGCAGTGGAGACGCTCGGGCAGCGGGGGCCCCGGGCGATGGGGAGTCCTGGGAGTGCGCACAGAACCGGGGGCCAGTCGCAGGGACGCTCCCAGGGCCGCATGGGCACGGCGGGGAGCCCGGGGTACCTTGAAGAGTGCAGCATCCTCCTGCTGCCGGTAATCCTGCTTGGACGCGTGCTTCCAGGGGATGCGGAAGAGCGTTCGGTGCCGGTTCTCCCAGCGCAGCCCCGGGTACCGGCCGCTGTCGATCTGCGCGAT
Source organism: Oenanthe melanoleuca (assembly GCF_029582105.1). Taxonomy (NCBI): domain Eukaryota; kingdom Metazoa; phylum Chordata; class Aves; order Passeriformes; family Muscicapidae; genus Oenanthe; species Oenanthe melanoleuca. The sequence continues at coordinate 7,267,442 of NC_079353.1, forward strand.
CAGCCACTCCTTCAGCCGCATGGGCGCCCCCGGCTCCGCCATCGCGGCCCGGCGGCGAAACTGAAAGCGGCTCTTGCTTTCACTTTCCTTTTCCTGCTCCACGCTGCAGGTTCTGGCTGCCCCAAGACGGGGTGGGGGGACGGGCCTTTAAAATATTTTCTCTGCTCCACTTTTCCCCACGCAGCAGCGTCAGACATCCGTGTTCAGGAAATAGTGATGTAATTGAAGGTTACAGCAATGGGACGAGCTGGACCTGGTGCCTCCAGGTGGGACCCCCAAAAAAGGCATCCCCGAGGTTTCAGACGCTCACAACGTGTGCACCCATGTACACTAGTGGTGATTTTAGGCTCTTCCCGTAGTTCATTGGCTCCCGCGGAGACTGAGTGATTGACCCCCCCGCACTCCACCTCGGGCAGTGCCCTTTGTTAGGCAAAGGGTGGGCGCTCATTCCCGCCTCTTGCCTGGGGCTCCAGCCTTTTCCTGCCGCGCAGAACACAATGTGCAGCTCACACTGGTAATTTACATACCGAGATACCTGCACTAGGTGTATTTCTCAACGCAGGCACCCTGCAGTCGCGGGAGAGGGGATAAGGTATCAGAAGGCACACGGAACTCTCTTGCAGCCCTCCCAAATGCTTCCCCTAAAACTGTCAGGTCTCCCACATGCTGCCCGAAGGGGTCAAGGGACCCTACTCCCTTTACTTCCTGCTTTGGGGCCCCAGACAGACACATCCCAGCTCCAGGGACCAGCTGCTCACTCCACGGATGTGGGGAGCTGCAGGGAGTTGCGGGAAGAGCACGGGGTTTCCAGGGTGGTGTGAACAGTCACATGTCCACATCTCTCAGATATCTCCTCTGCTTTAATGCTCACGTCTGCCTCGCGGGGCTCTGGATGCAGAGTCGAACGGGAAATGGGTGGGAAGGGCGGATGAGCTGTGCCAAGGGCTGGCGGGTCTGGGGTGGGACACATCCTGCGCCAGCTTTTCGCTGGCCCCCAGCAGGGCACAGGCTGGGTCGCTGAGCCACCCTGACTCTGGTGTTGGTTCCGCCATCACTGCTGCAAAGTCTCATGTCATTGTGCAGGGAAACCCTGCTCCTCTGCCTGACTGCTGCCTCCCCCAAGTCTCCTTTTGCAGTGCCCCAGGCCTCCATTCCTGCTCTGAGTCAGAGAAAGTCACCTCTGGCCGAGAGGAGAAGCGAAGTTCCTCAGAGCTACTGGGGCTGCAAAGTCTCCAAATGAATAATCAGTGGCAGAGAGCCCAGTCCTGGGCTTTCCCAGAGGATGTGAGGACAGGGCACAAGCCACGTGGCACAGAGGGCACATGAGGCCACACACGGTGTAGGAGCGAGCCCCACTGGCAGGGGTTTTCTCTACTTATTGAGCCTGTCCATGAGCCCTTTCTTGCAAAGTAAAGCTGAGGCACCACCTGTGCCCCCCATCTGGGCGAGCTGTGGGGCCACGTTCTGGGAAAAGGGCCTGGGAACTGACCGACAGAGAATCCACATCTCCCCTTTCTGCCTTGGGAAGCAGAACTATGGCAAGGAGTCTCTGCACAGCCTCCCAGTGGCTTGCACTGATTACATCCAAGGCCGGCAGATAATCGCAGCCGCCGGCTCGTTTGTTCAGGCCCAGCCCGCCGGGATAAGCTTTATCGGCCGGCCGGGGATTTCATGTGCTGTGGCAGCCGCCTGGTGACGCAGGCCCCCGGGGATCTAATTACCCGGCCATCAGCAAGGACGCTCAGGGGCCAGATTCCCCACTGTATTCCTCATCGCGCTTCTCCCTTCCCAGAGAAGGTGAAGCTGCTTAACCCTTAAGCTTTTCATGCCAAAATGAGCTTCAAAAGGCAGTCAAACATTAACTCCTATCTAACCCTGCCCTTGCCCGGGTTTTTCCAAGCTGTTTGAACCAGATCTGCCAGAATAAATACATTTTGCTGTGCTGTGGAGCTGAGCTGGAGGGGCCAGGGTTTACAGTGGGAACAGGGGAATTCCTGGGTGTAAACATCTTGGTACAAGATGTCCCAGTGTGGGAAGGTGCAGTTGCTTATGGGACACACATCCATCCCCGATGCGTGGTCCTGGGCTGCAGGACTTCCACCCCACTGGGTACTGAAGAGGCTAAAGGGTGCTGAGAGCCTGGCCTGGGGGTGAGGGAGTGGGTAGAGGAGCCTGGAAAGAACTGGGAGGAGAGTGGGACCCCAGATGGTGCAGGCAGATGGTGCAGGAACAGTGAAGAACAATGCACCCCTGGTTATTCAGTTTGCTCAGTATCTACCCAGAGAGGGTGGAGCTCCAGTCTGCCTGGGTCACCCCAAGACAGCACCCAGCCCAGCAGGCAGATGATGGCAGCAGGAAGGAACTCTAGTCTTGAAGCTTTGTCTCCTGAGGGATCCCTGCCCCCTAGGAGAGTGGGGTAGGGATGAGGGGTACCCCAGAAACATGCTCTGAGCCCCAACAGGGACAATGCTGATGACCCCACTGGGCATCCTCAGAATTTTTCCCACCTGGGACTTTGCTCCAGGAAAGGGTGTAAACGGGACAGGTCTGGGGCTTGTGATATTCAGCTGGTGCCAGGCTCCCAGTACTCCCAGCAGCTGGAGCCAGCAGACTCCTGGACCTGGTGCTCCTGGATCCAGTGAGTAGAGAGGCTACAGTGAAACAGGCTCCAGGGAAGCTCCCACCTGCTGCTCCCAACCTCCCCTGGAGCAGAGTTTGTCCCCACAGAGCCCTGCCCTGGCACTCAAATTTCTGGCCTCCCTTGTCAACTTCCCACAAGGCAGCAGGGTGAGCCCTGTCAAGGCATGCATGTTCCCAGCCCACTCCAGAGAGTAGCCAGCAGCAGCTCCAGACTGGTCCCATGCTGGAACCTTCCCCCTTGGCAACCCCATTTCAACCCAGCCATCACAGGAGAGTCAGATCACAGAGAAGGGTATTTATTACTGGGGACATAGAAAGTCTTTAAGCAAAATGGCTTAAGGCTCTGCTCTAGTGAGGTCTGGCCAGGTTAAATGCTTGGTTCCCACCTGTTACAGATTGTGCCCTGGGATAGGTGGGAATGGGGTGCAATGGACTCCTAAAGCTACAGTGTTTGCTCAGGGCTTGTGCTTGGCCAGTCTGGAGCTGGACCCTTGCCTGGGAGCCTGTGTGGTGGCATTACCTGCTGGCACACTGGTGTGTCCCTGCTCTGCAGCCACCTGGATGCTGGGAGCTTGTGCTGCTGGTGGGAAAACCGCTCTGAGGGGAGCACCAGCTCTCCCGTGCACCCTGAGGCCATGCAGTGGGTACCCAAGTGCTAAAGCTGCTGCTGGCAACACCTGGGTACTGGCCTGTGGCATAAGAGACCCCCCTCTGTGTTCTGCCCCAAGCAGGAGCTTGCAGTGACCCAGGGGCAGAGACCTGTGTCCCCAGCACACCAGATGTGAGGAAGATGAGCCCAGCATGTGCTGCAAAGCCCAACAGAATCCATGAAACCTGCCCAGACAGAGAGTGGCTCATTCCCACCCCAGAAGAGAAGAAGGAGCTGGGCTTTGTGCAGGTCCCTGCCCAGTGCTCCCTGTCCCACTGTACTGCATCTCCTTCATCTCTCCCAGGCTTTTGGGTGATGCTCACTGCTCTCCCTTGGCTTGGGTCACTTCAGACAAGCCGGGATGCAGGAGAACGTCCTCTTCACACGCAGCAGGAAGGGACTTGTGCTCCTCATGTCTCTGGTTCTTGGGACCAGTCCTTGCACAGCTCCCTCTGTCCTGGACGTTCCTTCTCTCCCTACTGGCAGCAAGGCCTTTATTTCTTCCTCGTCATTGAAAGGGGATGTCCCATACCTCTGCTTCAGGTGCTTGCGGACCTGGGGAAGGAGCAAGAAGTAAAATAAAGTGCTGGTTTACTAGGGCAGGTCCAAGCCTGCCAGCAAGGGGAGCAGGGAAGAAACCGAGTCCCCTCAAGACTCATCCTTGCTCTAAGACCCATGGCAGGCTCAGCCACGGAGCAGGGCACACGTGGCAGAGGCTTGTCCCACCTTGCGGGCTGCACTGCCGCCGAACTCAGACAGCTGCTGCCTGAAGCCGGGGTTGGGGTTGGCGACGGGCCGGATGGTTCGGATGGCATCCAGCACCTCCTGGCAGCTCAGCTCCGTGACAACCATGACGTAGGCAACAACCACAGTGGTACTGCGGGAGATGCCAGCGAGGCTGGCAAGAGAAAGCACAGAAGGGCTGGCATTAGTGGCACACCCTGACCCCTGATTGTCTCTTCCTCCACCCCTGTGCCTCAGATATTTCAGTTCTTCTCCAAGGACTTGCTCTCCCACAGGCCTGAGACCTTCCAAGGTCCTGGCCATCAGTGCCTATAAATACCCACTCCTGTACAGGGAATGGGAGCAGCAGCCACTGCCTGGCTGCCTGCCCCAAACCCCACTCATCCCTTGCACTCAGCTGCAGCAAAAAGCTGCCCTGGCTCCAGGACTGCCTGGATCCCGCTGCGCAAGCCACAGCCAAGGGTGGATCCTGGGTGGGTCCATTGGCACAGAGTCCTCTGGCACAGGCTGCCTTTGATCAGGGGTTGAAGTTAAAGTGAGGGGCTGGGGGCTGTATCTGATGAGCAGTGGGCTTGGGAGGAAGAAGCATTACCAGTGGACGAGGCAATTTCCTCCATGCAGGCGACACTGATGGATAAAACTGATGCATTCCTTGAAGTGCCTCTTGCTAGCAGGAAAAATAAACCAGACAGAATAAGAATTTCAGGGGTGGAACAGCATTTTTAGCTGCAGGCAGAACAGCCCTGCATGTTTAAGTTGTTTTAGGGGATCTGCCAGCCACTGCTGAGACCTGAGCAGCTCACTGCTGTTTATTCCCAAGGAAAGGTGGATTTGCCAGCTCATTCTGTGCTGGGGACACAGAAGGGGACACTGTGCTGAGGATGCACGGGGCTGCCCTGTGACTTGTGTGACTCATGCTGGGGCAGTGGGACGCTGGCTGCTTGAATCTCCAGCCACGCCTGTGCCCTTGGCTGGCTTCACACCCTTTGTGTGCTCTCCCCTCTCCAGACACTTCCTGGGGGGCTGCTTGCTGCTCCTCTCCATAGGTGCTGCAGAGTGGCTGCCCCTCACCTCACCCCAGGGCTTGTACCCTCACATCAGTCACTGCACTGGGATGCTGTTGGGGTCCAGGGGTGGTCCCCTGCACTGTGGCATCATATCTCCAGCCTGTGGGTTGTTGTGCTTGAGGAGTTGGAGACGGCACATGGAGGGCTTGAGAAGTTGAGCCCTCACCTCTGGTCACCCTCCTGCCTCCCTGCACGTTCCCAGCCTCCCCAGGGTACTCACATGTTGGCTTCAGGGGTGTCAGGCAGGGGGATGCGGAGGTAGGTAATGTCCTGGAAGACAATAGGAAGAGGAGAACCATAGGCACTACAGCCAGAGTGTCATACATTATCGAAGTGGGGCTGGCAGTGTCTTTGCTCTTTGCCCACAGCTGCCTAGAGGGTTTTGCTTCCCCCACAGAGCATCCCCCCTGCATGGGGATGAGGCCACACTCTCCCTGGGGTGAAGGGCAGGGCAAGGGGACACCAGTAACTCGTGGGAGGGGATAGGAAAGAAGAGGAGTCTGGAGAGCTCAAAATTGTTTTCCATCAGTGTTCAAGGCTGGGTTATAGACACAAGACAGCCAGTTTCCCATGCTGGGGGGCCATCCAGCTCCTCTGGGATCAGTGACCAGGGAGAGGTGTATGTGCCATGGGATGCTCAGGGGGGGAAGGAAGATGCAGCATGGAAGGAGCCGCAGGAATTTACAGGGTGACATCTGGTGGAGGACCCTACCTTCAACAAGGGCTGGGGAGATTCATGGATTGAAACAATGTGGGTGATCTTGTTCCGGCTTAGCTGCTCCAGGTCTTTGGCATCTGAAAGATAAAACTGGACATCAACATGTATTCATTTCCTACCCTTCTCTTCCCACAGCGCTCCCACTGCTTCTACAGCCAGCCAGCGCACAGAGCCTTGCTCCAGCAGATCGACTGCATCCCACCCCCACATGCAGCAGTGCAGACATGGAAACCTGGAATGCCAATCCCATGATCCCAAAACAGAGGCCTCTCCCTGATCCCTTCTCCTTGCTGCTCATGCTGGTTGAACTGTTTGCACCTGCACAGAAACACTCGGGGTCAACAAGTAGTGTCTCTCCTGCCTGTACTTGTCCCCACTTTGGGGGGAGATCTGTGTCCTGCCCAGACCTCCTTGAGCAGACACACACGTAGCACTGGGATTTGCTGCAGGAGAGATGCTTTATCTTGTGAACTATGGAAGCGGAGCTGCAGCAATTTACATCAGCTCTGATTTTCTGTAGAAAACATCTGAGCAGGGACTTGCTGCTCTCTGGTCTCTTCTCTCTAGAGCTGTGTGGACAGAAATGGGGTGTCTTTGGCTGTTTGGGGTAATGCCCTGCCTCTCACCAATGCTTCAGCATTCTGGGTGTGATTCTGGCCTCTGGTCCAGCACAGCAGTTGTTGCACAGGGAGGGGAGCATGCTTGTCTTGCTGAGCAGCTTCCAAGTGGCTCCTTTTCGTGCCACAACCAGCAGATGCAGCAAGCACGGCCAGAGAGAAGGGGAAACATTTCCCCATCTCATTCTTTTGGGTTTCTAAACTTTCACGTGGTGTAAAACCTTGGCTTAGGAATCCAGCCCGGATGTGCTAATGTGAAGTGAATTTTAATAGAAGCAAGTCTTAAGGGAGTTGCTCTGCAGGGAAGCTGCGATCTGTGTGGGAAGCGAAATGGGGACCCTTGTGGGGACTCAGACACCTGCCACCTTCCCATCCACCTCAGCAGGCAGTGACAGCAAATGGTGACACTGCAATCAAGGCTTACTGGAGCTAGAGAAGCTACTAGTTGGAGGAAACGTCTCTGTGAGCTTAATGTTTCAGGCCTAGAATCTTGTCACTCTGGATTTCCTGGCAGCGTGATGAGGAGTGTTTGGATGGCATCAGGCCTAGGCCCCATAGCACAGGCTGCTCACAGGAACCCCCCTGATGACCCTGGCAGCTGAGTGCTCTTGTCCCTCTGCTCCCAGCAAGCCACAGCCCACCCAGCCCAACCCAAAGTGCCCCATAGGGCACAGGGAGAACAGGGCTGCCACTCCAGTGACATTTCCTTAGCAATTCACACCAGTGGTTTTAAACTTCCACAGTGCTTATAGCAGGAATCAGGGTGGGAAAAGAGCCATCAGGGAGGCAGGAGTACTTATAAATGCTGGTTTGTCATGGCAGATGCCAACACTTGGTCATTAACTGTCCCCTGACTACAAAAACTCCTTAAAATAGTGACTTGGTGTGAGAAGGCGTGACTCTGCCTCTGGGAAATTCCCTCCTCAGAGTGGGCAGCCCCCTCTGTCCTCTTCTATAGCTGCAGAACTGGAGAGCATTACCCTGAAGTGTCCCAGTCCTGCTCCCTTGCACCCATGTGGCATTACCAGCTCCTCTGCTCCTGGCATGGCATCCATATTTCCTCCTTGACTCCTTTCCCCATGTATCCCAAGAGCTCAGGACAGCTGTTAAATAAGGAAACCATGCAAAGCCAGGGGTCCCTGCCTTGACTTTCCCACAGTGTCTTTACTCCCACTACTGCCAACACAAATTGGATGACAGAGCAGAGCAGGCCGTGGGTGCAGGCAGAGCAGTGGGCACAGGCAGGGTGGTGGGTGCAGGCAGGATGTCAGGCAGCATTTGCAGGCAGGGAGACAAGCTCAAGCAAGCCCCACTCCCCAGCTGGAGAGCATCTCTGCAGCAGTTGGCTCCACTTACCAACGAAGTTCCCAAGGTAGAGGCCGGGAAGGATCTGTGGGACACAAGGAGAAGTGGCAGTGTGAGCAGTGACCTTGTGCTGTGGTACTCACTGTGCTTGGACCCATGTTGGGAAGGAGTGACCTTGGTTGGAGGGGGCAAAGTTCTAGCATTGATATGACCATTGCCAACCCTAGGGTGGGAACAGTGCCAGGGCAGCTGGACCTGTGTGTTCCTAGAGCTGCCACTGCTCTGGCATTCAGGATGTAGAGCTGGATGTAGCCCTGGCACCTGCAGCCACCTGGCACTCTCATGGGCACTGGGAGCCATACACAGCTTTTTTATTGCTCCTCTTGTTTATCATCAATCAGTCCTCCATTGGAGTTTATTACCTGAGCTCAGCAAGTTGCATACACCTTTGTACAGCCTTGGACTATACCTGTGACCTGTGGAGCCCTGCTGCTTGAGGGATGGGAAAGCAACAGGCACAGAGAATCTTGTAGGGGATGTAGCTGTCCCCCTCTCAGCCCTGAGCTCCGCTCCCCTCACTCTGCACTGCAGGAAGCCCATTTCTTACAGCTCACGCACAGATTGCTCTGGACACCATGCCTTCAGCTCATATCCTCTGGGAAATTCCACTTCTTGTGATGAAAAGATAATTACTTGACAAGGCCTCTGTTAACAGCGCTGCAGATGCAGAAGCAGGACACCTTGCAAACCTTGTCATCCAGAGCTATTTTATATTCTCTCTCACTAACAGCCTGGGCAGTGAGTTCAGTCCTGTATCCAGCTGCTTCTCTGCCAGTTTCTCCCTGCAGCAATATTTGGTACCCAGGGCAGGTGGAGGTGATTTTCACCAGCACATCTGGACCCACACTTGTCTCACTGCTCACATTTCGAAACGTTTCTCTCAATTGGACAGCTTAAAGAAGGGCTTTTCTTTGTGATTCCAGCGATTTTAGATCAATTTCCTATCAACGGGGTGCCTTTAACTCACAGCTGCAGCACTGAGAGGAGCGGGTGGGAGAGCACCAGTTAGCAAGGGCAGCTCCCAAGGGCAGGACACTGAACCATGAATAAACAGCATGTGCCTGTCCCCAGAACCCTGCTCCAGAGGACAAAAAGGGGCAGCACATAAATAAAATAGTGCCCACCCCCTCTGCCCCCTGATACCGAGCCCCATGCACAGCACAGCCCTGCTGAGCAGGGGGTGCGGGACCACCAGGCTCGGAGTCATTCAGGGCTCCCAGCGTGTGCCTGGTGCTAGTTCCTTGGGATTAAAGATGCTGGGAAAAGTTCCCCCCTTCCTTGAAGGAACTCGCTGTGACCCCTGCCCTCTACCCCTCTGGGCAGCTGTCAGCTGTCCCAACGCAGTGTCCCTGGCTGTTTCACCTCCGGTGTTGCTCTGCAACAAACAAACAAACAAACAAACAAACAAACAAAGAGCCGAGCCCTGTGCCGGACCTGCTGCCGGCAGGTGAAACGCCGCTTAGCATGGCAGAGGCAGCCGCCAGGTAAGGGTCTCCCGCCTCCGGCACCGGCCGAGCCGCCCGGCCAGGGCCGAACTGCAGAGCAGCCGCCCCAGCGCTCCCATTACCTGGCTCATGCCGTTCCCCATGGCCGACGGCAGGCGCCGGAGGTGGGGACGGGGCGCTGGTGTCCTTGTCCCCAATGCTGCCGTCCTCCCCGTCCCCGGGCGCAGCTGCCGTCCCCGCTGCCTGGTCGGGTTCCCGTCATGAAGAGCTTGGTTCCCCGGGGCTCGCTGCTCGTTCCCAGCGCGGCGAGGCCGGGCCGGTGGCTGTGCCGGGGCAGAGGGGACCGCGGCCGCCGTGCTCCGCGGCTCCTGCCGAGGCCCTTCCCCGGCTGCTCCGGCGCTGCCGCGCACCGGCTGCTGCCTGGCCGGGAGCTGACAAAGGAGGAGAAACTCCCCCCCTGCGCTGTGGCGTGGGAGCACGGGGCCGCGCTGGCTGTTGCCTGTCGCCGCTGCCCGCGGCCGTACAAGGCTGCACTGTTGGGAGAAGAACAAAACCTTTGTCCTGCTCCATCAAGGAAGGTCTGTGCGGCCGCGCAGGCGAAGCGCCCGGCAGCATGCCCACCCCTGCATGCACCATACCTATCCCAACGCTGCCCTGCCCGCACTGTGCCCACCCCTGCCTGCACCACACCCCCCCTGCTCTGCCCGCTCCGAGCCCACCCCTGCCCGCTCCAAGCCCACCTGCAGCCAGGTGCCGCAGGATCCCTGCCCTGCCCGGCGGGCTGCAGGAGTGTCCTGGCGACTTCGCCGAGCCGCAGGACGGGCAGTGCCAGCGGGGAGCAGGGCTGAGGGGCTCCCCAGCACTGCCTGTCGCTCCAGCCCGCAGGGAGGGTCAGGCCGGGGGTCTCGGGGCCGGGGCAGGCCGGGGGCTCGGGGCAGGGTCAGGCCGGGGGTCCTGGGGCCGGGGCAGGGCGAGGAGCTCGGGATAGGGTCAGGCCGGGGGTCCTGGGGCCGGGGCAGGGCGGGGGTCTCGGGGCAGGGTCAGGGCGGGGGCTCGGGGCCGGGACTGAGGGGCCGTGTGGGGAGGCGGCTGCCGAGAGCGCCCCCTGGCGGGCAGCCGCGCGGTTGCCATGGGGACGGGCGCGGGCTCCGGCGCCCTCAGAGGCGGGAGGGGGTCGCGGCCCGGCTCACGGCGGTGCCCGGAGGGTTCCCGGTGGACTCCCGGTGGGTTCCCGGCTCTGTATCCCAACTCTTGCACATCCCCGGGGCAGCATGTTAAGCCTTATACACTCCGTGTGCAGGTGAGGGCAAGGATAGTCTCCCCCTCCCTACGCCTCCCTCTATATATGGGGAGTATGGCTGGTATTGATGGGCAGGTTTAGGTGCTACAGGTATAATAAGTTAATTAGGTTGGAGAAGACTTCTGAGATCATGGAGTCCAACCTATGACTGAGCACCAACCACCTCGTCAATCAGGCTAGGGCACTGGCTGCCACTCCAGTCTTTCCTTAAACACCCCCAGGGAGGGTGATTCCACCATTCCCTGGGCAGGCCATTCCAGTGTATAAACACTTACAGCCCTGGGCAATGTCTCCTGCTGCACAGTGGCTGAGCAGGATGTGATCCCACCGGGAGCCTTAGCCCTCACCAGCCGTGGCATTTGAGCAGCCTGGTCTCGTGGAAGGTGTTCTTGCCCGTGGAATGGGATGTTTTTAAGTTCCCTCCTAACCCAAACTAGTCTGTGACTCTACAGAGGGAGGTTGAGGAGGGTTTGTAACCAGTGAGGGTGACCAGTGGTGATTCAGGAGTGCTGTCACTGAGATGCTGCAGGGTCACTGTGGGCAGCTGCCTGCCCTGGAAAGGGGAATGCTGGTTGCACAGGAAAGCTACAGCAGGAATGGTGGAACATGGATTGTAAGACTTGCTTGGTTCTAGCTCTCAGTATTCATCCAGAGAGACAGAAAACTGAAATTGATCCTCTTCCTCCACAAAGAAAAAGCAGTTCTCGGTGGTATCCATATTTATTTATTTTTTCTCTCAGAATATGTGGTGCAGTTGATCCCCAGAAGCTTCTCAAGGGCAATTAAAGCAAGTCATACTGTGGGAGCATTTGTTGTGCTGAATCTTGTATTTCTCTTTCTACCCAGCTGAGTCAGAACAGCTGCTTAGCAAAGGATCTGAAGAGGTTTCGGAAGCAGTTAGAAAGGGAAGCGGGAAACCCTGAGGCAAGAAACAGTGTCTTTATTCTGAAGACCCTCAAAATGCTTTCAGAGTACTATTTGTTTGTGGAAGAATTTTGCAAGATCCCTGGCATCACTTGGGTTATGACACTGGTAAGTGTGTGCTCTCCCAAGGAAAGTGAGAGATGAATGGATGCCTTCGTTCTTCAAACAGAGAGGAAAATATGCAGGAAACCCGCAGGAAGAATTGGGCAGAGCAAGGTTACATGGAGCAGCCATGCTCCTGGCCAGGTTCCTGAACAACACGTACCACCAAAACACTGCTTCTTGTGTAAGAGTTTATTTCAGCAGCCGAAAGTCAGCTCAGTTTATTTGTAGAACCAAAGTTAAAACAGTGGTGAAGGTATAAAGTGCAGAGTTCTGTGTGGAAGAACAGACTGTGCTCCCAGGGGTTATGGCTGTGGGGTTATGGCTGAGTTCATGCTCTGGAATCTTTCTGTTCAGCTGCAGGTGTGCAAGAAGTTGGAGGTGTGTGCAAGACAGGTGGCTAATTTGGCTTCTGGTTAACGAGCATTAGGGCAGCCCCAAAGATGGAGCTGTGAAAGCATCTGTTTGGATTTAGGGAAATCCTGTTGTGTTAGATGTCAAGTCTAGTGTAAACTTACAGGGTGGAATTCCATCCTGAGAATGTGAGGAGGTTATGGAAGACTATCACAGAAGCCCGGAATGGTTTGGGTTGGAGGGGATCTTAAAGTTCATCTCATTCTATCCCCCTGCCATGGGCAGAGACAACTTTCACTAGGCCGGGTTGCTCAAAGCCCAGTCCAATCTGTCCTTGAACACTTTCAGGGAGGGATATCCATACCAGTCTGGAGCACAAGCTGAAGTGGATTTGGTTAGCGTGAACTTCTCTCTCCCCTGCAGGCAGAGAAGGGCAGCCTTATGCTCTGAGTCATGTTTGTCCTCCTAAACCTGGAGCTGTGTTGAACACTACAGCTTTCACTTCAGCAAGTGATCTGGGGATTAAGGAAAAATTGTGTTACCTTTAGAAATTCTGACAATACCATGTGACACTGCCCGTGCCAGAGGATTCAAGCCATTTAACATCTCAAGTGTTGTGCTGTGGTGCATAGTTAAAAAGACACCCCTGTGAGTGAGCAGTCCCTCTGTTTTATGCAGCAGGTCTGGTGAGGAGGCTGGGACAGGATTTGTCTTACCCTTGTGAGAAGTGACTGGGAGGTAATTATGCAAACTAACTCATGAATTACAACCAGGAGGATAGCAGCTAGTGATTATCTAACTCTACAAATGGGAAGCGTTAATTGGCAACAAAACCCTTATATTAAGCTGATTTTGTGCCCCACGACCTCAATTAACATGGTAAATAACCAGAACACAGTAAATAAGGATATACAAAAAGCCTGTGATTACTGAAATTATACCAACAACTTAAATAGATTATGGCTGACCTCAAAACCTGCAGGCAAGCAAAAATAAACTCCATGTTACTCCTTCTGTTGGTCTGTGTTCTGGAGTAGTCCCATGTTATGATGTCCTGTGTTGCCCACTCCCACACTCAGAGGCAGTAGAAGGTCGGTATGTACCCAGTGCCACATCCTGGGGCTGGAGGAAGCTGGACCTGGGCAGCAGTGTGGGAGCTGTGCTCTTTGGGTGCCTTACCTGGGCCCCTCCTCACCCTCTTTTCTGCAATGTACAGCCTAGGCTGTCTTCAGGATTTTTCTGCTCATTTGCCATAGCTTCCCAATATATTTTTTTACTTTCCTGTTTAATTAAGTTCTTCTGTAATGTACACAAATTTAAAATGGGACTTAAAATTCCCAACAACATATGTTGCGTTACATATATTTCTGGAAGCGTGTGACAGAGTTTGTTTATTTGGTGCTATGGGAGTTCCCCATAGGCTGCCTGCTCTGCCTTTCCTCCAGGAATCCTCCAAACACAAACATGAGGGGGTTTTTGTTGAATTTCCTGCCCCCATAACCTTAAATAAACATGCTTGCACACGAGCAGCTGATGAATCAGGTTATGCCGGTCTTCTGCACTGAAATTCTGGAAAATTGCAGGAAATGCTAACGTTAAAGCCACTGAGTCTGCTTTTCCATCTGTAGGTTGGCAAGTCACAAGGTGGGGGAATGTTCCTGAAAACTGAAATGTATAATTGATTGAAGAAGGTGAGAATGACTGTCTTTTCTTTGGGAATATCCAACAGGCATTTTGTTCTTTTGCTCTTTTTTCATTCTCTCCTTCTGCCAGTGCTTGGTCTGTTCTCTCATGCCATCCTCCTGCCATATTCCTTCACCATTCTCCAGGGTAACAATAAAGGTTTTTACAATTAATTTTCCCAAATGGTTGGATGCTTTCTCTGGCATCTGATTTTTAACACTTTGTGAGCATATTTATATATAAACTCCCAATTTCAGGTACATCTAACACTGGGCAGCAACTGGGTTATATTGTCATATGTATATATAATATACACATTTTTTAATAATATATTTTTACTCTATAGTCTTTGGGTGGTCCTGCACAGGGCCAGGAGTTGGACTTAGATCCTTGTAGGTCCCTTTCAACTCAGGATTTTCTAAGATTCCAGCAGGGTAAGAAAAGGACTGTGCAGTTCTAGTGCTTGGTATTAGATGCATCAGATGAACCATGTCACTTCCAACTCCTGCAAACACCTACAGGACTTGGCTGGCCCATCGCTGTTGCTGTTACCCTATCTCTCTCCAGTTCTTTTTCATTGGAAAACTGGTGTCACCAGATTACTGGAAATGTCAGTTTGACAGATCAGCTTGGAACAAAGCTGAAATGTCACTCCTGGTTTTACTGTTAGTGGTTGAATTTTGGCAGCCTTTCTTCTTCCTTGGGTTCACAGAATGTAAGGACAGGGTGATTCACGAGAGAGAACTATTTGATTTTCAACGTGTCACACTTGCTGCTGTATTGAGTTTGATAGCTTTTATTTGATTAGCACATCTTCCCAAAAGGTATGCCACCTCAATTTGATGGTTTAGGAGACAGAGAAATCCATCAGTTCTCTCTGTGAAAGTTCAGCAGAGTTCACGCTCACTTTAAATGATCAAATGCCTTTCCACAGTGCGGGTGCAGCAGCCTGCCTTGGGGGAGGGTGTGCCAAGATTTGGAGACATGGTGATGTGTAGATCTTGTTCCAACCCCCCTGCCATGGGCAGAGACATCTTCCACTAGAGCAGATTGCTCCAAACCCCATCCAACCTGGCCTTGAGTACTTTCGGGAATGGGTATTGCCACCCACCTTTGAGTGGGAACTGAGCTTCTTGTTAATTCACCCCTTGGGGTGAATCAGAGTGAAACACTGAATGACCAGTGTGCATATATGAGGCAGGTTTGTTTTAAAACAATTTAAAAGAAAAGGAAGCATACAGCAGTTTTGATTATTTTCTATAAAAATATAAAATTAAAATATAGTGAAAACATAAGAGGAAGAAAGAACAGTAAAAGATAGGGGAGAGGAAAAATATCACCATCCATGGATCCAGTTATGAGATTTGATCATTGCAGTTTCAATGTCTGTGGTCTGCATGATGGTCACAGTTTTCATCCATTAGGAGCCCACACGCAACAAAGACTTCCACGGGTTATACATTAGGGGAAATGCCTCGATACCTCCCTTGGGGGGGGTTTTACACTATCACATGCAGCTGTGCCTTATCGGGAGGGAGAAATTTGGCATGACAAAAAACTTCAGCCCGCCTCTGCAGGAGCTGCTTCTTATCGGCCTTTCCCTTTATCTCATACAATGACAATTTGTAGAAGTGGGTTATCTGGGAAACCAGTAGATCTCAGGGCTCAACCAATTTATCTAATCAAACTTTGGTTTATCACAACGAGGCTTCAATTTACGGCTTCTCTGGGCAACTTGTGTCAGTGCCTCACCTTAACATACAGCACTAGCTCAGGGCAGTTCTTTCCTTTTCCAATACCTATTGCTTACTTCTGATTTTTAGTATTTTTGGTCAGATAGCATCATGCAGGGTTGGATTTCAGCTCAGGTGGCTGAAAATAGTTGACAGCCTGGGAAAATAATTAATTGTCACTGGAGCACAGAGGACTGTCTGAGAATTGTGTATTTGCTTGTTCAGTATCTGTTTGTCTTGGATCTTTATCTCTATTTCAGGCCAGATGTTCCTCTCACAAACGTGGCAGCACAAAAAGCTGCACCTGACTGATCCTGGGCATGGAGGGGGACGTGCTGCCTGCAGGCTATTCCTGGCTGCTTGCTGTGGGATCTCTGGGAGGTGCAGGTGAGCCAACCTCGCCCTGCCAGCTGCCACGTGTGCTGCAGCCATTTAACTGTGCTGCCTCTTCTCCTGGCACACAGCCAGGTGATTTCCTTGGTGACAGCTTTAGGCACGAGGCTGGGCCAGTCTTCTGCTTCAGTCTTCTGCTCTGTGCATCTATAAGGTAGATCTTTTTTACTTTAAACTCAATAATGTTCTGATTAGTGCACTCCTGAGAGAGGGAGATGTAGCTTAGCTCTTTGCTTCTAATACCTCAGAGGGACAGCAAGGCTGGCATTGCTGCACACAGCTGTCACTGTTTAGCTGCCTCTCTCAAGAGGTGGCAACTGAGGGAGAGAGAGAGAGGAAGGGAAGGGAAGGAAGGAAGGAAGGAAGGAAGGAAGGAAGGAAGGAAGGAAGGAAGGAAGGAAGGAAGGAAGGAAGGAAGGAAGGAAGGAAGGAAGGAAGGAAGGAAGGAAGGAAGGAAGGAAGGAAGGAAGGAAGGAAGGAAGGAAGGAAGGGAGGGAAGGAGGGAGGAAGGAAGGGTTGTCAGATTCCTCATGAATCTGAGAATGGTGTTTGAGCGTAATGGAAGATGGTGTTGAACATCCCATTTTATGGGCTGCTCCCTTACATAAATCTCCCTTGTCAGTATGGGAAGGAGAATTTTTGCAGTATATCTCTCCTGATAGCAGAGAGAATGTCTATTGCTGCTGGGGAACTTCTGATGGAGACTTGGGGACTCTTTTCTCCTGTAGGTGTATAGCAGTTAAGCCTGGAGAACTTAACTGCTGAGTGAGGTTGGTGGCCCCAACCTTCTGGTCTCCGGCCTTTTACTCAGAATTCTTGCTGGGCTGTGGAGATTATGATTGAAAACAAATCACATGGACTAAATGTGTGGTCAACTGTTGGGAATGAGTTTTTGTGATTGTTTGGATGTCTCAGGCTGCAGGTGGGTGACTGAGCATCTTGGACAGTGCTCGACTCCCAAGCATGGGGCAGAGGGAGGTCCTCATTGTAGATATGGACCAGCA
This sequence comes from Oenanthe melanoleuca, assembly GCF_029582105.1. Classification (NCBI taxonomy): domain Eukaryota; kingdom Metazoa; phylum Chordata; class Aves; order Passeriformes; family Muscicapidae; genus Oenanthe; species Oenanthe melanoleuca. Next base: position 7,284,180 of record NC_079353.1, read on the forward strand.
CTTTCATCCAATGTTCAGAAGGGGATTAGCACTTTGAGCTCCTGGGCTGTGACATCCCAACCCATCAGGATGTGAAACCCTCAATGTGTTATTAAACAGACAAGGGATTATAGTGTCAGGTCAGCTGCTGGCCCTGGGGTAGGGGTGTCTTGTAATGCTTTCACACCTTGCAGGTAGGGGGTTGCACTGAGCTGGTGAGATGCTGCAAGTGAGATGTACAGCGGTGTGAACTGGTTAAGGAAGCTGCCACCTGGAAGGATATAGCTGCTTTTAATCAGAGTATCATTGAGCTGAGGGCAGCACCATATAACTGTCAGATCTCTAGCCCCGTGTTGTGAAACCCTGCCAACTTGGCTATTTCTGGAAGATGTTCCCCTCCAAGTAACAGCAAATCAAAAGTATCAGAGCGCTTGCCAGAGAGTTATGATCATCTCTCCTGCTTTTGTGTCCCACAGCAGTGCACCATCAGTACCAATAAACCTCCCCCCAGAGAAGTTTGGCTGCCAGCAATGAACCTCACCAAGTCCCTGGTGCACTGACTGAGATGCAGGTCAGGAACTGAGGATACTTAACAACAAGATGCCCCTTTAAAACAGAATTTGACTCAGTTAAGTTTGTTTGTTTGCTTGTTTGTTTTTTAACACAGATTTTCTCCCTGGTTAAGTGAAAAATATTTATCATAAAATGCAACTGAAATTCTTGGAAATTTATCTGCTACATTTGCAACCCAAGTATTGCAGCAGCAGGAACCCGAGAATGCAATGGATTTGTCATTACAAGAGTTGAGAGAAACAGAGATGGCAAATAGCACTACAAAAATGACAAGCAAAAATATGATTATTATTCTTTCAGCCTTAGTCATGTAAAGAGCAAGCAGAACCATAGTAAGGCAATTTCCCTTAGATGTGACTTATGTTGAAGGTGATCTTCTATGAAATGCCTCTAATTTAACTCTTCCTTCTTACAAGACATGGTCACTGGTATTACTTGTTACAGCACCGTGTCCTGTCAGCTTCAGCCCAATATTTCAAATGGTGCCACTGGAGACAGTTTTATTTCAAATGAACAAATAAATTCAGCTCAGTTCTGGTCTGGGATAGCTCTAATGTGCACAGTCTACTCTGCTCACAGTGTCAAACAAAATTACTGCTAAGACAGCCTGAAGGTAAAGGGTTGGAGTGACTTCAGTCAGGAAAGAAATGAATTGGAATGAAAGTCCTCGATGTCATGACAGTGCTGTTGGGTGCTCAGAGAGATATCTGAACACTCTGCTGGAAACCTGTTCCCTGCAGACACCCACATCTGCAATTAAAAAGGGTTAATGCTCATTCTGTGAATCTTCTTCAGCATTTTCTGCTTCAGCATGACTATTTTTCACTTTTCTTTCTGGAAGCCAAAGGGATTTTTTTTTCTTTAGTATCATCAGGAACAGGAATAGAAACTTTGCAATAAGCTCAGAATGTTCTTTGGCTCAGCACATGGGAAAGAGATTTAGGGTTGGATTTCCTATTGCTTCACACTCACTCCTGCCTGCTAGCATAGGGTAATGATTTTGTGGGCAAGCATTTTTCTTAATGAGCCATTGGCAAAACTGCCTTTTTCTCCCTAATTTACTATTATATCTCCTCAGCTGGATTCTGGAGGTAAACACTTCACCTTCCCGCACTGCCAGCTGCCAGGGAGACTCTGAACTCAAGTTCATCTTCTGAAAGACTCACTTTGCATTGTGAGCAGGGAGGTGAAGATGTTTATCACTTTCTGAGAGGTTTTATTAGAGTGTTTGGGATGGATGGTCTGGTTTCATTATTTTCTTGGCAACTGATCACAATCCTCTAACCTTCATAGTGATTAAATGATGAATATCCAGAAGCAGAGTAAAGTAAGGAAGCTTATTGCCCCTTCAGAGTGGGAAAACAAGGCAGCATGGGGCTGCCAAGGGACTGGAGCCCGTGTTGGAGCCAGGACTTGCACAAGAGCTCTCTGTCAGAGGTCCTTGTGCACTGTGCCTCCCACTCATGCTGCTGCTGGAGTGCTCTGTTCCCAGCAGCTGGTCTTGCAGTATTTTGTCATTGACTACACAACTGTGCTAACTCCAGATATTAATAGCAGAGAGATGTCCTCTGCTTTCAGCTGTTCATCTGTGTCTCTTGTTGTCTGGGAGTTGATTCCTGCATGCAGCTGGGGAATTGTCATTGCTCAGGTACTTCGGTCCATGAGGTTGATGACATAGGCTGACAGGGAGGGAGCAGCATGTTGGAGGCTTTGACCTGGTCTGGAATGACAGGCCTGTCAGCAGAGGGGGAGATCTGGGTGTTCTGGTGAATGACAACATCATGGCAAACATACCTTTAGGTACAGAATTCATCCAGGGCTGGCAGGTGTCCTGCTTGGTCCTGAAGCTGTTGGCACAGAAGGGAAACACACATCTTTACTGGGGAACAAGAATGGGTGTTTGAGCTCTTATGGAATTAGGAGACCAAAAACCAAATGTTTCCCAAAAATTACTTTCTGCAGTCTCTGTGGTGACTGTTTATTGGCACTTTCCTGAAGCTAGTTGTGTATTTTACTGATGGGAAGCAGTACTTGGATTCTCCATACTTGGTGAGGCTGACACACATCATACCTTTTGCCATGCACACCTCAGGGTGTCTACCATCATCTCTGGCTGTGGATTCTAACAAACAACACATGAGTAGAGCCTCAGCTGAAAGTGAAACATCACCTTGCCTTTATAGGTAGGAAGGTGCTGTGTAACTTGCCTGTTAATGTTTTCATTGTGGCTGCTGTGTCCTAGGAAAAAACAAATGAAGCAGCTTTTCAGGAGTCTTGCTGCAGAGCAGAAAGTGTGGTGCTGATCCTAAGCGTGGGGTGGGAGAAGCTCTCCCCTCGTGTTGGGCAGCAGCAGCTCCCACTTTTCTCTGGACATCACTGGCTCAGCACAAGGCACTGGCTCCCTTGCTTCTGAGAGTTTCCCAGTTTGGAAGCTGCAGTGGGCTGGAATGAGGTATTTTAGCTGACACAGGGAAGCTTGGCTGCTCAGCTGGCCCTCTGCACTGCAGAGCTTAGTTCTGTTCTATGTAAGAAAACAAAGGGGCTAAACACATTCTGCACAGCAAAACAAAGCTTTTAGGGCAGGCAGGCACCTGATCCTCCTCCTTGCTACTACTATGGAAACATGTCAGAGCAGAAAACCTGTTGCCATGAGACTGTAAAAATAACCATGCCATCACATTACAGAGACACGGACTGGCTGCACCACATAGGTTATGTAAGAGCAGCTCCAACACTGGGATGTGGCACTGTGAGCTGCCTCTTGCTCCCAGGAGACAGGCAAGCTTCTGAAAAAGCTGCAGGCAAGACAGCTCAGGCAGTAAGTCTGTTATTTTTAGTCTGTGTATCTGAAATGTAAGCCTGAAGTGGACAGAGACACATTTAGGGTATGTAATGCCAGCAGCAGGATTTTAAAAGTTAGACCAAGCAATGGTAGTTAGGTTTTTCAGTTTAAAGAAACTTGGTTTTAAGGGGTCAGATACAGGGTATTTTTTGGAACTCTGTGTTATTTGAAGCGTGTTTAGAACTGGCCAGGGTAGGAGAAGGCCTTGCTAAGTTGGAAGGTGGTCAGGGAGCCAGGGAAATGGTGGTGCTGTGTTTGATGTTATCATGGCTGGGAAAAAGGAAAGAGAGCAAGGGACCTGGCCCAGGAACCAGACCCAGCTCTGTTGCTCTGTTGTAAGATTTGGCAGAACAGGTGTGCAGCCTCAGGGCTGGAGAAAGGACAACAGCCACATTTACAGTTCTGAAACTCTATCCAGAAATATCTCTACAGAAGTTCAAAAATTAAGGGTTTGGCTGGACCCAGACACTTCCCTGTACACAGAAAAAAATCTAACTCACTGTAGTCATGTACTAATTATCACTAATTTTTAAAATATTTTATGCTCTTGACCGAGTTAAGCACTTGGGGGAGCACATTCAGAGGGAGGAGTGCAGAAAACAGCAAATTTAAAAACCTTTGTAGAAACTACTACTGGATCAATTGTCCTTTTACTACAAGACAAACTCAGGGACTATTCCTGCTCAGGCCTCCTCAGGCTGCTTTTTAAAACATACCCAAGTTTTATCCCTTCATCTAGTCCTGAAAGCCTCATTTCTAGTAGTGTCTTGCCTTCCAACAGTGAAACATTTTCCCAGCAAGACTAAAGGGATGCTGCCTCCTCCTGCTCCTCCCTAGACATCCTTAGAGATTCCTGACGTGCCTCAGATGTACAGCTTTGCTTTGTTTGAATGCCATGGGCGTGCACAACTCCTCTTCTGTGCTTCAGGCATGTAGAGGATTCCCAATCCCTCCTACTCCTGTTCCCAGTGTGACAAAAGAGCAGCTCTGAAGCCAAACCCCAGAAGTGTTCACATAAAGCCCCAACAAGGAACATACACATGGAGTCAAGAATGTCCCACTGCTCTAATTTTAATGATCTCACTTCTACCCCAGCCTTTCCAACCCCCAGCACAGCTCTGCCACCCAAGGTCCAGCACAGAGCAGCAAAGGGTTTGTGATCCACAAAACTGCAGAGTTGTAGCTGAGGAGTCAATGATTCCCAGGGCCCTCACCTGGGTGGGCTCTGGACACACCAATGTCCTGCAAATCCCAAAGACTGTGGCTATTGAAACAGGAGCCCACAGTGACAGCCAAACACGCTGTGACAATGGCACGGCCACCTCAGCCCTCCAGGATGCGGTTGATGAGCTTCATTTCCTCAGCAGACATGGGATTCAGGTTAAACCCCTTCAGCTCAGGTTTACCTAAGAAAACACAATGAAAACATCAGGATTTTGTCACAAAAGAGGTGAAGCAGTTCATGGTAAACTCAAGAGAGGCTGTGGGGAGAGGAAGGGCAGCCCTGGAAGCTGAAGTGGGATCACCCTAGCACAGTGCCAGAGGGGATTTAGGGTGCTGGTGGGTAACAGCTCCACACAGAGAGACAACACTGCTGGGGCAGGGTGGGAACTGCAAAACCAGTGGAAAAGAGGCTGCAGGAACACATGGAACTAAGGAATTCCTGGACCCTCCTGATACACGAGTCTGCTGGCAGGCACTGAGCAGGTTCCAGAGTGGAAGCATTTACCTTGAGCTTCATAGAGCCGGTTGACCTTCACCCGCAGTTCTTTCCGGAGGTTGTTTATCTCCTCATCCAGTTCTTCCTGGTCTGGGATAAGAGGCAGGAGTGAGGAGGACTGTGGTGGGCTCTGGGATGAAGGCTCAGCTCCCCATGGGACACAGTACAGGCACAGAGGGGTCCCACCCTGCCTCAACCATCCCCGGGGCCAAGCAGCTTTCACATGTGCTTCCCAGGGCATAGCACGGGCCAGAATCGGCCTCTCCAGAGGTTTCGAGCACGTCAAAGCCCATCCCTGGACAGAACTCCGTTAATTGAGCCAACATCTGGTTAATTATGGAGTTCTTAAAACGCTTATAGCTACACGGAGCCCTAGGGGTGACCTCACCCTGTCGCAGCATCTCCCGGGTCTTTGCCTTCGGCAGCTCGATGAACATGTTCCCGAAGCAAACCATGGCCTTGTCTGGGGGAGAGAGGGCAGGGGAGGGGAGGGGAAGGGAGGGGAGGGGAGGGAAAAGAAAAGAACTGTCAATAGAGCCGCTCCCCGACCCGCGGCCACGAGCTCACGGTGGGCGCAGCCAGCCCGGCCTCACCGTCGGGCTCCAGGTCCTTATGCAGCGCTCGCAGGGCCTCGCGGTTGCGGTTGCGCTTCACGTCCAGGTCCACGATCTGCAAGGGGATTGAGAGAGGCAGGAGCGGCCGGGGCTCGGGGCTGCCGGCGGCGGGACAGAGCGGGGCGGGGGAGGCCCGCCGGCGCTGAGTCGTACCTGCTGCCGTGCCGCCAGCACGTCCTCGGCCAGCTCCTCCACCTCGGCCAGGTAGCGCAGCACGAAGGCCGGGTCCCGGGCCATGGCGGGCCGAGCGGGTCCGGGCCGGGGCTGCACCGGGGTCGGTGCGGGTCCGCCGCCGTTCGGCTCCGGGCCGCAGCCGCAGCCGCGCGGGACGGTTCCGCGGCGGAGAGGCCGGCGTCAGCGCGCCCTCTGGCGGCCGCCGCCGGGAGCGCTGCCCTGTTTGGGGAGCCCGGATAGCGGCGGCTCCGGTGCGGGCGGAGAGGCGGGGACAGACTGGGGCTGCCAGCACGCGTGGCCGGGGTCGTGAGAGGGGCCTGAGTGGCCGACGGCTGGGAGGGAGGTGCCCGCCGCCCCGGTGCCAGAGTGGGATCTCGGCCGTCGTGCGGACCGGCAGTCCGGGTGTTGGCTCCGAGCTGTCTCTGTGCCCACGGCACTCCCCGCCCGCGAAAGGATGGAGGGATCAGCGTGGCCATGTGGCGCTGAGCCCCAGAGTGCGGGTCCTGGCCCCGTAGCCGGTCCCCAAGTGGGCTGAGAGCCCTGCCTTGCCTGGTCCCTTTGTGTGTGAATTATTTATAACATTTCACAGCCCGACCCCTCGCCCCCAGCACCACCGTCTGTCTCCTCTTCCTCGCTGCTTCCGAGCACGGTGCCGCTGTTGGCAGCTGGGCCCTTGGAGCATCAGGTGGCCTCTCTGTCATCCCAGGACGCAATAAAGGGCACTCAAAGCGTGAGGCAATGAGCTCAGGTTTCCTTTCGTGCAGCTGGTGGCTCATTTGTAGCTCAGCATCCAGGACCTGCCATCCCCAGGGACTGGAGCCAATTGTGGTTCCGGCAGCTTGACTCGCCCTCAGCCAGCCCCCGGTGCCCCCAGTCTGTGTCAGGCAGGGGCTGGTCCCAGGAATGCTCTGACAGGGCACCATATCCATCTGCTGCCCTGAATGACCCTGTCTGCAGGAAGGGAAATATATTGCCCCTCAAAACACTTTTTATCCCTTTCTTTCTGCCCCACCCAGCCATGAGCAAGAGGAGCTGGAAAAATGGGGTTTGGAAGATGCAGGGAGAGCCAGCACTGATGATGAGGACTGGCAGATGCTCACTGTGTGCACTCTGCAATGGGAAAGGGACCCCAAGGAGCCCACGCAGGGCTGGTGGGTAACAGGGGACACAGGTTCTCATGTCCCTGCTCTGGACAGAGCCCTGAAACAGCATCTCAAGTTTCCGAATTCTCCAAATGTCCCTAGCTGTTCTTCTCTGCCACCCTGGCTGTGCCCCTCAGCTGCTGCGTACCTGGTGGTGGGGGGAGGACTTCTGATCTGCTTTAGATCAATGTTTTGGAGGGAGGGAGCCCCAATAACCTGCCTGAAGCAGCAAACAGGGGCTGGGGAGAGGAGGAGCCCCAGCACTTGGGGCCCCTGACACATGCACTTCATGAAACTCGTTTGACAAGGAGCTCCCCAAAGGTAGTGACCCCAGTGGCATGGCCCCTCTGGGCTGCCAGAGATGAGGACCACAGGGCACAGGGAGGGAGGGAGTGAGGCAGTGACTGCCCAGTGGTCACCACACTTCTGTGGGCAAATAATCCCTTAAGGGAGATTACCCAGATTGGAAGATTACTGGCCCTAATCCCATAAAGTCATTTGTTTCAGTTAACTGAGATCTCTGTCTGTGGCAGAATCGAATGAAGTGCAGCAGCTTCAGGGGAGCAGCGAGTGCTAGGGCACACACAAACACTCTAGGCTGGGAATGATCCACACTCGGATTAGATTCCTTCCTGACATCAACCAGAAAATGTACTGGGATTGGGGCTGGATGCCAGTGCTGGGAAATGCTCATTTGTCGGTGGGAGCAGCTGGCTGAAGATCTGAAAAAACAGGAAGAAGGGAGGGCTTTCAGAGTCTGGGCAGGAGGGATGGGGATGGGAATGGGGATGGGGATGGGGATGGGGATGGGGATGGGGATGGGGATGGGGATGGGGATGGGGATGGGGATGGGGATGGGGATGGGGATGGGGATGGGAGCAGGCTGACTGTGTCCTGGCAGCAGTGACTCTGGGGTTGCCAATGACAGTGCAATGAAGGCAGGGTTTTGCCAGGAATGTTGGGCTGCATGGAAGGGCAGGGGCTGCTCTCCCTGGGAAGGTGGGGCCCAACTCAGCACAGGCATGGGGGAGAGCTGCAGCTGAGGCATCACAATGCCATGGGCATCTGGAAAACATTCTCAGGGCAGTGAAAAGTGGCTGGTGCTGCACTCTGCGGCCTCTCCCCAGCCAAGCTCTGAGCCAGCCACAAATCATCGTGGATTTCTCCTCCTGGAGCCAGCGCCAGGGCAGACATTCTGCTTGGAAGCTGGACTCAGACTGGAACCAGAGGTCCATTTGGACCAGTTCCCCTGGGAAATGGGCAGTCAGAGGGAGCGGCCACCCGCCAGCTGCCGGGAGCTGCTTTGCTTTGCTGTGTGTTTTGTGGAAAGAGCAGGTTTGGTTTCATCATATTCCTTTTTCTTCCTTGCAGCCCTTTTCTGTATGCAGCCAGAAACCCTCCCTGCCTGCTGGCAGCTGCACAGGAAGCTTCAGGGATGTTTATAAGATTTTTTCTCTTCTCCTTTCATGTGGCTGCTGGGGCCTGTTGTTAAGATATATCAGACTTCAAACCACGGTCTCCATGTTCTCAGGCTGTGGATCTTTAACTGCTGCTTCAGAGGGGGTGTTTCAGGGTCAGGGGAGAAAGGTGGGTCTGTCTCTCCCTGATTTCCAAGTCCCCTCTCCCTGGCACTGTGCCCACTGTCATAGCAACGTAGTCCCTGCTCCATCACCCAGCCAAGACAGAGTCCCCAGGGACCAAGCCCAAAGTGGTCTGGAGTGGTCAGGTGCCGATAGGGGCTCTGGTCAGCAGACCCCATTCTTGGAAGGGGCCCTGCCCTGCCTGGTTGTTGATGAAAGGCTGCTTTCTTCATGCTTTGGGATGCTGGGAGCATCCCCTCCCCCAGGCAGGCATTTAAGGAGGGGATGTGTCAGGAGCATCTCAAGGTGAGGTGTTTCATTATCAATGCTAATACATGCAGCACGAGGAGAGCTTTGCCGAGGGCTCGGCCACGCCCTTGTGCTGAGTAACATCCTCAACCCCTGGACTGAGTCCCAGCAATCCAGGTTTATCCCACCTCCAGTTTGTGCTGATCCTTCTGGCCACCCTGCAAGGCAGAATTTGGAAGTTAGTCATGTTTCCCGGGATCAAACACGCTCCCCTCTCTGTGTGCTGACCACGGGCCAGGCTCCAGCCAGGCTCCTCCGCAGGCAGATGTGCCTGGCCGAGCCTCGGGGGGACTGCAGAGCCAGAGCGCGGGCCGGGGCTGCCTCCAGGAGGCAGCTGCCTGTATGCAGTCACCCTCCCTGGAGAGCCGCCACAAAGGAGAGAAAGCCCTTTCCCTCGCAGCCCTTTCCCTCCCAGCAGCACCATAGATGCCGGCACAGTGCTGCTCCTCGTGTGAGCACATGTCCCACGGGTACAGGGTGCTCTGGTGCACCCAGACTCCAGCGGCCTTGGTACTGCACTTTCAGGGACATTCCCAAGGCTAGGGAACTACACATGTGACTCTTTCACGAGTTTCATTTCAGGAACAACAAAAGCCTGCTACCAAACCCCATATTTGGTATTTTCAAGGAGGACGCACCTTCTTTGAGCAGCCTAGTCTAGTGGAAGATGTCTCTGCCTGTGGCAAGGGGTTGGCACAAATTGTTCTTTGAGGTCCCTTCTAACCGAAACCATTCTGTGATGATTTTATGACTCTCTCTCCAAAGCAAGGCTCAGTTCCAGCCCAGCCAGTACCTGCTGGGACCCTCTCTGGCTGATTCGGGCAGGATTTTGGTGCCCTGTGGTCCTGTCACAGCACAAGGAGAGAAGAAGCACCCACACCTCCACCCACCCGGACCCACGGGCAGGGTCTTGCCTGGGCTGAACCTCGGGGCCGGGGGACTGCGGTGCTACCCAGGAGATTCCCAGGAAGCTGGGCTGGAAGGAGCTGTCGGACAGCGCGGACAGCGCGGTTCCGCCGGGCGGGGCGGGCGGGCCGGGGCGGGGTGCACCGTGCGGTGCCCGGCGGGTCCGGGCGGTCCGTGCCGGCGGGGACCGGGGGGTGGGGGCCGGCCGGAGGAGGGGCCGGTCGCCCTTCCCAGCGCGGGGCGGCGCCCGGCGGCACCGAGCGCTCCTCCGGGACCCCGCGGCGCCGGCGGGGGGGCGGCTGCCCCTTCCGGCGGGGGAGCGGCGGGACCCGCCGGGGGCTCCCGGCGCCGGGCGGGGGGGAAGAGCCGGTGCCGGCGGGAGCGGGGCGAGGCCGGCGGGGGCGGGCGCTGCCGGGGCGGGCTCCATCCCTCCGGAAGTCTCTCCCGCTCCCTCCTTTCTCCTCCTTTTCCCCGACAACATGGCCGCGAAGTCGGACGGCGGCGGCGGCGGCCCGGCCGTGCTGCTGGAGAGCCCCGAGGGCGGCGGAGGGCGGCGGGAGGCGGGCGCGGAGCCGCCGGCGCGGCGGTACCGGCTGCGGGACGGCTGCTGGGTGTTCTGCGCGCTCCTCGTCTGCTTCGCGGACGGTGCCTCGGACCTGTGGCTGGCGGCCCATTACTACGTGCGGGGGCAGCGGTGGTGGTTCGGGCTGACGCTGCTGTTCGTGCTGCTGCCCTCGCTCGTGGTGCAGATGCTCAGCCTCAGGTGGTTCGTCTACGACTTCGCCGCCAGCACCAAGGACAGCGGCGGCGGCACCAAGGACAGCGGCCCCCGCGGCTGCTGCCGCCTCTGCGTCTGGCTGCTGCAGGGCCTGATCCACCTGCTGCAGCTGGGGCAGGTCTGGAGGTACGGGGGTACCTGGGGCGTGGGGGTGCGTAGGGGATGGGGGTGCAGCGGGAATGGGGCGGCTGCAGGGCCTGATTCACCTGCTGCAGCTGGGGCAGGTCTGGCTGTATGGAAAGGTATGGGAGCACAGGGGCATGGGGGTATGGGGGTGATAGTGGTGCTGGAGGGATGGGGATGCTTCTGGGCTTGACACACCTGCTGCAGCTGGGGCAGGTCTGGAGGTACGAGGGTACCTGGGGCTGAGGGTGTGGGGGCTGGGATGGGGCTGCTGCAGGGCCTGATCCACCTGCTGCAGTTGGAGCAGGTCTGGAGGTACAGGGGGAGGGGGGCACACAGGGGTCATGGAGCCAGGCAGGGCCTGGAGGGAGCGGCACAGTGCAGCAGGGACATGGGTGGGGATAACAGCATGGAGACTTCGGGAGGTACTGGCAGGGCATGGGGGAAGTGGGTGGGGATGGAGAGGTGAAGCAAGGGCCCAGGCAGCTGGGGGAAGCACAAAGATCAACCTCTCTGCAGCCCCAGAAAGATGGGTGGTGGTGAAGAGCCCCCAGCCATGGGCACAGGGTGGTGTGGGTAGGAGCTGTGGGTGTGGGTGAGGAGCTGCAGCCCAGCTTGGTGCCGCAGCCCCACCATCCCTGCTGCTAGGTGGTGCTGGGCCTGTTGGGGACCTGCCTGGCCTTGGCAGTGTGGTCCTGGGGGTGTGAAGTGATTATGCTGGCCTTGAACACCTCGAGGCTCCTGTCCTGATCTCACTGTATTTGTAGGGTGTTGGGCAAGGAGGTGCTGGTGATTCCCAGCCCGTCCAGACTCTGCTAGTGCCCCATCCCAGTCTTAGGGACAGGCTGGTGATGTGGGCAGGGCAAGCAGCAGACAGACAGGCTGGGGCAGCTCAAGGCCCTTCATCTGCCTCTCTGCAGACCTCCCCCCCAGATGAACAAGGTGATGTTTTCTTGGCTTCTTCCTCTGTTGTGCTGTGGACCCAGCCCCAGCTCCAACCCCACATGCTGGGGAAGAGCTGAGCTCTGGCACTGAGGGGCTCTGGAGGAGCTGGTGCCGGGAGGGCAGACAAAGGCAAATTCCTGGAACAATGCGTGGAGCCGGCAGCACTCCCGGCTCGGGTTTCCATCCTGTTTCCCCTCCTGAGTGCTCTTTGCTCATTCTCTGTTGGTGTCTGCATGTTCATTCCTCTGCTGCTCCTTCTGGGATGCTCTGGGGTGTTTAACTTTGTTTGACAGTGCAGTGTGTGCCGTGCTCAGCACATCTGCCCTCCCCTGACAATGGGGCCAACCTCAGGGTACTCTGGCTGCAGGGTGGGTTCAAAACCTGCTTCAGTGCGTGAGGGGAGCTGGTGAGGGATAGGACAGGCAATCTCTGGCCCTGCCTGCAGCTGGCCTGAGCCTGACACACCTGATCCCAGCCCAAGCTGGAGCTGAGCCGCAGCCAGGGGCTTTGCTCCTGGGGGTGTCAGTCCTGCTCTTGGATCGGCTGTGCCATGGAGACTCCTAAGCCAATTAAAGCAGTAACTCTCAGCACTCACCCTCCAGGACATGTAGGTCTCAAGCAGCAGCTGAGGCTCTTTCTAATCTCTGGATTTGGGATTAGTTCGGGTGACCAGTTAAATGCAGTTTGTTAAACCCATTAACGGGGTTGGATCCGGTGCAGGAGGATGTGGCAGCTAGAGAAGTGTTGGATAAATGCTGCAGGTGAAAGAAAGGATTTTCCCTGGTCAGAGCACTGTGTCTCTTGCCAGACTTCTCCCCCTTCCTGATTTACCTTCCTCCTCCCTCACCTCTGCAGATCTCACCTCTACCAACCTCACTGCACAGCCCCAAGCCCACCCTATCATAAAGACCCCAAAAAAGAAAGCTGCTTCCCATCTGCAAAAGCAGCTCTGAGCTCTGGCTCTGTGGTTACCCCTAATTAAAGCTGTTGAAGTTAGCTGTCATTGGTATGTTCATGCTGCACATACACAAACTCCACCGCGGGCGGTCTCCGGAGATGCCGCCGGTGACACAACCATGTGCCCGTGTAAGCAGCAGCAGCATGGGCCTGTCCCCAGCTGGTCCCACACCACTGCCGCGCTTGTGGGCCATGCTTGGATGGTTTCGCAGCTCAGGAATTGTTATCCACTCACCAAGTCCACAGCTTCTTCACCAAAGCAGCTCTGCAGGGCAGGAATGCTGCTCATGCCAGTGTGCCTGCTGCCTGGAAGCGGTCAGGGTCCCCTGCCACCTCTGTGGGCTGGCAGCTGGCCCGAGTGTTGCAGGTCCCATCGGGCTTGGGACTGCCCTATCTGTAGCTGCATCTGAGTTAGCCATGGGTCATACATGGTTTGGCTGTCTGGGATCACTGGGGCCAGACCTGTGGTTCCCTCTCTGCCTGAAAGCCCCCATCAGCCTGTGTACCCCCCTCCTCTGCTGGCTTGGGGGTCCCAGCACTGCCACCCCTCAGTCCTGGTGCCAGTCTGGTATCAGTCCAGGAGGGCAAGGACATAAGGGCAGACTCATAAGGAGTGGCAGAGCTGGGACATGCAGGTTTCCCCACCACTCTGCTCCCTAGAGCTTTGCTCTGTCTGTGGGGACAGGAGCCCTCCCTGCCCTGCGAGCACCCAGCTTTGAGATGTCAGTTTGTCCTGCTGTAGGACCCAGTGCTGGCCCTGGGCCAAAGGACAAGGGGTTTTTAGGGCCAGACAAAACCTTTCCCTGAGCACAGGTGCCCTCAGGTACTCTGGTCTGCCCCAAGTAGCCAGGGCATCTTGGCATGTGGGGCTGGTAGCACACAGTGAGTGAGGTGGCATGGGCACATGTGCAGCCCTCCCTGATGACCTGACTCAGTAGGATGTGTAAGGGATTAAAAGGGCTGTAACAGAGAAGCAGTTTTCTCCTTGTTTAAATATGGAATTAAGGGATGAGATCCCAAATTATCTTCTAGGAAAATCACACTTCCTATTGCTCACTCTGGGACCAGAGGGTCTCTCGTCCTTTTCCATCTGAGAATGATGATTAGGGGATTTGTTTGTAACCAGTGTTGGGCTTTTCTCCTCGTTCATTTTTCCCAGCACCTGAAAACTGGGCTCAGTAGTTGGCAGTTGGGGGCAAACAGTGGCCCTGGTGACAAATCCAGCTGTAGTGGGGCTCTGACAAAACCAATGCCCACCCCAGCCACCACCTTCCTGCTGCAGGGGTTTTTTTGCAATACAAAGGAGTGAGCAATTAGCCCTGAGAGCTCTCACTGTTGGTTTCTGCCTCATCATCAGTTTTTTTGAAAATTAAATGATTTTTTTTCAAGTGATTGATTCTGTGTTTCCCGTGCAGCTGCTGCGGTGCTGGGCTGGGGAGCGCCCGCCGTGCTGGCAGCGCCGGGATCGCTCACTGGGCTGAAACACCATGGCATGATCAAATGCAGAGCAAATAAGAACCAACATTTCATTCTGTCGAGTTGATGGGAGATGAAATCTTGTTTTAATGAGACCAATGGAGTTGGTGGACAGAGGGATAATTGTGCCCTTGCTGAAAGCTGAGGAGGCCACGGGTCACTTGTACAGTGTAGGACCCGTGGCTGGGGCTCTGTGGTGTGTGTGGGGCTGCTCTGTGCCATGGACAGTGAGCCTAATTACCAAGTCTAATTACATGGACAGGATGAGGTCACCAGCTCCCAAGCCTGGTTCATGCCTGCACACCCTGTGATAGCAGTGATGCCCTACAACATACAGGGCTCTACATTGCTTCCCTTGTGTCCCCCTGTGCTGTGCCTTCCACCCCTGGACTGCCCACTTTTGCTCCCCACCAGAGGGGAGGGTCCTTTTTGCCCCTTCTGAGGGGTGGTAACAGCACTGGCCTGGCTGCCATGAGCAGGTGGCACTGGGATGCAGATCTATGCCAGGAGCCAGGAGCCAGGTGGCCACAGCCTCTCCACACCCTGAGCAGTGAGGGACAGGCTGCAGCAAAGGCTAAAATTACGTGCTGCCCTGGAGGTGGAGGTTAAAATGTCACTTTGACACCTGTGAGAAGCCGGTGAGGGCTGGGAGTGGGGCTGGAAGGGCAGAGCAGATGGCAGCAGGGTGTCCTGAGGGCTCGGTGGCCCTAGCTGATGCTCCTCACTGTGCTCTCCAGGCCGTGCAGCCCTGGGCGTGGGAGCACTCTGCTGTCCCTGCAGCGGGAGCAGGGCTGGCTCCTGCTTCCTCCTGCTGACGGATGAGCTGAAAGTGCTGTGATCAGGCTTTCTCCCATGCTCTGGGCTGATGGAGTTGTCTGGCAGCACATTCTGGAGCTGATGGAGAAACCGTTGCTCTGCCAGAGGATTTTATTCACTGGGAGGAATCTGTGGCCTGACGTCCTCCTGCTGCACCTGTTTTCCTCCTCACCCGGCTCCCTTCTCTTCCTCGCCAGCAGAGCCCTGGCCATGGTGCAGGCAGGGCTGCCCGGGGAAGCCCTGCCTGGCCAGCCCTGTATCCCCTCCTGCGGTGCCAGATCTGGCCATGTGCCGTGGGGAGGGTCCCTGGTGGCAGTGACTCAGCTGGGCGTGCGTCGGTGCCACGCACAGCTCCACTGACCCCCGGCCAACCACCAGATGGCCGAGGCCAGTGTGTGGCTGCGCCCACAGCTCTGCCAAGAGCCCAGGCAACACCGGCATGAGCACCGGGAGCTTCCTGCGGGCAGCATGACACAACCAGCTGGTTCCTCCATCCCAGCCAGGACAAGAGGAAGCAGGGTGGGCTCTGTGCCAGCTGGGACCAAAATATCCCTTTTGAGAAGCAGCTGAATGTGGTGCTGGGTTGGGGCAGCCTGAATCCATGGGTGGCTGGAAAGTGGAGCTGTGGATGGAATCCCCAGCTGGGGGAAGCCAGACCTGCATGGGTGGTTAAGGGTTAGGGTGATGGGTGGGTAGGCACTGTATGGCTGGGTGATGGCCCAGGGCTCTGGGGTGCTGAGCTGGCTTTGCACAAGCTGTCCCTTCCCAAATTGGAGCCCTGACCTAGGACAGGGATGTGTTCTTCATTGCTGCTGCCCTACAGTTCCTGGCACCCCTAACCTAGGAGCCTTTCCATGGTCCCAAATCAGCAGGAGCCAGTTGGCAGCAGTCACAGGGCATTCCTGGTGTGGGCAGAGTGGGGTGAGCTCACCCAGCAGCACGGGCTCACCTCACCCTTCCCGTGCCTCACACAGGTACCTCCGCACGCTGTACCTGGGGCTGCAGAGCCGGTGGCAGGCCGAGCACCGCCGCCGCCACTTCTACTGGCGGATGATGTTCGAGAGCGCGGACATCAGCATGCTGCGGCTGCTCGAGGCCTTCCTCAAAAGTGCGCCCCAGCTCGTGCTGCAGCTCAGCATCATGGTGCAGCAGAACAGCATTGAGCCACTGCAGGGTAAGGGACAGTGCTCGCAGGGGACAGGGCGGGGGGAGGGAGGCCCCTGGCTTCTGCGGGCTCTCATGGCCGCTCCCTGCAGGACTCTCAGCCTCGGCCTCGCTGGTCTCGCTGGCCTGGATGATCGCCTCCTACCAGAAGGTGCTGCGGGACTCGCGGGAGGACAAGATGCCCATGTCCTACAAGGGCGCCGTGGTGCAGATCCTCTGGCACCTCTTCACCATTGCTGCTCGTGCCATCGCCTTCGCCCTCTTCGCCTCTGTGTTCCAGCTCTACTTCGGCATCTTCATCGTCACCCACTGGTGCATCATGACCTTCTGGATCATCCAGGGCGAGACGGATTTCTGCATGTCCAAGTGGGAGGAGATCATTTACAACATGGTGGTGGGCATCATCTACATCTTCTGCTGGTTCAACGTCAAGGAGGGACGGAGCCGCTACCGCATGTGCATCTACTACATCATCACGCTGTCCGAGAACGCCGCCCTCACCATCCTCTGGTTCCTCTACTACGACCGTAAGACCACCTCTGACTTCAACGCCTTAATCCTTGTCTGCGTGGTTAGCTCCAGCTTCGCCCTTGGCATCTTCTTCATGTTCATCTACTACTGCCTCTTGCACCCCAACGGCCCCATCTTCAGCCACCGCTCCGTGGGCTGCATCTTCCGCCAGGAGCCGCCCCCGGTGCCGGTGTCACCCGTAGAAGCCGTCACCAGCCCCCCGCGCTCGCTGCCGCGGACTACAGGGGGGGAGCGGGACGGGGCGCCGGGGGAGCGGGACAGCTGCGTGCCCGTCTTCCAGGTGAGACCCTGCGCCCCGCCGGCGCCGGCCGCCCGCGCCCCGCGGACAGAGGGGCCCGTCATCCGCATTGACCTGCCCAGGAAGAAGTACCCGGCCTGGGATGCCCACTTCATCGACCGGCGCCTGCGGAAGACCATCCTGGCGCTGGAGTACGCGTCACCCACCACCCCCCGCCTGCAGTACCGCACCCCCGGCGCCCCGCAGGAGGTGCTGGAGTATGAGACCACCGTGTAGGCTGCGGGGTGTGAGGCTGCGGCGGGAGCCCTGGTGCCGCCGAGGCCACCCTGTGTCTCCGCAGCTGTTTGCCTTCCTTTAGGTTCGCCGGCGCTGCCGTGTTGCCGTGCCAAGCATCCCGTGGGCGGTGGCCGGGGAGGTCTCTTGGTGCTATCCCCTCCCCTCGCTGCCTTCCCGCAGCCCAGACCCGTCCCTCCCGACGGAGGCCGCCCGCACGCCCTCCAGGGCTCGTCCTTGCCAAAATACCTCACCGGTGCCTGAGCCCAGGCCGTGGCTGCTGTGGCCCATGTCAGTGGTGCCGGATGGGGACCGGGGACGCCCTGGGATGGGAGCTGGCAACTTCAAGGGGCACGGTGGGGCACGGTGGGGTACGGTGGGCAGCACACGGGAACGCAGGTGCCTGTGCCACGGCAGAGCCGTGGGGAGGGATCATGGCTGCCCTGGGGTGTGCATGGGGCTCGTGACCCCAGGGAGCTGGGGCAGGGACAGCCGGGGGCCATCCAGTCCCGCCCGTGTCTCCCGCTTCCCCCACACTCTGCCACATCAACCCTAAGTGAGCCCCTTCATACCCGTCCTCAGTCCCCCCGGCTCAGGGTTGAGTCATGTCCCCAACTCCATGGGGTCCCAATATCCTGTGGGGCATAGACCCTGGCCTGAGGGGGCCCCTCGTGGGTGGGCACGAACCTTGCACCCCTGGTTCTGAGCTGGGTCCCCAGCTGTGGCCAGGATGGCTGCACCCCATTGTCCCCCCAGTCCCCATAGGAACTTCTTCATCTCATCGGGTTTGTTTTCACCTGAATAGCGACATTTTGTGTGACATTTTCTACCTCCGCTGGGGCCGGGGGTGGCAGGGCCTGGCTGGCACCACTGAGGGGTATGTGCGGGGCCGCCGGCGTTCCCCGGATTGCCCAAAGTGGGATTCACCCCCAGCCGTTCTCTTCTCCTGGGCTGGCATCCCTTCCCACCCGGGAGCATTTCCATTCACTCCATCAGCATCACACCCTCCAGCTCCCCAGTATAAACCTGAGCTGGGACCCTGCCTCCTGTAACCTCATTTTGTGTCCACCCTTCCCCTTCCCATGTCTGTCACCAGTCCCTGCTCCGCCTGCCCCTGTCTGCTCCTGCCTCCCCAGGGAAGTGGGGCTGCTTGGGCTCCGGGTTTGAATGTGTCTCTGGTCCTGCCCAGATCCGCCGGCTCCCCCGAGGGGCTGTGCTGAATGTACCCTGTGCCCCCCAGGCTGGGACTGTCCCGGGGGGGTTGTGTGCATGTGTGTGTGTGTGTGTGTGTGTGTGTGTGTGTGCAGGGGCTGGCAGGGGTTTGCAGGGCAGGGGAGCTGCTGGACCCCCCAGCCTTGCACTGCCCCAGCCCCTTGTCCCCCACACCCACGGCCCCTGTGCCTTCCCTGCATCCCTGTGCCCCCACCATGGCTCCACAGGGTTCTGGCCTCTGGCTGCCCGGAGCCACAGTGCCAAGCCCTGCCCGGGCTGGGGAGTGTGGGCAGCACTGAGAGCCCCTCTGTGCCATAGGGCACCATGTGAGGCACTAGAGGATGGGAGGAGTGGGATGGGAGAGCTGCACCTGGGAATGGTTGGGATGTGGGGTCCCTGAGGGCCAGTGTGGGTGCCCGACCCCATGACATGGGCTGGGTGGGTGTGTGGTGGCAGTGGCATCACGTTGCTTTTATTTCCCATTTCTTGGTAGCCGGGGTGACAGCAGGCTGGGCTGGCCATCGCTGGGTTCACTGGTGCTAACTGGAAGCCTTGGAAACCCTTTAGGAGGAGGGTGCAGAGCACGGCTGGGGCTGGTCAGTGGGCTAGGCCCCTGCCACCTGCACCCCTCCTTTCCTGCAGTCACGGGCAGCCCCCGGTGGTGTGAGCTGGTCGTGCTGGGGCAGCCCCGGGGCGGGGCGGCTCTGGGTCGGGGTGTCATTTCCTCAGGGAAAGTGAGGGGCAGCAGCCAGGCTGGTCCGGGAGCTCACTGCTGCAGGCATCAAGCAGTGTCACCGCAGCCCCTGAACGGTGCCCAGGTGGTGGCAGCTCCTCCCTGAGTCTGGCTCACAGAGGATCTGGCGATGGGCCATATGGCGACTGTGTGCCAGCACGGGGCGGCTCCTCCTAGCTCCCCTGCGCCTGCCCACCCCAGGGCAGACACGCCGTTTGGGCATGCCCCTCATCCCGGGGTTTGTGTGGGGACCCCACGCTGATGGGTCAGAGGGACACTTTTCTATGCACTCAAGCCACGGTACCCTCTACCCTGGGCTGCTCTGGGCAGTGGAATCTGGCCACGTGTGGGGCTCGGGGGGAGCCCTCAGTCTCACTGCTGCCGCAGGCCACCCCCTCCCCACCCAGCCTGTGCCACAGCGACAGCAAAACCCAGCGCCCTGTCCCCCTCGCCCACCGGGGTGGCAGCGCCTGCTCACTGGGATGACAAGGGGGCACAACCGGGGGCCAGGATGGGCACAGCTCCAGGGGTGCTCGAGATCCTACTGGGCATGGCAGGGTCCTGGTCCCTGGGGATGTCACCAGGGGTGGCAGCAGGGCTGCTCCAGCTTCAGGGAGTGAGAGAAGTTCGTTCTGGCAGGGGCTGCCGCGGGGTCTCAGCCACACCCCTGAACCCCCCAGCGCTGGGACCCGGCGGCTGCTGTCACGTACTGTAAATACTCTGTGTGCCACCTTCTTCTCTGGGACCCTCGGCGCGGGCGGGGGTGAGCGGGAGGCCGGGGTCCGTCCCGAGACTTTTTTGTATACCACAAACTTTTTGTATATTTTTAATTTTGCTGCAACATGAGATATTAAATTCATTTCAATAAGCCCTGCCTGTGGGATCCTGTCCTTGTCGACATCTCCAGCTCACAGCTGGGGCTCCAAAGCAGGGCAGGACGATGCCTCTCTGTCCCGGAGTGCTCGAGGACATCATTACAGAGGAGGATGGCTGTAGCAGCGCTGCCTGCCTGCTGTCGGTGGCCCTGGCTGCTGTCAGTGGCCCTGGCCGGCAGGGAAGGGGTGCGCAGGCAGGATGCAGCGTCTCGGGGAGGAAGCTGCCGGACATGGACACTGCCGAGCCAACCTCCTCCCTGCCGGAGGTCCCGATCCCTCGGCAACCCCCAGACCCACGGTGGGTTTGGATCCCATGGGCAGCTGTGGGGTGCTGGATGCAGCTGTGTGGGCTCCTGCCGGTGCTGTTCCCAGTGCCAGGGCCCCGTGTAAGCAGGACAGGATGTGGGCAGCGAGGGCTGGGAGTCCCCAGGGCTGCCCTATGAGGACGGGGTTGATGTGAGGACTTAGAGAAGCAGAACCAGCCCCAGCCCCAGGAAAGAGCCCTGCAGTGAGGGGCAGGGGCTGCTCCATAGCGGAATCCCAGAGGCACCACCAGCACCTGCTCTGGTCCCAGCACCTGCTCCAGCCCCATCTCAGACCACTTCAAACCCAGTTTGCCCAAATCCCAGCCCCAGCCACGGCATAAGTGTCAACCCTAGGCCCAGTCCCAGCACCTGTCCCATGCCCTGTGCCAGCACCAGCATTAGTCCACGTTCCTGCTCCAGTCCCATCTCAGGCAACTTCAGCCTCTGCTTCTGCCCCAGTAACAGCTCAGCCCCTATCCCAGGCCCAGTCCTGTCCCAGTCCAGTCCCAGTACCAGCTCAGTCTCAGTTTCAGTGCCAGCCCAGCCCAGCCCAGCCCAGCCCAGTCCCAGCACCCCCCAGGAGAGGCAGGAACTCACATCCCAGCTATCCTGGTGGAGTTTCCGACACAGGAAAGCGCCGCGGCGCCGAGCGGGGCAGTGGGGGCGGCCACAGCACCGCGTCCTGCTATGGACAGCGAGGCCAAGAAGGGGAAGAAGGTGCGTGGGGCTGGGTCTTGTGTCCGGGGAGCTGGCAGGAGGGTGGAAGCGGGTGAGGTGCACAGGTTTGAGAGGCTCCGCAGCCGTCCCACAGCACAGTGGGGGAGAAGTGGAACCACCCAAATAGCGCCAAGAGCCAGCAGAGAGGTGCTCAGCTGTTGCCCCCGCCCCTCCCCAGGCGCTGGGTGCCACGGACCTCGTGTATGGGGGCCAGGGTTGGGTGCCCGGTGCTGACCCGCCCCTGTGCCCGTTCCCCTACCAGGGTTTCGTGTCGCCCATCAAGCGGCTGGTTTTCCCGAAGGCCGCGCGGAGGGCAGCGCTCCGCAGCAGCGTCTATCGGCGCCCGCTGCACTCCGTGCCCCTCTACCCCCCCGACTACCTGATCGACCCCCAGATCCTGCTGCACGACTACGTGGAGAAGGAAGTGAAGGTAAAGGGATCCCCAAAAGTGCTTGGGATCATTGCTTGCTTGGTGTGGGGATATGAGGCCACCACACCGTGCTGAGAGTCACGCAAAGTGGCCAGAAGGGTCCTGGTCCCCTCCCTGCCCAGGCAAACACTCAGGGAGGAGGAGGGTATGCGGGCGGATATGCAGGGAGGATTCCCTAACTGCAGGGGGAGAACCCCAGGGAGATGTGTCCTGACCTTGGGGCCATGGGTGGGTGGGAGGGTGAATGCCCATGCCTTCCCAAGCTGCCTTGGGCTTTCCCACCCCCAGTTTTTAGGTCATCTGACATGGGTGACATCGTCCCTGAACCCCTCCAGCCGGGATGAGGTGCTGCAGCTGCTGGACACGGCCAGGGTAAGAGGGGTCCCCACTCCCCAGGGGGTGGGCACTGTGTACCCCACACTGCCGAGTGCCCCACGCACCCCCCGCACTCTGTCCATGCAGCAGCTGAAGGAGCTGCCGCTGCAGACGACGCCAGAGCAGGACAGCATCCTCAGCCTATCGGCGCGCTGCCTCCTGCTCACTTGGCGCGACAACGAGGAGCTGATCCTGCGAATCCCCACACACGAGATCGCAGCGGCCTCCTACCTGCGCGACGATGCCCTGCACCTGCTCATCCTCAAAACCGGTGCGGGGGTCCGGCCGGGGGCCACCAGCCAAGGCACAGCCGGCCCGCAGTGGCCGGCGTCCCCTGGGCACGAGGGGCTGGAGCACGGCGGGTGATGGGTGTCAGTCTATCAGGGCGCCAAAATCCCGCGTTGTCCCTATCTTGGTGTGTCCCATCCTCTCCCACTACAGAGTCCCGGAGGGGTGTCCTCAACCCACTGGGGCTCCCACACCCCCACCCCACACCTCCATCCCAATGGGCTGGTGGGACAGGGAGGCCAGGGCAGGAGCTGGAGTGCAGGCAGGGTGGGCAGGGCAGCTCCTCGCCCTGACGCCCTGTCTGTCCCCACCCCCCAGGCCTGGGAGTGGACCCGGTCCCCGCCGGGGCGCACCCCGAGGCGGCCCCTGCCGGGTTGCCGGAGGCGTTTCCCGCAGAGAAGCGTGCGGGGGGCTCGTGGCCGGAGGGCCGGCTCGGGGGCGCGATGGAGCGGCGGCACACGATCTGCAGCCTGGACTGGCGGGCGGCGCGGGGCGGGCAGGAGGGCCGGCAGGGCGGCAGCCTGGAGCGGCGGAGGGGCGGCAGCTGGGAGCGGCGGCAGCGCGGGCGGCCGTCGGGCAGCTGGGAGCGGCGGCAGCCGTGCGGCGGCAGCTGGGAGCGACGGCGGGCCGGCACCGCCGGCGGCAGCTGGGAGCGCGGCACCGGCTTCGGCAGCTGGGAGCGGCGGCACGCCGGCAGCAACCCCCTGGACCCCCAGGAGCCCTGCCCTGACGCTTACTCCAACCTCATTATCCTCGCCGTGCCCAACAGGGTGAGTGGTGCCGGCGTGTGCCACCCACCACCTGCTCGCTCGCCCGCCCGCCGGCACCCACTGCCCTCCTCCCTTCCCGCTGCAGGATGCTGGTGAGGAGTCCTGTGCGCTCATCTGCCAGGTATTCCAGATCATCTACGGCGACCAGAGCATCGAGTGCGTGGACCGTGCCGGGTACCACTACACCTCCACGCCCACACGGCCCTGGCTCTCCAGCAGGAGTGAGTGGCTGCGGACAGGAGTGGGAACATCGAGTGGGGTGTCATGGGGCTGACAGGTGGGGGTACATGGACACGTCGTGGGGGGTTTGTCTGAGGTCTCAGCTCTCCCTCCCCAGGTGAGAGCTGCCGCACAGATGGGACATACGGCTATGATGCTGACTACAGCTGCTGCAGCTCCTTGTGAGTCTGGCTCCCCCAGGGTGCCCTTGGTCTAGGGTGGGTCCCACTGGACCGATGTAGGATCCCCCTGCCCCTGGATGGGTGCCCCTGCCCTTGGGTGCCAGTCTCCACTGCAGCCCAGTGCCAGGGTGCCCCAGCCCTACTGCTGGTGGGTGCTGTGTACTGGGTGGGGGGCAGCTGGGCACACGATGGGTACAGGGACCTGCTGACCCATGTCCTCCCACAGCAATGGCTCCCACGAGACCTTTGAAGCGTATTACAGTGGCACCTCCTCGCCCTCCTTCCACCGCTCCCACCACAGCCTGGCCACCGCTTGCAGTGGCAGTGACCAGAGCGGCGCAGGGCTGGAGCAGCTGCAGGACTACATGGTGGCGGTGAGGGCACAGGGATGGGCACGGGGACAAGCAGCAGGACAGCAGTGCCAGCAGCTGGGGCAGGGGCAGCAGAGAGGTGTGGGCTCCCTGTGCCACAGAGCAGCAGTGGGACACAGGGTGGGGGGCTGGGGGCTGTGTGCTGTTGGTGTCCCCAAGCCCAACCTGTCCCTGTGTCACCACAGCTGCGCAACAAGTTGTCACCACAGGAGATCCAGCAGTTTGCTGTCCTGCTCCGCGAGTACCGTCTGGGCACGCCGGTGCAGGAATACTGCACTGAGCTCCTGCGCCTCTACGGGGACCGCAGGAAGTTCCTTCTCCTGGGTGAGTGTCTGCAGCCACCCCGTGGCACTGTGGAATCCTGGTGATGTCTGTGCATCCCTTGGGGACATGGTGCTGCTGCTGGGTGTGCTTCAGGGGATGCCAGGACCTCGTTGCTTACTGGGGGCAAGTGGGACAAACCTCCTGCCAGCAGCCAGTAGGGCTGGCATTGCACCCCAGTGCTGCTCCCCAGGCTTACGGTACCTTATGACAGGAATGAGGCCCTTCATCCCTGACCAAGACATCGGGTACTTTGAGACCTTCCTGGAGAGCATCGGGATCCGGGAGGGCGGGATCCTCACTGACAGCTTTGGCCGCATCAAGCGCAGCATGAGCAACACGTCGGCCTCGGCTGTGCGCAGCTACGACAGCTGGTCCCTGCGCTCCGAGTCCGAGTCCTTCAACCGCATGATCACAGACATCACCCACGACATCGAGGCGCTGGCACGGGATGAGGAAGAGGAGGAGGAGGAGGACAACTACCTGTGAGCCAGTGCCAAAACCCAGCTATCCCCTCCCTGCTTGCTGCACCTCCAAGACCAAACTCAGCAGGTGCCCAGCTCTGCCCCAGAACCAGGGAGGGTGAATTTGTCACCAAGGGAGGAGACAGGCCTCTGCACTACTCTGTCAGAGCTTGTCAAGGCTGTGAGAATCACAAGGCAGCCATAGCTGTGGGGGAGACGTACTGTAATTTCTGCAGATTTCAATTAAATGCTGGGGCTGGGAACAGAGCAAGTTCTTCGCTGGGGAAAGGCTGTGTCAGAGTGCAGGGGTTGCTGTGGTGTGGGGGTGAGCTGGGGCAGGGGCTGGGCTGGGCACCTGCCCACTCCAGTGTCACATGGAGGTCACCACCACTATCAGGGTGCTGTCGGCCGTTCCTGGCTGGCTCCAGGGGATGCTCAGAGCAATGGAGGGGGTCAGCAAGAGTGTGCTGGGAGAGAAAAGGGCTGGTAGCCGCAGCTGGCCCGCTGCTGCCTGTGCGACACTCGTCCGGCCGCGAGCTGCGGGTGTTTCACAAAAGGAAGTTCCTGTCCCGGGACCCGGCTTCCTGCAGTGCCGCCCTGCAGCCCCCCCGCCGCCGAGGGAGAGGGAAGCGCTCCCCGCCGCCCGATGGACCTCAGCTGATGTTCCCTGGCCACCGTCCCTGAGCCGATTCCCCCTGGCTACTGTACCCCAATATCCCACGGCTACTGGCCCTTGGCTGATGGCCCCGAGCCAACATTCCCTGGCTCAATGTCCCTTGGTGAGGTCTACGGGACGGCGCTGCAGCCCAAGGGTGATGCGTGAGCAGCAGACGCTGGGGCTAGCAGAGCAACATATTTTTTCTACAAAAAAATTTACAAATGCAAACCCTTATGAGGTGAGACATTCCTGCACCCTGGCTGCTTCCTCTGAACCCAAGCAGCCCGTGGTCAGGGTCACACATAGCCGTGGGTTCCCTTGCTGATGCTGCCTCCACCCCGAATTCAGGGGCTGTCCGGGCAATCCAGAAGAAAGGCTGGAACTGCGGGGCTGGGTAGGGACCAAGAGGAGCTTTGGAACAGAAATACCAGGGCCAGCAGGGACACCACAAAGCCCAAGGATACTCGGATCTCTCTGGGCTGTGCTTCACAAAGCACCAGTCCCATGCACCCCAGTGTGTCCTGGACCCCCTCATGTCCTGCACCCTACCACGGATGCTCAAGGCTTTCTTTTCTCCTTCCTGGGGACAGAGACCCAGGCTGACGCCGTATCCTGTGCTCCCCGCCCTCTATGGCCCTGCATCAGATGTGGAATCTCCTGGGAGCTGCTCTGGGGTGCGGGACCCAAATCCGTCCGGTGTCCCGGGGACAGCAGATGGACAGGCGGGTTCTGGCACCCGTCGGGGGGGGGGCCCCTAAGGGCAGTGGGGTCACGCAGGGCTGGGATGTCCTTGCGAGTAGGGTCGTGGTCTGGCACAGGTGTCGGGGGCATGGCCGTACCGGTAGGGGCGTGGCCGTACCGGTAGGGGCGTGGCTGTACCGGGCAGGCGGCGGGAGAGCAGCCGGGCAGAGAGGAGCGGCAGCGGCAGCCTGGGCTCCGCGACGGGGACTGAGAGCGGGACCGGAGACGGGGACGTGCCCCAGGACGGCAGTGAAGGTGAGAGCTGCGGGATCGGAACCGTGCGCGGAGCCCCGCAGCCAGTCCCGGGCAGCCCGGTGGGTCCGACCCCGCGCTCGGAGCGGCGAACCTAGGGCACCGGGATGAGGCGATGGCCGGGAGTCTCACGGGTCCCGGTGCAGCCCCGGTTTGGCACAGGGCAGCCCCAACGAGGGTGTCCCTGCCAGTGGCTTTGCCGGGGCTGTCGGAGACCAGAGGCACGGGGCAGCAAGGGCAAGGGGCTGCGGGCAGCCTTGCTCCGGGAACGAAGGGCACCCCCATCCAACCTGGTCCTCATGACTGGGGACGCCGCATGAGCCCTCGGACCTGGCTCTCGGGGTGGGACACATCAGGAATCCCAGCTATGCCACAGGAACCAGTGGGAATGACTCTTGGACCGCCCGGGGTGTTTGTGCTTTTTAGGGTTGGATGCGCTGAGCCAGTTTGGGAAGGGAACAGCAAATCCCTGCAGTGGTGATGGTGTGAGCCACGTCTGAGTTTAAGCTGGGCGCTATGTGGGTTTGCCAGGGTGGCTCTGGCACAGTCCCCAGCCTGTGCCCAGGGTGCCCCCAGTGAGGGTGATGAGCTGTAGTGGCTGCCACCACTGCTCCTGCTCTGCCCTCGGGAGCAAGGCTGATCCAGGCTTTGGCAAGCAGGGAAAGACAAGGAGTGACCATGGGGTGTTGTGGAGGTGGCAACGATGTCCCTCAAGAGTTGTGCTGTGCACATCGAGGGTTCAGTCCTGAGCTTCCTCCTTCACTGTCACCACCAGCACCTTCTCCTTTCTCTGCACCCAGGTCCCCCTGGCCGAGGGAAGTACATTTGCAAGGGGTTTACCACTCTTGCTGCTTCTTGCAGCTTTTTTCCCACTGAGTTTCTTGGGGTGCTGGACAAAGTTGAGCATTTGCTCTGGACTGGCTGTTTGGGGCAGCCCCGGGGCATGGGCGCCGGGGGTGCTGTGTGGGGACCCCCAAGCTGCAGCAAAGCTCACCATGGTCAGGGCCCCTCTTTGCAGAAGATGCCTAGTGTGACTCTCTGCTGCCGTGGTGCCCAGCGCCTGCATTCTGTCCTGCATCCCAGGAGGGCTGGGCAGCCACTCCATGGCTGCTGCTGTTGTCTCCCCGAATTTTGCCTCCTGTGACATCTCTGGGAGATCCCTTTTCCTCTGGTGTGTCACTGGGCATCCCAGTATCCTGAAGCTGTGGGAAAAGCAAAGCTTTCTCTATCAGGCAGAGCACCTGAGTGGGCAATGGGGCCCTGTGCTGGGTGGGAGCTGATGGGAACAGGGCTAGACTGGGGTTGGAGCGGGGCTTTCACCTCTGTCGCAATGGCCTCACTTCCCCTTCCTTGGCTGCAGCATGGGTTGCGTGAGGTCAAAGGAAGCTGGTGTCCAAGAGAAGATGATAAAAACTGATTCTGACCCTGATCCTGGCCCCACCATCCTGCAGGGCCACTACGTGCGGGACCCCACAGCCACCAACAAGAAGGTGAGTGATGATTTCAGGGCTGAGCTGACACGGGGGGCTCAGCCCCTGTCCTCAGCAGTGCTACCAGCACTGAGAGTGTAGCCAGCTGAGGGCAATGGCAGTGCCCATACACTGGGGCAGGGACCTGGCTATGGAGTGGGAGCTCAGGCCACACTGAGACAAAGCACAGAGTGGATCTGATGGGAATCCACAGAGAAAGGGAGAGAAAAAGGAAGGTGTTGGGAGAGGGTGCTGCTGCTGGGCAGTTTGTTGTGTCAGGTGGTGTTGGTGCTGCTCCTCGGGTGCCCTCCTGCTCCTGCCATTGCTGTTGGGGCCAAGACTCCCTGTGGGAAATGGGTCTCTGCCACCTCTGATGTCACTCTGTGGTTTTGTTCCACTTTCCAGAACAATCATGTCCCCAGCACAGCTGTGTCCCTGCCCGAGGATGGTATGTAAAAGGGGGCTGCAAGTGGGTGCAGGGGGATGGAGTGTGTGGGGGCAGCATGGCCAGATCCTCTCTGACCTAGGGGTGAACACTGCCAGTCCTGGTGGGATGGGAGCTCTGGGCTCCCTTGAAGGGCCAGATGTGACCCAATGAAGAGGGAGGTGCTGGGAGGTGCTGGTGTGGGGGTCCTGGCCATCGTTCATGGCAGGGGTGCCCAAGGAGCTCCGTGCTGCAGGCGTGGGGGACAGCGTGGTGCTGGCGCTCTATGATTACGAGGCGATGAATGCTGGGGACCTCAGCTTCCAGAAAGGAGAGAGGATGAAGGTCCTGGAGAAGTAAGTGCTGCTGGCAGACCCCTGTCCAGGGCCTCCTGATGGCTTGTGTGGCCCTGTTGGCTTTTTTCTGGAATTTGCCCTGGAAGAGCTGCTGGTGCCCAGGTCCAGGTGTCAGGAGCCAACCCAATGCCACTTCTGTCACAGGTCAGGGGAATGGTGGCAAGCACGGTCACTGGTGACAGGATGCGAAGGCTTCATTCCCAGCAACTACGTTGCCCAAGTCAACTCTCTGGAGACAGAGGAGTGAGTCCATCCTTGGGTGTCAGATCATGGCCCCATGCTGCTCCACACCTCCCCACTGCTGCTGTCCTCACTCCTGCCTCATGTCCTGCCCCCAGCCCTGCCCCACACCAGCACTCCTTGGTTCATTTGGTTCTGCTGCAGGTGGTTTTTCAAGGACATCAGCCGGAAGGATGCTGAGCGGCAGCTCCTTGGTCCTGGGAACATGATTGGGTCCTTCATGATAAGGGACAGTGAGACAACCAAAGGTGTGGAGGGGTGTCCATAGCACAGTGGTGGGGAACAGCTGCACAAAGGGCTTCCCTCATCCATTTTTGCCAGGAAGAGGAGCGCCCTCCCCAGCCCTGGGGATCTGCTGTGCTGAGGGAGGACTGGGGGGCCATGCTCTAACTGGAAGTGCCCCTGCAATAGCCTGTGGTGCTGCCACATGTCTGAACCTCACGGCAGGGATGTGTCTCTTTGAGGCTGCTTTGGGTATTTGGGGTGCAGGTGTAGCTGGCCTGGGGCTGAAGGGGTGGTGGCAGCACAGTGGATGGGTGCTGCTGGCTCCACTGGGCGATGGCTCTGTGCATGCCAGGAGTATCGTGATGGCCGGGAGCAGCAGGAATGTGCTCCCGTGGGAGGTGCCAGCTCATCCCTCCCTGCCCAGGCTCTTACTCACTCTCGGTGAGGGACGAGGACGAGCTGCGGGGCGGGGCAGTGAAACATTACAAGATCCGGACTCTGGACAGCGGTGGCTTCTACATCTCCCCACGAAACAACTTTAACACGCTGCAGGAGCTGGTCCAGCACTACAAGGGTGAGCCCTGGGGTGCCTGGCCCCGCTTTCCAAATGGGGCTTTGTCCCGGAGCCAAGCAGCTGGGCAGCTGGCGGTGTGCAGAGGCTGAGGGGCTCCTGCCCATCACCTCTGAGCTCCTGCTGTGGCTCTGACTGCAACATGCAGTGGCTTCCAGATCTTCCCCTACTGCCATGGCTGGCCTGCTGGCTGTCACAGCTGTGGTTCTGGTGTCCCTGAACACCCACAGTGGCCAGGACTTCCCCTTGAAGCACAGTGTGGCCAGTGAGACAGGCTGGCTGATGGCCCTGGACACTCCCCTCAGGTCAGAGTGATGGGCTGTGCCAGAAGCTCACCCACCCCTGCCGTGTACCCAAACCACAGAAGCCCTGGGAGAAGGATGCCTGGGAGATCCCTCGGGAATCACTGAATCTGGAGAAGAAGCTGGGAGCTGGGCAGTTTGGAGAAGTGTGGATGGGTGAGAGTGAGGGGGAAGCAGCTGGGAGGATGATGAAGGTGATGGTGAAGCAGGAAGGGTGGGGGATATGAAAGAAAGTAGAGGGACGGTGGGGTGGAAGAGACAGGGAGGGAGTGACCTGAGGGAGAGAAGCAGAGGGACATGGAGGTGACCCTGCCTTAATGCAAGGGCTGGTTGGGGCTGGGCTTGTGGGGACAGCCCTGGGCTGTGTGTGGTCTCAAACCTTCCCACAGGAGCTCTGTCTGCAGGACTGGGACTTTGGCTCCAAAGCCCAGTGCTCCCAGGGCAGTGTGGGAGTGATCTCTTGTGCCACCCCCAGCAACCTACAACAAGCACACCAAGGTGGCGGTGAAGACCATGAAGCCGGGCAGCATGTCTGTGGAAGCCTTCCTGGAGGAGGCAAACCTGATGAAGACACTGCAGCACGACAAGCTGGTGAAACTGCATGCAGTGGTCACCAAGGAGGAGCCCATCTTCATCATCACCGAATTCATGGAGAAAGGTGCAATCTGCATCCCTGAGTGATGCCTGTGGGCCAGGCCAGGTGGCAGCACTTGGGTTCCCTGGGATGGTGCAGGATCAATCCCTTCCACATCCCCAGGCTCAGCCCTGCACGAGCTCCCAGGACTCTAGGAGCAGTTCTGGCTTCTGCCACAGTGTGTCAGTGCTCTGGGGCACAGTGCTGGGAGAGGGGATGTGGTGACAGCATTGGGAGAGAAGGGACACCTAAGAGGGGGCAGATGAGTGCAAGCACTCTGCAAGGCAGTAGGGAGCCTGCAGAGGTTCTCCCCTCTTGGCCCAATCCGTGGGAGTGGGATGGGAGATCAAGTGTGTTTCCAGAGTCCTCTTGTGCTGCTCTTTGGGACCCTGTGCTACTCTAAGGGTGGCTGCAGGCTCCAGCTAAGCCATCAGCCCTGGCACCATTCCCTGTCTGCAGGGAGCTTGCTGGATTTCCTGAAGACCGATGAAGGGAACAAGCTGCTGCTCCCGAAGCTGATCGACTTCTCTGCCCAGGTGAGGAAGGAGCAGACCTTTCCTAGCTCTTAGTGATCCTTGTCCTCCTGAAAAAGGGTGAGTGAGGATCCTGGGAACCTATCTGGGGCTTGTGCAAGGCCAGCCAGAAGCGTAGTCTGAGCAGTGCTGGGGGTGCAGTGAGGTTTTCCTGCAGGCAGCCACTGCCTGCTCAGCATCCCCATCCTGCTGACCTCGCAGGAGAAGGGGTGTGAGAAAGGAGAAGTGGCAGCTTCTGGTGGGGGTGACCTCACCACACTGACATCTGCAGCACTCAGCCTGCCCACCTGCACCTGAGCAGTGCACAGCAGAGCTGCACAGATCCTGGAGAGGATTGGCCATTGACTTCCGTGTCTGCCATGGTTCCTGTAGCCCTTGCAGCCCACGGGGCAACTGTGCTTTGTGGAGAAAGTGCAGATGAAGATGGGGCTTGTTTCCACAGCTCACATTTGCTTCTGAGATGTGCCAGTAGTGGTTGGTGTGGCCAATCAAGCCCCAGGCCAATGTTATAAATTTCTACAATTGATAACTATTGATACTCGTAACGATAATTTCTAATTTGCTGCTGCTGTGACAGTTACCTGCAAACTTGGCCAAAGCCCTACAAACTCAGCGTGCCCACACACCCACCCCATCCCCAGCACTGCTTCAGGACAGCGCCTCGGTGGTGTTAAACCCTGTGGGTTTAACAGGAATAGTGCTGCGTGTCCCTGTGTGCTCCCAATGCCTGAGAGACTGAGCCAGGCACGGTTCCCAGTCTCCTGGCAGGAGCATAGCAGGCTGTGTTGCCCCAGGGGAATGCCTACGGAAGGGCTATGGTTCAATAAAGACACCAGAGGGCTGTCATGGGCAGGGGAAGGCAGCTGGAGAGGTAGGAGAACTAAGCAATAATTATTTCAGGGATATTTTCAGGACCTGATTTTGAGTACAGTGGAATGAGCTGTTAAACCCCTCACTCTTTGTGCAACCACTGAGTCCCTGCTGCTTCTCCATTGTCCCTGGATGAGGACTGCACCCAGAGACCATTTGTGCTGAGCTCAAATATTTCATAGAGATACTTGAGCAATAGGAAAGCCAGGATGGGAGCCCAGATCCTGTGGGCTTAGACCAGGTCACTGGCTGCTGGAGTGGTTGTGCTGGGATCTGTGGATCAGCTGTGCACTCCTGCACACCATCTGTTCTCAGCAAGCTGGCCTGTGCCAACCCCAGCTCAGCCCATGGCTCCGAGGGGCTGCTCAGAGAAGCTCTGGGGAGCAAAGGCTGAAGGGCTGTCACGGACAGGCAGCAGCCTGGCCACTGTGCTGGGGCTGACTCACTGTGGGCAGAAATGCATCTGTGGTTATGGAAATGATCTTTCCACTCTTGCGCTGCCTGATTACTTCTGTATTTAGTGGGGAGAGCTCTGTGAGAGCTGCACCTCACCCGGGCCAGCTTGTGTGGGTGTTGGGAGGGTCTCCCCTCTGGCTGCTCCAAACCCTTCACATTCTGGATTCTGGCCACATCCAGGCACGGTATCAGTACAGCTTTGGGGTTTGGTTGTGCATGCACCTGGTCACTCTGCCTAATCTGCACGCACAGCACTGAGTGAGACTTCAGAAGACAGAGTGGTGTGGAGGGATTGTCAGGGGCCATCACAGCCATCCTGTCTGCAGGCAGAGATGATTCTTCAGAAACTAGTCTGGAAGAACTCAGGCATCTTCCCCTATGCTTTTCTGCCCCAGCTAAGGAAGCTTTGGAAGATTGACCTTTGCTGCAGCAATTACAGTGAGCCATTGTGGGTGTATTTGGAGACTAGGCTCACATCTTCCCTGAGCAGAGAATGATTTGCTCCTCCTTCACATCCTCATGGCTGTGCATGAAGCAGTTACACCTTGTTCTGCAAACACTCACAGACACTCTCTGGTGTCACAAGAGATCCTCAGCTGTCAGTTCTCACAGCTTTTCTCACACAGCAGCTTAAAGGTGTCATGTTGGCCTAGTCACCCAAACCCCAACCTCTTCTACAAGGGATTCCCTACTCGAAGAGCAGTTTCCATGCAGGAAAGTCACAGAATGGTTTGGGTTGGAAGGAACCTTAAAGCTCATCTCATTCCAATCTCTTGCCATGGGCAGGGACACTTTCCACTAGACCAGGCTGCTCCAAGCCCTGTGCAGCCTGCCCTTGAACACTTCAGGGATGGGACATCCATCTCCTGCTGTAGCTCAGCATGCTTTCATGCTTTTCTGAGTGCTGGCCAGAAGCAGTTGACTACTTTGATGCTGAGGGGGTGTGTGTTATTTCAAGCAGCCTGTTTGCATTTGCCTTGCTTCCCTGTGACAGATTGCAGAAGGAATGGCTTTCATTGAGAAGAGGAACTACATCCACAGAGACCTGAGAGCCGCCAACATCCTGGTGTCAGCAGTGCTGGTGTGCAAGATTGCAGACTTTGGGCTGGCCAGGGTCATTGAGGACACCGAGTACACGGCCCGGGAAGGTGCTGGGGGTGAAGGGCTGCGGGGGGTCCCTTAGAGCCACTTGCCACCATGGTGGTCCCAACCCCAGGAGGGATGTGCTGGGTACACAGGCAGAGGGAAGCTCCTCTCATTTGCATCACTTCACTTGTTCCGCTTCTGTTTGTTTCTTGTTCCCCATATTTCACCACCCATTTCTCAGCAGTTGGGGTTGAGCTCATGTTTCCCATTGGATCTCTTTGCCCAGGTGCCAAGTTTCCTATTAAATGGACTGCACCAGAAGCCATCAACTATGGATCTTTCACTATAAAATCTGATGTTTGGTCCTTTGGGATCCTGCTGACTGAGATCATTACCTATGGACGCATCCCCTACCCAGGTAAGGAGGTGAAATGCCTCCTCTAATCTGGTTCCAAAGGACACAGTCCACCTTCTGGGCCCCATGCATGTCACCTGAGCTTCTCCAGCTTCATGGGAAAACCCTGTAAATCCTTATAATTAGGGACCATCCCATATATTATACTAATAATTTTTTTGGTACCTTTTTTCAATGGGAGATTACTCTATAAATGCTACCACAAATGGATCAGGAAGGATCTGGGGTGGCACAAAGGGCTGTTCTGAGGAGCAGCTCTGCCCCCAAACTGACTTGTTTTCATTGGAAGCAATGATTCATCACAGACTTACAACATGTAAATTTTAATTTATACAAAGTGATTATAAACCCCACCTGACCAGAGGCACAAAACTCCATCCTGCAATAACCCAGCAGCTCCTTTGTTTACCTTCCCCTTCCCAGCCCCTCTAACCACTTTTTCCTTCCTGGACACATTGCCCAAAGGGAGAGAATTTTTGGGTTTGGGGATTTTATGACCTTTAAAGAAACCAATGATAAACCAGGTTGACCTGTCCTACCCTGTTTTCCCAGGAATGTCGAGTGTGGAGGTGATCAGGGCACTGGAGCATGGATACCGGATGCCCCGCATGGCTAACTGCCCTGAGGAGCTGTATGACATCATGATGAGGTGCTGGAAGATCAGACCTGAGGATCGTCCCACTTTTGAGTACATCCAAAGTGTTTTGGAAGATTTCTTTACTGCGACAGAGAGCCAGTACCAGCAGCAGCCGTAGCATGGGCTGCTTGGGGCAGACACTGCTAGCTCTTCCCTGTCTCACCTGTGCCCTGCTTCCCCTGCCAGCCTGGCCCAGGAACCACAGCCTTCCTGGAGTGGCTGGGCTGAAGGAAGTGCATGATGGAGGGAGAAGAGATGCAGCCATACCTTGTGCCTTTCCCAGGAGCCTCAGTGTCCGTGAGGCAGTGACTCCAGGAAGTGCTGGCTGGACAATGGATGCCCAGAGCCCAGGAGGATGGACAGGGATGGGACCAGGCCTGCTTTTGCTGCAAGGAAAAACCCAGATCAGTATTTTTTTAATCTTTCTGAGATCTTATCACATGGTTCTGCAGAAGTAGGTGTTTTAGTGTGCTGGCCTTGGCAAAACGCCGTGCAGTGCCTGTGCTCCCTGTGTGATTGATCCCAGGGGATTCCCACAGGGCACGCTTCAGTGCAGCCTGTGGGCTCATCATCAGCACAGGATCCTGGGTTTGGATGTGGAATGTCACGAACACGTGTCCTCCCCTCTTCCTCCTGGGTTTCCTTCCCCAGTATTTTCATGGCAGAGTGAGCAGAGTGCAGGTTTCGTGAGGCTGTGCCACAGGGGCATATAGACAGTGCTTTTCCAGGCCATCCCTGCGTGGATCCCCCTCCACTTGCCTTGGGAGGAACCTCAGGAACCCAAAGCCATGGCAAAAGGAGCCCACTCTCCCATGACTGAACTCACAGGCAGGATTTGTTGTCTACTGGGACATTTGCAGTGTCAGCAAGGGCCAGGTGCTCCCTGCACACTCACTTCATGTTAGCGTTTATTTTTAGTATTTCATGAGGTTATTTTGGGGAAAGGAGTAAACAATATATTTTTAAGACAGCCATGTACCTCCTACAGCAGCCAGACTGGGGCCCGTGATTGTATTTTTGATACCAAGAGGCAAACGCCGTCGCTTCTGCTTTGGGATTTTTTTTTTTTTTTAAATTTTTTTTTTTTTTTTTGTAACTAATAAAATATTTATCAACCTTTCCTCTCCTGGCCGTTCCTGCTGTTCCACAGCCCGGGCGGGGAGACAAGGATGGGGCAAGTTGAGGCCCGTAGCTAGAGCCGGGCAGACCAACAGCGCACTCCGAGCAGCCCCGGGCCGCGGGCCGCTCCGCAGGGACCGGAGGAACCGGGAGGTTCGGATTGGTCCGGGCGCCTCCCGGCCCCACCACCCTCACATAACATGGCGGCCGCAGCGTCGTGCCCGCTCTCCATGCAGAGACCGCTGCCCTCAGCAAAGATGGCGGTACGGCCCGCCACTTCCCCGGCCGGCTTCGCGGGGCCGGAGACCCGCTGGGGACCGGAGAGGAGATCCCCGCCCCACCCCGCCCCGCCCGGCAGTGGGGCTGGGCTGACCCGGGGCTCGGCTGGGCCCGGCCCCGGCAGCGCGGAGCGCGGTCCTGCCCGGCCGCCGCGGTCGCCATGGCGATCGGCCCCGCGGCCAACCGCGCGCCGCTTCCGGTGACGTCAGCGCCGACACGTGGATCCAAGATGGCGGCGTCGGCGGCGATGGTGAGTGCGGCGGGACCCGGCCCGGCCCCGCGTCCCGCCTGCTGTCCCCCGGCCCGGCCCGGCGGCCGCCCTGGCGCGGAGCTCGCTGAGGGGGCTCCGGTCGGGCCTGCACCGCTCTGGGAGGGATGCGCGCCCGGCCCCTGGCCGAAGGAGGCTCCCCGGTTCCGCCCGGGGCCTTGCAGCTGCCCCGCGTCTCCCGACGGTGTCACCTGTGGAGGGCAGAGCTCGGGCCGCCGCTCGGTGCCCAGGGCCCAGCGGAGCCCAGCGGGTTCCTGTGCCGCGCTCCCTCGGCAGCAAAGCTGGCTCCCTTTCTGCCTCCTGCGGTTCACGGCGTTGTCTGGGCAGGAGGGGCCGGGCGGGGGGCTCGGGGCGGTGTGGGTTGTCGGGACCACCGGCACTTCTTCTTTGCCTTCCCTTCCGAGGTGTCAGCCTGCGGCCGGTGCTGGTGCCAAACACGGAGGCTGATGCTCTGTATGTGGTTTTCAAAAATGTTTGGTGGTCATTGTGGAGCAGCTGCTTCACCTTCCCGCGTCCCAGCATCCCTGTTACTGCTATTGAATTATTCCTCGAATCCTCGGAGAACTGAACGTGTTCCTGGTGCACCAGTGCTATCTCACAGAGGAGAAAACACGCTGCTGAGACATTTGTTACCTGCCTTCAAGTCTTGTAGGAGTAAAAGGGATTTCCTCCTTGCTTTTATAGGAGGATATTTTTGTGGCAATGTGTTGCAGGAATAGCGATGTGGCTAAAGGATGTGAGCTGATACAAAGGTCGCTGCTGCCTGGCTGTGAGGTGACTCACGGAGAGACTGGGAGGGCATTGGGAGAGCCAAGGTTTTTCTTTAATTTGCTTTAAGCATCTTCATACCCTGCTGGCTTTCCCCCAGGTGAGGAGGAGGGAGTGCTCAGCTGGATTTGAGAGCTGGGGATGGTCCCACTGGGAATTTCCTTGTGGCTCTCTGTTGTGAGAAGGGCAGAGGACGCTGCCATCAGCTCTCCTGGTGTCAAAGAAGCTCTGAAGTCAATGTGAGTGCAGCACTTTTCACCTGAAGGGCTCTCAGTGGCTCCTCCATTGCAGGGTGAGCAGGGAAGGGATAAATAAAGATGAGCTTATCCCAACAGTTGTCTGGATCATCCCAGGAGGCACCCTTTGGAAAAGAGGATGAGTGTTAGGGTGTCATTAGCACTGTTCTGTCCTGCTAATGTGCGTGAGGGCAGAATTAAGGTTACATGTGTGAGAGAGCTTGTTGGTTTTTTTCCTTGCTACAGAGTTGTGGGTTGTGCCTTTCCTCCTTTTCTGTCACCATACTTAAAAAGTTTCAGTAAGTGGAATGGAATAGGAGAGCTGTGAGTCCATTTGGACAAATGGCTCTGCACAGATCGTTTTCCCTCTTTTTCTTCAAAGCTGTCTTTGAAAGTTAACAGCTCTTGATTGTGGCTCTTTGATGTCCCTCTTGTCTTTGTCTGCCAGAAAGAGATGGGACAATTAATGATATCCATCACCATCACTTCCTACTTCCTTTTCATCTCTTTGGGCAAATACTGTGTTCTGTTCTTCAGTTCCTATGTAGACTGTGAAGCTCTTAAGACCTGAAACAACCTTGGTATAGCACCAGCTCAATTTAGATGCTTGAAATTGCTGCTGCTTGAGGGTTTCTTCAAGTTGTTGGCAGCAGTATGGGCAGGGATGTCCTGGGTGCACATGGGCAGCCCATGGACCCTCTGGAGCATGTTGGAGCTGTTGCAGAGAGCCCCAGGGAACAGCTGCTGTTTTCCCTTTCCCTTAAATAAATGCTGGAGTTCAGACTCTGGCAGTGGTAGCTGGAGGGACCATGAACCCTAGGGAGGGACAAGTGTGGTAATAACTGGATATTTTAGGGCCTCTTCATGCTGGGTCAGACTGGAATTTAGAAAACAAATCCTCAGTTTTGGCAGCGTGGTTTGTGAACCTTCTGTGAATTCACAGAAAGTGGCAACATTGTTTTAAGTCTTTCTGAATGGGATAAACCTGGGGTTGTCTGCAAATCCCAAGACTAGTGATAATTATCTAGAAGGGCCTTCTTGGAGAGGGTTTGTGTGTGAACTTTTGATCTGAGGCACAGGAATGGGTGACTGTGCTGCTGCAGTTACTTCTGTTATTTAGATCATATTCTCCCAAGAAAGGCTGTCTCTGCATGTCTGCATATAGGCAAATAATCAGGCTTAGGCAATCTGAACTATTTTTGCCTACTTGCAGCTTGTTTTTTCTCAGTCTGGGGTTGTGCATATTTGTTGTGCTATTTGTTGCACCATTACATGATTTCCTTGCACCTCAGATGCCAGATTGTTATTTGAGGGGGTTTTGTGCATGTTTTTGATATGTATGTAACTAATTGGAAAAGGCTGTGAAGCTGTGTGTCTTGTTTGCTGGAAGTCTAAGCCTTGCCAGGGCTCTGACTGAACCAAAAGAGAGCTCCTTTCTGGAAGTTCTTACCTGGCAAAGAAGAGAAGTCAGCTTGCAGGCATCCCCCATAAGAGATGATCACTTGGCCAAGCCCATGAGTTACACAGATGTTTGGGGTGGTGTACATGCTGTAATTTCTTAGCTGCTGTCTTAGTTTGGAGAAGATAAAGCACATTTGTCATTACAAGAGCAAAGGTCCTGATGAGAAAGGCCCCTGGCTTCAGCTTCCCGTGCTTTGCTTTTTTTCTTTCATATTTCACTTCCAAAGCTTCCCCCCACCTGTTGCATAGCAGCTTTCCCACTTCTTGCTATCAGCCTGGCAAGGCTTTACAGAGTCACCCTCTTGTCTTTCCTGTTGCCTGGTGCTGCTTGACTCATCATCATCTGTATGCAAAGACAGCTTGATTTCTGCCAAAATTGTCATCAAAAATTGCACATGCATGCTCATGTGTCTCCTGAGTGTCTGCCAAAGTTCTGTCCTGGTCTTGTCACCTCCCAGCCTGCTGGGGCATGGGTGGCAATGGTGTGGTTTTGGTTTTTGAGTAATATTGTGTAGGTCTGTCACTTCAGTGACAAATGAGATAAGGCTGCAGGTTGCTGGCTGCTCTGGAGTGCAGCGTGGAACAAGAGTTCAGATTCCTTCCAGTTCTTCCCCTGTCTAGGAGACCTTTTCCTACTCTGTGGAGAGCTACTGAGCACTCCCTTTAAAGATTGGAAAGGCAAAATTTAGCGTAGCACAGAAAATAAGCTCCATGTTGCTTCAAGGCAGATCAGTATTGAAGGACAGGCAGTTTTATCAAGAGTGTTTCCAAGCTGGGGCTTCTTGCCTGCTCCAGTTGTATTTGGCTGTGCTTAGGATATATCTGAAAATCCCCTGTGTTAAGCAAAAAAGATCACAGAATCACAGAATACTTAGCAGGGTCTTTAAAGCTGATCTTGTTCCACCCTGCCATGGGCAGGGACACCTACCACTATCCCAGATTGCTCCAAACTCCATTCAGCCTGGTGTTTAACAATTCCAGGGATGGGGCAGCCACAGCTTCTCTGGACAGCCTGTGCCAATGCCTCACCATCCTCACAGGGAAAAATTTCTTCCTAATATACAATCTAATGCTACTCTGTCAGTTTAAAGCTGTTCCCTCCATGGTCTTGTAAATAGTCTCTCACAATTTGTCTTGTAGGCTCCCTTCAGATACTGGAAGGCCACATGTATCTGATGATTCAGTACTCATATTTTATATTTTCTGTAGGTTTCTAGCATTTGCATCTTAAATACATTTTAGACTTTCAACCTCCTAGTATTTCTGCCTTTTTTTTTTTTTTTTTTTTTTTTTTTTTTTTTTTTTTTTTTTTTTTTTTTTTTTTTTTTTTCTCTTTTCTCATCCTGCTCAATTCCACTAATTCTCAATGCTCTAGTTGGCCCTCACAGGTGTCTGGGCTGAACATACTTTCCTTGCCTTAGAATAAGACAGGAGGAAGGTGATGAAGAAGTGTGGGGAGAGAATAAATACCGATTTTTTAAAAATATTTTTTCCCCCCAACCTGAGGAAGGATCCCCATGATAGAGCTGCTGTTTGTCCACACCTGGCCTGTGGAGTGTTGCCTCTGATGCTGTCAGATGCAGGGACACTGGGGATTTTGTTTCTTACGTCTGCAGCATTAACTCAAGAGTTGTCCCAAAGCAAACCAGGTTTTGTGTGGTTTTCCAGTGATGCCATACACACAGGGAGTTCAGGAGAAGGGACTGAAGCTAGTAGTGCTGTGAGATTATAACAGAGCCAATGTCCTAATCCAGGCAAGCTGCTGCTGGCTAATACTCTTAAAAGCTTGATTTTCATTTCACAGCCTTCCTGCCTGTACTTGAGCTGGGTTACCTGAGGTGACGGGAGGGGCTGAGGAGGCAGCAAGGTGTGTTAAATAAAGGGTTTGCTGTAGCTCTGTTAGGGTCTGGGTTCTCCTGGAGCTGATTGAATCTTCCAGCCTGACGTGTCACCCTGCTCCCTAAAAAAGGGGTGAAAAAGTCTTTGCCTTGTTACTGAGCTGTGCAGTGAGGAAAGCAGAGTGGAGCAGGAGGGAGTGTGACTGTCCCTGTGGTGCAGTTACTGGTGTCACACCTTACTCCACAGTAACTATTCTTCTGCAGGGTAGTGGCCTATGAGTGGATCTGTAATCAGCTCCAGGGTAATTGCTGCTGTGCAGAGCCGACATACATCCAGTGCCAGGGCTACAGCCGTTTTCTCTACTAATCCATGGAGTTTTCTAACATAGGGAGCTCAGTGATGTGATGAAGTGAAGTGATGGCCTGCTTGATGCCTCATGGTGCAAATAAAAATGCTGTTTTTCTTGTAGTTGAGCAAAGGCAAAGTTTGCCTAATTGCAGATGAAGGGACAGAGACATGCTGAGTAGAAAGTGACTTGATGAGGGTCACAAAACGAAGCAAAGAACAGCTTTCATGAATTTAATTTCTGTTTAATCACCTGACTGTGCAGCCTTTCAATGTCTGGGATGAACATTTCCAGTGCTGTTGCCCATCTCTAATGTTATTCCAGTGTTTCTGTTGTATTTTACTGTTTCTTCTCATTTTTGCAGGAAAGGCTGAGATGTTTGCTGGGCCTGCTGTTGTTGCTACACAGCACAGACTCGTTCTACGTGCCTGGGGTGGCTCCCATCAACTTCCACCGCAATGATCCCGTAGAAATCAAGGTAGGATAAACTCGGTGCTGTTAGTCTGTTTGGTTTGGGGCGGGATGGGGTATTTCTTTTGGGTTTTTTCTTTTTTATACCAGAGCAGCTAAGAGGGGCTGGAAAGTTAAATTTGGGGATCCTGTTGCTAAAATTTTGCATTCCGATATTTCTTCTGTTTCTCAACATTTGAGTCCCAAAATGATTCCTGTTCTTGCCCCTGATCTGGTCTACCAAATTCCTTCAGCAGTTGCACCAAAGTCCTCAAGATGTTGCTCTGTTTGGGAAAAGGGTCCCTTTCTCACTGTGGCTTTGAAGTGAGTTTAATTTCTCCAGCACTTTGTTGACTCTAAAAGTGCTTACGCAGAGTGTGCCTTTGGGTGGAAGGTGAATGGTGGAATAAGGTCTGAATCAGACCTTCTCAATACCCAGTTTGCTCATGTTATACCTTTAGGGAAATCCATGAGAAGCTCTTCCCGAGTGGAGGTGTTTGTCTTTGAGCCTTGCAGATCTTTCAGCCCAGCCTTGCTGAGAGCTGTTCCTGTGCAGTGTTGCTGGTACTCAATGACAGAGCTGCTGCACCTATCCACAAGGAAGCCAGGCTTCGCTTTCAGACATCAGTGATTTATAGCCCATTTCATTTATTTTTCTAAAGCTGTGGCCTCTGTCTCAGCAAATCCAGCACCCTCGGGGCTGCTGAGGTTGGCTGCTCCCACTGAAGCACAGCACAGTTTTCTCTTTGGCCACAGACTGCCAGATGTAGGCTATTTTTAAGCAAATGAGACTTGCCTGTGGCTACAGTAAGCTTCCCAGAAGAAGAGGGTTTTGGAATGGCTGTTCTCTAAGGGATTTCAGGAGCCAAATGCTTCCTCAAGTGCTTAGGAAAGTCAGGGTGTTTGCCAGCACTCTTCCAATAAACAAGCTTGGCTGTATTACAAAACACTTCTGTTTTTCAGAGTAACTGTGGTCTTGGCTGTTGTAGTATGTCTCTGCACTTCCCTTGTACCCTGTGATTTGTGGAAACTCTCCAGGAATGTTTTTGGTTGGTCACCTTGTCTTCCCAGACTGATGGCTCTCTGGCTTCCCTTGCAGAGATTAAAATTGCTGAACTGTTTGTAGCACTGGAGTCCAGACCTCTAGGTCCAGTGGGATATGAATTTTTGTTTGAGGAAATCTTGTATGAAATGTGACTCTTGAATCTCTTTTAAGCTCTTTGTTTCTTAGGACTCCACTGAGACATAAATTTGTTAAACCACTATGTTTTGTTCTTTGAGTGTTTCTCTGTGAATGAATTGCTACTTGAAGTCTCTCAGGAACATCTGTCTCTGTTACTATTTTTAATATTAATAGTAGTAGTATCTTCTGGAAGTGAGCTTTATGGAAGGTATCTTGGAGTAAGCATCAGCTTTTGGATGATGCTGAGAGGACAGAAAATTTTCTGGAGTTTTTTCCTGGGGATAATCCTTCCATTCTTCCTGCAGGCTGTGAAGCTGACGAGCTCCCGGACCCAGCTGCCGTACGAGTACTACTCCCTGCCCTTCTGCCAGCCCAGCAAGATCACATACAAGGCTGAGAACCTCGGTGTGTACCTGTCAGACAGTGTGGGGGGTGTTTACAGGGGTAAAAGCAATTGCAAGTTGAGAGAACCTGCTTGCTCTGGTTGACTGTGTGCTGGCAAAAGGCAGTGTCGGTGTGTTGGACAGAGAAAAGTGCTTGTCCCGAAGGAGAGCGTGTAACCTGCTTCATAAACAGGGCTTGATACTGCCAACAAAGTAGCTATACTGACTTGCAGAGTTATCCTTGCACCTGGGGTAGCAAAGGAGACTTGCTGTGGTCCCTCCAGCTGCACAGTGCCTGGCAGCAGGATTGGCAGCAGGATCAGCAGCAGGAAGCCTAGCAGTCTCCAACCCTGCCCATGTTTTCCTGTTTTCCAGGTGAGGTTCTTCGAGGGGACCGAATTGTAAATACACCTTTCCAGGTTTCCATGAATGTGGAGAAGAAATGTGAAGTTCTGTGCAACTTTCCCAACAAGCCAGTCACACTGACAGTGGAGCAGAGCAAGCTCATTGCTGAGCGCATCAGGGAGGATTACTATGTCCACCTGTGAGTCACCTCGAGCATGGGGTTGTGTCAGGGGGAATTTGGTGCTGTGGAAAATTTTGATCTGAAATCTGTGTTTTCAGCATTGCTGATAACCTCCCTGTGGCAACACGGCTGGAGTTTTATTCCAATCGTGAGGAAGAGGAGAAGAAGAAGGAGAAGGATGTGCAGTTCGAGCATGGATATAGGCTTGGGTTTATGGACAATAACAAGGTACAGAACTGAGGTGCTGTGTGAGGGTGCCTGGAAGAGATCTGGGTGTCTGTTAGAGGTCTGCCAGAGAGTATCAGAACCAAAAGGTTTTATAGTGGAAATACCAGAGAGGTGTCTTTTGTGGGCAGAAAAGGGTGGGTGCTGGAAAGGTGGGAAAGCCAGGAGTCCTTGCTTTTATTCACTGTATAACTTTGGACAGGCTCGTGCAGTGGTTTCTCCTCAGCAGAGCAAAGGCACTGTTCCCCAAGACTGGCTGATCTCTGCTGTTAGTCTGTAGTTTTCCTCACTGAAGCTGTTTTCTACAGTTGCTGCTTCTCAGTTTTGCCTCTTCTTCCCATGGGGTGCTGATGTTTTATTTTATGTCACTTTTTCAGTTCTACCTGCACAACCACCTCTCCTTCATCCTTTACTACCACAGAGAGGATGTGGAAGAGAGTCAGGAGCACACCTACAGGGTGGTGCGCTTTGAGGTGATTCCCCAAAGCATTAAGCTAGAAGGTAAGAGACTCTTGAGGAGGGGAGCAAGGGGGAAGAATCTCCTGTATGGACCAAAGTCAGATGTCACTGATGTATCAGGGTGCCAGTTGTTGCTTCACAGAGCACAGAAATGAGTCTAAATTACAAGAATAATAAACCGCATTGTTATTAAGGAAGTACCAACAACAGAGACATATCCATTAATTGCAATCCATGTAAAATCAATTCCTGTAAAAAGATCTGAGTTTGAGGTTTTGGGGTTGGATTTTTTTGCACTGTATCATCTGGTATGAGGCATGTCTGGCATTCTAGCTCTTGCGGTGGCACAGATCTCCCTGACTGGAACACTCTGTGCT
Organism: Oenanthe melanoleuca; assembly: GCF_029582105.1. NCBI lineage: Eukaryota > Metazoa > Chordata > Aves > Passeriformes > Muscicapidae > Oenanthe > Oenanthe melanoleuca. Next base: position 7,328,370 of record NC_079353.1, read on the forward strand.
GGTTCAGGGACACACAGGATGTTTGGAACTGTTCTGGGGGATTGAAATTTAAAAATAATGATTAGTGGAAAACACTTCTATCGCAATGAGCCCAATGGAAAAGGGTATCTAGAAGGGCAGTTGCTCATGGATCACCCCAGGCAGCTCCCCTTTGGCAGGGCAGCACTGCTGCAGAGGTCTTGTTTCTCACCATATCATGTGGAATAGAGGATTTGTTCATGGTCTAGATCTTTGGCTTCAGAACCTCTGGCTTTTATCCTTCCAGTTAAGGAGAGCCCTGTGCATAGCTTTCCTGAAAGTTTGTTAATGGTGCTCCACTGCTGGTCAGGAGAATAGTTTTGCAAACTGCAGAGCAGGTGAGCAAGGAGCAAGTGCTTCCCCACCTGGAATTACTGCAACCCAATGCCCTCAGGGTGATGCTCTATGAGAGGCTGTGTCTGAGGGAAGGGCTCACTGTGTTCCATGCTTTTTTTACAGACTTGAAGGCTGATGAGAAGAGCATGTGCACCCTGCCCGAAGCCACGGGCTCTGCCCCTCAGGAAATAGATCCTACTAAAGAGAACCAGTTACTCTTCACCTACTCTGTGCACTGGGAGGTGAGGCAGTACTGGGGAGCTGGCTGGCAGTGATGCTCCAAGTGTCACTGGAGTTGTAGAAGACATTGGGAGTGTGCTGGTGTGAGAAGAACTCTCCTGTTCTTTCAGGAAAGTGACATTAAGTGGGCTTCCCGCTGGGACACGTACCTGACCATGAGTGATGTGCAGATCCACTGGTTTTCTATCATTAACTCGGTTGTGGTCGTCTTTTTCCTTTCAGGTGAGTGGATGTGTAGGGAGAGGAAGGCTTAACCATGTTTGGAGGGAATTTTCTTTAAGCCTTATCTGCAGGTGGCTTGAGGAGGATGTGGCCACATCTGAACCTGGTCAGAAGGAGCAGGAAACTAATTTAAAGCCACCCAGTTCAAGCAGTGTCCTGTGGGGTCAGGCAGTTACCGGCCTTTCTCATACTGGGGTCATCGAGGGAGTAAAAAAACCACAAGAAGGCCACAGTGCCCATTTCTGCTGGAATACTGCCTTCCCTGCTCCTTGGGGTTTTGTTTCTGTCTTTGCTGATGACTCAAGGCCTCCTCTCCCAGCCAGAACAGTGTGTTGGTGGGAGCCATGTAGTTGCACAGCATGAGAGCAGCACAGCCATGTGGGAGTCTCTGAGCTGAACTCTGTGCTTGTTTTCAGGGATTCTCAGCATGATCATCATCCGAACTCTGCGGAAGGACATTGCCAACTACAACAAAGAAGATGACATTGTATGTGTCTGTTCCTGGGGCTGGGACTAGAGGAAGGGAAGCACAGGCCAGGAGGGATCCAGTGTGCAGACTTGGGTGTATTGTCTCTTCCTTTGCCCCTGTTTTCCTTAGAGCCGTGGCTGTGGGAGGGGGCAGTCATGTTGTGCTGTCACACACCTTTTTCTGCCTGAACAATCACATGGTCAGACCTAAGCAGTGACTGCAGACAGCTCTGTAAATGTGTGCCCTGGCACTGACATTTCAGGTCTCAGCTGGTTTTGGACCAAGAGGAAAAAAGTTTCTTGGCTAGAGTGGTAAAATTCTGGATCCAGGGAAGTTAACCTCTTAGTCTGGCTGTGGTAGCCTTAATTTCTGCATATCTAAAAAACCTCCTCTTTCTGTTGCTGTAGGAAGATACCATGGAGGAATCTGGTTGGAAACTTGTGCATGGAGATGTCTTCAGGCCTCCACAGTACCCTATGATCCTCAGCTCTCTCCTGGGTTCTGGAATTCAGCTCTTCTGTATGATCCTGATTGTCATCTGTAAGTGGCACATGTTGCAGGGGGTGGTTATAACACGAATGATGCTCGAGGATGTTTGATTTCAGCCTGTGCTCACCTTACTGGAGTGAGGCCCATGAAGCTGCTTGCTGTTGCCATTAGCCTGGGCTCAGCACTGCAGAGCTGCTGGATGACATTGTCCAGCTGAAGGCAGCTTTGTGTGGTTAAATTTCCTTTGCCAAGCTGTGAGCGTGATAGTGGGCCGGGAGACTTTTGCACAGGTGTGCCTTGCCTGCTGAGCTGCACCTGCCTCCATCCCTGGGGAAGCTGAGGCTGAAGCATGGTCTGTAGCTGAGATCAAAGCTGTGCCTTCCTCTCTGGCCGGTGCTGGAGACTGTGGATGTGTTATGCTGTGAAGGAAATCAGGCCTGTGCAGAGATTGCAGGCAGCTGTGGGCTGCAGATGGGACAGGCCCCTGTCCTCCAGCTGCTGCGGGACATGTCCCTCAGAGCTGCTGTTCCTTGTCCTGTTTCCCTCTGCAGTTGTTGCTATGCTGGGGATGCTGTCTCCTTCAAGCCGGGGCGCGCTGATGACAACTGCCTGCTTCCTCTTCATGTTCATGGGGTAGGTGCCTCCACGGCTTCCCCCCCGTGCTGTCCTGCCTCTTCCCAGCAACAACAGCTCATTTTTGTTGTTTTGGCTTGTTTCTGTCCAGGGTTTTTGGTGGATTCTTTGCTGGCCGCTTATACCGGACTCTGAAAGGCCATCGATGGAAAAAGGGAGCCTTTTGTGTGAGTCTTGAATGTTCTATGCTGTTTTTCCAGGCTTGCTGATAGCAAGATCTGTGGATAAGCTCCACACATTTGTGGTAGCTCGACAGTCTGGCTGTGCTGCACATTTGCTGTGGGTCGAGTCTTTGTAGCTGTACAGAAAAGGCACCACCACAGCATGTACTAGAGCAAAGAGGATTGTCCACACAGCCCAGCTCTGTGTCCTTGTCTTGTAGCAAAAGGGACACTTCCTCACGAGTGCCTTGTAGCAGGAATGGACTCATTCCATAGGAACATCTGGCTGATGAGTCAGGTGCTTTCTCTTAAACTGTGGTTCCTCTTGCAGACAGCGACGCTGTACCCGGGCGTTGTCTTCGGCATCTGCTTTGTCCTCAACTGCTTCATCTGGGGGAAACACTCCTCTGGTGCGGTAGGTGCCACCCTCAGCCTGGGACCAGCTGGGTGGGAGAAGTTCACTGGGCTGATAGGGACTCTTTTGGCTTCCCAGACCTTTCCAAGTGGGTGACTGGAGGGTTGGCTTGGCTGATGAAATCAGTCCCCAGGGCAGGAGAGCTATCAGCCTCACTTCTGTGGCTCTTGGTGTGATTCCAGGTGCCTTTCCCTACCATGGTGGCCTTGCTCTGCATGTGGTTTGGGATCTCCTTGCCCTTGGTCTACCTGGGTTACTACTTTGGATTTCGCAAGCAGCCGTATGACAATCCTGTACGGACAAATCAGATTCCCAGGCAGATCCCGGAGCAGAGGTGGTATATGAACAAATTTGTGGGGTGAGTGATGAGTGTCTGGGAAATACGGTGAGTTAAGCCCCCTGCCCTCAGTCCCCTTGGGTTGCTGAGTGTCACCTTCTGCTACTCTCTGGACATGGACAGATAGCAGATCGGGTTCCTTGAGACCACATCAACAATTTGGATGTGGGATGAGGGATACTTGTAGCAGTGGACATGATCAACAGTGGAAGCAGCTGTGCCATTGCCTGTGAAATTTAGTCATCTGGAAATGCAGAGTGTTTACTTGGAGTGTTCTGTGTGGTTACAAGGAATTTTTAATGTCCAGACAGTTATATTGTGCTGCTTACGGTTTTTGTTTCTTTTCTGTAGGATCCTCATGGCTGGTATTCTGCCTTTTGGAGCTATGTTCATCGAACTGTTCTTCATTTTTAGTGTAAGCATTTAACCCACTTTCCTCCTCAGTAGCATTCCTTTCATACCAAAACTTTTGAAAGGGAGGGGACTTCCACTGGAGCAGTCTTCTATTCCTGTGTTCTCTGAAGGGGGTAGCTGGTTTCTTCTATGCCATTCAGTAGTTTCCAGAGAGAGCTATGGGATTCTCGGTTTGAAGGATTGTGGTAAACCCAAAATTTACTGTAACATTACATACAGGAGGGGTCCTGGTCTTGAGATAGTCACTGTTCTGCTGCTACCCATGTTTCACCTTGAATAAATGGGGAAGAATGTGCTGTTTCATTGCTTGGGAGATGCAGGGCAATGAACAAGCTACCTCAGAGCTGTCCTTGTGCAGCTTTTTGCAACCTGTATCCTCTGAAGTGACATTGTGAAATGCATTAGATCTGTTGTTTCACTTAGGTGGGGCTGAGGGGCTCCTCATTTTCCCCTGGCTGGCTGCCAAGAGTTAGTCCCACGTTCAGTGATTGATCACAGTAACATGGAAACAAATTCCTGCTGTGTGTTTATTTCAGGCAATCTGGGAGAACCAGTTCTATTACCTTTTTGGCTTCCTCTTCCTGGTGTTTATAATTCTGGTGGTATCCTGCTCTCAGATCAGCATTGTCATGGTGTATTTCCAGCTCTGTGCTGAGGTGAGATTTCCATGTTTGTAATTTGGGTAGCTAAGGGTACTTGCTCCTGGAAAAGCACAGATCACATTATTGCTGCTACTCAGCAAAGATAAGTGTGGCCCAGCTTCACAGGTGTGATTGTCCCCAATGTCTCTTCCTTCACTCTAAAGGAAATTAAAGCTCCTTTATTATCTGTTAGGCTGGGAACTGTTCTTTCATACCAGGAATTTTGCTCGGCAGAGGGTGTTTTGAACTGTTCCCAAACTGCTCCATTCCATCCACATACAAAACAAAATACAGGACCAAAGGTGAGCCAGGTCCTTGGGAAACAGGTGCTTTGAGCCTGACTGTCAGCATCACATCTCTTGGTTTGAAAACACTTCTGTGACAAAAAAAGTCCCCAGTCCCAAATTGTGGATTTCCTGTGAAGGAAGATGGGTAGTGTCCTCTCTGTCCTGGAATGGTCACAGCTTCCCTGTGCCTGGGGAGAAGAAGGTCTGGGAGATAACAGGCTCTTTATCCTGTCAGGATTACCGCTGGTGGTGGAGGACCTTCCTGGTGTCTGGAGGATCTGCTTTTTACGTGCTGATCTATGCTGTCTTCTACTTTGTGAACAAGGTATTCCTCCTTGGTGAAAATGCCATGTTTCTGGGGGTGACTGTGGGATTTGGGAAAGGAAATAATGGGCCTGCTGAGTCCCAGTGTGCTCATGCCAGCTCCCAAGGCAGTGCTGACAGCCCTTCCAGACAGGAGAGAGGGGTGTGCCCCAGGACTTGTGCAGAGCAGTATTCCCTGACCCCACCTCAAAGGGGAATCTCCCTTCAGCTGGACAAAAATGAAAGTTTTCCTCCCTTTGCCAGAACTCCCCTTGCAGAGGGCACTGGTTGGTTTGTCACCTCTGTGCGTTATTTTGCTGATTTTTTTTCATCCTCTTTTGTTTCAGCTGGATATTGTTGAGTTTATTCCCTCCTTGCTGTACTTTGGCTACACTGCCCTCATGGTCCTGTCCTTCTGGCTCCTGACGGGCACCATTGGCTTCTACGCAGCCTACATGTTTGTGCGGAAGATCTATGCCGCTGTGAAAATCGACTGAAGCTGGAATCCCCCCAGCAGGAATCAGACACCTCTGAACACGTGTCCTCCCAGGAGGGACCGGGACATCTTCCCAACTCTTTTTAAGGAAACAAAAATCCAGTGGGAGTGTCACAAGAGAAATAATTAACTCCTCGATTTGGAATGTAACTTTGGCACAGTGTACATGGATTCTGGGCTACTCCTGTGGGGAAAAGGGGTCTGTAGATACCTTACATTTTAACTTTATTATCCTGTTCCATATTTGAGGGAGTTTTTTAGCAGAGAAATATCCCTCTGTATAAGTAAACCCCCTTTTTGCTAATCCATCCTTTTTTTTATGTTGATGATGAACGGATTTGAGACAGCAGTGGAAACACTTGTGAAAACGTTTTCTTCCAGCCCCTGGGGTGCTCTAGGATTCAGGGAGACTCTTCAGACAAGTATCAGACTGGGTTTTTCTCCTGCCTTTTTGTCTGCACGGAAGAGGGAGCTTGACTATGGCAGAGTAACCAGAGCCTAAAGGCTGAGCCAGCGAGAGTCCGGTGCACTCCGATCACTGAAGTCCCGGCTTCGGATTGTTTACAATTTGCTGGAGGTGCCATTCAGAGCCTGGGAAGTGCAATTTCACCCTGAGAGAGCTTGAGCAACTTTCAGCATCTCCCTCCCTCCAGCCTCAGACAGCACAGGCCGCTGTGGGAGGGCGGGATTGTCTCTCCTGCAGAAGGCAGGACAAACGTCCTGGTGGAAGTGATGTGTTTGTGCTGGAATACAGGACTGGAAGGATGCACGAGGTAACTGCAAGAGTTGGTTCTGTCAATAGCTCTGCTCTGGATGAGTGAGGAATTGGGGCAGGCTCCTTCCTGGGAATGCCACTGGCATCCTGCAGAGCCTGGGGGAGATGGCTGCGGTGCCGTGGTGTTAGTGCCAAGTGATCTGAGGCAGTGTTGTGCCTGAGCTGCCTGAGGGCTGTGCAGGCCATGCTGGCGGGGCTGGCACAGGCAGGTGGCCCCCTGAGCTGTCCCATGGTTGGGGTGGGGCTCTCTCACTGGGCCTGTGCTCTGGCTGCCCTTGCTGCTCTCTACTCCTCCTCTGAAATTCTCTACCTCCAGGGAACAGGAAAAGTATACACCCCATAGCTGCATTTTATTCTTCTCCACAAAAAAACAGTCCAAGCTCTCCTGGATAGCTGACATGGGCTCTTCTTTTCCCACGGCTTGATGCCTGAATCAGCCCATGGGAAGATCTTTTTGAAAGAGGTTAAAGTTGGGTTGTGTTGGCTTTTTTTTTTTTTTTTTTTTTTTTTTTTTTTGGGTTTTTTTTGGGGTTTTTTTTTTGTCATTTCAGTGATGTTTATCAGTAAAGAGGTTCCATGTTGCAGTGAAGGCTCCTTCCATCCCCAGACTCCCTGGATTCAGCCAGGACTACAGAGGAGAGGTTTTTGGTTTTTTTGTGAGATCTATGAAATTTTTTCTTACTGGAGTAAGGTCTTCCAATGACCAGCTGCCACAGGTCACATCATTCCAACCCAAAACTGTCCAAAGCCCTCCTTGCTCCCAGGGAGAGCTTTGGGGCCTTTTAAAACCCCAATTGCCATAAGTTTCCACCAAGTCCATGCAAGGGCCTGTGTCCCTTCCTGTCAGCCCTGCCTGTCATGCCAAAGTCTAATCAGCCAGGAATCATGGATGGAAAAAAGGGAGGAAGGGATGCGTGAGCCAGCTGTGCTGTAGTGTCCTGTGTCAGTTCTGATTTGAGGTCCCTCTCTGAGATTTTTTGTTGATTTTGTTTTTCTTTTTTTTTCTTCTGCCTGTGCCCCAGTGGAGAGGCTCAGCCAGCATTGATTTCTCTCCCTTCCCTGAAGTGTTTTTCTCTGTATTCTTTGTAATTTTTAATTAATGTATGTATTCTTTGTGTCCTATTGTAAATAAATCTGCCATTGTCCTGTCATCCTGCTCTCTTGGGTTCTCCTAAACCAGTTCTGGAGAATTTATTTTTTTAACACTTGGCCTGTTCAACATCCGTGTGGTCTGTGATGTGTAGCTTCAGCCAGAAGCAGAGCTTGGAATACTCTGGCTTTCTTTGTAATATTTTTCTCCTGGTAAACTAAGTTTCTTCCAGTGTGGCATGCTCCAAATGCTACCATGTATTGTACTTATGCCACCAGCTGAGGCATTTGGATCTGCTGATGCTATGCTGCTGGGTAAGATCACTTGAGCAACTTGTGTCTTGTGTGAGACACATTGTTTGACGTGTGGCACTGATGGGAGCAGCAGAACAGTTGGATGGCAGTGCTGAGCAGTGCTTTAGAGCAGCAGAGGGGAGAGGACAGCTGGGAAAGGAGCTGCCATTCCTTCCTCCAGGCGGGAGTTTGAGGAGTTCTGCTGCTGCAGAAGCTGAGCCCTTCCAGCTCCATTGGCTTCCCAGAGCTTGTGTGTTTCTGCTGGGGGCTGTGTGGCAGGACATCAGTGAGCCTCTGCTGGAATGCAGAGGGAGACAAAGTGCATTCCCTTTTCCTAAGATGGTTTGTCCAGGAGAGCAATGGATGCGATTCCCCCAGGTTACAGAGTCCAGTGCTGGGGGCTGCTAAGTGTCTGTGAATGAGATCAGAGCTAGCAAATACTTGAATTAAAACTCATAAAACATCAGAATAATCCCTTCTCCCTTTAAAAAGGCAAAGGATGCTTCAGCTTCACCATCAGGACAATCCATGCTGAACTTATTTCTCATTTTTGGCAGATGAGTGTATTCCTGTTCTGTCACAGTCCTCAGTGCCGAGGGAAAGCTGCTGAGGAAAGGGCACATTTTAATGGTGACTGAATTAGGAATGAAAACTAGATCATTCTTAGACAAGCACCTAACACTGATCATGGCTGTCAGCTTTTAATCCATGTTCTGAAGGAAAATCCCAGGAGGGCCTTGTGTGCTTTGCCCTGTTTCATCTTCAAATGATGCTGGTGCCTGCAGCCAGCTGTAGCTTAAGCTGAGGTTTGGTCCTGAAGTTTGTCTGAAATGCTGCCACACAGACTGGAAATTTTAGTGAAACCAAGTGACCAGAACTTTGTAATGAACATTACTCTCCTTGACAGGGGATAATGGTGTCTGCTGTGGTTGCCTCCCCAGTGGGGTGCTGTTTCTTTTTTTTCTTGTGGGTCTGATTCTTTGCTTGGAAGAAATATCAAAGCCTCTGTGGCTTCATGTAGGGAACTGTGTCTTTGACCTGCCTTATGATTCTATCTTGTCTTTATCCAACCAAAACCCAAACACCCCTCCATGAAGACACCTGGGGTAGATCATCCAAATGCTTTTAATAAACAACTTCATTATAAAAGATGCTTTCAATTTGAACTTCATTTTGCAAGAGCTAATTTCAGTGATGAACCATACATTTCCTAATGGCACTTAATTACAATTTAAAAACCTTGTTTACAGCCCCCAAAATACTCCATTAAAAGAGGTCATTCACTCTGTGTAAAAGTGCTAGAAAGTTTGTTTTTAGAAAACCAGTTGAGCTTTAACAATGGGAAGTTTCTGGCTTTGGCAGCTGTAGCTGCAGGGAGGGAGGTCAGGCACGGGGCCTGTCCAGAACCAGCACAAGAAGGGACAGTGTGAGTGGCAGCCCTGGAGAGGGACACTGTGGCTTTCCCATCCCCTCCAATGGCTAATCCCAAACCCTTCACCTTCTAATGGGATGTTTACAAGCTCTTATGGGAGATGGCAGAGCTTGTTGGGAGAGGCTTCCTGTCATGACTTGTGGCTGCAAAAGCCACTCAGTAGCTTTTCTTCCAGCAGTAGTTCTGGAGCTTGTCTGCTCTCAGGGGTTCTACAGGTTCTTTTTTGTCCTTGGAGCTACCCCGGGTCTCAGGAGTACATCAGCAGACAGCTCTGTGTTCTTCAGTATCCTCATTTAAGGAAAACACTGGTTCAAATGTTACAAAAGTCTTTCTAAAATTTGTTCTTAGGTATCAGGAATTACTAAAGTGGGAAGGCTCCACAAAACATCAAGGCTGAGGCACACAGTTCGGTGAGGAGATCTCCAACTCCAGAGATGATTCTAGCAGAAGTTCTGAGATGTGCTGCTGAGGGCTGTGAGCAAAGCTCATGTGTTACCTTCAAGCACAGGACACTGACTACAAAAGGAGAAGGGCTGCAGGCAGGTCCCTGGCCTGTTCACCTGGACACTCAGCCAGCCTGGCCTGTCCCAGGTGTTGGAGGCTGTGCCTATCCTGCAGGCCCTGGAGATGACATTCCAGCCCAGAGCTGGTTATCCCCTTGCACAGTAGTTCAAAACAAAGACACAAAAGTAAGGGATGGTTGGTTTGGAACAACACACTTCAATGTTGAGGATTCTTCCCCTAGCTGAAGAGCTGACCTATTTATAGTAATAAAAAAATTAATTCCAAGTTCCCTAGTTATCTTTTGCAATGCTTTTAACTTTCCTTGTCACAGTGATGTGATACAGAGAGGCTGCCTCACTGTCATGTATGCTCTATTTCCATGCTGGTCTTTAGGCACTGGTGGAAAGGACCACAGATCTGGCTTCAACCATGAGCAAAGAGTGAGGAAGGTGCTTCAGGTTCCTCCTGCAGCCCACCTTTGCACATGGAAATAAAATGTACTTTGAACAGGAAAGCCAAGCTCATCTCCTGGTGTGGATTTGTGAGAAGCAGAATGTGATCTGTTTTCTGGTCTCATTTCTGAACACCACTTCTATTTTTGCTTGACCTGTTTGCATGCCAGTCTGAAGTGTTTAGTGGTGTCTTCCCTGTGGGAAGACATAGAGCTGGCTCCAGGTAGAGACTGCACTACCCCAGGAGAAAACTCCTTACCTGCAGCCACAAGAATTGCTGAAACATGTAGGATTCCTAGAGGATCCCAGTTATTCACTAGAAGGAAGCAAGTGCATCACTGGGAACAGCCAGAGGTGAGCCTAATGTGGGTGTGCACGGATTGTGCAGCAAGGACAACAGAATCTGAGAGGTGGTGGGGAATAATAATAGCAGTTCGGTAAGACAGCTGGATCAGTGGTAATGGCATCTTCCAGCTGCTTTCCAAGAGAGGCTCAGTATGGCTGTGGCATGTTATGGTAAATAGGCATGGAAAGGGTGAGAGGTGCCAGAGCTGGGGATTGGGCATAAAGATTGGGCTTCCTGGATCCAGCAGACAGGCTAAACCAAACCAGCTTCTCCTACCACACAGGGGTCAGCCAGGATAGGATTCAGACCTTCAGGTGGCAGCTCCCATCTCTAGGAAGTGGGAAAAATACAAGAATTAAGTTATGGAAAATAAACAAATTTTGGATGAGGATGGAAACCTGAAGTGGCTCTGTTTGAGCAATTTATCCACTTCACTGTTCAGTGGCAGAATAGCTCTAGGGCTTGGGCAGGCAATTAAAAATAGGCACCTGAGGGAGAATTCAGTCAGCCTGACTAACTGGGATTAGAGGATAAGCAAGAATGTAGGGTGATGAGAAGTACATCTTTGAAGATTTATTTGTGGAAATTTTAATTGCAGGCAGCAGAAAATGCCTTTGTGGGGTTGTTCTGTCCTGAGAGCAAAGGTGGTGCAATGGCAGAGAAAGGAAAAGGGGTTTTCAGTGAACTGCAGGAAATCTTCCCAGTAGCTGCTTTTTACCTGTCAGCAAGAAAGGAATTAAAGAACAAAGAGCTGAGCTCAACAAAAGTACTGAAATCATCAATCTACCAGAGATGAGAAAAGGATTCCAGTTGAAGTGACACCATTTTCAACAGTGAGGCTAAAGAGCAGCAATGTTGTGAGACAGACAACAGTCTGTCACAACGTGGTATGTGGGTATTCTGTCATGTGAAATTCAGTGGAAGCAAATGCAAGATAACATGTTCCTTCCTACAAATGGATTTTGAGTGAGCTGTAATCCCAGAGGGAAAAAGATCTTCAGCCTTTCACAGGGTTCTGGCAATCTGAGCCTGGAAGGATAGGCAAGAGTTAACCCTCTGCTGCCAGGGAGTGGCTTGGCTATTTGTTAGTTCTTATTTCTAAGGGGACACTAGGTCCTTGGATTTCTGAGAATCCAGGGTCTGATTAATAAGGGCTGGCAAGTTCATGTCCTGTCCTTTTGCTGACTGGAGGTCTATGGGTTTATTTCTTAGTTGACTGCACTGTTCCTATTGCTTTGGACATCCCCAAGCCAGCCAGTTTAAAACATTCCTTTATTTAACTAAACCCTCCTGAACAATTATGTGCTGTAGTTGCTGCCCTTGGGCTGAATCTGGTGCAATCTCCCTGGTCCAGGTGTGCCAGGAGCAGGCGGATCACAGTGGAATGATTTGCTGGGTTCTGCCTGCCTGACTCACAGCTGTGTCTTGGAGCTGCAGCCCCAAACTCGTGGTCCAAACCAAAAACCAAACCCAAACTCTTTCTGGGATGATTTTTTTATATCACGTAACCAGCACAGTGGCTGCCACAAAGCCCTGCACATACACCACAGAACAGATTGGAGGCTGTGCTGCAGCAATCCCCCTCACAGCATGCCAAGGTTACCCTTGTCCCTTACCTCCAGCTGCATCAGCAGGAGCTTGGCAAAGCTGACTTCCACTGACTTGTCTAAGAGATTGGTACATATGTCCTAGTGGACTGGGAATCCCAAGTGCTGTAAGCTTGGATACTCAAAGTATAAACAGATAAAAATGGTTCACTATAATTTGTTCTGTGAATTGCACACTTGCTATTTCAAATGGAATTAGTCTCGTTAGTTTTAGACTGACTGGTGAAATACTTTCAGATTACAAGCTGTAGTGATGGAGGAAATTTGAATCCATTTTCCTGTGCAAACACCTGGAATCAGCTCCAACACTGTCTCTGACCACACTGCCCTTGCTGGGTTAGATTTTCCTTGCATTGACAAAGGTTATTGCAGTTCTGCTTGTTAAAGTAGCTGTGGAAAGCAAATCACACGTGCAAATCATAGCAAAATGAATTCCATTTATTCTTTGACAGACTACTGGCAGGAAAAAGATGCCTGGCTCTAAGTTTAGTTACCACTGCTAAAGGAATTCCAGTGATGGCATCTGTTCAGAGTACAATGCAGGCAGGAAGCAAGAAAGCTGAATGTTCTGCAGTGGGAGAAGGTGTGTGATGGCATTGCATAAATCTGATAATCCTCACTGGCAGTAAGTGATCAGTTCTGACCATTTATTTCTCAAAAAATAATAATCCTCTCAACTGAAGACAGGGATAAGGCTTGCATATAATTGATAACAGTGTGAAACCCTTTAATATGCAAAGAGCAAAGCAATAGAAGACAGGCCTGAGGTATTCAATGCTGGTAAACAGACTGGCTGCAATGCCCTGTTTACCTTTGCTAGGTTAGAGAACAAGAAGGCACTCGTTGGACTTGGAAAGGCAACATTTTCCAGTGGAGAAAAGGAAAAAGTACTGCATTCAACTCGGGGAGATCATTGCCACAGGATATTGCTGAGGTAAATAAATCTTATATTACATTTTGATACAAAAGTCTTATTTGCAGCATTGCTGGCTAACCTAAAACAACCGATCTATGTTCTGGAGAATCAATGGATTGCTAAAGAGTCATTCTGGGAAGAATTACTAAGCTAAATTAAAAATAAAATTCTGGAGTAAAATGGAAGGGGGACAAGCCTGTGACCAAAAGAGGCACAGCTGATGTCACAAAGTGGGATCATGGCTCAGCAGGAAATAATCTGCATCAACTGAGGTGGATGTGCTCTGGGGAGACAAGGGAGGACATCTGGCTTCACCCAAGGAGCTGAGATAACAGAGTAGAGGTAGATTTTGCATTTCCTAGATTTATGGAGAACAATATTGACAGATTTCCTGGTTTCTATTGGCCTATAATGGTTCCTCCATGCTGAGGTATGAAGATCTGCCTGTCCATAGTCATAAACATGTGCCAGTGCAGAGCAACCTCCTTATGTCCCCATCTGCAGTGTAAGTGCCCAGGAAAACAGGAGCAGGAGACAATACAGGTGCTAAATGACACCAGCAGCTGGCTGCCACTTCCCAGTATAACCCTTTTGCCCTGGTAGGTAGACAGCCCATGGAAGAGTTTAAGAGGTAGGGCAGGGAGCAAGGGAAGCAGGACTTTAACTTCAGGAGGCAAGGCTTGAGCAGGAGAGAACAAAAAAGGCCAGTGGAACCAAATCCAAAATGAAAAGTTGACTGCAGGTCCCAAACCTCAGCATTTGTTAGAACTATTGGTATTGGGAGAAATGCTTCAAATACACTGACAGTGTATACATGAAGCTGGGATCAATTTTTCCTTGATTCTTGGACGTTATCACTATTGAGGTTAAAATACACCTTTGAGACTGCTTCCTGGATAAGCCAAAAAGGGTGCTGACCTCAATGGCTGTGGTTAAAAAACCCCAAACCCCACAAACTCATACTCTGTTCCTCATCCCAAGGGAACCTATGGAGCCTGTTCTCACCCACGCCTGGTACGCCAGTGCTTGATGTCCCGAGCTCCTCACCCAGCTCTCTCACGTGCTTTGGTTTCCAGATCTGTTTGCCTGGGGGAGATATTTATAAGGGCTCTGTCCATACACTGCACACCAAGCTAAGCAGTGAGAGCTGCTCCATCCCCTTCACTCGGGACAGCCAGCGAGAAAAGGCAGGAAGCTGCTGCCTACAGGGGCAGAGGCTGAAGTGGTCCAAAAGCAGTGTATTTCCCCATGGGGGAAGAACATGGTAAGTGAAGAGAAATCAGTGCAACCTGACTTCGTTGTGTAAACAGTGTTCTAGCTACACCAGAGATGAAACCAGTGTATTCTGGTGCCTCCTATTTTTGCAATGGCAGAAACAGATTTGTGTTGTGTAAACAATGTTCACCATAACAAGTTTATCCTAACGGCTCCGAAGAGGTGACGTTGAATTCACTATGTAAACGGGCTTGTTGCTTAACACTGATGTGGAGTAAGCTGTGTTGGGTGATGGGATGAGAGGTAGCAGGGAAGGACAGCTTCTTCCCCATTGGCTTCATACAGAGCGGTATCATGACTTCTTCCCCATGTGGAGGTGTTGGCTGGTTTGCCAGAATTGCAGTGTGGTAACATGAAATGGAAGCTGGACTCTTCAAAAGTTTAGCCCAGGATGAAAGAGTCTCAACTCCTTCTGAGGGACAGTCCCTTCCCAGAGAGGAACATAGCTCCAGCATTCTCAGGGAAGGTCAGTGCTAAGCGCGGCTCCTGATTCACAGATTAAAAATTAGATAAAATATATCCAGTCTATCAGCTGAAATCTTTCTGCTGTACAGGACTGGGACTTGCACAGGGTATTGGCTGTTCCAGTCTACAAGTGCTCCCTTCGAGATCAGAGACCTCCTGTCTGACCCAGCTCTGCCAGAGCTTTCACACCCCCAAGGAAGGAAGAGTTGTGCGTTTTTAAGGCTCTCCACGAAAGGGTGGCTGAAAGATCTCCAGTGCTATTTCCAGCTTATTGGAAGGCCTGGTGGAACCGTGGCAGCGTAGTTGTGCTCAAGCTGGAGGTGAAGACGGGGGGCAATGAATGAAGGGGCCCAAAGTTCAGCGAGGCCCCGGCTCCAGGAGACTCTTGAGGTTGATGTTGCAAAGTGGTAAGCAGTGGCTGTGCCTCCCCCTGTGAGTAGCCCATGACCAATCCCCCCGATGAGACAGGTGGATTGCAAGGAGGAAGATTTAGGGGGAGGAAGCCAAGAAGATGAGAGAAGTCCATGTTAGCAGCACAGAGAGCCTCTGACAGGTTAGCAGGGCTCTTGGAAAGCAAAGCCTCATCCAGGGTGGGTGGCTGAGGCGAAGAGGACTGAGGATCACCAGATGAGAGTGACAGGCTGCCAGGGAAGTCTGACAAAAAGCTGTCCACCTCTACTTTGGGTAGTTTCTCAGGCAAATATGAGGTAGATCCAAGCTGATACTTTGGAGGAGGTTGCGGTGGGGAGGAGATGGGAGAAGAAGACTCCAGAGGATAGCTCATTCCCATTGGAAGAGAATTAGGAACCAAAGAATGGGGCATCCCTGAGCTTGGCATGGTTTGGATATGCGTGCTGTACATGCCCACGGGCAGCATGCCAGGGAAGCTCTTACCACCCATCATGTCTCTGGATGCCATACACAGGACAGGACTCAGCTCTTCCTTCACTGCCACAGAGGAGCTGCAGCTGAGCAGGCCCAACATGTCCACTGGCTCCGTCTTAATCTTCAGCAGTTCCTGGGAGTGGCTTTTCTTCATGTGCCTGGTCAGGTGGTCTTTCCTCCCAAACCTCTGAGCACAGTACTGGCACAAGAAGTCCTTCCGCCCCGTGTGCACTACCAGGTGTCTCCGCACGTCTTTCCGGGTGTAGAAGCGCCGATCGCAGTGGTCACACGGATGCTTCTTCTCCTTGGCCCCGCCAGAAGCCCGCCTGGAATGAGCTTTGAGGTGCTCCAGCAGGACCTGGGTGCTCTCAAAGGTCTGGAGGCACACCTTGCAGCTGAGGTCACCGCTGGCAGCTGCATGCATGGCCAGGTGTCGCCTGAAGCCCAGTTTGGTGTTGTAGTTCTTGCCGCACTCGGGGCAGTGCAGGGCCTCCTTGTTGGGATCGTGGGTCTGCAGGTGGTTCCGAAGGTGATCCTTCCGGTGAAACATCTTCTCGCAGTACATGCACTGGTGGGGCTTCTGAGCAGAGTGTGTGGCCATATGCCTTTAGGGGACAAAAGCAGGAAAGATCAGATAAACATCCAACTCCTGAGGGAACACGTGCTAGTATTCCAAAATTTTCCTTGTGCCCTACACAAAATGTCCTATGCCACAAAAATCCCAGATGGCATTTTACCTCCACTAAACAAGGAGCACAATGCTTCAGGCAAAACCTACAGTCTGTCCCAGCAACTTTCTCTCCTCAGATCCTGCTCTCTGCTGAGGCTGCCAAAAAAAACCTCCCTAGTTTGTGACACTAGGTGAGAAAACTTCAGTTCATCGGGAAGGTCAGGCTGTGCACAAGTCTGCTGACAGCCACTGTGGTCTGATTTCACCTTAGTATCTCACACTCTCCCACACTGTGGTTCATCTTATTTCAAGTTCTCAGCCATCACTGATTAATTAGTTTGAGTTGTACTTCACCACATAAATGGGAACTCTACTTCTTCATACTGGAATTATCCCTGTGGTTAGAGGCAGGACTTATGAATGCAAATGCTATTCTTGCTTTTCTTTTTTTTTTTTTTTTTAATCTGTGAACTTCGCTTTCTGTTTCTATTTCCTCCTCAGTGAAAGAGAAAAACAGCTTGAGCTCAGGATACAGCATTAGCTGAAGTTCTCTGGAAGGTGCCTAAAGGGATGCCAAGTATGGTAATGTCTAGGACTCAACTGCTTTGCAAGGTAAAAGGGCATTTCCCCTCCTCCAGCTTCTCAGAAATTCAAGCAAAGGCACATGAGGGAGGGGGTTTCCCCTCTCTCCTGGTACTGCTGGGCAGCGCACTTGCAGATACCTACCTATACAGCTTGTACTTGGAGGCAAAGGCCTTGCCACAGTGCAGCTGGGGGCAGTTGTAGGGCCTCTGCTCCGAATGGGAAAGTGTGTGAGTTCTCAGCTTGTCCACGTGAGGGAAGGAGGACTCTGATAGTTCACACTGGCATTTTCCCTGACTTTCGGTCTCTTCACCTCTTGGTCTGGGGACTAATTTCCAGCCTGTCTCTTCCTCCTCCTGCTTTGCATCTTGAATCCAGTTGGGAACACTGGGAAAAAATGCCGTCATGGCAGGTCTAGTAGAACATGGCCATGTCAAGCAGAACTCGAGCCCGTGGGCGCCTCGCTGTGATGTTGTCCTGGAGCAGTTTCCTGTGGAGCCTCCTGTGACCAAACTGCTTTAATAGCAGAACTTCTTCATCTGAAATCACAGAAGGCTTGCGTTAAGATACTGCAACCTTCACCTGTGCAGACAATGAACATGTGAAGATGCGTGTTCCCAGTCATAGTGAACTCCAATCAACTATGTTTTTCTGTCTTTTCCCCCTTAACTTGTTACCTGAATAAAATGATGGCAAGCTTTTTTCTGAATTGCATTTTTTGCACCTATTAAAAGCCAGTTTTACCTGTTGGATGTATTTTCTTCTGAAAAGATGTCTATTTGTAGCTCTGAATACCTTTCCCTGTGGGTTTTGTGGATCACTCCTTATCCCATTTTTTCATATTCTCACTTGCTCTTGGTCTCTGCCTGCATGGAATTCCCTCCCAGAGATTCTAAGAGAAACCAAGGTTCTCTTGTATTTTCCTTTTCCATCCTTTCTGCTACCAACCTGGTGCACTGGGCAAGACCATCTCCAGAGCAAATCAATCTGAATCCCTACATGTGGCTGAACAGGGCTGAGAAAGAAGAAAACTTGCAATTATCATCAACACCACACCTCTTTCTGGAAGGCAACGGATGCTGCTCCTCTTCAGGGTGGGATTACTCATTGCATTTTCACTTTTCGATTGTGAGGCAGATTCTGCCTCTCTGCATCAGCAAGTTTTCTACTGTAATGAGCAATTTTTAACTCTTTTTTTTTTTTATTTGATACTCTCATCCATTAATAATGGAAGCCCAAACTGTTTCCTGTTCAACAAAATACACCTCCTGTAAGCTCTTCTGGGTTTCATCTTGACAAGGTTCTACATTAGTCTCTCTTAGCAGGTTGTTCTGGAGTTGTGTGTTGCTGAAGTAGAACATTTTTATAGGGTTCTACTGCCAGCTCAACTGGCAAACGGTCAGCTGAAATAAAACCGATCTCTTTCACTCAATTTGGCTGCCTGAGAAACTCTTCTTAAAATAGCATCAAACCCTCACTCCATGATTGCTTCAGAGGAGGAACTTCCTGCTACACATCAACATGAGTGCGAGTTGTGGACAGGATGTGCAACTGCGAGGGAACAAACCAACCCCCAAGAAAGTGCTCAAGGAACGTTATGAAGAGCTGAAAGCACAATTACTGTGACTGCACCATCACCCCAAATACCATGGATGGGTCCCTCAGGGTGGAAAACAGGATGACTCCAAGAAAACATGTCACTGTGAGCTTTGGGAATGCCTGTTAAGAACAAGATTTGGTTTTGTGCAGGCTAATTCTATGTGGCCAGAGCAGAACAATAAAGACCAGAACTGCTGAGGTGCCACTTTGGGACAAATCAGCATGATGTGACAGCTGCTCTGACCCCTCAGGGTGCAGGAGGCCTATGGTTCAGAGTAATCTGTCTTTCTGGGTGCTAAAAGCATGAATATTTCACCTCTCTATGAAATATGGCCCAGTAAAGATGAGTGCTCTCTACCTCTTGCTCCAGAGCTGTGCAGATGTCCCAGGAGTCTCCGCCACTTTCACCAGGGAACTGCTCCTTTCCATCCGAAAAAGCCTGGCCATCTGGGCCAGTTTCAAAGCTACCTGGAAGAAGACAAGAGCTTGAATTTTGATGTTTTTATCAGTAAGGTGTATAAATGATCCCACTGGAATTTTAGGGAACTCAGAGGTGCTGTTGCAACCGCCTTGCAAACGGCGGAGGTGCCGGGGGGTGACCGCGAGGGGCAACTCGCTCCTCCCTCTGGCACCTCCGCCGTTTGCCTCGGAAGCTACCGGGAAACCCCCACCCGCGGGAGCGCTCCGTGGATAACGCAGTGCCGGTGGAGCGGGATCACACATCCCACCCCCGCCCCGCAACCCTGAGGGGAGGGAGGCGGGCCCGGCCTACGCCCCCCCACTCCGCCCCGCATCCTCCTCCTCCTCCTCACACGCCCCCCTGTCCCCTGAGGGGGCCGCGCCACGGAGGGGAGGGTACGGCTGTGCCGCCGCCCCTCGCTGCGGTGCCGCCCCCCTCCCTCGCCCCCCCGCGCTCACCCCGTTCCCCCGGGCCCCGCCAGGCGCGGCTCCGGTCCCGGCCCCGGCGGCGCCATTGCGCGGGGCTTTGTGGGAGTGACGTCACGCCTCGGTGGTGGCCGCCAGAGCGGCGCGCCGCGGGGCATGACGGGATGGTGGCGCCCGGCACTGGCCGCAGACGAGCCGCCATGGCCGTGCCCCCGGTCTCGGTGCTCCTCGTCCTCCTCCTGCTCCTCCCGGAGATGGCAGCGGGAAGAGGCGCGGCACCCGCCTGGGACGAGGCCGGGTACCTGCTCTACTGTCCCTGCATGGGTGAGGCTCTAGCGGTGCGGGCCCCCTGTGCGTCTCCCGGTTGCACCCCTCGCTGCATTCCCCGGTCCATGCCCCGGCGCATCCCCCGGTGCGGCTCCCGCTGCATCCCCCGGTCCGTGCCCGACCGGCCCCCGCCTGAGCCCCATCTCTCGCAGGCCGCTTCGGTAACCAAGCCGAGCATTTCCTGGGAGCCCTGGCCTTCGCCCGCGCCCTCAACCGGACCCTGGCCGTGCCGCCCTGGATCGAGTACCGGCACCACCGCCCGCCCTACACCAACGTGAGCCCCCGGGGCGGGAGCGGGGCCGCGGCGGGCAGGGCTGGGAGCTCTCCGGTAAGGGCACCCCCGGCTCACGGGCTCTGTTCCCCCACAGCTGCACGTCCCCTACTCGGAGCACTTCAGACTGGAGCCGCTCCGGAGGTACCACCGCGTCGTCAGCCTGGAGCAATTCATGGAGCATCTGGCGCCCCGGCACTGGCCGCCCGGCAGGAGAGTGGCTTATTGCTTCGAGGCTGCTGCCCAAAGGAGCGCGGACAAAAACACGTGTCCCATGAAGGTGAGTTCCTCCTCAGCCCCGCGGACACGGCTTAATTCCAAAGGCTATGACTGACTCATTCAGGTCGCCATTGATTTGCAAATTTAAGAGTTACCCACCGCAAATTGGTCTGTGTGGAATTGCTTTCACCACTTGTGGAGTGGCGTGCTGTGCCATCATCAGTTTTCTTTGTTTACAAGTGCTTGGGGATTGGGGATACAGTCTGTGCAAGTAGATTTTATCACTTCAGAGTTGATTGTGACTATAGCTTATCTCCTGCTCTCTGTTTCCTAGCTGTGGTAGTTTTCCAGCTGGTATTAAAGCAAACTCAACGACAAGTTTGGAAGCTGTGGTGTCCTTGTTCTTTGAGACAAGCTTTGCAACCTTCTCAGTGAACTTCCCTTAATATATTTCAGTGTCTCCTTCCTGTGGAGATGGTGTGTCAAACAGATTGTTGTATTCCAGATGCTTCCATCCTGGAATAGGCTCCTGCTTTGCACCTCAGGATCTTGCTAGATCCATCTTTCAGGTTCTGTGTATGCACTAAATGAGCACTTGTCATTTCTTGGCAGGATGGAAATCCATTTGGACCCTTCTGGGATCAGTTCCAAGTGGATTTTGATAAGTCTGAGCTCTTCAAGGGAATTTCCTTCAGTCCTGCATACAAGGACCATTGGATCCAAAGGTAACAAGAAGATGGAAAAGTGCTGGCAGGTTACTGTGGGCATTTAGAATCACTCATGAAAACAGCTGTGACTGTGTGTTGTGACTTTACATTTTAGGAGAGAGATTGAAGTGGTTAGTTAGTAATATAATTAAAAATACTAATGCTGTTTCCGTTAAATATTTGCTGAGCGCTTCCTGTGGGCATGATTTTAGGTATGACCTCTGTTAGGCTGATTGACTTCTGAGCCAGGAATATTTATTTATTAAGTATTTTTTTTATTAAATATGTAATTAATCATCAAAGATAATTAGATTCTCAGTTGGTGATTATGAACTGTATTTTGCTGCTTACCTCGTATTTTCAGAGCTATGAGTAACTCTAGTGATTATCAATAAGTTTGGGTGCCAGAATTGCTCTAGTCTGGGGTGAAAATGTGACATCCCATTGCTTGGTAGCTCCCCACTGCATGTTTGAGGTTCTTCTCTTATTGTCTGTTAAGGTGTGAGGTAAAATACAGTTCCTGAGATTTCTTCAGTTCAGATGGCAAAGCAGCTAAAATTGTCTAAATTTGGAGCAATAAATGCTGCATATTTTGAGGTGTTCCTGCTTTCTACTCTAACCTTCACAGCAGTCTTCCTGCAGGTTAGATCACATTTCAGATTGCTGGGGTTTGGTTTTCTGTAGGTTTCCACCCTCTGAGCACCCTGTTCTTGCCTTGCCTGGAGCTCCAGCCCAGTTTCCTGTCCTGGAGGAGCACCGGCCTCTGCAGAAATACATGGAGTGGTCGGATACAATGGTGGAGAAAGGAGAATCCTATATCCAGTCTCTGCTGCTCCGGCCCTACATCGGCATTCACCTGAGGATCGGCTCAGACTGGGTATGGCAGTGCCTGGTGACAAGTGGGATGTGGACAAAGCTGCTCAAAAAGGAGCTGTGCTGGAAGAGCCACCTGATCCCTGCTGGCATCCAGGGGCTCCCTGTGTGTTAGCAGTGCTGCTGGGATTCTTTCAGAAGGCAGAGGCTGGGGATGTAGTGGTGTTTTCTAACTCAAATGTGGTACTTGGAAAATAAAGAAAGGTTGTGATGAGGTGGGGTTCTGCCTCTCCTCCCAGCAACAGGACAAAGGGAAATGGCCTCAGGCTGCAGCAGGTGAGTTTCAGGTTGGATATTAGGGAAAAATTCTTCACTGAAAGAGTGATTGAGCACTTGCCCAGCCTGCCCAAGGCCTTGGTGGAATTGTCATTCCTGGAAGCATCCAGAACACAAGTAGATGTGGTGCTTTTTGATAAGTTTTAGTGGGCATGGGATATCTGTTCAAAGATTGGACTTAATGATCTCAGAGGTCTTCAGCTTTGATGATTCTTTGATTCTCTTTTCCTCTTCCAATAGAAAAATGCCTGCAACATGTTAAAGGATGGGACAGCAGGGCCACACTTCATGGCTTCACCGCAGTGTGTGGGCTACGACCGCAGTGCTGCAGTGCCTCTCACCATGGACATGTGCCTGCCAGACCTCAGGGAGATCAAACGGGCTCTCAAGCTCTGGGTGACAAATATTGAAGCTAAATCTGTTTATATTGCTACTGATTCTGAGCCCTACACAACAGAGATACAGCAGTTCTTCCAGGGAAAGGTGAGTCTTCCAGAAACCTCTTCTGGCAGGAGTGCTTGGATAAAACCCTCCTTTAGATTCTGGCCCAAGGCTGTCATGCAGTTGTAGAATAGGTTATTCACAGCCAAATATTGGCATCTCAAAGTGAATTTGGCTCAAAGCAATAAAAATTATCCTGTAAAACTCTTTTTTTTTTTTCCCAGGAGATTGAAGAGTGTTATCTGGCATGGGAGTTAATATTTCCATGAAAAGGGTTTAAATTAAATAAACCTAAGTGATTTTCAGAAATGCTTTGACATTGATCTAATGATAAATAAGTTATAGGGCAGAGAAAGACAAAACTCACTCTCCTTCTGTTGTGTATTCCATTTCTAATATTATGCCAAGGCATTGGATTGTGATAATAGCTGACTGGATTCATCTGCTCTCCTCATTTCTCTGCAGCTCAAGGTTGTCAGCTTGCAGCCAGAAGTGCCTCAGATTGATCTGTACATCCTTGGCCAGTCCGACCACTTCATTGGGAACTGTGTCTCTTCCTTCACTGCTTTTGTGAAAAGAGAGCGCGACATCCATGGGAAACCCTCCTCATTTTTTGGCATGGACCACCCACCGAGGCTGAGGGATGAGTTCTGACCAAAGGAGGAAGAGTCTCTGTGGTTCCAGGGCTCTAAGCAGGGTCCTTGGTGCTGCAGCATTCCCAGGGGCAGTCACTGCTGAGCTGTGGGAGAGCTGCTACCCTCCAATGCTGCTCACAGTCCCTTCCAGACTGTTCTGATCTCTCCTGTGTTTCCAGGGTGAGCTCAGATAGAGATTTAAATCATATAGTTTATAGGGAACTATAAACTATATATAGGTTTTTAAGATGTAGCTTTTATAGCTCTCCTTTCTCACTACTTGGGATTCACCAACAATCATGATGAAGCAACTGCTCAGATTTCCTCTTCTTTTCTTTCTCTGTTAATTCTTAACTCTCACCTGGAGATGTTTTGAAGCTTCGTGTCCAAAACTGTTCTTTTTGACTGTAAAACATTCATCAGACATATCAAGTTCCCTGGAAAGGGCGTGCAAGGTGAAGCTCAGGACTGAAAAAGCTCTGGGTTTCATCAAAGACCAGAGTTGTCTTACCAGACCTGTCACCACAGTGCCTCAGTGTCCCTTCTGCTGTCCAAAGAGATTCCATACCCAGTGCTGTGGGGCCCTGGATCTCTTTGGTGGTGCTGTAGGAGTGCAGTGGGACATGGTGTGACATGGCAGCTGCCTATTCAGCCTCTCTGCATCAGCCTAAGGAAGGTGTGTGCAGGGACAGGGGAGGAGATCTGTCACAGGCAGTCCAGAACTGGAGATTGAGGGCTTGTAGCTTTGTAGCTGTTGATATCAGTGAGGTCTGTGGTAGAAGAAAAATTTTGAGCCAAGTTTTTTAAAATAGGTGTAGTGGGGTTGAGTATGTCATACCTGGGTCTATGGTATTGTTTTGTGTTTGTACTTTATAAGGTAACCCCTCTGAGAGCATTACCTTTGTCTGGGGCAGTTCCCAGCGGAAAATTTTTCGTTGATGGGGAAGCAACAGCCCAAACCCCTCTGTTTGGCCTGGTGCAGTTTGGTGCTGGTAACACTGATAATCCCAACATGGTGAGACTCAAGTTGACTAATGCCTTTTGGTGCTTCTGTGACTTTGTTTCCTCATCCAAAGACTGGGTGCAGAACGGTTCATTTTTCAAAAATGCCACTTGGGTGAGTCTGTGGTACCAGAGCTGCTGCCTCCAGTGCACTGTTGTGGTCCAAGCAAGGCTGTTACAAGCAATTAACTCCAAATGTTTCTTTTTATGATGGTCTTTTCCTCCTTGAAATGTTTCTGAGCTTTGAAGGAGTTTGAAGACTCAGGGGAGTGAGCAAAAGAAGGCAAAAACTCATCTCTTGTTTCCTCGGGGCTGGCTTCAAAAATCATGGGATTTGGGGGGAAATTATCAGGTTCAGTGCCTTTGGGAGCTGGGCTTTTGAAGACTGAACCTACTTGTGTCATACAGTTTACTGATCCTGGGTGATGCCCTTGGGGCTGCCTTGCCTTGCTGTGGAGCAGGGGAAGCCTTTCCCCATACTGTTGGGAAGACAAAGTATTAGAACAAAATGTTAGGGTGGGTTGTTTCTTTTTCTTATTTTTTTTTAATAAGGTTTTTTTTGTACTAATAAAAACTTGATTTTATATTCACTCGTAGTGCACCGACATTCCTTCCTCCATTGCAGGAGTCTCTAATACCAGAGCTGCAGCCTCCACTGCACTGCTGCTGTGCAGACAACTCTGATTAAGGGAGTTTAACTCTTAAATGGCTTTTCTTTTCTTTTTTTTTCTTTCTTTTTCTTCTTGGAAATATTCTCGAGCTTTGGAGGCTTTTAAAGGTCCGAGCCTGGGTGTGGTGGGACCCGCCCGGCTGGGCAGAGCCCGGCAGTTCGGGGTTTGGCGGCGTGCGGGATGCGGCCCCTTTGTCCCGGCTGCATCCGGGAGCGGCGGCGCGGGGCGGGCGCGCTCGTTGCCAGGGAAGCGCGTCACGGGCGGGCGGAGCGGCCGCGCCGCTTCCGGGGCCGCGGCAGGAGCGGCCGAGCGGCTCCATGGTGACGGCGCAGGTGAGTCCGGCCCGGCCCCGCACCGCGCCCGCACCCCGCCGCGAGCATCCCCGACCCCCGTCCGGGCTGGCACAGCGCGGGCCGCTGACAGCCCGCAATGCCCGTGCCCGCCGGCTGCCCCCGGTGCCGGGCGCGGGCACGGCCCGGAGCGCGGTGCGGCGGCCGGGACAGCGAGCGCGGGAGGCGGCGGGACCCGCCCGCGGCATCGCCCCTACAGCCCGGCCGCGGGCGGGCGTCCCCCGCTCCCGGTGCTTCTCCCCCGCGGTCCTTCCCCCTCTCCACCGGCGCTCCCCGCTGTCCCCGGGTCCCCTTCCCTGCAGCGCCCGCTGTCGCAGCCGCGAGGGCGGTGGGTGATGCTCGGGTGAATCCCGCGGTCCCGGCTCCCCGCGGAGGGGAACGCTGTGCTGAGGTGACAGAGGTGACCACAGGTGACCTCTGTGGCCGAGGGAATCAGGGCTCACCGTGGCACAGGTGACACCGCCAGTGCTGGCCGGCCTGCGGAGCGTTTGGCAGGGAGGCGAGAGGAAAACAGCAGCACAGGGGGTGGTTCGGCTTGGGACGGAGAGAAAGGCACAATTCAACCGTGACGTTATGAAACCACAAATATTTTAAGGATTTGAATGGCGAGAAGCAATGGAATGTTTTGAGTGGTACCTCGAGATGTGCAGGGATTCAAGGGAAGGGTTTGGGCAGTTCCATAAACGTCTTTCAGAGATGTTTAAGGCAGGAAGCAGAGCAGACTCAGGACATTGCCCGTCAGGGCAGGTGGCTGGGGTGAGCACAATGCCGGTGTCACAGCTGTCCAAGACAGCACCTCCCAAACCCTGGAAGTTTCTGAGGAAAAATGGTTGCCCCAGCTTGTATTCAAGTTGTGGCATTGCTCATTTTTTCAGGCATAACCTTGTATTGACTGAAATAAATAAAAATGCTTCAATTTCTGGCCATCCTCCTCTCTTGGTCACCAGAGGCACATTTGCAAGTGCATCCACCTTGACCTTGGCTTGCAGGGACCTGGCCTAGGTCACTTTAGGCTGAACTAATTTAATGAAAAAATTCCCATCTTTGATGGAGAAGAACGTATGGCACGGCAGCATTCTCAGCTTTCTGGCCATTCATGTTCAGTCACTCTGGCAGCTCAAACATTCCCCTGGAGTTTCTGGGGAATACAAACACTGCCAACTAATTGGTTTTATTTTCCAGTTACACACTTGGATAAATCTGAGAAGAACCATAATTTGTTATGGTTTCAGTAAACTTCACTCCAGTAGCTAAAATAATTGGAGATGCTTCATGATGGGTTGTTATGAAAATAGCCCAAATCAGGGGTGAAATCAGTTGTTTCTGACTATAAAAAGAGACTTGCAAGTGAAGTGGAGAAAGGTGTCAAAAGCTGATGGTGAGGAGGTGCTCCCAGAGGAGCAGCAAATGTGCAACATAATTTTTGTTCAAGGTGTACCTCTGATAATTTAATATTTGTCATAGTTGCTTACAAAGTGGCACTTCTCATCAGAACAATATTTTAGATATTCAATATATAAAATAAATCCATGCTCTCCTTGTCAGAACTTGTGCCTAATTGGAGTATTTGCCAGTGTGAACATGCAGATACGTGACACAGTGGTTGTCATGTGACCTTGTCAGAAAATTGTCTCTTGTGAACTTGAATTACTGGAATGTCTCTCAGAGCTGTGGAAAGGGAAGCGTGTGTTAATGTATACAACTCCTCAGGATGAAAAGAGGGAGAATTGTTCTTTGTGGTTCTGCCAAGATTTGTCCTCGTTTCACTTATTCTTTCTGTGTTTGTGCTCCAGAATTCGTGTTTGCTGGAGGTCAGACAGGAAGATCACCTTTATCTGGAGCTGTCAGTTAGGAGGGAAATGTTTTTATTCAGCAGCTACCCCAAATTACTGTAACAGTTTGAACTGTGCAGGGTGTAGAGTGAATTCTGAATGAGTGTCCATTTCAGTGCTTTTATGGGAAGAATGAGAAGCAAAGAGTTTTCCCCCCACAGACCCAAGGAAATTTCCAAGGTCATACTGAGGTTTCTGTACAATTCTTAACAATATTTATCTGTTACTTCTGTTTTACTTTTTGCCAGCCTGACTGTATATTGAGCTGAAACTGTGTGTCCTTTCCCATTCAGTAGCTCTTGCCCTGAAGTTCTCTGCCACTTTGTCGGAGAAGCTTTCCTGAGACATGCAAATATCAAGTAAAAAACAATTAGAAAAATCCCTGTTTCCTGCTGATCCAGCTGGGAAGAGAACAGTGAATACATCCCAAGGTGGCCACACCTGAACCTGTGCCAGCACTACCTGGGGTTTCCTGTGTGTATTAGTTTTACACTTAGTTCTAGTTGGCAGAAGGATCTCAGGACTTTTCCTGGAAAATATTTTGCAAATAAAAAGGGTTATTAGAAATTGCATGGCATTCCCCAAGTTGTGCTATTGAGATCTGCTGTGTGAGGCTTCAGCAGTAACTGCTTTAGCAGTTTAGGAGCAGAGGCTTTTTGCTCCATTTTCAGTGGCTGCTCATCTTGCTGATGACTGGAGGAGGCACCAGTGTGTTCTCCCTCTCTACCCAGAGTCATGAACAAGTTGCATCTGTGATTTGGGCTTATGCAACATGAGTTTAGATTGATGGTGAGTCCTGTAAACCTGATGCAGTTGGAACACCAGAGCAGGAGTAAAGCCAGTAGCTGAGCAGGGCTGACTTTTGTGGGGGATCCTCATAAAAGTATGTTGCAAAAAGAAAAGATAAGAGCAGGCTTGTGCTCCAGAGAGAGCAAGACTACTAGATTTTCAAAATGGGAGATTTAAAACAAAGGCCTGACTGAAAAGGAAATGAATGGCAAAGTATTTTTTTCATAAATAGTTTTAAAATATTTATTATTATTTTAGAGGGTCAAGAAAAGGATCTTTACTAACTGTAAGGATGTGATCTGATGATGAGATTTTGCAGCAGAGCTTGTCAAAATGATACCAGTCGATGCACAGCCTTTGGTAAAATAATTCTGTCTCAGTTCAGGCCTTTACAGGGTTTTCATGTTGTACATTATTTTAGTTCTCCAAAATACCTTGCAACTTAATTAATGCAAAATGCTGCTCAAATTGATGAGGCAAGCCTTTGGCTTTGTGAAAAGTTGTCCCCTGCAGAAAACTGCCTTCAGATATTCCTGCTTTGTTTTTGTTTCAGGTTTGTAGCACGGGATCATCCATCACCAGGATCACACTGCCGTCATGTCCAAGGCAAAGAGCTCCGAGTCCGTGCGGGTGGTCGTGCGCTGCCGGCCCATGAACAGCAAAGAGAAAACTGCTTCCTATGAAAAAGTTGTCAATGTGGATGTCAAGTTAGGGCAGGTCTCAGTGAAGAATCCACGGGGATCATCTCATGAACTGCCTAAAACGTTCACCTTTGATGCTGTGTATGACTGGAATTCCAAACAGGTTGAGCTCTACGATGAGACCTTCAGACCTCTCGTGGACTCTGTTCTGCAAGGGTTTAATGGGACAATCTTTGCCTATGGGCAGACTGGGACAGGAAAAACATATACAATGGAAGGGGTGCGTGGTGATCCTGAAAAGAGAGGGGTCATCCCCAATTCATTCGACCACATCTTCACCCACATCTCTAGATCTCAAAATCAGCAATACTTAGTTAGAGCATCTTATTTGGAAATATACCAAGAAGAAATCAGAGACTTGTTATCAAAGGATCAGTCCAAGCGGCTAGAGTTGAAGGAGAGACCAGACACAGGGGTTTTTGTTAAGGATTTGACCACCATTGTTACAAAAAGTGTCAAAGAGATAGAGCACATCATGAATTTGGGCAACCAGAACCGTTCTGTTGGTGCCACCAACATGAACGAGCACAGCTCTCGATCTCATGCCATTTTCCAGATCACTATTGAGTGCAGCGAGTTGGGACTGGATGGAGAGAACCACATCCGTGTTGGGAAGCTCAACCTGGTCGACCTGGCAGGCAGCGAGCGGCAGGCAAAGACTGGAGCACAGGGGGAGAGGCTGAAGGAAGCCACTAAAATCAATCTCTCCCTCTCAGCTTTGGGCAACGTCATCTCTGCCCTGGTAGATGGCAAAAGCACGCACATTCCGTACCGGGACTCCAAGCTGACCAGGCTACTTCAGGACTCACTAGGTGGCAATGCTAAAACTGTGATGGTGGCCAATATAGGCCCTGCCTCCTACAATGTAGAGGAGACACTGACCACACTGAGATATGCCAACCGTGCCAAAAACATCAAGAACAAGCCACAAGTGAATGAGGATCCTAAGGAGGCTCTGCTGCGGGAGTTCCAGGAAGAGATTGCTCGACTCAAGGCACAATTGGAAAAACGTTCTATTGGCAAAAGAAAGAGGAGGGAAAGGAGAAGGGAGGGTGGGGAAGAGGAGGAGGACACTGAAGAGGGTGAGGATGAAGGAGATGACAAAGATGACTATTGGAGGGAGCAACAAGAAAAGCTGGAGATTGAGAAGAAAGCTATAGTCGAGGATCACAGCTTGGTAGCAGAAGAAAAGATGAGGCTGTTGAAAGAAAAGGAGAAGAAGATGGAGGACCTGAGGCGAGAGAAAGAAGCAACAGAGATGCTGAGTGCTAAAATCAAGGTAGAATTCTTCCTCGTCATACTCTTTGAAAGCAATTTCCTTAGGCTATGGGGAAAATAAAGGGTTTCCAAATTTGGAAAGATATTTCACAGAAAGTTTCCAGAATAGTGATTTGTGTTTAGATTGGAAGATTTTAAATTGAAATTTCCACCATTAATCACATATTTCAATATTAATGAGTTGTTTCATTGTTCTTATGTAGTGATCTTAAGCAAGTGGCACAATAAAAGACAATGCATCTTCTCACAAGCTGTGGCAGTAAAAATGTTTCCTTCTGTCACAGATCATTAACAAGTTATTTACAGGGGAACACACATTGCAGTGGTGCTTTATTCTAATCAAGTTACTGCTGCATTAATCTCACAATTTTATACGAATTTTAAGAAATAGTGATTCCTGTAGCAGCTGCCTTGGAAGAGAAGGTTAAATAAGGGAGCTGAAGAAGTTGTATCCACAGGAGAGAAAGTTACCACCCTCTGTAGTCACTGAGAGAAACTTCTGACCTGGTTTTTCCTTTCAGACAATGGAAAGCAAGCTGCTGGTGGGAGGGAAAAATATTGTGGATCACACGAATGAACAGCAGAAAATCCTGGAACAGAAACGACAGGAAATTGCTGAACAGGTACAAGGAAGGAGATTTGTTATTTTGTATAAAAAGCCTTGCTGCAGAACTTTTGTAAAACATTGTGTCAGAAAAATTACAATAAAGTTTACCCAGGGTTAACCCTAAGATTGGTGTAATGGCAATAATGTTTTGAAAAGAAGGGGGAAGGGCTTGTGTCGTATTTGTCATTTTTTCAATTATGTAAAGAAGATTTATAATAATTTATAATAGTACAAACTGACAGAAAGGAAAGAAAAAAAAATCTAAAAATGACATTTGGTTTCTTTTGTTGAAGTTTGAGACTTCATATAGAACAGATAGTTCACACTATCTGATTTTAATAGCAAAATAAGAACAAATAAGAGTTAACATTTTTGGTATTTCTATGGCAAGAGATAGGAAGAACTGGAAGGCAGGGAAGGAAACCTATCCTGAGCATTGATCTCATGTGTGTCAGCTGGAGGTGACAAGGTAATTGTGGTCTTTAATGCCATATTGTCACTTTCTTCAGAAACGTCGGGAGCGAGAAATCCAGCAACAGATGGAAAGTCGGGATGAGGAAACACTAGAGCTGAAGGAGACCTATAGTTCTCTTCAGCAAGAGGTGGACATAAAGACCAAAAAACTCAAAAAGGTAAAAAGAAAATTATTCCCTGTCTAGTGGGCTGAGAATAAAACCAAATTGTGTTTGAAAGTGAGAGGAGCTTTGGCAAGTGATGGATTTTGGCTCTTGTTGTGTGCTCCAGTTATTTTCCAAGCTGCAAGCTGTGAAGGCAGAGATCCATGATCTCCAAGAAGAGCACATCAAGGGGCGCCAGGAAATGGAACAGACCCAGAATGAACTCACCAGGGAACTAAAGCTGAAGTAAGTCCCATCTCACCATTGCCTGCTATTAACTGTAACAGAGAGGATTTCTCAGGACAGGGAGTGGAGGGACTGCCTTGCACATACTGTGGAATAGGATTTAACCATAAGAAAACTAAACCATTCCTCCTTTTCCAGGGTTGTATTACATCAGTGGGAGAGGAGCAATTGGAAAGTCATTGCTAGTTATGTTTCTTGTATTTTTCTCATTTTTGTGATTGCATGTAGGCACCTGATTATTGAAAACTTTATTCCCTTGGAAGAAAAGAATAAGATTATGAACAGATCATTCCTTGATGAAGAGGAAGACAACTGGAAGCTACATCCCATAACCCGTCTGGAGTGAGTGTACTTCTGCTCTTTGGATGGAATTACAGGTCACAAGAAACCCTCTAGCTGTCAAGAACAAAAGAGGGATTGAAGTGGGGATTTAAACTGGCCTTCTAGAGTTCACAGCTTCTTGATGCATGATAAAGTAAAATAAAACAATTTCTTCCTCTTAATAGGAGATATAAAAAAAAGGAATGTACAGTTGGGAGAATTCTTTAGAGATTATGATTTTTCTAATAGGCAAACCCTAAAATTATGTGTAAAATATATGTAATAGTGCATTCACCCTTAAAATAGCAGTGCATTCCTATCATATTTCTTT
Organism: Oenanthe melanoleuca; assembly: GCF_029582105.1. Classification (NCBI taxonomy): domain Eukaryota; kingdom Metazoa; phylum Chordata; class Aves; order Passeriformes; family Muscicapidae; genus Oenanthe; species Oenanthe melanoleuca. Next base: position 7,360,101 of record NC_079353.1, read on the forward strand.
TCTGCTCCTACAAATGCAGCCTGGGTAGTTTCTGCTGTGTTGAAACAGATTTCTGCATGGAATTTGCAGATGTTATAGCTCATAAACTTCAAGAGGAGCCTTTGGTTTTAGGGTATAATAGCCTGAGTCTCTGTTTTTCTCTAGTAACCAGCAGATGATGAAAAGACCAGTATCTGCTGTGGGGTACAAAAGGCCCTTGAGCCAACACGCCAGGACATCCATGATGAATCACACAGAGGCTCGGTACAGGGTAAGCCCATGTGGTTGAACCTTTGTCTCTTCACCCTTGTGATCAGGGGAATGCAAATTCCAGAGGGGATTGTGTGTTCTTCTTTAAGATGTAAATTTGTAATGTCCTGCATACATTTGTAAACTACTTCAGATTAAGTTTCTGGAGGGCAAAGTAACAGTTTGTGTGAAAACATGGAGACTTTGATTCTGCTTTTCCTGTCTCAGGCAGAGAACATTGTGTTACTGGAACTGGACAGGCCCAGCCGGACAACGAGGAACTATGAAGGTCCAGCCATTGCTCCCAAGGTTCAGGCAGCTCTGGAAGCAGCTCTGCAGGAAGAAGATGAGATTCAAGTTGATGCCTCAACCTTTGAGAGCACTTCAAATAAAAAATCTAAACCCAGGTGAGTTGGACTTTCCCTGAGCAGACTGGCCCAAAGGAGAGGTGCAAGTACAGTTGCTGTTGGTCAGCACTCTCATCAGTGAAGTTGAGCTTCATAGTATAGCAGAGAGAAAAAGGAACATAGAATCATTAAGGCTGGAAAAGACCTTTAAGATTTGAGTCCAACCTCCATGAATCTCACCATGCTACTAAACCTTATGTTGAAGTGCCATGTCTACTCATTTTTTGAGTGCTTCAGGGGATGGAGATTCCATCTCTGCCCTGAGCAGCCTGTGCCAGGGCTCAACCACTCTTGCAATGTAGAAATTTTTCCTAATATCAAGTCCCAATCTCCTCTTGTAGAACTTGAGGCTATTTGACCTTGGCCTGTTGCTTGCTACTTGGGAGAAGAGTCCAACCCCTGCCTTGCCACAACCTTCTTTCAGGGTGTAGGACATAGGACAGAAGAAAAAGCTGAAACTGTTTATTAGAGAATAAAAAAAACCAGCTTTTTGCAGATTAATTTTGGAAAGTAACAGATGACAGATCTTTTCTTGTTTATATTTTAATTTTGCTTCTTCAGACCGAAAACTGGAAGGAAATCACTGGGATCTGCATCAGGATCAGGCACCCCCAGTTCTCAGCTCTACCCACAGTCACGAGGGCTGGTTCCAAAATAAAACCAGCAACGCCTCTCCAGGGAGGGAACAGCCTTTACCTTCTGGGAACAGAGACAAGGACAAACCTGCAGAGAGAGCTCCTGGCCAGCCTCCAGCCCCTTTCCCTGGAGATGGCCTTGTTGCTGTTTTACTGACTCAGGCCAGTCCAGGGGCACTGAGCCATGGGAAAATCCGTGCTTGCAGTTCAGCATTTGGCCTCTGTGGGAAATGGATTTTAGTTAGGAAATCAAAAATGCATGAGGTACGTTACAGTGTGTTAGGAGCAATGGGAAGCATGGGGATCACCTCACAGCATCACCTTCTTCCTCCTGCACAGCCCTTCTGCTGCACGGGGCTTTTTGGCTGTTGGGCACTAAGAGGACAGAGTTGAAAATCATCTCAACAGAACCACCACTCTATGGCTCCACAGTGAGAACCAAAAGAGGCTATAAAGCAGAGGATCTGTTCACGCTCGACAAGATGCATGGTTCTTCCTCTTCCTGCCTGAGAGACTGGCTTCATCACCTGGGTCTGAACAGGCAAGATGGCAGTGGCCAGCCTGTCCTCATCACCACATAGCTGTGCCTCCCCATAGGGCTGTAGGACAGAAAAGGGTCTTGAAAACAACTCTGTGGTCTCTAGAAAGGAAGAAGTAGAGTCTGAAGTGCTTTCTTTGTTTACAGGCATAAGTGAGAGCTCCTCTAAGCTGACCTAGAGCCCTCACTCCTACAAACAGGAACCACCTTGTCAAAGAACACCTCTGTATGCCAGTGTCAGCTCTACAGCTTTCCTCCTCTCCCTTGCCTCCATCTTTACCCCTGGCATTTAAAACCAGTGTCCATGTGACATCTTTAATGGCGTATGGCCATTTTCTTATGCCTCTCATTGTTGATGGAAAACGTAGCATTAGCTCAGAGCTCTCCTTGCCAGGTTCAGACTCTCAGCTGGGCAGAGCACTGGAACTTGGAGCTGCCTTTGAGTGCACTCCTGGGAGTTTGGTCTCTTCCCTTGGTGTCTAAGGAGGTTCAGCATTCAGTACCTCTAGTGCCTCACCTGTTCCATGTTAGCATCTTTCTCTCTGCACCTCTCAGCCCACTCAGAGCCTGCTGGGAGTGAACCTAACTGAGGCTGGTGATGGAAGCTGGTGTTAATTCCAGGGGTTTTACTTTGAAAACAAGGGAGGAAGAACTCCTGCTTTTGACATTCTCATTGCAAAGCTGCCCTATGACTAAAGCAGGCTCGTGTAGCAGGGTAGAGGGAGATGGTACTCCACGCTAAGGACAGAGTAAGGTGTCCCTGTCCAGTATCCCACAGCTCATTTGTAAGTTTTAGTTCACTGTATATTGAGACTTGGGATGTTACTTTTTCTGGTTGCTCTTGGCTGTCATCCTGTGAACATTCTTACTTGTTTCCCTCACTGATGACTCCCTCCAGACTGACACGTGTGAGTGTGTGAGGACTTGCCTGCTTGTAGACATGCCCTGATGTGTGGACTCTGCCTTGTGCTTGTTAAGTGGCCACGGAGTGACTTCATCCAGGCTGGAGAACGCCTTTCTAGTGACCCCCTGAGCAGGAGGAACTGAGTGCTCAGCACAGCTCACCTGTGCATCCTGCAGGCACGGTGCCCAGGTGAGCCAGGTGGGCCCCTTAAACACCAACTTGGCTGCTGCATTCCATGGACTGCTTTCCCAGGCCACAAGGTTAACAGATGTATACACATATATGCACACACATATATATAATAGTTTTTGTAGAGGAAGGAGGGATTTGCTTGTAATTGAGAGAGCAGGCACATGACCAATTTCTTTCAACCTAAACATGGAAACCCAGCATAATCTTTGTTTTTACAAAGCACTGTTTGTATCCAGAGAGTCTTTTAACTGGGTTTTGTTGCATAATATAATATCACCTTCTCTTCCTCTCCTCCTTCTTTCTCTCCAGCACATAATCTTCTGTACTAGGACATTTTAAAAGATGATTGTATGGTATAATTTCTCAGAGAACTGAAATTAAATTGTGGAGGGGGGAGGTATAAAACCCTGAAATAGCAGCACAATATATAATCACGTGTATGTACATACCTATGTACACATGTTTTATGTGAATAATGCCTACACAGACACATCTGTGTCTGCACATGTGCACACTTTTCCTCAGTTGCTCTATTCCATGGGGAATTCTATATTAAACTCATATGCTGGAAACTGCCCTTGTGGCAGGGCTGGTACCATGGAGCTCTGCAGTGCAAACCTGTTTTCATGTTGATGAGCCAGTGTCAGAAAGGCTCTGCTTTTAACTCTTTAGAAATTCATTAGCAAGGTGAAAGAAACTCCGTAGAGTGGAAAAGAATAAATCTGCATATTTAGTCATTGTATGTAAATTGGGGCTGCGGGTGGAGATTTGGTCGGTGTATTCATGGGCAATCTCGGCCTGTTACAAAAGCTTTTGGATTCTCATTCCAAAGGACTTAACCTTCACCAGATGCTCAGTGGCACTGATACTAAGATACATTGTCTTGAACTGTACAAAACATACTGAGCTCTGGGTTGAAGTTTTTAAGAAACATTCCTGCCGAGTTTGCCCTTCTTTGGTGTTATCTGAACAATCTGGGCTTCCTGCTGTTTAACCAAAGGCAGGAAATCCAACTGGACTCCTGGAAGAGGCCCTGGGACAGCCTTTTGCCGTCACCTTTTCTTCATAAGAATGTTTAACATTCAACATAATTGTTCTTGCTCTGATCTGTATAATGGGATTTTTTTTTTTTTTTTAAAGTGGCATGGAGCAGGAGTAGGCCCGTGCAAGCAAGCGCCACGAGACACTGAAGCATAGGAATTAAAGCACTTTCTTAAATCCTTAACTTAGGTCTAGAGCCTTTTTAAAAATATTTGCATGCTGCTTGAATCTTCTAAAACACATACCTCTGCCAGAGCACCTGGAGCTGCACTGGTGCCTTATACAGATCAGAGCAGGCAGTGTTCAGTCAGTTTGAGGTGTGTGAGTGCCCTCGTTGAACACGCAGTGCTGGAGTTTCAGTGAGTGTACCTGGACCTGTCCTCTCTCCTGTCTGTGCTGGGCAACGTGCACCAGTCTTTAAACGGTTCAGTGGAATTCCTGGGGGTCTATTCCTGCTGTGTTCAAACACAGACTGGAAAAGAGAACCTGCAAAAGCCATAATTAGCTACAGAGATGGAACAGAAATGAGAACACTGGTGCTGCCTGCTGCACTGTGCAGTGGGGGGGTTGACTCTCTGGGGTCCAGGTGCTTACTGCCTTCTCCAGCCCCTTTCTTTTTGAAGAGGTGACCCAGGATCCTTCTATGGGCACAGCTGTCGATGACAACGCTCAGCTCCTTGGAGATAACACCCACCTCCGCCTTCTCTTAGGTGAACTGTAGAAAAAGAACCTGTCCATAGTTCTGTCCATAGTTTTACAGCTTATATTTATTTGTATCATCTTTTTTGTCTAGGAATGTAAAGTGATCCTAAAATACAATGTGTAATAAAGTCAATAAGATTTATTGCATCTATCAAAACGTGTGCTTTTCACTGTTAAATTGGGGCAGAACTCAGTGACTTCATGTTTCACAAAGCCTTGTGTTACTTTTCTTTCATAAAAAAAAATCTCCACAATGTGGAAAAATGTAAATATTATTTGAACTGCAACAAGTATTGTAATGTGTGTGCATGTGTATGTATAAATATATATATAAATATGAGTAGAAGGTGCTGATGCCTGCATGTGGCACCTTGGGAACCAGAAGTGCTGGGAAACCCCGCCAGAATCCCAGTCCAGGGTGGGCTCCCGGTACTTCTTTGCTTAAAATGGCAGCGGGTGGTGCTGATTTAAACCAATCTTTTATCAGCGCCTTGGGGAGAAGAAGCCTCAGGGCACAACCACAAAGTATGTCCAGAGAAAGAAGGTAGGGAAGAGTCTGTAGCGTGTGTCCTATGAGGAATGGCTGAAGGAGCCGGGAGTGTTTACCCTGGAAAAAAAGGCTCCAGGGTAACCTTACAGCTCTCACACCGCTGTGAAAGGAGATTGTAGCCAGATGGTGCGCGGGCTCTTACGCCAACCAGCGACAAGAGTAGAGTGTTAAACTGTGCCTGGGGAGATTTAGTTTGGACATCAGGAAGAATTTCTTAACAGAAAGGGTCGTCAGGTATTGGAATGCGCTGCCCAGAGAGGTGGTGGAGTCACTGTCTCTGGAGGTGTTTAAGGAAAGACTGGAACGTGGCGCTCAGTGCCCCAGTCTGGTTAACATGGTGGTGTTGGGTCAGAGGTTGGACTCGCTGATCTCAGAGGTCTTTTCCAGCCTAATTGATTATGTGGTAATCGGGATGCTGGAACACCAATAGCCGCAGCCCTCAGCCCCGGGCCCTCAGCTCCAGTCGGTCCCGCGGCCGCCCCCGGCCCGGGCGGTGCCGCTTCCCCGCCGCGGCCATGCGGCAGCAGCGGCCTCTCCCGCCATGCCAGCGCAGCGGCCGCTGGGACTTGTAGTCCATGGGCCGCAGAGATGCTACGCTGAAGCCACGCATGAGGACTACAACTCCCGGCGGTCCTTGCAGTTTGTTTTCCTTCAAACCAGCCCCAGGCCCGCCCCTCCGGTCCCTCCTCTCCGGTCCCTCCGTGTCCCGCCGCGGCCACCGTCGCCGTGCCCCGCCGCCCCGCCCCGCTCCCGGCCCTTTGACCCCGTTGTTATGCCGGGCCCGAGCCGCCGCCGCCGCCGCCGCCTCCCGTAACGCCCGGAGCCGCCCCCGCCTCGCGCCCCGCCCGCCGCGCCCGCCGCGCCCAGCCCGCCCCGGTCGCCGCCGCCCGCCTGCCGCCCGCGCGCCCAACGGTCCGCGCCCGCCGCGCCCGCCCGCGCGGGAGGAGGAGGAGGAGGAGGATGAAGGAGATGAAGCAGAGGAGGAAGAAGGAGCGCACGTGGGCCGAGGCCGCCCGCCTGGTGAGGCCGGGGGGACGTCCAGGGAGGGGGTCCAGGCGCTCGGTCGTACCCCAGGGCCTCCCCGCTGCGTCCGGCCCCTCCCCGAGTAACGGGGCCGGCGCCGCCGCCATCGCTTTCGAGGGGGTAAAAGCGGGGGCCGGGCCCGCCTGGAAGGCGCGGGCGGTGTTGCCGGTTCCCCGCCCGGTCCCGCGGCTTCCCGCGGTTCCCCCAGCCGCCGCTGTGGCCGGGGTCTCCTGCACGGTTGTTTTTCTTCCTCAGCCGGGTGGGAAGGAGCTGCGCCCGGCCCTCAGCGGCGAGCTGCCCGCCCGCCGGGGACCAGCGGCCTCCGCCCCGCGGGGCTGCAGCGGCTCCGGGCTGGGACGCCAGAGGTGCCGTCCCGCCTGCTGGGCAAGGCTGCGGGAACCGTCCCGCTCATTTTCTTCCTTTCAGATGGTTTCAAAGCTCTGTGGGAGGAACCGGAGCCTCCGGAGAGGGCACGGCCGCTGTCAAAAGTTTCTGGTTTAATTAGTGACGGTGCGGGCTCCTTGTGTGCACTGGCAGCGCCCGAGGGCCGGTGGCGTATGCCGGGCTGCCGGAGCAGCGGCTGGACTGAACATCCCTGAATCAGCCCGTATTTGGTCACTTTTGGGTTTAGGAGACATGGCCATGGAGATGTCTCAGTCCTTTTGTCTTAAAGAATCTCCTCGTTGAAGGCTTCAACTTCCAAGCCCAGCTCTGCTCTGGTGGTGTTTGTGGGAATGCGCTGTCATTGGACCCTGTTGGTGGGAGGAAGCTGACTTCCTTCTGTGAAGCCTTTGGGCTGGGTCTGTCTTGAACCTCAGTTATTAAGTAGGAAATCTAAAAAAGAAAAATAACTTCACTGTCTTTCAGTGAGCTAGTCAGAGGTTTGATTTAAGGGCTGCATGCTGAGGTGTTTAGGCTGGCTGGCTGGCATTTGGGTGGAAGGAGCTGGCTCTCTCCTGGTGACACAGGTACAGCAGTGCCAGGGATGGAATAAGGGGTGATCCAGCTACCTGGATGTGAATGGATCTCACGGTTCCTCCCCATAGCTCTGTCAGTGGTGTACAACTGGTGAGGATGCATGTGTTCCTTCTGTGTAGCCCCTGGACTTCTGCAGAAAGGGATTTAAAGAGCTTGAGGGTGGTTTGTTTCCTTGTTTTTTCTGTTGTGTGTGTTTGTTTTGGTTTTGCCAGCCCAGGTTATGCATTGAAGCATGTAAATATTCAGAAGAAACAGTGTGGGTGAGTCCAGTGAGGCTCATGTCTTGTATTGAGGATGTTCAGGATAACTCTTGGTGCTTCTGAGTAAGATTTTTTTGGCTATTGGAGTGTTTTCTTACTGCTTGCCAGGAGAAAACCTAATCAGACAAGCATCTGACTTCCAGCAACTTGCATCATCTTTTGTGTGTAAATGATAATATTTTAGACCCACGTGGTTTTGCTTGAAAAACTGGAGAAGGGCATAAGGCAGCTACTGTGGAATTTCACTTCAGGAGCCTGATGGTTTCTTTCTCCATCCTGCATTTCTCCTTGGGATCCAGGTTCTTTGAACCAGGTGTATCACTGCAGGGATGCTTTCCTGGTAGGTGACCCTGGGGACAGAGGCTGTGCTGTGTGACCTTGCACAAAGTCAGCTCATTCAAACATCCTGTGCTCTGACAGGTGAAAAAAAAAATAAAATCAGTATTTATAGGCTGCCTAAAGCAGCACGTGAGACTGTGACTCTGAAGCAGTCACCTCATCACCCTTGTGTGATGGGGAAGGCATTTCTTCACACAGTTTCTCTTACCTGTCTTTTGGCCAGGACCTTGGGCACGGTGGGTGCCTGAGATACCTAAGCCTCAACAGCATCTTAGAGCCATTGATGAACCAGAAATAGAACGATCTTGTACTAGATTATCCACTTAAAGAGACCTACAGTTGCGTAGCTGCACTTCCAGCTTGCAGGACTGATTGTAAATCCACTAAAAATAGATCTTTATTTCACACTAGTCTTACACATGCTCCCTGTCAAAATGCTTTTAATTTCCCTCTCTGACGTGTGCTGGTGTATTTTGTATTCTGCTCAACGTTTCTGAGAATCACAGGGAAATGTGTTCTTCAGTGTTGCTTCTCCTAAGAGCCAAAACTCTGCACGTTCCATAAAATAAACCTTTAAAGGCTCATCTGGATGCTCAAAGCCACTGCAGGACCCCACAAGTGCTGTCAGAGCTAGGTGACCAGTAATTTGAGGAAGTAAACTTCCATAATTAGGGGCACATGCACCCTCAGCTATCAGTGCTATAAATAGTAGGGGGGGGGAAAAATTCTATTTTGGGGGTAAGGAATAGAAAATGTTGGAGTTTTGTAGCTCTGGGTGGAAGGCTCATGTGGTGCTGAGAGTGTCAGATTGGAGAGGGATAGAAGGGACAGTGCTGGAGACTGGGATTTGGTGTCTAAAGCTTGCAGGATCCTCTCTCTTCCAGTTCTTCCATTAAGTGCTCTGTACACTTAATACAGCTCTTGATTGGAAATTGTTCCCCTGAGCATAGATTCTTTTATCTGTATGTAAATGCTCCTTTGTGCTCAGTTTTAGGCCACATACTTTGCTTGCTGTGTCTGTCACTGGAGAGAGGTTTGAATAATTCCCTGATTTTTTGGAACAGACGTGTTGTATTTTGCAGATCTCACTGGGCTCAGGAGCAATGAGTTTCCCCGTGTCAGCTGTCTGCAGCCTTTGAGTGATGGGGTGACAGCTCGGGAGGGAGACCTTGTAACCTATGGAGGGAGGAAAAAGTGTGATGGAGCTGTATGGAATTTAATTCGTTTACTTTCTCTGAATATGGCTTATCACTTGCTTTGTTTTTTCTTTATACTCTGTGTTTTCATTGGGTTTTAACTCAAGTTAGTTCTCCAGTTCTCTTCCCCATGAGATTCTTACCTCATTCTCAGAAGCTTGTGAGCTTCAAGCATATGCAAAATACCTGTTGGGTGGATATGATTTGAGAAATTCAGTTTGTAGAATCAAGGTTTAGACTGGAAGGACCTTAAAGATCCTCTTGTTCCACCTCCCTGCCATGGGCAGGGACAGCTTCCACTAGTCCAGGCTGCTCCAAGCCCCATCCAATCCAGCCTTATCACACATACAGTTGAAGTACAGAGATGCAGTTGGGTTTTTTGTAACTTGTAGAGGGTGGAGATGGTCTAAGGTGCAAACGTTGGCCTGCACAGCTTTGAGGTGATTTTGCTCATGTCCCATTGGCCTGGCTGCTACAGTGACTCACTTCTAGATGTTGCTGATGGAAATGGGGCATCTGGGTCCTTCCTCTGGCTTCCCACACGAGTCAGACTGAGAGACAGACAGCACCGTGTTGCTGACTCCTAAAACGTGGGGACGGATGAAACCAGGGCTGTACATCGGTGTGGCCATGATGCTGGGGGAATTTACACCATGAACAAAATGTTCCTGAGTGAATTCCTGTTGCTGCTTTCCTTGCCTGTTCCAGGCCATGGCCTGTGCCTCTCTTTGCTTATGGCCCCGGGTCTGTGAGCTGGGTGCCTTTGCATTCCAAGAACAGCCCTGGCTGCCGCTGGGGAAGGCGCAGGAGCCGGCGCGCGGTTGGCAGCTGTGGGGTAATCTGCTCCCAAATAAACTGCGTGGTTTACATCTACTGCAGCTTATTTTTGCTCATTGTTTCCTGTTTATGTGGATAATCTTCTTATCCACAGAAATGTCCGGTCCTCTCTTTGAATCCTTGAGTTCTTCCTTCTAGTCATTTTGGAGCAGTAAGTTCCACAGGCTTAAAAAAAAAAAAAAAATGGTAATAACCTCTTTACTTCTTTGTATATAAGTGACAATTCTATTCTTGATATATTATATGAAAGGATGAATTGTTATTTATTGTGTCGCCTTTTAATATCTGATTTTCTTCATTTTATGTCAAAGGCAAGCACTCTTAAGTCTTTTTAGTGTCTCTAGCCAGATTTTTTTTCCCAAATCCTTTATTGTTTATTTTTTTTCCCTTTTCTGAATTCTGTCCTTCTCTGACATGAATTCTGACTCTTTACTTGTGGTTCCCTTCCTGGGATGGAGTGAAGATGAAATGAATGCAATAATCTGAGGAAAGTACAGTATTGGATTGTATAGCTGCACAGTAATACTTTTAGTGACAAAAAAATACTGGATGCTTTGTCGAGAGGTAGGAGAAGGTTTTACATCATTACAGGTCACTGACCACTGTTCAGTTTGGAAGGTTTATGTGGCAGCAGCTCCAGCTAATGTATAGTGAAGTCTGGTAAAGCTTCCATTGGAGTCAAGACCAAATTCTGCTGCTTTTTCTCCTCCATGTTTGTATTTCAGTTAATTAGGGAAGAGATGAAGGTAAAGCCTTTTGTGGCTTTGATCCGTGTTCACCAGGATCTTGAGGTAGCCTGAAATTTTACTGTATGTCTTTGCAGGTGAATCGAGTTTGAAGAGGTCTGGGCCACAGCTGATGGAGTAGTTTTCTGGGAATGCAGAAGCCAATTCTGTAATGACACTTGGTCTTTCTGTCTTTTCAGGTGCTGGAAAATTACTCAGATGCTCCTATGACCCCAAAACAGATTCTGCAGGTCATAGAGGCTGAAGGTCTAAAGGAAATGAGGTTAGTATTGATGATTTTGTCTAAACCAGTGTGGAGCATGGGGGAGGCATTGTATGAAGGCTAGTGTTGCTTTATACAGTTCTGCCTCATCCCCAGCCCGTTTTACTTCCCTTTTTCTCTTTTCAGCCTGGTAATTTCAGATGACAGTACAGACATTTATATACAGATTGTAAGGGGTTTTTTTCACTGATAATAACTGGAGATGTTCTTGGATTTTTTCATAATATACAGAGTCCCTTCATCCATCTATTGTGAAATAAATGCCTCTTGCAGATCAGGCCCCTGCATTGTGCTGTACTTACCACTCACTTGCATGGTTCTCACATAAGTAGCTCCCAGCAGTTTCTGCTATTGTGACCTGAGTTTGAGAACAGTTTAAGTTTTATCTCCTCTGATGCTTCATTTCTAGAGCAGACATTACGTTTTAGAAGAGACAGTTTTCTCTATGCTAGTGGCTCATGCTCAGATTCTCGAGCACCAGGAGAGCGCAGCTTGCATCACACGGTTGTGGCTCTTGACATTTTAGGGAGGAGATGGGAGATGCCCATCTCAGAGTGGGTTTCACGTGAAAAAGAACCTGATACAAAGCCTTGGAAAGGGCAGAAGTGGGAGACTGCTTTCCTTGGTTAAGTTCTTGTGAGCTTCCATCTGTTTCCATGACAGTAGTAGAAATACAGAGTGTCTTGCAGCTCAAAGAAAGTGGGTAACTGTGATAGTCCAAATGCCTCAGTTACTGCTGCCTGGCAAAGAAAAAGAAAAAAGGAAGTTTGACTACCTGTGGCACAAAAAGTCCAGGGATGGACTTCTGGGAAATCCAGATGAAGAACTGTTACTAGTCTTGCTTCTCCCTCCCTTTGTTTCTGTGGACCGTTTTTCACTGTGGTGTTTGCATTTCCTGAACCTGTACTTTACCCGGCTACAGAAGGTAAACTGATTTCTTCTGGGACCTAAATGTCAGCTTGTTTCTGCTCCTTGTTTGTGTGAAATCAGGAAACAGCTGGGGTGTTTTGAATAGTGAAAATCAGTGACGTGGACAGAGGTGTTGGGTGTGGGACCTGCTGTTGTTTGAAAAGGCAAAAGGCTGGTGTGTGCTGCTGCATCGGATTTGGAACTGTTGGAACATCCACCTTCCATGGGTTTACAAGAAGGCTGGGGAGGGACTTTTCACAGGGGTATGTAGTGATAGGACAAGGGGCAATGGCCTTAAGGTGAAGGAGGCTATATTTGGATTGGATACTAGGAAGAAACTCTTCCCGATGAGGTTGGTGAGGTCATGGCACAAGTTGTCCAGAGAAGCTGTGGCTACTCCATCCTTGGAAGTTCCCAAGGCCAGGCTGGACAGGGCTTGGAGGAACCTGGTCTGGTGGAAGAGGTTCCTGCCCATGGCAGGGGATTTGGAACAAGATGGTCCTTAAGGTCCCTTCCAACCCAAACTGTTCCATGATTCTGTGATGCTTGCTGGGATCTTCTCTGATTTGGATGTGGGCAGTGGTTTCAGTAGAATTCAGACAGATTTTAATGAGGACTTTCATAAGAGAAGCTTTGCTTTAATCAATCTTCTATAACTCTCTCACATAAGTCCTGTTACCTAAGCAGGCAGTCGAAGATCTGTGTGCACAGGCTGTCCCCTGCCAAAGATAATAGCAGGCCTCTTCACACACATAAATTATCCTGTGCTTTCCCAGTTTTTACAAGTGACCTGTCACTGTGTATAAGTAAAGACCAGACTTCGGAACATGTGTCATGTTAAATCCCACAAAGCTAACTCATTTCTTTAAAGGTCGGTGGTTTCCCTTGGGATATCTGCTTTTCCTTCCCTGGTCATTAATTCTCTGCTTTAAGAAAAGATTGTTTTCTTCAGAGTGTGATTGTTTGCAGAATAGAGGCAGAGAGCCTGCCTGGCTGAACATGCAGCAGGCTTTGCTGGTGCTTGTATAGAAGCTCTTCCTGAAACTCCATTTCCTGAAGGAAATAGCTCAGTGCCTTGAGATGTTTTTCGTTCTGAATCAATTCTGAGGTGGGGCTCCCTGGTTTGGGGGTCACGCTGCTCTGCTGGGAGGGCTGTGTTCCATACGGGGCACTGACATTCCCATGAGCCAGCACCATGCTGAGTTTAGCTCCTGGCAGTGTTTTAACTGCTTGGTTTTTTTTCTTGTTTTGGGGAAAATTACTTATTTTGCTGTTTTAAGAGAGCTCTGTGACTGGTGAGTGTGCTTGGAGTGCCTGGTAAACACAGAGGGGAAAACACGGTCTAACAGGGCAGAAGGCTGGAAATTTTGTTCACCTGATTTAAAAGTGATACAGGGTAACTTTGCCTGTTGCTGTTGCCTGTGAAGAAGTGTCCAAAACCCGAACACATACAAGGTGGAAACAAAAATTGTTCTATGTTTCCAATTTGAGAATTATTTTCTTTGAAATATTTTCTCAGTCCAGTTTTCAGTTTCACTTTTACTAGGAATGAAGTCGATAGTGGTGTAATGTGTCTTCCAGACGACTTTCTGCCAGTGCATGTGGGATTTACTGAAAAACACCGTATTACGTGGCATAGCAGTTCCATCAGTGTGAGTGTAGGATGGGGGTTTAACCAGGGACTTATGTAGGAATTACCAAATGAGAGCATCAGAGCCTTTGTATGGAGCTCTGCTGAAGTGGTGTGGTCGGTGACACATCATGGAGACATTGCAGTAACACGTGTGTCTACAGTTTGTTACATTTTTCTGCTGCTGAATAAATCTGGGGGTTTTGTAAAATCAGTTCAACACTGAAGGATTCCAGGAGAGAAGGGGAGAGAACAGGTAATAAAAGTTAGAAATGTCTAAAACCAGGCGAGGATAGCTTTAAAATTGGTGTCATGTTTCCTGTTTGCTGTGATGTGCAAGGCTGGTGTACAGGTCAGAATGAAACCAGTGACACTGTTCTGACTGAAGTGCCTGTCTCATAAAGTTAATGGCATCACCTCTGTTCCTCTCATCAGCTAAAGGATGCCCATTTAACCAGATCTTTCAGGCTGTTTTCTTGATAATCTATTTCTTAAGCTCTCTTCTTTCTCTGTCTCTGTTGCAGTGGAACATCTCCCCTGGCCTGCCTCAACGCCATGCTCCACTCCAATTCCCGGGGAGGGGATGGGCTCTTTTACAAACTGCCTGGACGCATCAGCCTTTTCACACTCAAGGTAAATGCTGAGCTCTGCTCCCAGCTGAGGGCCCAGGGGTGAGTCCTCCTCCTTGTGCAGGGCTGAGTGTTACTCTGTCACTCATGAGGAGTGAGATCATCATGTAAGAGAGGGTTTGGAATTCATTATTTCTTTGGAGTTTGTACCTTTCAGCTATATTCAGCCATCTATGATAAATTCCTTAAAAAAACCCCAACTATTATTTCTTGAATTGCACAAGCAAGATGAGTCCTCTTACTGCAGTACCTGGTGTCCAGCTCAAGTGGCTGCTCATCAGAACAGACCTGTGCACTCCCTTGCTGCCAGCCACAAGGGAAAACAGCCAACCAAGGAAGTGGTCCAAGAGCTTGTAGTGACAAGTAAAATCTTGATAGGAAAATGTATATTCATTCTTCTTGCTGCTTGCTCTGTGTTCCACTACATTCAGTGTTATTTAGCATCAGTATTTTCCTCAGATCTTGAAATCTCTCTGGAATACTTTCTTTATTTTTAGTTTATTGTTCCAGTAATATTAAATATTGAAAATGTTTCTGTTCTTGAGCTTTTCTTTTGCGTTGTTTTGTACTGTTGTATTCCCTGATAAATATTAACTTGATAGATCTCAGCCATTTCATTTCCATATTTTTTCTGTTGTTAGAAAATCTTGTTGAATTGACACATTTTGCTGAACATAGATGGCATTGAAATGGCTTTTATTGTACAAGTAGGAAATACATCTCCTAAGCTTGCTGTCTTAGTGTTTGGTCACTCTGATGCTACTTGTTCTTTCATAGTCACAGATGCTTCTCTTTAATAGGAACTCATTCCTTTCAGAAAATGGTGACATATTAAGAACCTTTCTATTAAATTAATTATTACTAGCCTGGTATTTTGGATGTGTGCTACTTGTCTAGGAAGGGCCTATGAAGTGCTCTTAGTTTAGATGACTTCTGTTCCAGTATGAGACCAAATATACTTTAAAATATCTTAAGGATCAAAATAGGTAAGAAATGAAAGGTTTAAGTATACCCAGTTAACTGTCTGCTCCCATTGGTGTAGATTTGGGAGGGAGGAAGGGCTGTACCCACCCCAGTTCTGTTTCCCCTCTAGAAAGATGCCTTGCAATGGTCCCGGAACCTGTCAGTGCCAGAAGGGGAGGAGCTGGAGGACACAGCAGATGCAGAAAGCTGTGGGTCCAACGAAGCCAGCACTGTGAGTGGTGACAATGATGGTAAGTGTCTAGTGACATTAATCTTTAACTCCAGGACTTACTTCTGTGTCTGACTGAGAGCTCATCTCTTTCAGTGTCTCTTGATGAAACTTCTTCTAACGCCTCGTGTTCCACTGAATCTCAGAGCAGGGGACCTGCTACCAGGGAGAGCTACAGAACTGCTTCCCAGGTAGGAAAAAGTGGGACTAATGGGAAGGATGAAGCCTCTCGAGAGGAGCTTTCATTACTGTTGGGGTGATATAACATGGTCTATTTGTGCACAAGTGCCTCAGAGAGAGTTATGAGTGTCTCCCTAGGCAGGAAGTGGCAGGATAGGGAGGGATCATATATGGGAAGGCAGTTTTGAATTCTCTGCTAGTCCTGAATGTATTGTTGCCTGAAGATTCAGCTAGGAGGAGCCAGGCAGCTCTTTAACTGAGGAACATACTGCTTAGAAGATTACTATACCCTTGCATAATGCCCTCATTCCTTTGTTTTGTTTTTGGTTTCTCTCTGATCTGCAGACAACCAAACAGAAGAAAAAGACAGGTGTGATGCTGCCACGGGTGGTGTTAACCCCCCTGAAAGTAAATGGGGCACACATGGAATCTGCCTCGGGTGAGCATGGCCTTGAGGGGTCCTAATGATCTCACAAATCTCTCTGTCAGTCCCCAGTCATCTATGTTTGCCTGAGGTTTTCTGTAACACCTGCTGAGAATGAGTGAGACTGCAGAGTTGTGTGGATGTTTAACTCACTCAACATAGTTGGTACCTGGGCAATACCCCTTAACAGCAGATTTGTTAGTTACAGAGAATTACTGTATGTTAAACTACTCTCCCAGCCGGGCTTTGACTGTTCTTTGCATATTTTTATGATGTTGTTTTGCTTTCAGGTTTCACAGGAAGGCATGCTGATGGGGAGAGCAGCAGCACATCCAGCAGCAGCAGCAGCTCCTTGGCCCTGTGCAAAACCAGCCTGCGCAGTAGGACAGAGATAAACAGGGATCCTCCACAGCTGCTGAGGGGCATCCGAAAGCCCACGGCTGGTACGTGCTCCTGGTTAAAGGCAGAAAAATGATTGGTGGTGGTGAAGTCCGTGTGTATCTGAGAAAAGAGCACTAGGAGGCATTTGATGACCTGAGGTCACAAGCCAAGCTTTCCACCTTGAGTGTTAGTGATACAATTGTTTAAATGTTTGCCTGGTTTTGAAGAGCAGCATTGAGAATTGGCAGAACTGTGACCTCATGTCAGAATTCCAGATGTGTGTTTGTTAATTACTGTGCTGGAGAGTCATTCTCCACACCTGAATACTGCAATCTTTATCATCTCTCTTGCTCCTTTTGCTGTTGTAGTTTGCCATAAATTTCAGCCCATAATGCTGAAATACTTCTGTGCAGCAATGTTAATTTTATCTGCCTGTCCTTAAACTCCAGGGCAAGTGAAACGGAACAGGGGTGAGGATATTGATTTTGAAACCCCAGGCTCCATCCTTGTCAACACAAACCTGCGAGCGCTGATCAACTCCAGGACCTTTAACGCGCTTCCATCACACTTCCAGCAGCAGCTGCTTTACCTCCTGCCTGAAGTCGACAGACAGGTATGAGCACTCAGGTATTTTCCCTTCTCTGATTACCACTTCAGTGTGGAACAGCTGGAGCAGATGTGCTCTTTGTCATGGGTCTGTCCTGCTAGGTGGGGGCTGACGGGCTGATGCGCCTCAGTGGCAGCGCTCTGAACAACGAGTTCTTCACCCACGCTGCACAGAGCTGGAGAGAGCGCCTCGCTGACGGTGAGTGGCTTTGCTTTCCTGAGTGCCTGAGGAACAGCTGCTCATTTTGTAGGGTTTTTGGTTTCCTTTTGCAGTTAATGAGCAGGAACTTAGTCTAGCTTTGCTGTGTATCTAGCTATGTTTCTCCCAATTTTTTCTTTTTTTTTTGTTTAAAATCAAAGATACAATTTCTTTTTTTCCCATGGGACTTTCAGCATTAAGTGGTGAAGGTATAAAGTAATGCCAGACTTATTTTTTCTTAAGTGGTGGCCTGTCTGTTAAAACATGATTTTTCTCTGGAGCCACAGGCAGCACATGGATCTAGAGTGGGCTGGGGAGCAGGGTGGTAACAGCAGGTCTGTCTTTCATGTATTTAGCTGCTGTACTGTTCAAACACTAGAGGTTGCTTTTGCAGAATGAGTTTTGTTTGGAACTGAATTCTAGTCTCTTGCTTCCATGCAGGTGAATTCACCCACGAGATGCAAGTTCGAATCCGGCAGGAGATGGAAAAGGAAAAGAGAGTGGAGCAATGGAAAGAGAAGTTCTTCGAGGACTACTATGGGCAAAAGTGAGAAATTTTACCACGTCTATCCTGTTTAACCATGTTTATGCAGGTGGCAGAGTGTGTTTCTGTTTGTGGATACCTGAGCAGATGCAGTGTAAACTCCTTGAAAAACAGATTGTGAGGTGAATTATTCCAACTGCTGCTCTGGGAAAATCCTTAGTGGAATTGGCTGGGTTTAGTGGAGTTTTGTAGCCCATCTCTTTTGTTTCCAAGTAAGTTGATGGTATTTTCCATCATAATTTTTTGAGGTTTTTTCCTCATTCCATGTGATAACAAGGTGGGATGTGTGGATTCTTCCCTTTGCAGGGTGAGTTAATGAGGCTTTGCTGACTCTGCCCGTATAAGCGCTATTCAGTAACACTGAAATTGGGGTGAGCTTTAGCTTTTAGCTTGCTTTTGTGTTTGCCTTATAGGTTGGGCTTGACCCAGGAAGAATCCCAGGAGCAGAATTCGGTGCAGGAGGACGCTGAGAACAGGACAGAGCTGTCTGTTAAAGGAGAAGCGAGGCTGCCGCGTGGGCCCACCACGCGCCAGAGGGATGGGCGCTTCCGGAAACGCTCCCGGGCCGACCTGCGCTGCCGGGCCAGGAGAAGCCTGTACAGACTGCGGGAACCTGAGCACACGGAGGCTCCCAAAGAGCCTGCTCCCGTGGGGCCAGATCCCTCCCTTCATAAAGAGCCAAAGCCTGAGACAGACCTGAAGAAAGATGATCTGAGCAGCCCCTCGACTGCAGGATTAAAGGCAGAGAGTACCGAACTGAAGGTCTCTCCAGAGACTGCCAAATCAAACAGCAAATCAGAAGATCCATCATTGGCAGCTGCCAGCAGAATTCCCAGTTTGCCCCAGGAGAACTCTGCTCAGGAGTCCAAGGAGCAGAAGAGGAAAAGCTTTGAGGAGGCTGCCTCTGCGTCCTTCCCCGAAAAGAAGCCCCGGCTTGAAGATCGTCAGTCCTTTCGTAACACAATTGAAAGTGTTCACCCAGAAAAGCCACAGCCTACTAAAGAGGAGCCCAAAGTCCCACCCATCCGGGTAAGAAAGAGCTTTAGAGCTGCTGTGTCTCAGGGCTGCCGTGCTCAGTAGTATCAAAACATTATTAAAATGTCAAGTGTTGCCATCTTAAGGGAAGGAGTCGAAGGGTTTCATTGGTAGAGCTGAAGTGCCTCTGACTGCCATGGTTTGCTGTCGTATTTAGACAGGCAAAGAATGGAAAATCATCCCAAGGTCTTTGCACAAGAGCACAGGGTAACCTTGACTTACTCCCTTCATTTGCATTTCTGTGGATACAGAAACATTGCCTGAAATGAGCTGACTTACTGCAAAAGACCTTGAAATCATGTTCTTTATCCTGTATAGTTTCTGAGTTCTTTGCTTTTGGACAGAATCTCAGTGTTCCTCCTGACTTTTCACATTTTGACCAGGATACCCATTTTGGTAGCTTCGGGCAGTCATCCTGGTATAGAGAATCCCAGTTTGATTCTGAAAACTGGAATATAAATAACTTATTTCATATTTGTCTGCAGCCTCTGGTAAAACAGTATTAGTGTGAACTGAGCTTTACAGATCACACAGCAGAGGTTGCGAGACCGTGCTGCTTCCCAAATTAGTTTCTAAGATGAAATCTTCGTTGAATTTTTGTGCTAAGAATTGTGATGATGAGGAGTTGCCAGTAAAATGCATTTCTCTGGAGATGGTCAGTGTTAGAACTTACTGCGTTACCCTTTCTTTCAGATTCAACTTTCACGTATTAAACCACCCTGGGTGGTTAAAGGTCAGCCCACTTACCAGATCTGCCCCCGGATCATCCCCAGCACGGAGCCCTCCGGCCGGGGCCGCCCCGGGGCCCGCACCCTCGCAGACATTAAGGCCCGTGCTCTGCAAGCCCGAGCCCAGCGTGAAGCCGCCACTGCCGCCATCGGAGGAGGGGGCGGCCCCGGCGGGGGGAGAAGCACCGATGAAGGAGGAGGTGGAGGAGACTCCAGCAGCCGTTCCCAGCACAGGAGATCCAAGAGAGCTCATGGAAAACGTGCGGCAGATCTACAGCGAGCACAACTACAGCTGTCTGTTCATCTGAGCACAGGGAAGGCTGACTCCAAAGGGGCTGCTCAGGAGGCCAGCGTCAATTCCTGCCTCTCTTCCAGACAAGATCGCTCTTCCTCAAAAAGCGAAAGGAGCGGCGTTCCGGGCTGTGCCACAGGATCAGGGGACACTCAGCCTGGGCACGGGTCACCCAGGAGGCCGTTCTGTGGTGCTGTGACTGTGTCATCCTTGGACAGTGCGACTCCTGAGAGGCAGGAGGATAGTCCTGAGCAGCTCCTCCGTGACCCAAGGACCAAACTCCCATCTTGTGCTGCATCACAGGAGAGCACAAAACTGGAATGTGTGGTTCCTGTGGTGACCAGTCTTTCGTATTCTGGGGGGCAGGGAGCTGGGGTCAGTCCCGCAGGAGACAGGGCTGTGGTGGAACTCGGAGATGTTGGTGCTCCCACCATACAGCTGGATTATCCCTCTGATGTAAAGCAAAATTCCTCCAGTTGTCCTTTTCCACCAGAATTGTCATCGGGTGTCACAGAACGCCATGATCCAGAGAAGGTGTCTGGTTTTAGATATAACAACTCCAAAACATTTCTGGAAAAATGTGTTGCTGATAATACCTCCAAAATGGTGACTGCTGGAGTGAAGAAGGTGATCCCTGCAGTGTGTGATGCCACACAGCTGCAGGCAGGGAAAGGCAGTGATGGAAAACTGAGTAATGAGGAACAAAATGCTGAGGCTCTAGTGCAGCCCTCTGTGCATGGTGACTTTATTTCTCAGAATAGGATAGATACCTCTGAAAAACTCCTGCAGCCGAGGGAGAGGTGCTCCAGAACCGAACCAGACAATGCACATCAGCCCCTGGGAGAGACGCAGGAGTTGAAGAGAAGTGGAGATGAAGAAATACAGAGTACACACAGTGAAACAACAGACACTGCTTCTGATTGGGAAGGAGACATGGCTGATGAGAATGTGGAGGTGGAGATGTGCTTCAGAAGTGTCAGCTGTAGGGAGGTGGCTGGGAAAGGCTCTTCCTGTCACAGCAGCAGTGAGAAGCGCAATGGGATTAGGTCAAAATTGTCTGTGGAGACAGAGAGTCCAGCCTGTTCTGGGGACTTGGTTGCACCCCCACCTCAGAGATGGGGACCCCAGAAAGCCAGCTCTGCTCGGCCCATGTCCTCCATTGAGACCAGCAACCCTTTGGTGATGCAGCTGCTGAAGGGGAA
The DNA here is from genome assembly GCF_029582105.1 of Oenanthe melanoleuca. NCBI lineage: Eukaryota > Metazoa > Chordata > Aves > Passeriformes > Muscicapidae > Oenanthe > Oenanthe melanoleuca. The sequence continues at coordinate 7,380,890 of NC_079353.1, forward strand.
GCTTCCACTGGAAGAAGTTCTCCCAGTATCTCATGTCAACATTAAGCTGGAAATTGCACAGCCAGTGCTGCAGAAGCAGTCAGAAAGCCTCTCCCTGCAACTGGACAGAGGCAGCGGTCGCTGTTTTGGCAAAGAGTCCTCAGATGTAGGAAAAAAGATAAGTGCCCAAAGCAGAAGTGAGGATGTTCACTCAGTGAGATCTTCCATAGATCCCCAGGAAAAAACCTGTGGATCAGGGGCAGCATTGCCTAGAGCAGAGGGTACAGAGGATCAGGCTGTCCCAGAAAAGCATTCCAAAATTGGTTCGACTTCAAGCTGCCAAGACCAACTGGCAAATGTGGCAAGTGCCTCTCCAAAGTCTGAAGATGTGGACCTTCGGGAAAGAAGGTTTTCTTCCTGCAGCTTTGAGGAGCAGAAGGAGTTGCTGAAGGTCCGGATGCCGCAGCAAAACCCATTAACGAGTGTCACAGCAAGTAAAAGCCCAGAGAAGCTGAATGCCTCTACAGAGCCTCGGTTTTTATCTCCAGCTGTAACTTCTCTTGGACCAAACCAGACAGGAGGTGCATTGGTCAATAAAAACTACGGTGGGGTTCAAGGCAAAAAGCTCTTTGGTTCTGGTTTTCCTTCCAGCCCCAGCGTGAGGCTGCATCACTCCAGAGCTTTGGATCACAGTTCAGCCATGGGAACCTCGTCCCCTGGCAAACAGATTCCCTTGGACAAGGGCTGTGCACTGGGAGAAGGAATCCCAGCTGCCAGGGAGGAATGGACTTCAAAGCAGCACAGCAGCACCCCGGGAGGGATCAGAAATGAGAAGGTGCTGGTGTGTGGCAGCCCAGCCAAGAGCAATGCGGAGAACCGGGAGGATGTGGCCCAGCAGCCCACGGAACTGGCCGGGCACACACACAGAGAGCCACTGGTCATGGACTGGCCCTTCTTTAAGTTTTCAAGGGATCCGGGAAAAGGACAGAGTCACCCTTTGGAGCCTTCATCCATCCCCTCTCAGCTCAATATCAAGCAAGCGTTTTATGGGAAGCTTTCAAAGCTGCAGCTTAATTCCACCAGCTTTAATTATTCATCCAACACTCCAGCTTTCCCCCGAGGCCTTGCTGGGAGTGTGGTGCAGCTCACCCACAAAGCGAACTTTGCTGCGAGCCGGAACACGGCCCTGGCTGTGCAGATGTTTGCTGACAGCAGCAGCGTCGATGAGATCTCGTTCCAGTGCTCGTGCAGCCTCAAAGCCATGATCATGTGCAAAGGCTGCGGCGCCTTCTGCCACGACGACTGTATAGGACCCTCTAAGCTCTGTGTATTGTGCCTTGTGGTGAGATAATAAATTATGGCCATGGGACAGGTTGTATATTCAGTGTGTGTATTTTGATAATGACTGATCCTAACGCCTGTACACAAAGTACTCTCTGTTCATAGTAGAAACGCTGTTACACTTTGTTTTGGTGAGGAACCTTGAGCTGCCTTCCCATGGAGATCGACAGTGCAGAGTTCATTCCTGCTCATGGGGACACCCTGCTCTGGGTGGGCTGTGCCCCATGGGAGCCATCCTGCTGCTTCCTGCTATCATGGAAATTCCAGCTGTGCTCTGGTATCACGCTGAGGCTGACGCCGGGGGGAGCGGCCATTTGCTGTGGCAATCCCTGGATCTTCTGTGGAGGAAGTCCTTACATCCAAAGGAACTGGAAGATGGTGTTTGCTATTTCAGGGCTGCACAAGGTGAGGCCCTTCAGTCTTCCACTCTCCCCTTCTGCCATCTCATTCCTGGTTTGTGTGGGAAGTGCTGCTGTGCAGTGAGTCATGCAGAGAGCTGCCCTGCAGGGATGGTCCTGTATGGTGTTTGGATGCTGCAGCAGGATGTGGTGCCCAGGGATGTACTCTGCAGGTGGTTGTGGAGCCATGTACAGCCCACCATGTGCCACATGGAGCCCACGTGGAGGATGCAAGGAGAAGAGGAAAAAAATTCAGGGCAAGTGCCAAGCAAATGCCTTCTGCTGGCCTGCAGGAAGCTGTGTGGCCAGGAAACTGTTCCTGGCTGAACTGGCCCAGTGGCTGTGCCTGCCTCCTTTGGCTGACTTCCACAAACTGCTGTGGAACACTGGAAGTTCCCAGGAGCTCAGTGATAGGGGCAGTGAGCTCTGCACTGCAGCTTTGTGGTGAGGACCTGAAACCCTACATCAGCTGAGCACCTGTGAGCATCAAGCTGTGCATCTGTGTGACCATCACCTAACATTTAAAGCAGTGTTCTTTCCTCTTTTTTATTTTCCTTTTTTTTTATATTTTCATTCTTGGATGTATAAAGTGAATTATTTGACTCCTGTAAGTATCCTCTCTGCATCTGTTTGATCATATATTTATATGTTGTACACAGTACTGGCCAACTCTGTAAATGGATGTAATGTACATAGAGCATAAAGGGGTCTTTTTTTTTTTCCCTTGGATTTCCAGGCTCTACAGCAGTATTGCATTAAAGTGGTGTTAGTTATTGTCAGAGCCGCTGTATTCTGTCTTGCCTGACGTGAGGCTCACCACACTGGGGTCTGGGTTCTGACAGCCTCCCCGTGCCCATGGTGCCTGGTGGACTGTGCTGTGCAGGCTCAAGGATGACCAGGTGGGATTTGCTGAGCCAAGCTCACTCCCCAGTTGCTCATTTAAGCTCTTGCCAGTTGTTGCTGCACCTGAGCTCCCAGGGCATGGCTGTACCTGCACTGCAGGGAGGTGAATGAACATCCGTGTGCATCCAGAGAGGGAGAGCAAAACTGCAATTTTCTTTCTCCTTGGAGCAATTCCTAATCAAGAGTTAATTGCTTCAGTGAGGGGGAGAAGCTGCTGGCTTATTCAAGCGGGCAGTAGCAAGAATTTTAGGGAGTTTATTTTCATTTTTTTCTTCTCGTCCCTTTTCCAGCTCCATCCTACCTCCCTTCACCATGCACTTTCTTTCAGCCGTGCAAGTTCCTCTTTCAGCCACAATCGTGAGGGGTGGAACAAGTTCAGTCCCTGAGCTGGTTTTATCCTCAGTGCATCCACCAGCCTCATCCCACGAGAATGAGAGCCCAGTGCAGCCGTGCCCTGCCTTGGCAGGGCTGCGGTGCCCGTGGGGCCAGCAGAGGTGTGGAACCTGCTTACCAAAGATGGGGAGCGGAGCAGGGGGCTGGCTCTGCCTCCTGGGGGGCCACTGCAGTGTTCAGCTCGGACTGGTCTGGGGGGCAGAGCCCTTGGGGGGCCTGCTCGTGTCTGTCCCTTGTGCTATTGGAAAAATAAACACTGTAAAATCTGCTTGTGTGGTTTCAGTCCTTTTTCTGAAATCCTCCATTCAAAGCCAATGTGGTTTTTTCCTTTCCTCTCTTAACTGCAGCTGTTCCAGAGCTCTGCTCAAGTCACTAAGGGGAGGGGCTGTGTTGCTGGTTGGCTTTGTTAAATCTGGTTTTATGCACTTAAAGATCACTGAAGATGGTGCAGCTCCTGCAGAGATGCTGTGTGGCTCTTGGGGAATGGATGCCATGAAGGCTCTGAGAGCCACAGAGGGGCTGTGGGACACTGGGGGCCCCCACCAGTCACAGGGGATCCCTGCCCTGCTGGGATGATGCCTGTGGGCAGCAGCACAGAGGCTTTTCCCAGTGTCAAGGCAGGTCCTGCTATAACTGCCCTCATTGTTGGATAAATGGATCTAAAAGTGTTTCTCAAGAGCCTAAATGTGATACTGATTACAGTTTATTGAAACTACTTGAAAACTTCTTGGCCAAGTCCTTTCTCTTTTCTGGGCAGTAAGGAAATAACATGAACTATGATGTTGCATGTCTGGGTTCTCACTGAGTGGATGTTCTGCAGGGTGAGCAGGGATCTCCTGCCTGGGGTTGTGGGAGTGCTGAGATCTGGGTGGTGACACAATCCCTGACTTCCTGGCATTCCTCAGCACTGCCATTGCAGAACAGCGGCGATGGCCTCACACAGGAGCTGGGGCTGGGGCAGCAGATGGTCCAGCACCAGCATTTGGGGTGAAAAAAAGGCTTTTGTGGTTTTTGGTGGTTCATTGATGTTCTGCCTCTGGCAGGCTGTCTGCACACAGAATACCTGGATAATCTAAATAAGCTAAATATGGAGAATGCAAAAAATTAGTAGAGTTGTTATTTAGCCAAGCTTTAAAACTCAGTATTTAATCCTTCCCTGTTTTATTGGGTTGGGGGGTGATGGCATCAGGATTAGCTACCTCTGGAATAGGGGAGCTTTGGGGTTTCAAGAGTAAAACCCATTAACACTGGAATTTCACAAAGAGCAATATACTTTTTTCCTTTTTTTTTTCTCTGTGATTTTTGTGTGCCAAGTAACAGATTTTCTCTCTCCCAGCTGGGCTGCTGTTTGGCTCTGGCTCTGGCTCTGGCTCTGCCGTGCTCGGTAGGGCCATCTGCAGGCGTGGGGACATCCTGAGTCAGTCTGGCCAGGGGGCTGTGGAAGCCTCAGCAGGTGATGCCAGCTGGCTTGCAGCTGGTGGGGCCTGGCCCTGCTCATCCCCTCGGCTTGCAGCCCCCTCCCACGCTCCCTTGGAAATCTGGAAACAAAGCTCAGCCAGAAGAGAGGCTCAGTCAGACCCAACGGTGTGAGGGCCATGGTGCTGTGCTGCCAGACTTTAATGAATTCTGTGTTTGCTCCATTTGGGATGTGCATTTACAAACACAAACATTCAGGTGGGTTCTCCTGGCCTCACTCCTGGTTGCAGCTGCAGCAAATCCCAGGAAGGGGAAGCCCACCTGCCTGCCCCCCAGCATCCCCACACCCTGGGCAGCTACATTTCCATGGAAGCTGCAAACCCCTCGGACCCTCTGGGTCTCCTGACGAGCACACCAGGAGATGGTATCTATACAGCGCTTGAAGAGGAACATTGATGGATGCAAAGGTTTATTATACTTAGTGAATAAAGCTGATAACGAAAAATCAGTATTTTCCATGAGGGAGAACTTTGCACAAACTTCAATGAAAACTTTTTTTTTCCTTTTTTTCTCACAAAAACCAGACACTTCACAAAATTAATTTTGTCAAAATATAAGTTAAGCATAAAACTGGTGCCTTGCCCCCTTTGTGAGTGCTGCCACTGCTCTCTCTGATACCCACGTTGTCTGTTACGGAATGGAAAGCACAGCTTGTGTCAACAGGACTGAGAGATGTTTTGATTTAGTTTTTTTTCTTCCTTTTAACACCCAAATTTAGATCCCGCTCTGGTGACTGATGGCACCGACCTCTCGCACAGCGCTTGGGGCGAGGGGCAGCACTGGGGCCAGCAGCACCCAGCGGGGCTCGACAGTGGAGGAGAAAGCCCTTTTTGTTATACAGTGTTTATTAAGTAGATTCAGTCTTATATATGATATACAGATTCAAAAAAAAAAAAAAAAAAAAAAGGATTCCACATATTTATGAAATCAGTGCATTTAGCAAGTAATACCATGGAGATAACAGCTCGATTAACAGCTCATTGGTCTTTGTTAAGTGAGGGGACAGGGAGTTGGCCTGTGCTAATCATTCCACAAACAGAACAGAATTAAGTTGCATCACATATATAATAGACACACATTCTAAGAATTAAAATATTAAGCCACATTTACTGGAAAAATCCACAGTATATAACACAAATAACTCTTATCAAGCTCGTTGAGGAGGAAGTGCTCATCTGCTTAAGAGCCACATGAAGTTGCATAGGTGCCTATCTGCAAAAATATCATTTCCAAAGGAGTCAATTGATTAAGCAATAAAGTGTCACCTTAGAAGCTGGATTAAGTGCCATATGCTTTCTATGAGCCCTCGGGAAAGCAGCAGCTTCCCAAAGATCCTCTTCTGCCTCGATGGGAGCCTCCCGTGGGACCGCGCTCCCACCCTCCACCCCAAGCCAGCGGCTTGGGCGAGCTCACCCCTTCCCTAAAGTATTCCCAATTCTGCTCAGGAGTGTTTTCCCACTGCTCCCTCCACTGCTCCCCTTCATCAGTTGGACCCTACGGGCAGTGCCGCCCTCCTGCCTGTGAGGGAGGAGGATGGGGAGGCAGCAGCACTGCCCAGATCTGGGGCTTCAGAGCTCCAGATCAGCTCCCGATTGGAATTGCAGCTGATCTGTACAACTACTGGGGGGGGAAAAAAAAAACCACAACAGCTTGTGCAAAACCCAAAATTTCTTAAAGGGTGTGTGGGTTTCATAGGGTGTCGGGGCGGGCGCATGGCGGTGGGTGGGTGGGTGAGGCTGTGGCTGGGTTAAGCAGACGAACTGGGTGAGGGGCAGCTTCCTCTTCAACAGCAGGTCTGGCAGAACACACGGGGTCGGGAGTTCTGTACATGTAAACAGTACACTTTCACTGAGTCCAAAATTAGGAGCAAAAATACAAAGGTTCACATTGGTCTTAGGTAGATACAGGCGTAGAATTGAGCTGTGCAGCTCTGAAACAACCGAACAAAAGTTTCTAAAGCACCACTAAATTATATAAAAATCAGACCATGGACGGATTGTAGTTGGTGTCTGGTGAAATACTATGCTACCTTGTAAAAAGTTTTACAAAAAATTACAAATCAAAAGTATATTAACCCTCTGAGTTCAAAGCAGCATTTTTTTTTTTTTTCATGAACTGGTACTAAATCCGACAGCCGCTCCAGGAGGGAAGTGGCCCTTGGGATGAGGGAGGTACAAGTTACATCTGCTCACAACCCCGGGAACGCTCTCCCATAGAGAAACAGCATCATGGGAACCGCACGTCCAGGGCAGGATGGGTGTGTTGAAATAAAATCAAATTTACAAAAAAAAAAAATCTCTTTTTTTTCGACCAGTGATCAGCTTTTCTTAACCAAACCCAAGACCATCCAGACCATTTGCTAACCCAGCATTCTCCTTCCACCTCTCAGATATCTGGAAAGTCGGTGTATTCTGCTCCTGCTTGTTCCTTCTTGTTGAGAACCTGGACTAGCAATTCCTGACCCCATCCTGCCCAGTGAGAGTGCAGGAATGTGGCTGTGAACAGTCCTGGAGCACAGGGAGCCATGGTGGAGCATGGAGCAGCTGCAGAGCACGGAGATGTTTGTGGAGCTCATGCCAAAGGAACCAGAACGCTGTGGCTCATAAAAAAAAAAAAAAAAAAAAAAAAAAAAAAAAAAAAAAAAAAAAAAAAGAATAAAATATCCCTGACAGAAATTCGGAGTCAATCCCATTTGTTTCACAACTTGTCCCAGATGTGGTTGTCACCAGGGCTTTGGGAATCTGGTCTGTACCATTCAGCTGCAGGTTATGAACATCAGGTGCTGGGACAGGACGGTGTTGGGCACCCTTCTTTGCGGTGTCCTCTACAGCAGTTTGACCACGTGTGAGCGCTCCTGAACTTCCACATGTGCCGAGACAGGTTCAGAGGTGATCAGGAATGACTTGGATAAATAAAACTTAACCCAGCTGTGGTTGTTGGTGGTCTGTCCGTGTGCCCCAGGTTACCTCTGTTTCAGTACAAACTGATGGCAAACTTATGGCTAAAGGTTCCACTGCCTCTGGCGAGGAGGGAGGCACGGGCATGGGCGGCAGACCACGGAGAGGGAGAATCCCGGGACAGCGATTGTCTCTGCCTCTCCTGCCTGAACGGTAAGACTTTCACAAATGGCTGCGGTTACAGATCTTGCCAAAGGTTTGTTACTTCATGGTATTCACACAAAAATAAATATTTACATAAATTCCAAGTATGGGAGGATGCAGTGGACAAACCAAGCAGGCTTGTGAAGTGCTGGGGAAAGCATTAAGTCTGAGCCCTGGTTGGGGGCTGGCGTCCCCGGGGCCCCCTCCCCACCGGGAGGGGATGGGTGTGGCCACGATGCTCCTGGTTCCAGCATCGGCTCAGTTCTAAGAGCCACCATCATCTCGTCTCTGCACTGACCCCTCAGCTGCACCCCACGGTGAGGGGCTGCGTCCCTTTTCTCCAAATGCTACAGAAAGTTTAAGGTTTGGGGAAAACAGTCAATGCAACGGTTGATCCCTTCTGCTGTGGGGCCAGGCACGCCTGGCCTCAGGAACCAGCAGCTTTTTCTGTTCTGAGACTAAGAGCAGGGTAAAGTTTTGCTTCTCTTCCAGTGTGTGGCGCATCATGGGGTCAGAGGGTACAGGGGAGCTGCCCGGGCCCGCTCCTGGCCGGACCAGCGGCTGCTCAAGGGTGTGCCACCAGCGCTGGCCCCTGGAGCAGCAGCCCTCGGCCGCTGGCTTCGAGTGGCCAAAAAATAAGATAAAAACTGGCTCCAAACCAAGCAAGTTTCTACCTACAAAACAGCTTTACACTTATCGCATTTCTATCTCATGGTGTGGATTTCAGCCAAGTGGGGGGGGGGGCTGCGGGGGACAGGGAGCACGGGACCCTCGCTGGTCTCTGCACAGCTCCAGAGCACGTTGCATTGCTGGGCTGGGCTCAGCACCCCTGGCCTGAGCAAGGTCCCTGGGTTAGCAGCACTGGCAGTAGGTATTGCACTGAGCAAAACGAAGTGCATTGTTGTGGGGGGGTGGAAACAGGGCAGAATGGTCATCGGACTACGGTTCTTCCACACTTTGGGAACTGTGGGCTTGTTCCAGGACTGTGAGCAGAGGGGGAAGGATCCTGGGCCCCGGAGAGGACTTTGTCAGTTCTGCTGCTCAATGCTGCCCGTCTCTCCCGCAGAAGGGGGCGGTCATCACTCCAGCTCACCCCTGGGGCAAGCCCTGGGGCTGGCCTGCCTCACACCCCGGGTTCATGCCCTGGTGCTGCCCAGGGCTGGCTGCAGACTGAGCGGAGCACACGGCCGGGCGCAGCAGACCCCAGCCGGAGGTTCCAGCCTCCTCGGCACGATCCCCATGTCTGCAACACTCACTGACCCCAGGACCAGCACAGCCAGTCCTGGAAGAAGCCCACAATGGAGTGTGAGGTAGAGTACGGATGGTGACCACAAGACAGTGTTTCACAGGTGTTTTCTTCCTTTCTTCCTTCCTTCTCTTATCTGCAATGACTTTAATGAGTGTGAGATGTCCTTCCAGCTGGAGGTCTGCTGAGCTTGCCGAGTCTCTGTGGGAGGTTCAGACCCCACTGCTGCTACGGGACCCCTTAGAACAAAGGCCTAAGCAGGACGCTTGCACTGCTGTTCAGCTCCCACCTACGCTCACTGGAGGCTGAGCAGCCTCGATGTCAAGGGCTGGATGGCAAACTTGCTCCCTGTGGGACAAGGGTTCACCAGAGAAACAGGCAGAGCTGCCTGGAAATTAGTACTGTAGTGATATGGAATGTGTTATTTCACAGGAATAAATTCCTTCTGATCAGACAGACAAAAAACTGGCAATCTGTACAAACTCAAAAGAATCCATTTTCAGAAAAATAAATTACTAAGGGGAGAGGAGGGTCCATTTCTCAATAAATATGTGATTCAGCTCACCTAAGACTTGGAAATTATCCAGGGATGGGAAGCTAACATTTGGGTCCACAAAGGTTATTCTAAATACATCTGCAGCCCCAAACCTCCCCAGGCTCCCTTCTGCCCTTCAAAGTCCCACATCTTTCCAAGCTGCAGGGTTGGCTTCTGGTCAGCCGGAGGCACGGGTGTTGGTACGGTTCCAAAATGTGTCCTTGTGCCTGAAGTCCCAGGTGCTTGGAGTGTAAAAGAAAACAGGTCTTTTGGATCCCACCTTCTAAAACTACATGTGCCCACCACGCGGTGGGAGGACAATGGTGGTCCTGAGCAGGACACCACCGGGAGCCTCTGTCTAGCAGGTATAAATTGTCTTGTCGACCGAGGAGCGATGCAGACACGGGGAGTCAGTTCTGCTGTAAAATGAGGTTTTCCAGTTCGTCTGCAGAGCGGAGCAGGAACGCCGCCGACTCCCGGTAGCCGGCAATGAGCTGCCGCACGGCGCTGATCTCCGTGGGGCTCAGCTGCGCCGCCTGCATGCCCCGGCTGCTGCTGTTGGAGGGGGCCGTGCTGGAGCCCCCGCCTTTCATGCTGAGATCGGTCGGACCTGCCAAGGAAAAGTGAGAGGGAAGCTCAGGCACAGCAACCTTTCCCATGCTCATCCTGTTGTGATTCCAGACCTCTGCACCACTTGGAAGGTCCCCACAGTGCCCAGATATTGTGAGGAGCTCCTGCTCTCACAGACACCAGAGCAGCCACTCACTCTCTGCAACAGGAATACAGGTCCAGAAGGCTGGAGCACCTATGCTACGGGGACAGGCTGAGGGAACTGAGGTTGCTCAGCCTGGAGAACAGAAGGCTCTGGGGAGAACTCAGAGCTCCTTTCAGTGCCTAAAGGGGCTCCAAGATAGCTGCAGAGGGTCTTTGGACAAGGACAGGGAGTGACAGAACAAGGAGCTTCAACCTCACAGCAGGCAAGCTTAGATGGGATATTGGGAAGAAATTCTTCCCTGTGATATTGGTGAGGCCCTGGCACAGGTTGCCCAGAGAAGCTGTGGCTGCCCCATCCCTGGAAGTGTTCAAGGCCAGGCTGGACAGGGCTTGGAGCAATCTGCTCTAGTGGAAAGTGTCCCTGCCTGTGGCAGGGGGTTGGAGTGAAGTCAACTTTAAGGCTTCTTCCAAACCAAACAATTCTGTGGTTCTATAAAGAAGTCTCAGAGCCAACATGACAAAAATCCCATCCTGCAGCCTGGCCCACAGCTCTGTGAAGAAAGGGTCACTGGGAGGTAAGCCAGCTCCTGTTGGCACTTGCACCATCAAAATCGCCTTCCAGGTTCTGGTTTTCCTTCTGCATATGGGCAGTAACATCCCACATGGGCTGTGCTCCCATGGTTTATCTTGATGAGTGACCCCAGTAGGTAAAGGCAGGGGAAAAAATGGACTTAGCTTCATGTTGGACTAAGTAAGAGAAGCAAAACACAGAGCAAGAAACACACAATCAATTGTGGAAATGAGAAGTGCCAAGAGATGTACTAAAGATGTGACAGTAGTCAGGGAGAGGAGGCTGGTGAGGCTGCAGCCTGGAGGGAAGGAGAGAAGACACTGAACTAATCCCTGGGCTGTGAGTTGGGTGCTGCAGGCGGATGGAGCAGTTGGTGATGCTGGAGAAAGGCCTTGGGATGGCTGAGCTCCTGGGACAGCCATGGGAACAAGGACTGGGTGTTGTGGCTGTTTGCAAACTGGGATGGGGGAGTTCAGCTGCCCTCAAATCCAGGTGGGTGCCACTGGTGATGGCGGCAGGGAGGGGAGCTCACTGCCTCAGGTGGAATGGAAAGCATTCAAGGAAAGCAATGCTGGAGCTGCAGGAGGAGCAGCACCAGCAGAAGTGCTCCATGCCAAGAGAATCAAAGCTTCAAAGCAGGGGAGGAGGAGGAGAAGAAGGAGGAGGCTCTCATGCGAAAGCAATTTCACTGGACAGAAAAGACAGCAGTAAACTGAGCCTGAGCCTGTTTCCCGGCTCACCAAGGGAGAAGGAGCTGGGAGCAGGGATGCGGGCTTGAGCAAGAATTTCCTGAGGTGGGGGATGGAGGGTGAAGACACTTCTGGGCAGCAAAGCCCTGTGGGGCCTCTGCTCAGAGGGAGGAGAAGACACAGCTCCTTCCTGAGTGCTCTACCCTCTTAAAGACTGGGCTGGAGCTTTGGAAAAAGGCAACTGCAAACCACAGGTTTAAAAACCCCCTAGAAAGAAAGAAGGCAATCTGCTGCTGGGTGCTGCACACAGGGCCTATCTGCTCCTCCTGGGTCTGCTCAGGGACCTTCTTGCACGCTCACTGTCTCACATGGATGAGCCAAAAGAGGGTGCCTGGCAGCAGGGGACCGGGTGCCTGTGCTGTTCTGGGGAGGAACCATGGCTGTGAGGATTAGGTCTCAGCAGCTGGAGGCCGGGACAGGATCTTTATTCAGGGTTAAGAAGCATTAGGAAGGGATGATAAGAGTTAATCCCAGACAGGCATCTCTCAGGCCTCCGGAAATCACATCCTTCCAAATCCTGGCTCCCGTCGGGGTGGGCTGGGGCAGAAGCCCAGAGCGCACCAGGACAGGCAATGGCAACCCAGGGATTGTGCAAGGACTAGACAAGGACTGGCAAGGGATCCAGCCCCTCGTGCCACCACTGCTGCAGCACAGAGCCAGAGGGAACACGTGGTCTTATCCCATACCTCTTGCTCCATGTGTGGACGCAAGTCACCAGGTACCTTGGAGCTTCCTGTGTGCCCTGCTCCAGCCCACTTGCTCCTAATCTCAATCTCTGCCTATGCTCTCCTTCCACCTTCCTGCCCTGCAGCATCAGTCCTGTTTTCTCAAATGTTCCCAGGCAGTCCCCAGCCCCTAAGAGCCCTCCTGAGCTGTGGCTGTGCCCCCCACCCTGTCCCCATCCCCGAGAGCGGAACGGCTCATACTAGCAGGAGATCAGGGCAGCGATAAGTGCCCGCCCTTGTTAATAGTTAACAGGGAATCTGGTACAGATTCTCCTTTTTTTTAAGTGACACTCCTTCCCTCCACCAGTGCCACCCAAACCGTCCTTCCAAGTACAGTTCAACAATTAACCACCTGCTGATGACGTGAGCAGAGCCGCCAGACGGAAGGGATAAGAAGGGATTTTGGAACTGCTTTGTGCAGCAGTGGGACAGGTGCTGCCACAACTGGGCTCTGTGGGAGCTGTGGGAGCAGCCCCTGCCTCTCCTCCAGCAACCAGCTCACTGTGGGGGATGCCAGGAGCCTCTGCTGCACTCCCCAGGCATGGAGCAGAGGCAATGCCAGGGTGGGGTCCCCATGCCAACGGCACAGCCACTTACCATTACTGTGGTTGCCCGTCTGGAGGGATGCAGGGGGCTGCAGGCTGCCCCCCAGGGACCCATAGCCACGGTAGCTGTAGTTCAGGCTTCCATTGATGTAGACCGGGTCTTGGGAGTAAGATGAAGCTGGAAGTGAGTAGGAGGAGTGGGTGATGGCTGTGGAGTCTCTGGAGTGCTGCTTGTCTAGAGCGATCGGTTCGTCCTGCACAGGGGAAACACAGACCTAGTCCAGCGAGGAGCCTGGCTGTCCTCTACTGCCAACAGGACAGACAGTGCAGGGATGCCTGGTGTCCTGTGGCTGCAGGGTGGCCAATCCAAACCAGCATTCCCATCCCCATAGGCCTGACACACCACAGGGTTCTTTTCTGCAGACCCTCAGACTTTCAGAAAGACTTTTGACCCCACCATAGGACACTTCCAGTTCTGTTCCTTGCCCACCTCCAACTGCCAGCACTGTACCTGGGAGGTCTGGTAGATCTCCAGCCGCATCCTCTTGGCTGCTTTCCGCGTTTCGCTCTCACAGGCGGCGGCCAGGATGTTCTCTGCCATGGCTGAGGTCAGGTGAGGTGGTGTGGGCCTGGTCTGCAGGGACACAAGCAGAGAGGATGCTCAGGGATGCGCTGCCCTGGGCACTGGGACGAGGGGCAGGGCACTGGGGTGGCCACTCACCATCTCCATGCCGTTCTTCTTCATGCGACGGCAGGATTTGAGGTAGGTGCGGATGCGCTTGCGCGCCCGCTCCTGGAACTCAGGGAACTGCCGGCTGCAGGACTCAATGATGGCCTGGATCTTCTCCTTGGGCTGCTTGGAGATGGGAACCATCCGGTCCAGGTTCTCATCCACAAAAAGGCGCACGAACATCTGCAAATGAGAAGGCAGGTGGTGGGAACCCTGAGACAGAAGGCAGGTGGGCTCACCCTCCCTGTGGAGCTCTCCTTACATTGAAGGCCTTTAGCCTCTCTGGGTCCATCCCCTCTGAGTCATTGATCTTATCATTGTCTTCATGGTCATCGTGGTCATCATCATCTTCATCAGCTGTGGGGGCCCTGCCGACAGTCAGGTCCTCGGGGCAGCCGCTCACCTCTGTCTTGATGGAGTCATAGCTGCCAGAGCTGTACGGGGGGGACTGAGAGGAGACAGGGGTTACCACCAGCAGCTCTCACCTCATGCACCTGCCCTTTCTCCTTGTCTCACTATGTCTGTCCCCTCTCCTGAAGGCCCCCCTGCAACCCAGGGAGATGAACCCATAGCCAGGCTCCCCTGCATGTCACCTCCTGCCTGCTTTGGGCAGGGGGCAGTGTGGTGGCCTCAGTGAGCCTGTGATAACTTGGAGGCCCAATTGCAGCCCTGGCTGGTGGGGCCATGGCTCTGCCTGATCCTGTGGGAAACACTGCCTGACCCTGGATGAATATGCTCCTTGTCACATGGTGACTGTTCACACAGCTGGTCAGGGGTGAGGTGAGCCCACTGCAGTGCCCAGCTCTGGGGAAGCTCTGTTGTGAGGCATGTCCCTGGCTCTCCCAGACCATCCCAGGCTGTACCTCTGCTGTGGTCTTGACCCCGTACTTGACCCTGCTGCGCAACCCGTCGGCACTGCAGCTGTCAGACTGGTAGTTAGGGGTGATGTGGGCAGGCGTGAGCTTGTCGCAGAGGTTGATGGGCTGGTCATCAGCCGAGGCAGTGAAGTCCATGGGGGCTGCGGTGCCATTGCCGTTCATTTCGGGGAAGGCGCTGTCGCCCTGCGTGCTGCTGGAGGTGGAGGGGTTCAGGGTGGAGGAGCCATTCCCGCTGCAGCTCTCTGACGAGGAGTCATCTGCAAGGAGGGATGTGTGGTTACCTCCTTGGCACCCTACAACCACCCTCCCAAAGCTGCTCTGGGCTCACTTGGGGGCCGAGTTGCCACTGGGAGCCAGGTTGGCACTGCTGCGCTTTGGGCCCTGGGATGCAGCAGATGGAAGTACAGATGATGGTGTCCTAGCCTGCAAGGCCATTGTCACAGGGATCCACTCCCTCATCCCTCAAAGCACACCAGGTGCTGCCGTGCCCCATGCCCGAGCCACCCATCCCTCTGCAGGTGACAGTCTCCACGCCTCCGCCCTCAGCCATGGTGCCTGGGCTTGAATAAGAACTTTGGAATTTGGTCTTTTCGGTTTCTATTTGCATTGCAGGGAGGAGAAAGGGGCACTGCCTCTCCCTACCAGGTCCCCTGCCGTCCTCCTGGCCCAGTTTGGGGCTGGATGTAGTGGGAAGTGACAAGTTCCTGCACTGGTGCTTAAGGCACATGTAGCTCTGCAGAGTGCTGAGCCATGGGCATGACACACAAAGACAGGCTCACTTGGGTGGGAAAATCCTGAATCCATGGTTCCTGGTAGCAGCATTAGGAGCTCTGCTCACAGCTGGCACACCAAGCAGCAAGGCTCCTCCTTGACATGCTGCTCCAGGGAGGGGACAGGGTCTGCATGATGTCCTTCCTGTCTCACTCAAAGCCCAAGTGACCTACACCCTACATGGACACTCCTGCTCCTGGTTTCCACGTGCCCTAGAGCCATCCCCACAGCATATGCAGGGCCTTTTCCCCACCACACAAACAGCTCAGGGCCCTGGCAATGGCGGTGCCACACACACCCAGTGCACAGACCTTGGCTGCATTCACACCCCAGGCCCTGGCACCATCTCCCTGCCTGTGCTGCTCCCACCACGGCAGCTCCCAAAGAACAGCCCAGCAGCAGCAGAGAGCCCGGCACTGCCTGCACCCACCCTGCCTGCACCTGGACAGGGAGCCCAGCCCTGGGGCCAGGCACGACATTTCATACTGCTCAGCCTGTTCCCTTCCCTCCCCCTCGCCGCAGTAAATCCTTTATTTCATTAGGTGCCTCTGCGAGAGGGAAAGGGCGAAGCACGTGGGAGCTGCTTCCTGCGCCAGCGTGTGCCGGGCGGTGAACAAAGAAGCTGTCGGCAGTGACGAGCAGATGGCCGTCCCTGCGCCCGGCCCGGCCACCGTGGGACAATGGGCCGGGGCTGTGGGGCGGCCACAGCCCCGTGCCGATGGCCCCTGGCACACGGGCGCCAGGTCCAAAGGTGTGCAGGCGCAGGGTGGCGGGATGGTACCCAGCTGCTGCCATCCACCCTCCTCCTCCCCCTGCCAGCACCTGCAGAAACTTTCCTGCGAGGCTGGGCGAGTGCTGCGGTGACCCTGTGGTGGCCCAGGACTTTGTATCCCTTAAAATAAACACACTTGAGGACACTCGGGTATCCAAGCTGACTGTGGGGCCGGGCCAGGGCTGCTGCCGCGTGTCCCCAGTCACCCCGCCACGGGAGCCAGTGCTCACTGCCAAGCCTCGCGCCTGCGCCAAGGTGGCTCCAGGCCCCACGAGCCACTAAATTAAAAAGTCCCTACTGGAGCTCCCCGTTCAGCAGAGCTCCCTCCCCCTCCTTTCCCTTGTGCTGATCCACTTATTCGTCTGAGCGATGACCAGAGCTGACCTAATCCCCAGGGTGGTGTTTATGTGCTGGGCGCTCTGGGCTGGTGGCAGGCGTCACCCGCCCCACCACGGGGCTGGGTCCTGGCAAAAGCCCTCGGTCACAGTGCTCTGTGCCAGGGAGTGCGGGGCTCCAGAGGGGCTCAGCAGCCAGCACTTATCCAGGGGCACCTTCCGAGCCACTTCCCCAAAAGGAGCTCCAGTCTCCTGTGCAATAGTAGGGCTGCAGTGGGCGGCTGCATCCCAGGCCATGTCCACAGGTTCCTGCTGCATCTGGAGGGGCAGAATGTTGGGGGCACTGACATCTCCTGCTTCCACAGCCCTCCTGGCCCAGGGCACTGCTCTGGTGCTGAGCCCTCCAGGGTTTTGCTTTCCCTCGGCACAGGTGCAGGAGCAATGATGGCTTGGCTGTGGCCCTAGCAGGAGTGGGCAGGTGGCCGGGGGCACAGAGGCCTCCCTGCCCAGGATGGCGGCTGTCCCTCCCCCAGCACTGTTCTCTGCGCCAGGGGAGATGGGGCTCCCAGAGGGAGGCTCCAGTCTCATCCAGCGATGCCTCTCGGAAGGATTAAGGAGAATTATTCCTGTGCACGGAGGCACGAGCTGTAGGCCAGGCCCCGCCATCGGCCCGGGCACAGCCACAGCAACAGTGCTGGGCCAATCGGCGCCATGGCCAGGATGATGGTGGGGACCTCCTCCCTCAGCTCTTTGGCAGCCCTGACACCAGCAGGGCTGGGGAGCTTACTATGGCACAAAATCCCTGCCAGGCAAGAGCACCAGGAGAGGCGTCACCTGGGAGAAGATGTGCAGGTGCCCTGAGCATCCCAAACCTGCCCTGGGCATCCCCAACTTTCTCTGGGCACCCCTGTAGGGATGAAAGCACACTCAACCTGCTATGAGCATCTCCAGTCTATCCCAGTCATCCCAAATCCACCTTGGGCATTCCACTCTGCCCTTGCCCATCCACCTCCAGCCTCCTCACAGACCCCAGCTCTGGCCCCCCATTCCTGTAGGCAGTGACAGTCCTGCACTGGCTGCTGACACCAGACAGAATCCTGGGGGTGACACCTGGACCACCCCGATTCCTCCACGTCTCAGGTTTTCTTTTGTGTCACACAAAACACAGACAGCAGCAGCTGCACGTCAGCTTTCCACCCGATGCTGCTGCATTTACGAACCCTGGGTTTGCTACAGGAAAAGATACTGCAAACAAAGAGAAAGATGTCTCTAGGAACCTGCCAGGTGGGATAAGGAAATGAAACGGGAATCTAATATCAGTGGCCAGCATCTACTAAAAGAACAATTTAGCTTATGCAAGGATGGATGTACATAAATAATGAGGTTCTTTAACCCATGAGCTACAGATATTTTCTTATTTCGGTATTTTTACATGTTATGCTCTCTCAGAAGCTCCACACACAAAGTGGTGGGTTAATCTCAGCATTGTGAGCAGAGAAATGGCCACAAATTCAAATTGGTGACTCCTTGGGTCTGAATGGGAATGGCCATAGCCAGCTTGAAAATGCAGATGAGCTCAGGAGGGAGCTTCAGTCTCCTTGTTGGGATGGATGGGATGGGGATGGGGCTGCTCCCTGGGCAGCTTCACTGGGGTATCTCCAGCCTAAAGGCACTCTTGAGAGGAGCTGGGGCACCCCACAGCAAAGTGGATCCTGGGGGAGAGGGAGCAGGAGCACGCCCACCTTGGGTGCTGGGACCAGATTTAGGCTCCTATGTTGTTTTGGTAGCTGTGTCAGGACTCTGGGCAGTGGTGGGGTTGTGTTGACCACACTCCCTTTTGGCCATACCCACCAAGCCCTGGAGCTTGAAGAGGTTTTCCACATCTCCCAGCAGTGCCCAAAGCACATGTCAGGAGCAGGGCTCCAGCAGCAGCAGGCGAGCAAGGCCAGGCTGTGCATCCATGAATATATTCATTATCAACCAGCACGAGCCTGGTGAGCTCCCTGCTCACGGCTGGAGCTTGGCTGAACGAGGAGCCCCTCTAATGAGGATAATTGGGAGCCCCCCTGCTCCACCCCCGTGCCCTAATTGAAGCAGATGGAACTGCAAAAACAATGTCACTTCTAACTGGTTTGATCTTTCAGTTGGAAAACGGGACTATTTCCTTCTCCTGTTTAATCCCCTCGAGCTGGGGCTCCATGGGCTGCATGGAGGTGGAGCAGACCCTGGCACTGTGTGGGAGAGACTAGAGAGGCTGGAGAGCCCAACAGAGGCAGCTGGCCCGAGGTCCGTGGAGTGCTGCCTTCTTTGGCCCCTCTGCAGAGGCCAGACCATGACAAGACACGTGGTGAGGCTGGTGAGGTGGCTGTGGGGGAGCAGCTTTGTGCCTCTGCTGCAGCCCCGGCATCTCCCCGGCATCAGCCCAGGAGAGCAAGAAGCAAAATGGCTTCTTGGGCAGCGGTACTGGGGGAGGAGGGGATCAGTCACTTATTAAATGAATTAATCAGGGCTCAGCGTTTTCATTTTGGAGAGGCTGCTGGATTATCCTTGATTTCTGTGGCGCTGGATTTGAGGAGATCAGGAGGGGAAGGGGTGATTTCCAACACCTGCTCCCTGGGAGATTTTATGGCGGGGAAGTGGTCGAGTTTAACATCTCTGCCGGCGCAGGCCACCGCACCACTCTCCAGAGCAGAGTTAAAGATGAATGGGGCAAATTGTTCCTCCTCCTGTCACATCTCCAGAGCGGAGACAAAACCTCTTTTGACTCAGGAAACAATGAGCTTATGTAAGAGCCAGCGGCCCACGGAAACCTCGCCGCAGCCCTGCACCATGCAGTGGGACAGGGTCCACCCGGCTCTGCCCACATCCCACTGCCATGGGACCCCAGCCAGCCTTGGGGCAGCCCTTCCTTGGCTGCTGCCCACCTGCCTGGGCAGTTGTGGGTGTCACAGCCATGCCAGGTCCCACCAGTGACCCTTGGTGCCCCATGGGCCATCATGGATCCACTAGCCTGCTATGGCTCCATGGGTGATGGCAGTGGTTCTGCCACACCTGAGTTCCTGTGCCTTGTGGGTGGGTCTGTCCCATTTCCAGCCTGCCGTGGCATCGGAAAAGGAGCTGCACACCCAGCCTGGGAGTGGCTGTCAGGAGGGCACAGAGCATCCCACCGCCGCCAGCCAGGAAGATGAAAAGTGCCATAAATTATTCACTCACAAAAGAGACAAGAAGGGAGAAGAAGGGGAGGAGGAAAGCCTGCGAGAAAGGGATACTTAATACAAATTAGAGAGACTGAGTGGGAATGGGGGCCCTGGGGAGGGCCACTGCTGAGTGTTAGAGCCACACTCATCAGGGCAAGGGACCAGCACCGCAGGGATCCTGCACCCATGACTGGCTGGTGAGTGGCAGGAGAGGCCCTGGCCCTTCACTGCTCATGTAGACAGAGACCAGAGCCCATTTTCTCCAGGTCCTGCCCAGCGTTTGCCTCCAAGATGTGTAAGAAAGAAAAAAGCAACGTGGCTGAGGGCTGCAGTGCACTGGGGCTGGCCAGGTTCCAGTTAAGACGCTCTATTTCCTGTCTTCCTTTGCTAAGGCAAACCTCGTTATGTCCCAGACAAAGTGTCCACCCTCCACACTCCCGCCCTGGGTCCCTGCCTTGACGAGGCAGACATCTGGCACGGCCGGACACAATGCGCGCCTGCAGGCAGAGCTTGGCTGGACAAGGCAGCGCTGTGCGGCCGCCTCCCTGTCCCCTGCCATGAAAGGTGCCCCCCAGTGCCGTCTCCCCTCGGCTCCACTGCCCAGCCCGAGGCAGCAGCTCCCTCCGGCACCAGGATCTCACCGCGCCAGCCCCATGCTGGACATTTCCCATGCACCAAAGCTCGTCTTGCACAGAGCAGCTTTGTCACAAACACCCTCTGTCCCTTGGTTTTCCCTTCTCCTCCCAAACACTGTCCCTTCCCTCCTGCTGCTGCTCCTCCAGCCACCTTGCAGCTCAAAGAATGCTTGAGCCAGGAGCTGGCCCTTGCTCACACTGAGGAAGGAGGTGGCACAAACCAAGCCTCTCCTTGTGCCGCTGCTGCTGGCAGCCACCCGGATCCTGCTGCAGGGAGGGGACATGCCATGGCCCCATGCTGCCTGGGCACTGCCTCTCCCCATGCCAAACAAACGGGTTTGGTGGGTTCAGGCTGGATTCATGCCGAGCTGGTGCCTCCAACACAGACCTACCACCAGAGAGACCCTGCTGTGCACCCCCAATCCTTCAGGGACTGTCCTTTAACACTGTGGGGCTCACCCCGATGTCCCCACTCACCCCTCTGGTTGGGGTTACTCAATCTGGGGAGGAAGGGAGGGGCACAGATGGTGTTGGCTGTCTATAGCTTGGTGATCCTCTCAGCTCTGGATTAAGGAAAAGAACCCCCAGAACCCTACTCCATGCACCAGCACGATGAACTGACTGATCGGCAGGGCCTGCACCAGCCATGAGAGAGCTGGAGCTGAGCTCACGTACCAGGCTGGGAAAGCCACCACAGGCTCACAGTGTCCCTGCTGCACTCCCCAGCCTGGCAGCAGGGAAGGACAACTTTCAAAGGACACCGAAAGGACGGTGTTTATGATAGCCAGGGCCTTTGCCCGGGAGGAGCAGATGTGCCCCTGGAAGAGGTGATGGGAATGGAGTCACCAGCCCAGTCTGCTCAGGCGAGGCAGGGATACATTTGTTGACTCCTGCTGTGGAGCCAGCACAGCATGGGGACACCTGGGAGAAAGAGGAAATATATCCCTAATGAAATGAGATAAGGTTGTAACTAGCTGTAGTAAGGCCTGGCTGCTGGTCCTAGCCTTTTTTAAGACTTTAGGGGGCCAAAATTCAGCAAGAGTTCAAAGAAGCCCTGGAAACAGTGAGGATTTTGCAGCCTGGACTAAGCAAGTGCCTTGGGGCTCACAGGCCACCTCCTGCACTAGCCAGCCATCAGACAGCTGCCCGTGGTCTGCTGGGCTCCCCCGTGGCTTACAAAGGGTGTTTGTATCCACCTGGCGCAGGGCTAGGCTGGCTGAGGAAAGCCCTGGGAGCTGTGTGACACCCAACGCTGCAGCCGTGACCCTGTGAGGGCACAGTGATGTGGGCACCACTGCCGTGGGGTCAGGTGCCAGCTGTCAGAAATGCAGCTGTGGAGTGGGACATCACCTGGGGATGGAGTCTGGCTTTTTGTCAGCACCTGGCAAGAGGCTGCTCCTCCCCAGAAAGTTCTGCTAGACTGGTGGTTCAGGGGAGCTGGTGATGTGCAGCACATCATGGGCATCTCATCAAATGCCAGCAGTGCGACCCCAGAGTTGTGGGACATGTGCCACCAGAGAGACTGCTGGTGCTATCCCTGACATCCCAGGGCAAGGTGTCCAGAGGAGTGACATGCCTTTCAAGCCCCTAGGACAGAATCTGGAAATAATGCTTGTCCACATGTCTTTGAGGTCCCTCTTTGTAGCACTCCTGAGGAATATCCCCAACATCCAGAAACCTCCCCAGCCAGCAGCCTCACGGGATGCCCCCAAGAAGCGTGTGCTTTCACAGTTAAGTAGGTTAAGAAAGTCCTTTCTCCAAGGTCTGGATTAGCCACTGCTGCTCCGGGCAGAACAGACTCAGTGGGGACGCTGCCAGTCAAGTGAGGACGGCACATGGGGAATCTCAGCAGAAGGGGATCAGTCCACCATGGTGCCATGAAGCAACCCCATGTCCCTCACACAGAGCAAGCACACCATACACACAGGAGTTTTCCCTGCTCTTCAGAAGAGGCTGGGGAGCAGCAAGCTCTGCCTGTGGGCTGAGCGCTGCTCCTGGGCAGTGGAGCAGGATGTACAGCCAGGGACAAGGCAAATCCTGTTAGTGGGCAAGACAGAAGCTCTTCTATATGAGCTCAAGCACTTTGCCATGTCACACACTGAGGTTTGGGGTCTGACTCCTGTAGTACTTTCAAGGGCACTGCTAGAAAGTCATAGCAGGCCTGGTGTGGAATACCCAACACCACTGTGATGGAATATCCCGTTCAACCCCATACACCAGGCCGAACTGGGAGGTTTGCAGTGCAATGCTGGATCCCAGAAACCTGGCACCCACCACTGTTACAGTGCTCTGCTCCCCTATGGAAGCAGATAGGCTCTGAAGATGGACAGAGCCCAGCTCAAACTGCCACAGCAACACAGCACCAGGGCCTGAGACCTGCTGGAACACCTTCAGGAATGCGCCCAGGCAGCGGGATGGCGCAGCATTCAGGGTCCCTTTGCTCCCAGTGTGTGCTGCCTCCCACAGATGTGTCCCTCCAGGATGTCCGGCACAGTAGCTCCGCTTCAGCAGCAGAGTTTGTGTTGATCTCGCTGTTGCTTTGGGCAGCCGGTGGCTTCCTGCGAGCACGTACGCTGTGAGCAACATCCGACTGGGAAGGGATGTTGCTGGGAGCTTCATGTTTTCCGTGCTGGGGCCCGCAGGATGAGTAACAAAGGAAAATGGAAGGAGCAAGTGTGTGTGTTCAGTGTCACTGCTCAGGGCTGGCTGGGATGTCCCAAGTCCCACTGTATGCCCACTGACCCAGCTGAAACCCTGGCTCTCCTAACAGTGACTGCTCTGTCCGTGACCCACCCAAGGTGTATTTTGCTCTTCCTGCATTTCCAGGGCTCACATCAGTTGTAGCATGGCTGTACTGGGCCAAGGGTTCTGGGCACTCAGGACAAAGAAGGTGCTGGCTTTTGTTCCCAGCTGCTTTTTAGGCCTCTGATGATTTAGTAGGTACCTGTTTATCAAAGCATGGGACAACAATTGCCTGCTCTCCTTCCTCTCTGGATTTCAGACTATTCTACTCTATACCACAGGAGAACACCTGCCACTCCTAGGCCTTGAAAAGATCTGGAGCTGGTGCTTTGGTCCTTTAAACAAGACTTTTTAAACAAGCATGTCAGATGATACTGCTCTCCTACTAGGCAACTCTTCATTAAAACTTTATACTTTAGCAAGCCTTTCACTGAAGACACACTCCAAGCATCATACCCGTCAAACGGCAGTAGGCAGGACCAATTTAGTAACTCAAAAGGTTTTCCTGAAGGCAGAGAATATCCAGTCCTGAATAAACTCCCAACTGAAGGACATGGTGTGCAAACAGATCCCTCTGCAGTGCCAGGATGAGGAGTTGAGCCCAGCCTGGCTGCAAGGGATGTGTGGAGCTCATTTTAGCACTGGCCAGAGCTCTGCAGGACTCCTGCAGGGCATAGGGGACAACTGAGCAGAGGAGATGTGGACAAACTTCCAGCTTGGGAGTACTTGGGCTGTCCCAGTGCAGGCACACTGCACTGGCAGCTTGGCCAGCTGGGTTCCAAGGAGGCTCCACTGCATATGTGGGCTGCTTACTCACATTTTTTGCAAAGCCTTAGCAAGCTCAGGTGAACCCGGAAAACACATTTGTTTCAAAAAAAAAAAAAAAAAAAAAAAAAAAAAAAAAAAAGAGAGCTTTAATAGGTCGAGAGAAAAGAAAACTGAAGAAGCGTGGTCAACACTTTGTGCACAATCCCTTCCCCACAGCTGTAATCTGCTTTTCCTCTCACAACATGCTCCTCTGCTTCATGCTCCTTCTCTCTCCTTTAACCACCCACTGCCCTCCTGGGTTACCCCACTGTCCTTCTTCCCTTCCCACTCTTGTGTGTGCTCCACTCCTGGGTGGGAGCACTGGTTTGGCAGAGGGACTGACATGAGACAGCATTAGTCTGTATTTACAGCTCTGATACAGATCATGGACATTCACCACAGGCACAAAACCTCAGTCCACAAAATGCTTCTGAAATGTGACAGCCTGGTGAAAATCGCAATTCCTGTTTTTTCTTGTATGGGTCTCATTTGTCACCCTGGGCTTGGCTTGCTTATTTTTTTGACACCATCACTTCTGATCCACCAAAGCCTACCCAGTTCAGCTGATGCTGACACCAGAGACGCTTGCATTCCTATGGGACTATTTCTGCTTTATTTCTCATCACAGAACCTTACAAAAGAAATTAAAGGAGCCAAGAAGAGCCCCAAAGAGGACACCTGCTTCTGAAGGAAAACCACAGGGCATGAAAAATTGGAAGCAATTCCTAAGAGGGTGCAGAGAGAGAGGATTTAGATTCAGTGAGAACATCTTGATTTGCCTAAATACGTGAGTCCCTTATTAAATTACTGTCCTGTTGAATAATAGTGTTCAGCAAAGGGATCAAAACTGTGTCATTCTAGATTGTAAATGAGACTTGGGAATTCAGTGGTGAGGGCTAAGTCACAAGCCTGAAATGTCCCAATGGGAGAATGGCAAAGTTCAGGGGCTACAAAGAGACCCAGTCAGG
This sequence comes from Oenanthe melanoleuca, assembly GCF_029582105.1. Lineage (NCBI taxonomy): Eukaryota > Metazoa > Chordata > Aves > Passeriformes > Muscicapidae > Oenanthe > Oenanthe melanoleuca. Next base: position 7,405,401 of record NC_079353.1, read on the forward strand.
CCACAGGGATGAGAGGCTGAACTTGGGGTGAAGGCTGCAGCCTAGTCCTGAAGATCCAAAAACTTCTATGGGAGCAACTGCATCACCACCAAAACATTCCTTCTCCTGCCAAGAGACAGCCCCCCGGGGCCCCGGGCAAGCAGATGTGCCCGTGCCCATCCCATCACCGGGATGCAGTGCTGTGCAGTTAGGTTTCACATCCTCACCAAGGCTGCCTGGCTCTGGGGCTGGGGCTGCCTAGGGAAAACCAGCAGTTTCCCAAAACTGCAGACTTGCAACGGAAACTGAAATGCCACAAACTCACTGGACTGAAGAGAGCAGTGGCCCTGCTGAATGTGAGACTGAAGAGAGCAGTGTCCCTGTTGTCCCTTCTGTCTCTACCATCCCTGCCACTGGCCACACCACCAGCTAAAAGCCACCACAGGGAGACCTGCCAGCACAAAAGCCTTTTCTTTCCTTAGGAGTAGTTTTTCAGTCCCCTTTCTTAAAGCAGTCTCAGCTGTTCCTCAAACTCTTCTGTTCCTTCCTGCACTCCCAGCAGCAGCCAGGTTGGGACAATGATGTATTCAACCTTTTGAGCAAAAGCCAGTAAGAGTCCAACCACCAAATCATCCCAAGCATCACAGTGACAAACTCTGACCTCAACTCATACTTCTACCACTTATTTACTTGCTCTTTTATTTTAAGCTTGCATGTTTCACAGACGCAACACACCATCTCTCTTCACAAAACTCTTCCTCCCACCCAGCCCACGCGTGCTGCTTTCAGCCCTTCCAACCACCTGCCCCGAGGGAGGAGACACCCACATACACCCCGCACAACATCGTTGTGGCTGCTGCAGATTATTCACAATTTCTTGCCTGGGGTATGCAAGACCTGTCAAAGGTGCAGCTTTCCAAACACAGAAACCTGTGACTGTGCTGCAAAGCCTTGGCATCCTCCCTGTGTTCAGAACTAACAGTGCTCTCCTCCTCGTCTGGGAAGAGAACTTGGGGAACTAAGTTCTCCCCTCAGAAGGGAGTTAGTGACCTCTTTCTGGAGGAGCTGGGAGACAGCACTACGCAGAAGGACCATCAGCTCCGAGCTGGACAGGTCCCTGGCTGAGCAGGAACCCAGAGGCTAAATTGGAAGGACTGGAAGCCAGCTCTGAGCTGATATGAAATCCATCCCACAGGTGGGACACCTGATCAGAAGGGACTGGTTAATGTTTAATAAGTCACAAAAACATCCTGTGGCAGAGGCGTGGGGCTCTTCCCGCCCGCCAGGGCACTCACCGTCCTCATGGCCGTGCAGGTTCTGCGGGCTGCGCATGCTCTCGTCCTGGCTGGGGCTCAGGCTGGAGTTCAGGTGCTGGTCAGCTGAGATCCATGTGGAGTCGTTCATATCAAAGTCCTCACTGCTCACCGATGTCTCATCCTGGAGGCAAACAGGAAAGGGTTAACTCATGGAGCTATTTCCTTTCCTTCTTTCTCTGGCTTTAACATCTCCTCACCACACTCCTTTCTAAAAACAATTGGGTGGGCAGCTCCTGTTCCCCGCCCTGAGAAGCCTTGCAGGCCCCTTGGGCTTCCCAAGGCCACGGCAAGCAGCCCTTCCCTGCACAGGGCGAGGTGGCTGCCCCAGCGGGGACCAGGGCTCTGCTTCCTGCCTGAAGACTTGCCTGAGCAATGGCACTGTCTCTAATTGAGGACAATTAGAAAGAGCTCACATCCTGTAGGAGCGGATGGCTGAGCCCTGGAGTTTACCCTTTAATCTCCATCCACCCCAGCGTGCTCCTGGCGAGGCAGCGGTGTGCGGGAGCTGAGGACAGGCGAGAAATGGCTCCATTAAACAGCTCGGACTTTTCTGAGATCAAATCATCTGCTACACGAGGAACCACCAGAGGACTGGCAGCAGCGGGAGCAGCTTCTGGGGCATATCTGGACACAGGTATGGATCCCCAAAGATCTGCACTGCCTGATGCTGCAGAGGAGGCTCCTCCAGACCAGAGATATTGCCTCAGTACCCTGATCAAAAATGACAGCACACACACCTTGGGAAGGGGCTAGGGGAGTGAGATCCCCAGTGACGCAAGGACACCCTGGCTTAGGCCAGGAACACCAGCTAGCCGCCTGCTCCCTGACGATGGCATAGATGACATTCCTCTCTCCCACTTCTGCAGCTCAAAGGACATTTTCTCTCTCCCTTCTCACTAACCTTTACAGTACTTCGAGACACAGCCCTTGGATCGCTTCCAGCACCGGAAAGGTCAGCCACAGGATTTCAAAACCATCATCATAAAGGCAGCACTGCGATCCTGAATGAGAGGAGGGGCTGTGGGACCTCCCCAGGCTGAACTCTCCCAACGCAAAGCTTGGGAGGAAGCAGATACGTGTTCTCATATGGACAGTCTTGCTGGTGATCCCTTTATCTGCCTTCCTCTCCCTGCTCCCCTCCCAAAGCCAGGGGCACAGACAGCCCTGGGGTGCACCGGAACACCGAAAATGTGTCCAGAACCACTTTCAACTCTGCTTTCCTTTGATTGAAACATTTCAAAGGCTTGTAAACCTCTCTGCTCTTATTTTTTTACCCTCCCCCTGTTCCTGAGATAAAATACAATCCCCGCTCCTTTTCCGTGTAAGCAGTAATTGGCAGCACCCCTCCAACCTACGCCTGCTCCTCATAAAAACGGCCCTGCCTGGCTGCCGCTGGCTGATAGTTTTTATTGTGAACAAACAAATGTCTTTAAAGACAGGTTTGTGCTTTTCCTCCCAGCTCTTCGTCCCTGCAGACACATCTGCTGGCTCAGGGCTCGTGCCGCCCCCAGCCCGCTCCTTCCATGTGCCTCCTGGGGAGTTTCCTGGAATTTACGGCTTGTGAAACCCTGCACGCACCAAGGGATGGACTGATGGGCAGATGGACAGGGCTCGGCAGTCCCAAGCATGCCCCCCTCAGGGACACCCTGACCCCTGGCCCACCAGGTGTCCCTGAGGAGCCCCCCTGTGCCCAGGTGGAGCTGAACAGGAGGGCAGAAGGTAAGGACAGGCACATCGTCCCTGGCTCCGCACAGCTTCACTGCCACACCAGCCACAAAGCAATTGTGCCTCTCCAGAAACTCCATCTTGTACGTACAGGAACAGAACTGCAAAGGTCTCCCTGTTGCAAACTATAAATAGTCTCTTTATTGTAAGCATTTGCAGGGAGGCAGCCACCCTAATATCTGGCCTTCTTCACAAGGCTTACTTAAGATTACTGTCAGGCTTAAGAGACAAATGCAAATGCCAAGGTCCTTGCTGCCCACAGTCTCTCACCTGTCCAGTGAGGAGGAGGAGCCTGGGGAGTGACCCATGATGTTTTTAGGTTGTTCAGGTTCAGTTGCAAAGGACATCCAGCCTCAGCACCCCAACCACAACCCCATCGTGCTCTCCATGCACTCACACATGGGGGAGAAGCAGTGACATGAAGGATGCCTCGCATGCACATGCGATGGAAAGGGCCTCATAAATGTGTACAATTCTCTCAAGGTGCAATAATGTTCACCTATTATTAGAAATACTCTGGCTATCAAATGAGAAACTGATAAGCTATAAATGACTCAAGTTAAACAAGGCTGTCACACGTTCACCAGTCCAGGATTCAGCCACCAGCAGAAAGTCACCCCCTGCTTTCCAGCCAGAGCTTTCTGCTTTCCAGCACAAATACCCTCGGCCAAAATACTAACAGGATGAATTTCCAGCATCTCAGTGCCCCTACTGCACAGTCCACCCCAAAAGAATGCAAAGCCAAACATGCAGGTGGCAGCAGGAGAACCCTTCCTGGCAGTGGAAACTGTGGAGACCTCATCCACTGCCTGCTGGGTCTGGGCAGCCACCCGGCTCTGCCCACACCACAGAGCTCCAGGAACTCCTCACACCTTTGTGCCTCTTTACTAAAGAAAGAGAAAAGCCCCAGCCTCAAATGTGCTTCTGGCCATGCCCATCACTCCAGTTCTGGCATCCTGCACTAGCCCTTGGCTGCATTCCTCACTGCTTGTAGGAACAGCAGAGGCCACCAGCAAACTCCTGCCTCAGGACACCCCTCGGAGATGGAAGGCTGAACACTGTGACCTCCGAGTGCTGCCCATGAACTGCTGGCACTGCCTCCTCATACCAGAGACAATCCCAGGGACAGGAGGCCCCAGCAACCACATCCAGAGCACTGGCTGCCCAGCCACAGCCCAGGAGCAGAGGGACAGCAGCGCAGCACAGCACAAATCCAGCCTCAAAGCACAGGACACCAGAGCAGGATCAAAATTTCTGGCTAGGTGGGAGCTTTGAATCTCCCTGGATACCAGTAACCTGGCTGAAGGTTGAGCCTTGCAGTGGGCTCCCCATCCAGCCAAACAAGGAAGCATTTCTCAATAGCAGCAACAGCCACGACTCGGAGCAATACGGTAAATCTAATCTACCCTTCCACCCTCTTTTGGCTTGCAAGTCAGGCAGCTCATTCTTTTTCCTCTCTGGGTTCTCAGGAGAATTCCCTCTGCTAATTTCTTCTTTCCTGTAAACAAACTTCAAATGAAACTTTCATTAGAAAACAGAATGCAATCCATTACCAGTGCCTGTCTCAGGACCTGCTGCCTTTTCCCCAGTTCCACACTACTCGTGGCACAGATGGAAGTGCCAGTGGCGCCCCAAGCAGCCAACCCATAGCCAAACCCTGAACCCCAGCTCTGCTGCTGCCGCCCTCCTCCTTCCTGCCTTTCCCAGCTCTCCGGAGAGATCTCCTCACCCCGCAGTAAAGTCCCATCGCTTTGTTTCCAATGTTCAAGGGACTGAGCGATCAAGGGTCAGGCAGCAGAGCTGCTCTCTGCAAGGGGAAGTCGGATCCTGCTGCTGCACTCACAGGGCACACCCAAACATCGGAACAGGGCTCCCGGCACCACTCAGGGTTTGGAAAACAAAATCCTCGCTTCTCTCCTTATCTACAGCCCAACATTCACAGCTGCTCTACAGACATTCACAGCCAATATTTTCTACCCAGCAGAGGCAGACACTCACATGTGCAGGGCTCACACTCCACATTTCTGTCCCACTTTCCATTCACGATCTTCAAGCACTGTGCCTGCAAGCGTCCGCTGAGCTTCCCCAACTTCGCTGCGAGTTAGAAAACTACTCCTCTTATTATAAACGTGGAAATCCCGGGTACTGACAGCCACTGTGGCTGGTCCAAGAACACAGCGAGTCGCTGGCAGATCCAGGAACCTAATCAAGCTCTCCGAACTGCAAGGCTGTAATTGCTAGACAATGTTTCTTCACCAAAGCTCTTCCTCCAGGAGAACAACCTCCCACAGCACGGGCTGAACAGGGCAGGGGGGGAAGCTACTCTTATAACCTCGTAAATATATGCAAGACTATCGGTAACCTGCTTATTTTACAGCCAGGCTCAGTTTCTCGGGGACTGCCTTGCAATCTCTCTCCAGTCATTTACATGCTGTGCCTCACGTTTAATATTCCAAGCTCCGAGTCTCAGGACGGTTTATTTTCTCTCTTTAAGTCCTTTTATTTTAAAACATGTCCTTTCACGCCACAGCCCACTATCCCGATGGGATTTCCTTCCGCGGAGCAGGAACCGAGGCTGTGTGCCGTGCAACCTCCCCAGCACACAGCCACGCTCAGCTTCCCACCAGGACCAGCCGTGTTTTTAGAATCAACAAAAGGCAACGCGTGACTGCCAGTCCCCAGAGCTGCTCCAGTGCCACGCCGGTGCCGTGCACGACCTGCCTGGCACAGGCAGCCCCCAGACCTGCCGAACCTGGCCAGGGCAGAGCTCCCCGCACCGTGACCCCCGGCAGCGGCGCGCAGGGACCAGCTCTCAGGAAAGCAGCCTCATCTCCGTCTCAGCCACTGTTTAAACCCAGCCCTCTGAGCATGCCAAGAAGGTATTGAACCAGATTTGACCCTAACTTAACCAGTTCAGCGCAGAGAAAGGCTTACTAATGGAAGATAAAACACTCCGGGTCAAAGATTGGTACTGCAGCCACGAATAGTGTGGTGGTCATCGCTTCAAAGACCGGAGAAGCCTCACAGCACACGGGCGTACGCGGGCTGTGGCGGCGGTGAGCTGTGACTGCGCTGCCTACTCGTGTGTACAATTCCCACACCAAAGAGAACATCCCCGGCGCTCTTTGTCAGATCACTTACGTCCTTATTTACCGCGATTTCTGCCGAATTCAACGGGACCCGGCAAAACCCGAATAATTTCTTAGTTCCCGAAAACAGGCAAAACAGTTAATATTAACGGCAAAGGGCAAATGGAAGAGGAAGGGAAGCTCATCCCCTTCTTCCCCTCCCCCTCCTCTAAGAGCTCTTCTTCTGGGAACCCCCCGAGCATTCCCAGAGCCCCGAGGCGCGGGGAGCTGCCAGGGCGGGGGGCGGCCCCGCAGCCCCTTCCCGGAGCCGCTGCCCCGTTCCTGCTGTTCAGCGGGGAGGTGCTGAACGCGGGGCAGGGGGGACGGCGCTGCACGACTCCCACCACCACCCTGGAGCCCCGCACCTGCCTCCCCCGCACCTGAACTTGCTCACAGGCGTTTGCTTTTCCATACCAGGTTGGGACGGTGGCTGATACCGCGCGGTGTGAAAAGGCACTTTGCTCTTCCCCCAGCACCGGGAAGCGAGTGTCGGGGGAGGGGGGGACGGACCCGGTTTTGGAGGCGGTGGCCAAGAGAAGCAGCGCTGTGGGCTGAGTGGCCGGAGGTCCCCGTGTTCCCACCCTCCCCGACGGCCACGGGACCCCGGTGGGATGCGGTTCCCACGCAGAAGCGAGGTGCGAGGCGCCGGGCTAGAGTCCCCGTGCCCGTCCTACCCCCACCCGCAGGTAAATAGATACACCCGCGATGGAGCCCTGCCCGCGCGTGTGCGGGGCTCAGCGTGCGGCGAGGATTGACACGTAAGTAGGGCTTTACCTCCAGGGAGGCGGCTATTTCCAGCACAATCCCCGCCCGGGGCCGGGGCTGGTGGTGATGGCGGCGCGGGGCCAGTGCCCAGGGATGGCCGGGGGACGGGAGCGCTCCCGCCGCCGCCTCCTCCCACTTTCTTCGGCGCTTTTGTGCTCTTCCGGGCGCGGGGGAGCCGCGCCGGGCGCGGGGAAGGACGCGCCGCCCTCCCCCCCCCCCCCGCCGCCGGGCAGCCGGGCGGGCGACCCGCAACTTCCCGGGGCAGCGGGGCGGCCGCTCCCCCCGGAGTTGGGGCCGGGCCCCGCGGCCACCGCCCCCCCCCGCCCCGCCCCGCCCCGCCCGCCGGTAGCCCCCCCCCTTCCTCCCCAGCCCCGCAGCGCCGCGGCCGCGTGGAGCCCCCGAGCATCCCCCCCCGCCCGCCGCCCCGGGATCGGTACCGGAGCCCCCCGCGGGCGGGCGCCTACCTGGAGCGGAGCCCGGGGCCTGCCGGCCTGCGCCAGCCCGGCGGCGCGGCGGGGAGCGCGGGGCGGAGGGACGGAGGGAGGGGGCCCGGGCTGGCGGCGCTCCGGAGAGGCTGACAGCCAGCTGCTGCCCGGGGAGAGGGGCCGGCGCTGCGGAGCGCGTCACTCCCGGCTCCCGGGGGGGGGGCCGGGGAGGCGGAGGGGGGCGAGCGGGGCCCGGCCGCGGGCGGAGGGGGCGGGGGCGGCGGGGGAAGGGGAGCGGGGCCGCGGGGGGCGGGCGCACCGGGCCGGGCGCGGCGGGGGGCGCGGAGCCGCGCCTGGAAGAGCACATTGTGGAGGGCCGGGAGGGCCCTTCCCCGGGAGGAGACAATGTCCAGGGCCGGGCGCCTGCTGGAGAGCGCGAGAATGCGCGGCCAGGGCACGGTACGGATCGGTTGGGATCGGCCGGGAGTGCCGCTGCCCGCCTGGGCATCCTCCGCTCCGCACGACCCAGAGGGCTGTAGCCGATCTGGGACCCTCCGCTCGGCACAGAACCGGGGGCTGCCGCCCGTCTCGGCCCGGCCCGGGGACCCTCTGCCCGCCCGGCTCGGTGCGGCCCCGGGAGCTCCGTCCCCGGGTGCGCCCGTGCGCGGGTGCAAGTGCGGGGCCCCTGCAGCGAGCCCCGGGCTCGGTGGGTCCCCCAGCCCCTTCCCCGCGCGGTGGGTGCTGCGGTGCCGAATCCTTTTGTTTCTGATGATTCTCCCTCGCTCCGCGGGGGCAGAAGGACCCCGCGCTGACCCTGAACGCTGGAGCAGGGCTGTTGGGAAACCAGCGGCTTGCCCAGCACAGCTCTGGGCAGGGCACCGGCTGCCAGATGCCCCGGAGGATGGGTTGCTGGGTTCCAGCTCTGGCAGGGCAGCACTGGGGGCCCCAGCATCCCCCAGGCTGGGCTCCGAGGGCAGTGGGTCAATGACCTCTGTTTTAGTTTGGGATCATCATGATGGAATGGTGATCCCTACCACAGTGATAGGCACCAGCGTTGCAGCATCCCCCTCCCCAGCCCACATCATGTTTCACTATTTAATGCTTACAAAGGAAATGGTTTATGAAATAAACCAAGTGTAGCAGTTCAGTGTGGAGCCTGCAATACACTGGTAACACTGGTACCAGAAACTGTGCCAGAGCCAGGATGGGAACTGCCAGGTTTGGGCTTATGACTTGTTAGTGCGGATGTCCAGTTATGATGTTATCTGTTCCAGCGTTAACCACCTCACTGCCAGGGAAGCGGCAAGGGAAGAGGGTAGCTCAGGAAGATATGAGGCCAGAGGTGAAAATGGGCATCACTCAGTACTACATTTCCATCTCCTCCAGGCTGATCATGGAGCCAGAGGCTGAAAGGCAAGAGCAGGAGCCCTGGGGGCCTTCTGCAGGAAGCAGTTGGCTGGGAGGGCAGCGGGCTGGGAGCCCCCTGCCACAGGGCCTTCTCTGCACTCCCAGCTCCATGGCTGCTGCTCCTCCCTGAAGCTAAAATAAAATCCTGACCATTTAAGGTGAACAGGAGCCTTGCCGAGAACCTCAGCAGAGCGGGCTTTAACCCCTTCCCATTGCTGGGCTTTGTTTACTCCTTGCACTTCCTTTGGCTTCAAGCTAGACCAGCTTAAAGCCATTTGGGAGAGCACATCCCCTGGGACCGAAATGCCTGCCCCTCTTTGGTGAGCTGGCAGAGGACACAAACTGGCCAGGATGCTAGTTTGAAGCACAGTCACTATTCCATGCTGCCTCACCATGTGGACACTCCTATTTTATACTAAGTGCCTTTGTGTGGGTTAGCTTAATCCACTTTGGAAATGGATTAACCTAAATTTCACATCGGCAAACTTCGTGTGGAACAGCCGGGTCCACACAGGGAGTGAGGGAGGAAGAGCCATTCAGCAAGAGCTGCTGGGCAGGAGCTGTTCCCTGTGCAGGAGAGGGGTCCTGACCCCAAGGGGGGTCACCGCTGTTACAAGTGGGGTCATGAGCCCGACAGAAATGCAATTGTTTGTGCCAGCACACGGGGTCACGAGGCTGGCAGAAGTGGGGCTCAACAGCGGAAGAGGGGCTGCCTCCAGAAACAGCCAGAGAAGCTCTGGGAAACAGCCCACCAAGCACCTTTCTAGTGGGGATTTTTCAGATTCAAATTGTCTAGGGGGAAATAACTGTGGCAATTAGATACAGAATTGGTAATAATAATTTATCGAGTTGTCAGGAGCAGGGATAAGTGCCTTACAAGATTACACATTAAAAGAACACACACCGTAACAAACCAGTGCTGCTGTTACTATATCATATATATAATATACATCAAATATATTATTTATAAGTCGCTTCCTTCCCTCTCTCTTCACAATGTGTTCATTACCTCTGGTACCTGCCAGCCCCCTCACATGGACACAGATCTGCCCATGCAGAGAGCCTGGGGCTCCCTGTCCAACTGTGTTGATCCTGCTGGATGCCACCAGAGCCGAGCTGCAGGTCCTGGGAAGAGTCATGTCCCAGCTGTGACAGCACTCACACCACAGAGCCTGCCCTCACATCAGGCAGTTATGCTTCCAAGGGCATTGCTAACGATGACCTGACCTCATCTGTTGTCATTTCCTAAGGCAAGGCTCCACAAGAATACCAGGACTGCTGTCAAACCCAGGAATACACGACATTTAAGGCGCTGCAGGAGCTTAATTGAATGGTTGTGGTGCTGTGGATTGTGGGCACAGGGATCTAGTGGTGGGAGCAGGGACTGCAGGCTCTGGCCATCACGCCAGAGGAGTCACTGACTCATGGATGACCTTGTGCAAGTCACTTGATGTTCTTGTGCCTCTGAAAAGTAGGTTAAGTAACAAATGGGACCTCCTGCATTGGGTCCTCCGTGACCATCAAACCCTGCTGAGGAATAAGCAGTGAAATGCCATTCTCTGGGGGGCAAGGCCAGGAAGGAAGTGGGCAGGAGGGACTGACATGGCATGAGGGGCAGACACAGCTTTTATCCACACTCTATCTGCCATCCAGAGAGAGTCAGGGAAAAAAAAGGTGGGTAAAGATTTTGGAAACTTCATTATAGACCAGGTTTCTTGTGGGCTGAGGGCTGTATTCCTACTTCATCCTGATCACTCCTTCCTTAGAAGTAGCAGTAGTTAGTATCTGGCATGGGCATGAATAGAGTACAGGGAATGGATGTTTGAAGGGACAGGTCCCTGACAGTCAAATATCCCCTAACATTTATTTCCACTGCCCAAATCCACAGCCCCAATAGCGATGTCTGCACTGCTCTATACAGTGAGAACAACCTTCACAGCTTATCTCTTGGTCCCCCAAAATCAGAATTGAGTAACCACAAACAGAACCCCCACCAAACCCATTTTTGGCCATTCTCAAGCATTCCGCACGATTCAGAATCCATCCTTGTGAGTAAAACTGACTCCTCAGCTCCTTCTGTGCACACACAAGTCCTAGTGTGGGTCTGAGGGGTGTGTGCAAGCAGACAAGGTGCAAACCTCCCTACACAGGTTGAACAGCAGAGGAAACAAAAGCAAGCACACAATTCAAGGTTAAAAAGCTGAACCACACAGCTTCATCTTCTGTAATAACGGAAATCATTAATAACAGTTTGTGCTCTCAAAGTAGTTGCCATCCAAGCTCTTGAAGAGCTTTATTAGTGAGCAAGACCTCAGAAGTCTCTCTGAGGTATTATCCCCTTTTTAAAGGGAGAAGGCAATTAAGAAACAGCCATTTGTGTGACTTGATCAAAGTCAATGTACAGCACATCAGCACCTGAGCTTCGAGATGGTGCAGAACAGCCCACCATGCACAGCTTTCCACAGGAACAGGACAGATCCAACTGGATCCACGAGACTACTCCATGGATGTTGCAATAGTGTTTTCATCACTCTGAGGTTGACATCTTTACTTTATCCCCTGGAAATATTTCCCAGCCCGACTTTACAGGCCCTGAACCAAAACCTTGTTTCCAATTCCACTGGGAACAGCTGCCTTTGATGCTGGTTAACACACAATGGAATGGACAGCAGCTCTCCTTACCAAACAGGGAATATACTGGGAAGAAAAACAGGAATTAAAGAGAGGTAGTGTGGCTTCTGGCCCTGTTTATTCAGTGTTCCCAGACACAAGCTCATGCAGCTTGGCTGTAGCAGGCTTCAGAGACCAGATAACAGGCACCAGGGTAGGTGTATGTGGTGGAGAGTGATCAGTCCCAATTTCCCATGGGTGGATCTACGTGAAAACCACAGCTCCACTAAGAGCCAGAGAAACTTCTAAACATCTCCCAGCCACTTCTCCAGGACCTTAGCTGAGCTGCACAACACCATAGGGAAGTGAACAGAGAGTGGGAAAGGGACCACTGGTGCATGAGAGCCGACTGGAGCTGTCACATGCAGCAACTAAATACACCTGAGTAGTTCCAGGGGGTGAATTATCCCCAGCATCACTAGAAACAGGCAGTGCCACCTCCTTTCTTATAAAAATTACATGATTAGCCGCAAAACAGCAGAGTTAGAGCCCTGGCATAACTTCTTACTGGAAGACAAGAGCTACAGTGGCAGGATCGACCCTAGCCAGCTCACGTTGGTCTCACACTGTTTGCTCACAGCACACATCATACTGAACAAACACAGAGCTCACCTGGAACACTGGGAAAAGTACTGACAGATCCACACAGCGGGAAATAAAAGCTGCCGAGTTTTTACAAGCTGGGAATGCCAGAGTTAATTCCCGGTAACAAAAATGAGTTGCCCTTCGCTGAAAGCAGCCCATTCACACCAGGGTGAAACCAGGCTAAATGGATCGGTCATCTGACCTCCTGCGTCTCATGAGCCGTTAGAGGCCAAGGATGAAAGTTTTGCTAAAGCATCTTTGCCAGTAAAGAACACTGGTGTGACAGCTGGACCTGGCTTTGCCTGGACGAACTCTGTCGTTAAGAGCAGATCCGAAGTTTCCCAGGCAAGGTCGGCTCCCGGCGGCAGAAGCTCTGTCCCCACTAGAGGGCTGTGCAGCCGAGCCCGCCGAGCAGCGAGGAAATCTGTTTCTAACTCAGTGTCTCCCTGTGCCTACGGCCAGTGGTCCCTTCTGTGCCTAAGAGTGCGTTTAGGGAAATTACATAGTGCTCAAAAACGACTTAAAAATTAGCAGCAGGAAAAAAAGATCTCCCCATACCAAGACAAAGGCTCTTGAATGAGAGCTATCTAGAGCTCAAGCCAACTTGATCTAGAGGTATTTATTCCCGGAGATGTTTAACACCCTTTTTAATGGACTGGGAAGTACCTTATCATCCTCATGTGATGCAAACGCATCATCTCACTTCCTTTCAAGTACTGCCTGCTTCTGCCTTCCTCACCTCTGTGAACACACACAGAGTTTCTTCAGGATGCCTTCGTGAAACACTCAGCTAAATCCAGTTCCCAGGGCTCGCCCAGCAGCTGCCAGCTCTGCCAAATTCCCTCCTCGTCTCTGGACTATGTGAATGAGATGTCTGCAATTCTGAAAATAAAAACCCAGTGTGTGCCCTCCTCTGGCTGCAGGCTCCCCTCCCTGCCTTCTCCACCCCCAGGACTGGCTGGAGATGGCTCCAAAGCAGAAGGAAGAGACTGAGTGCCAGGGGAAGATGCATCTTAGCTGCTTTCAGAGCCTCTGAGACACTGAAGTGAGCAAGCACAGTAATGGGTAGACCAGGGAAAAAAGAGGAGGAATTCACATTGCCAAGCAGCCTCTGGTCATGAGGCTCTGTGAGCTCTCAAATCCTGCAGAAGCTTGATCCTCACTAGCACCAGACAAGACCAACTCCATGTACATCGGTGGGATTTAAGCCCCTGTGCCCCCCTTCCAGGATTATCCAGCTGTCTGGGCTAAAACATTGCTTGAAATAGTGCTCTGAAAACCACCTCGCATCCACGCACCAGGCTCACAGGGAAATTACTGGATGGATGGGATGTGTGATGGTGCAGGACAAGGCTCTGTCCCTCTCAAACACTTACAAGTCAGTGCTGCAAAGCCATAGCAACAAGAAAAACACTCTTCTTATTTCCCATCCGAGAGCAGCTCCTGCCATTCACTGATTGCGTGACCTTCTGCCAGCAGCCACTGAAGCAATCTTTGAAAACGTTTCTGTATCATTTAAACCTGGTTACTCAGCCCTGGACTGTTTCTGCCAAGGTAGCAGCAACAACTCTGGAGCAGAGAGAGGGAGCCTGGCATTTCAGTGCTGAGATTTGTCCTCTTAAAATCTTTCTATTCCTCCTGTCACCAGTGGAAACCCTGCCCAACAGTGGCATAAAAAATAAATCCAAGGCTGAGGTTGAGTAACACAGAAAAGATTGTCTGAAAAATGACTGCAATAGAATAACCAATCATTTAAAAATGCTAATATTTAGCATTTGAAAATGAGGTGGAAGGATCATTGTAGATAAATATCAAATATCTTCTATTCATTCCTTTTTGCTGCTAGATTGGGAAGGTCAGCAGTTCAGAGATGCTTTAATGTCTTGGTAGATACCATGAAATGGGGCTAATTCAGCACTCTGGAAAGGGTAAGGGGTCTGATTTTTCACACATGTGAGAACTGGTAAAAAAATGGGGATAAAGGAAGATTCCCACCCCAAAAGAACCTGCATGTCCTACTGAATCCAGTATAAGCAACACAGGTCTCTGCTGTTTTCCACTGTCCCAGAACAGATGTTCTGACTCCAAAAAACAGATAGAAATATATTCTGTGGGAACTCTTACGTGAGGAAACACGTAAAGAGCTTCTCTTCTGACAGTTTTTTGTCCCTAAGCAAGGATAAAATTCTTTAAGGTTCTTCTGGCTGTGCTTCCTTCTGGAGACACTGGTGCCCTAATACTGATGTGCTTAGCAGCACTAATAGATTACACTTACACACACTTTTTTTCTCCCCCCTGAATAATGAAGTTAAAAGGCCACTTTGGCATAAATTCACTCATTGTTACCCCAAGTGAAGTGAGTTTCTCCTGGTGCTGCTGCATACAAATAATTGCTTTTGGCCAAAGCCAAGGGAAACACGAGTCCATTGCTTAATTTATTTCTATTAACACCATCAAATGTTCATGAGAGGAAGGCAGCAAAGTGGCACAATGGCAGTGCTCAGTGAGAGCAGCCTGGATATGCTGATAGACAAAACCCTTAGAGGGGATATCTGCGTAGTGCAAATTTTAAAAGCAGGTTGTATTTTTTGCTTGTTTTGCATTTGTATCTATGGTCTTTAGAGGGCTCTTTCAGTTGGCAAACACTGGGACTCCAAAAGCTGCAACATCCGAACTGTGCAAACCTAACCCTCGCCCTGGGGAAGAGAGAGCAGCAGTTTGTGTCACACAGCCTGTATTCCACAGACCATGCTCCACGCAGACTGCCAGGTTCCTCCAGGAAACAAGGACGGCACTGTTTTCTTTCCAGTGCAAAGTATGAAGAATAAAATTTAGCAGGGGAATGCCTGTGGAGGGAACTGACCTCTGTTACTGGCATTACTACACACATTTTCTTCATGTAGCCTCAGCATTAGCAGCTCCAGGTACAGCAACAGCTGCCTCAGGAGTGTGGCACTTGTTTTCATTCAAGTTCCATCATGGGAGGTTTAGGTTGGATATTAGGAAAAATTTCATCACCAAAGCAGTTGTCCAGCCCTGGAACAACTGACCACCACCCCTGGAGGGATTTAAGCCATGCTGATGTGGCACTTGGGGACATGGTTTAGTGTTGGGCTTGGCAGTACTGGGGGAATGGTTGGACTCAGTGATCCTGAAGATCTTTTCAACCTAAATAATTCTATTGATTCCCCAGGAGAAGCTGGGGAATGCCCCATGTTATAAGGGACTGCACTCAAACCCTGCTAGAATTTCCCCAGCAGGTCCAAACATCTGAATTCTCTCCAGACTTTTGTCATGATGGAAAATTTCAACACCTCAGAAGTCTGAGCAATAGGACTGATCTTTTTTTTACTTTGTTCTCAGGAATCAGTTTCAGTAACACAGTGAACAGCAAATTTTACTTCTTCCAAGCAGGTTTTTCCCTTGGCTGTTATGGCTTGAAAAGCTTTGAAAGCTGTGCTGCAGTGTAACGACGGGAGCACAGGAGAAGGAAACTTTAGAGGCAGGGAATAACATCAAACCATTTGATTTATGATCTAAACCAACAACTGCTGGTTGCCTCAGCTGGTCCCTTTTTGTTCCCGCGTGACATATGCTTCTATTCCAATCCTTGCAAGCTTCAGGAGTATTCATATTAGCAGCACGTTATATCGATCTAATGACAGTTCCAGTGAAAACTGCTGCACCAAAATTCAGGGTATAAACTCTAAACTACCAACCAAAGTTCTCAAAACAAGCATCCCTAAGCAGGCAGCTCAAAAACTCAAGATCCACTACTGAAGCCTCCCAGCTTCTGGGTGGTTTGCTATGCTGGGAGAAAGATCAAACTGCAAGCCCAGTTTGCTACCTGTATAAACTGGGTACAGGAGTTTAATGAAGCTTTGTAGCACACTTCCCTTAAGCAGCTTCAGATACAAGAGGAACTGGTTTAAAATACATCAATGGTGACAAGTCAAACCACTTGGTCCTCTGTATGCAGCAAACTTAACTTGAAACAACCACTCAGATGCTGAAAAGCACAGCCAGCTTTCACGGCCCCTTGATTCCCTGACCTTGGTGAAGAGCAGGATTGCAGGGTCTGCCACACCAGTGCCACTCTGCCAGGAGCTGCACCAAGCCCTAGAAAACAGTGCACAACCCAAAGGTGGCTGGAACATGTTGGCCTATTTATCCAGAAGTGGTCCCAAAGCACCCTTCAGATGGCACAAAGAGGCACAACCACTTAGTCCATGTCCACAGTCCTGTTCAGCCCAGTCCAGTTCAGCCCAGCTGCCCCCCAAATTGTTCACTGTTCTACTGCCTGACCCATCAGGAGCACAAAACCTGGCACACCAGCCTTTCACCTTTCAAAACCTGGCACACCAGCCTTTCACCTTTCAAAACCTGAAACAAATCCTGAAACTCACTCAAGTGTCAAACAAGTACAAAGGAAAAAGCTCTGAGACACATAAGTGCTTCCTACCAGATGCCATTTTGTCCTGCAGCAAGAAGGTTTCACAACAGAAGTGATGGAGGAGGTCGGTATCCCTCCAGCAAACTCACACTTGGCACTTTACACCCTGGCAGTGATGCACTAACCCACATCCCTTTAGGAAGCTGCTGGATAAAAGCCCCTATCGGGTGCTCAGGCTCCCAGCAATGTTTTCCACCACAGCACCATGCAAATGCTGTCACATCTTGCCACTGGCAGCAATGTGTGAAATCAGGTTCAGGTTTCAGTGTGCTGGAAAGAAAATCCAGCACTGGCTTCCAGTGCAGATTGTGGGGAGCAAGTAAAACATACTTTTCTTTTTATAGACTGTTTCCATGGTGCACAGAGGTTCTCATAGCTAATTCTGCAGCTGCAGAACTTCAGAAAATTGCACAGCCTGGGTATAATCCTGTGGCAGGGTGCCCCATACATCCCCAAAGCAAAATCCAGTGGCTCAACACTGTCACCAAACAACAGAGCTGTGTCCCACTTCGATGTGGGAGTGGAGCGGCTGCAGCTGAACCCCCTCAAGTTGCTGAGCAGTTTAACAGAGCCCCAGAGCAACCAAGCCAGGTCTGGGCTTCAGACCCCATCTGCTAAAGCTTCCAGACATCAGTGGGAGATAAAAAAAATATTACTTGCTGTATTTATTTTTAAAACAATTTCTAAGAAGAACTTTATGTCTGAAGAACAAGTAGACTGTTATAAGCAATAACTTAATCAAGCCCATCTCTGCCTCTCTCAACTAGCACGACTCTGAAGCAGCCCAGCTTCTCCTGAGCCAGGAAATCCAGGATGTGCTGCCTCCCAACTTCCATGCACCAGCACTTGGTCAGAGCCTGAGCAGCTCGGACAAAGCAGCCATTCCCAAAAACATCCTCCCAGAATCAATGAGCCCCGCCCCAGTGCTTGGCACAGGCAGATCCCGCACGTCACTCACCTGCTCCTGTGAATTCATCACCCGCAGCTTCATCTGCTTCAGGTAAGTGGAGGTGAGGGGCATGTTGTAGTCAATGATCCCAGAAACCAAGGAGGAAGGTGGCTCACTCTCTGAAGAAGAGAGGAAAAGCTTTATTTAGATAAGGGATCGGCAGGAATATTCTCCTAACTGTTACTCAGGAGTATTCAGGAGAACTTCAAATCCCTGGCAAGAGCCACCACCCACTGAGAGAAGGCTCCTCTAAGAACATGATCCCACCAAGAACATAATTACAGAACAGGTGTTGTCTTGGGGAAAAAAAAAAAAGAAAATAATGAAAACAAGCACTGCTGTCACCTGTGAAAAAAACTACACATCATGTATAATTTTTAGGGTCCTCTAAACTTGAGGAAGATACCGAGTCTTGCTGAAGCCTCAGAAGCATTTCCATGCACATATGCACATGGGATTTATGCAAGGGGTGATGAACAAGGATCTATTTGCAGCTTGCTTCAGCATTGCAAAGTCTTGCCAATTTTGCTGGGATTCCCTCAGGTAGGAGTTAACATTAAGGCAACATATTAAGTATCTCTATCTGGTGATGAAGATTATTTTTAACATCCTCATTAAAACACAAACTTAATTTCAAAGATCTTTAATTTAAATTGTTCCTGTTGATTCCTCTGGCTGCATCACATTGAGCTCTAGAGATGGCTCCAGGTTTGCATGTTCCTGCAAATCACCCTGTCTGGCCAGGCCAAATCCCCACAAAGCAAATTCTCAGATTTCCCTGAATTCTCAAAGACTTTTCTGCTTTGCCACCACCACTGTGGATCCTGCAGGACACAGAACATGAAGGCTGCTGGAATGATCTGTTCTAACACTGAATTTGCAGGCTCATGCAGTGGGTTTGTCCAGGAGGAAAGCTGCCATTGTCCACAGGAATGGCTGATGGCTACAAGCAAGATTTCTTTGCCCTCAGCACATGCAGATGAAAGTTTGGAGCCTTCCAGCACATGCTGAAGGGATGTGTGGTATCCACTTGTCAGGGAGCTTAAGCAGCGATGGGGGAAGAAGGATTCCCAAGAGCTGAAGGTGAACTGGTGGTGGGAGCTTTCCATCCCTAGCTCTGAATCTCCTGGCTGGCTTCCATTTTCTGGGGTCACTGGTTTCACAGGCATGTGTGACAGAGCCTCTTGAAACAGAGCCTTCACAAAATGTTTTACAGCACCTCAGAAAAGCCATCAACCCAATCTTAATGGGCCTGCTTTTCAGAAATGCTGAGTGTCAAGAAGTCCTGTCAAAACTCAGCAGACCTGAAGGTGCTCCACACCTTTGGAAACACCACATCTATCATGTCTAATTAAGAAATTACCTGACCCCAAAAATGCCTGTAATTGACTTAAACATCACAAAGACCTTTGCAAATCTTCTCTATTGAGACATCGACTGGGTCCATGGAGATACAATGATTCTTTTCTCAGGTTCATCTAGTCCATTCCTGAGTAGATAGAACATTCCTGCCTGTGGGTCCAGGGAAGGGTGGCTAGTGCCATTCAAGCCATCAACTTGCCCAAATATAAAGGCCAAAGCTTTTAGGAACCTTATAAACTGATTCCTCCATTTTTTCTCATGGCTGTAGGTCAGCAGTCTCTGTCATGCTTTGACCTACAGATTAGGAATGCTACTATGTGTCTGTATATTAAATAGCCAAAACAAACCCTTATTCTGCTGTGCACTGCTGCTGTGCTTTATGAAAAGATGCTAAAATCACAGTGCAAAGGGAGCTTTTCACAGGAGCAAAACCAGCCACCTTCTACAGCTGGCTGAGTCCCTAAGAGTTTAGGAAAGCATTTGCTAAGAGTAGCACAGATAGAGCTGCTCTCTCCTGAAGCACAAACATGGATGAGGTGACTGTTTTGGACTTCTGAGGATGATAAGTTGCTCTCCTGCCATTGCCCACTCCACTGCTCAGCATTGCAGAGATGAATGAAGCTGAACAGGAGCAGCTCAGCAACTTCAGATGGGGAGGAAGAGGGAGGTAAGTGATCTTTTAGTGCTTAGATTCTGCCTGAAACCATTCTGATGTAAATTTGGAACAATCCCATTAGAGGACACAAATTTACTGTGAATTTGTGCAACTGCACCACATAAGAGTTTGAGCCCAGCCCAAGAAACCAAACCCTTTCCCCCCCCCCCCCCCCCCCCCGCCACTTTTCTAAGTTATCTGGAAAAGAAAGAAAACCTTTGTTTTAAAAGGCCTGGGGGGCTCCACGGGAACAATCCCCACATCCTATGTCACAAGAGGAAGCTCCTGAAATCCTTTAGCTCCTTTTTCAGTTATCTCTGTCACATGCCCCACATGTTGGACACACAGATGGAACAGGCAGAAATGGTTTTGATCCTAGCTCCACTTTTTTATCATTCCACCAGAATTACTCCTAATGTAATAGCACTGTAAAGAGATCCCAGTGAACTCTAGTGACATTCAAACTTTCCCACAAGCAAGACAATTTGCTTTCATGAATGATGTGGGTGCCCTGCAGGGTTTGATGTCAGCTATGTTTAATTAGGGATTTTTGTGATCACAAATTAAATGTGTTCAGATTTGTTTCGTGGAGAAGTAGAAAGATATGGGAATTACTCAAATTTTGTGATCTTACTGAGTTAAACTTTACTTGTATGTGCTTGTGTGTGTGTATGCACATACATACACCTCAGTAATTCTTCTATGACCTGAGTGGTTTTTTTTAGGTGATTTGCTCCTGATAAATTCCTGAATACATGTTAATGAAATCAGACACCCTTCCCCAGTAAAAGTAACCTTATCTAATCTACTCAATGCATTTTCACATGTACTTAGTCGCTATTTAGGTGCTATTCAGGCAGAGAAGCACTTATGTCCTTTCATTCCTGGTGGGTAAATAAGACTTTTTACCTATGGGATCCTTTGTATTCCTGATTGATTTTTTTTATAACAGAAATGCTAAGGGGAGAAGCCTTATGAAAATAATCAATAATTGATATTAATTTATAAATTTGTTCAGGACAGATGAAGCCCCTGAAGGAAGACCAGGTTGGACAGGGCTTTGAGTAACCTGATCTAATGGAAGGTGTCCCTGCCCTTGGCAAGGGGTTGGAATGAGATGGACTTTAAGGTTCCTTCCAAACCCAACCCTGCCTGGGAATCTGTGAAGGAACAACAATGCTTTTCATTAGCTGCCTCCTGAAATGAGATCCTAAGCTCTGGAACTGGAAGGCATTTAGGAAGGTGTCCTGGTGTGGGTGAAGCCAACAAGTGACATCCCTGTTGGCCTGAATCATCTCATCACCCTTCCCATCCATGAGCTGGCTGCTGCAGCCACAGTGCTTGGAACATCACCTGCAATGGATGCAGTGCAATCAGTGTGAAGGTCAGGTTTGCTCCCAGCAAGGCCAAAGGCCAAAATTTTTCTTAATGTAATTGGAATGAGGGATCAGGCCCTTAGCTGGCAGAGTGGGAAGTGCTGTGGTAGTGGAGCTTCAAATTCACATGGAGTTATTTGGGAGAGTTTTTGAGAGTTTTTAAAAAATATGATGAGTACAAAGCATTTCAGTTACCTTTGGATAGATGGCACATAGATTACACAAAACCTCTGACATGTTCATACCTCTGCTCCTAGCAGTAAACAGTTGGCAATCAGTATTGAATACTAGAAATTCTCTATTGTTGGGCGTTTGTTTTTTTTTTTCCTTAAGTTCTGCTTCCCTTCTTGGTAAGAGTTGCCAAATGAGCCACTTTGCCTTGCCACTTTTGAAACAGACCAACTCCCTGCAGTTTGCTTAGGATTTTTTTAAAGAAGCAATTTTAATGGCTGAAACCAACATCACTGATGTTTTGCACTTAATCATGAAAACAGGTTTGTAAATCAGAAAAAAACCTACACAAACATTTGACCAGCTACTCTGGAAGAGAACCTGGTCCCATCTTCTTCCCACTCCTGCTCTCTCTTAGATCTAAGGAGCTGCAGATTGGGCCTGTTCACAAAAGCATTATAAGGAGTCAACTACCTCAGTGGCCACACTAATTGTGTGTGTACACAGGCACAGTGTAACTGTGATTGCCAAAACACTTGCCATTATCTAACTCAGGATCACATACTTATCCATTAATTAAATTGCTTCTTTATCAAAACTTCAGCTATTCAGACATACTCTGTATCTTTCAATACAAAATTACCAGTTCCAGGGAAAAACTTTGGTTTTTTTTTTTTTTTTGACACTGAAGTTTCCACCCACACATGATCATGGGTTGACTGCAGCCATATCTGTGGTATTTTTGACCCATATTTTGGGCAGCACTGGGGAAGTTCAGAAAGAAAGCCAAGGTGCTTCTGCTCCCTAAGCAGTGAGAAGCAGGTTTAAGCAATTCCTTCAGCTTGGCTATAAAATGAAAAACAGCCCAGATTAGGAAAACCCTTAGGTTACGATGTATCTCCTGGACAGGGGAGTGTCAGGCAGCTGTTGGTGGCACTGTGCTAGTGCAAAACGCAGTGTCAGCTCTGCTGGCAGAAGTCACTTGCCTTTACCTTTGGGCTCCAGGCCGTTGGAGTTGAAATGCATCCTCTTCTGGCACTCAGTACAACTCATCAGGAACCTGGTCACAGCCTCTCTCGGAAGGAAAGCATAGGTCTCTGCAATCTGGGGAAACAACAGAGAGCTGTAAGTCCTGGGAGAGGGACCACGGGCACAGCTCGTAGCCACACGTTGTCCCCTCCAGCCCTAAATCCCTCCCTCCAGAGCAGCTGTTGGTGAGAGAACACTTTGGGAGGGTAATTGGTGTGCCAGTCAGGCACCAAGACACACATGAATGGACCTTTGGTATCCCATACCTTCCCAGAAACTCCTTCCTGTTCATTCCCTCTTGGAGTCTGGGAAGAGCAAAGCTATGAACGTGTAAGAATCAAATGTGAAAGTAAGGCCTCGTCAGCTCTGTTTGCATTGTTAATTACCATCACACCAGTAACCTGAAGAATCCATTAATCTTTTGTAAGGGCAGGTCACTTTTTCCCACAATGACAATCAATTACTGTTAATAATACTTTGCACTTCTGTGACATATTTTATCTAGGGAATTGAAAACATTTTTCCAAAGAGTAATGAATTAAGTCTCCTGAACCTTTGTGGGATATGTATTTTACAGATGAGGAAAAGCTAAGGATAAATATTTAAAACTTGGATGCTTGAAGTTAAACACCAGATCCAGACCTAAGCACCCACAGAAGGTGCCTGGCAATCCCAGAGTCCTGTTATTGCAATTAATTCCTGCCAGCAGTAATTTTATGGTCTTTCTAAGGATCAAGACTAGGTTATTTGGAGAAGGAATGAGTCAATTTTAATGTAGACTTCTTTAAGGTCATAAAAGACCATCAAATCTTGTAGTCTGACCTGTGTAGCAAAAGTCATGAAACTTCACTCAGGTTCTCCTGCAGCCCAGTGGCCTGTGGTTTGCCTAAAACATCATCCAGGAAGACATCTGGTCTTAATTGGAAGGCATTAAAAGGTGGAGAGCCCACCTCTCACTTTGGGCTGGTTCCTATGGTTAATCACCCATCCTGTTTGGTCTAAGTGACTTGTCTGAGCATGGTGGTTTCCCAAACCAGGGGTCATGACCCCCACAGGGGTCACAGCACTTACAAGTGGGGTCATAAAGCAGACAGAAATTCAATTGTTTGTGCCAGTCCTCGGGGCTGTGAGCCCAGCAGAAATGGGGCTCAAGACGGGAAGTGGGGCTGCAATCAGACACTTCATGGGTGAGGACTGGTGAGGACAGCCCAGGATGTCCTGATCCCCCTCCTCTGTCCGGTCCTTACCTCGTCCTCTTACCTTACAGTTAAAAAATAATACCTAAATTCTAAAAGATCACATTAAATACAAAAATACCTACATTCCACACATTTTTCTACCCGGAGGGGGTGCTGTTCTAGCAGCAGAGCAGCGGGGCAGGGGCAGAGGCTTTGCTGGATCATGGCTAAGGCAGTGCTGTGCCCGGCTCTGCGGTGGGAGGGAGCCGCATCCATCTCCACTGCGCGGCAGCAGAGCCCAGGCTTTCACACGCACAGAATGCCAGATGGGTGGAAAGTTCAGGCGGGGACCTTGTCCCAGCGCTCAAATGGAGGCTGCAGTGCCTGGTCCTCATGGGATTCTCCTCCTATTTAGCTGCAGCCCCAGCGAGCTCTGTTGTGGCCGAGCGGATGCCAGCTCAGTCTTTGCCTCCCTGCGATATTTATCAATGCACAAGCACAAGGGATTCTTGCAGAAACGCTGAAATGAGGGGCCTGAAAATTGCTGGTGGCAGCCGTGGTGTGGTGTTGCAGGCAGGGAACTGTCCCCACGTGCTGCCTGCTGGGCTCAGCCATCTCCCTGCCTCTTTGCTCCAGCAAGTCCACAATCTCTGCTGCAAATGTTCAGCTAATTTTAGTGATACAGTTGTTATTTCTCAGCTGATTTGATGCTCTGCAGAGCAGACAGCTTCCTTGATGAGTTATCTCCCATCCAAACTCCCTTTCTGATTGCCTTCCTCCGGAGGTCATGGACAAGGGCAAACTCTCCAATGTCTCTAATCAGAAGCAGTGAGGAAAAGGAGCAGGGAGAAGGTGACAGGGGACCCTGGAGCCTCCCAGCCGGCCACCCAGCAGCATCCCTTTGTGCACCCGTGCCAGGCGTGGCGTGTGCTCTGCACCATTTCACCTTCCAGCTCAGGCTACAAAGGCGCTCCAGGGAGCAAGGGCAGGAGTGAGGGCAGCAGCGAGGCTGGGCAGCCCAGCCGGCAGCGTCCTGCCAGGTCAGGAGGGGATACACGCTGCTAATGTGATGATCTCAGCTCAAGAGGGAGAGGAGGGGTGGAGCATGAAGCTCTCTGACTGCTGTGTGCAGGCCTGGGAAAACAGACGGATCCAGACTGCTCCCCTGGGGCTGTGCAGGGCACAGATTAGTCCTCCAGAGAGATGAATTGAAGGAATTAGGGAAGGGTCGGAGTGGTCTGCTGGGGAAATGAGCAGAAAGTTTTTGAATTGTGGTCATGCTGGTGGGGCTGTCCTCCCTGGACCATAGAAAGGTCACTTGCCCCCAGCCAGGGAGGGTCAGTGAGTGCCCCAGCCCCCGCCCCATGCTCTGCCGCAGGGGCAGCATGGAGTGCTCAGGGCAGGGAGCGATGCCATGAGCTCTGTGTGCAGAGCTCTGCTCCCTGGGGACACCTCACCACATGTGAGGTCACTGGGCTGCCTCACCAGCACTGCCAGCACCACAGCGTGGATGGAGCACGGACACAGGCAGGCAGGACAGACTCCAACCCTGTGCTGAGTCTGGCAGCACACTGAGCTGTATGCAACCTCAGGCATCATCACAGAGACAGGACAGCCTGCAAAGACCTCCCTGAGACATTGTATACACCAGAGAGATGAGCTGCCAGCAAGCCACTCCTGTCTCTAAGCGACCTGGTCCTTAGGGCTGTGGGATTCAAGGGAGTAGCTTGGATTTGGACAGTAAATTCAGCTCTTCCTGTAAAAGGAGAGCCTAAATGTTTGCATCCAAGGGCTGTGCAGAGTCAGGAGAAACAGCAAGCTCCCTGGAGAAGCACACTTCAAGCTAAATTATTCCTGACCTAACTAGAGTGGTGTTTCAGGACGGATAGAGCTGGTTCTTGGCATCCATAGAACCAAGGAACCAAGACAAGACTTAGCTTGGTGCCTGCCTCCATTTTGTAACTGAGGAGACCCAGGATGGGCTGGAGAAGAGGGAAAGGCCACGACCATGCCCCAGTCCCCATTTCTGGCTGCTCCTGACCTTCAAGGCTCCCACGAGACATTTCCCTCTGGCTGAGGGAGACAGGGAGGCAGATGACCTAGAGCATGCAAAGGACTGGGTAAACATTCTCTTGTCCATCACTAATACTGAGGATTTCTCTTCCTTTTCCCTTCAGACATGCACAGTGTCTTTGTATGATTGCCTTGCTCTCTCCTCTCCCAGCAGCCGCGCTGTGCTGCCGCTGCAGCCCGGATTCCCGTCCCCGAGCACAGCTGCTCTCTGCCTTTAAACCCCTCCTTCCTCACGCCTCCCCGCACAGGCACACTGGGCTCTGCCTCGCCTCTGCCTCCCGCCAGTGGCTTTGCTTCTACCTGCCCTGTCATCCCCATTCCCGAGGGACTCTCCCTCCCGCAGCCCCTCCGCTCCGGTGCTCTCCGTGCCCGGGGCACGGGGGGACTCTCACCGCTCGGTAGGTTTTCTTCTGCCCGGCATGTTTGGGTGCTTTGCCCGGCTCCGACGAGCTTTCCACATGCATCGAGTAGATGATGTCAAAGAAATCTTCCACCACAGCCACGCGTTTCAGAGAGATGCCCTCGGGCTCCGACAGTCCATCTGCCCCCTACAACAGTGCAGGCAAGTTGAGTTAGTGTCAGCGATGGGTGACAGGGGTGACGAGATCGGCCCGGGGCTAATGCGGTTGGAGGGGGCAGAGTGGCGGTGCTCCCGCCTCGGGCTGCCTTGGGCACGGGGGATGTGGGGGATAAATTAAACATCGCTTCAGGGAGGATCCGACTGTAGCCAGGGCAGTGGCGGCTGCTGCTGTTGTGCTGCTAAAGCTGGCAATGAAATTGGGCCAGGAATAAAAACAAGGGAAGAGTCCACATTGGAGTCACAACTGATCAAGAAACTCAATTTCCGTAATGTGGGATGGTTTTGCTGGGCGGGGAACAGACAGGGGAAGCTTTTTGGACCTGCACATGGTGCTAAACCATCCTGGGAAGCCCTGAGATGTAATGTACTCTTTCTGGCTGCAGTCCCCGTGGACATGGATCAGCCAGCAGGACAAGGTTTCACTGTGATGCCAGGATACAGCCCCTAAAGGAAGGAGCCAGCATCCCCTCCTTCCCTGCACTGACCTTTCCAAGGCTCCCTCCCTCTCACAGACGCAGAGCAGCTGAGCGCTGGCAGCAGCAGCACAGCTCTTTGTGTGCTCGGATGTGCTGGAGAGCAGGAGGCAGTAATTCTGCCACACGACAGTGGTGACAGACTGATGGGAGTGGGAAGTGTGGGGAGCAGTGCTCCTCCGAGCTGACTGGCACCACCGGTGTCAGCTCACACTGGCAGGGTATGCCGTGGGAAGGGGAGGCAGCCTCTGGGACCCGGCAGCTGCTATCGGCACTCGGCACAAAGCATCAGGGCAGGAAGGGCTAGTGGGAGGTGGTCAGTGGCTACTGTAATGGCAGGGGGGACTGAGAAAGAGGCAGGCTTTGGGAGGTCGCTTAGCTTGCTCCTTCAAAAAATGCCATTTTTGCATAAATAAAAAATAATTTAAAAATATCTATATATGTATATAGATATAGATATAGATATAGATATAGATATAGATATAGATATAGATATAGATATAGATATAGATATAGATATAGATATAGATATATAGCATCCCTTTAAGGGCTGCTTTGCAAAAGGAATGCATGGATATTGTCCACTGGGTACCTACCAGGCTGCTAAGCAGCAACCTGCACATCTAAATGACCTGCAAACTATCTTTTTCACGTGCATTCACACATCCCTGAGGGCAGGCAGAGGCTGGCAGGGAGCTGTGGGCAGGGTCTGGTAGGGGTCTGCGTGCGAAGGGGAACACCCAGTCTCCTAACCTGCGTTTGTGTTGTCCTTGGTTGGGCTCTGTGTGCCTTACACACTCTATAGATTGAATAAATGCTGTTCTGTAAGGCACCAGTGAAGGGGCTCTCAAAAATCAATCACTTAGTGGGCCCACCTTCTGCTAAAGGTACCCAGCAGCTCAGAGGAGCAGTCATTTAATGTACAGCGCTGCCTATTAGAGTTGGCTCCTCACCCCAATTTCGGAACAGAGACTGCCTGTCCTGGGCACAGGCTGCAGCGGGATGCTCGCTGAGCTCACCCGGGACACGGACACGAGGATTTTTCAACACAAACCACCTCTGCCCTCCCCGGGGAGCCCCGAGCCGGGTCTGAAGGTGGCTGTAACAAAGAGAATATTGAGAGCGAACACAAGGGGCAGGGTGGCAGAGCTGCGTGGTGGGGGTCGGGAAACTTCGCCCCAGGGAGTGTCTTTGAGGAATATAGATCTAATTTCTTCTGTCACCGTTCAGAGAGTTTCAGTTTAATCGAGGGCATGGGTATTCCCCTGCCAAGGAGGAGCGGGCATTAGGAGGCTTCCTACTGACCAATAATCCTCAGAGCAGGGTTGAAATGAGGATAATTACAGAAACAGGACAAAGGAAAATGCAGCAGGGGAAAAGCACAGTCAGATCTAACAAGCAGAGCCCTCAAAATTAAGGCTGTAACCAACCCTGTATGCAAATCACTGTTTCCAGCCAGATAATATCCTCCTCCCTGCACGGCAGCAGATCCCAGTTTCCTCCCCGGTTTCAGAAGGAATGCAGTGAAGGTAACCTCAGGGTCTGGGCATTGCTACAGCCTCCCTGCACACCCAGCAGCGCTCTCCTCTCTACCCCGGCTGGATGCCGGAGCTGCCTCCTCAGCATCCCACTCCCTGCAGCGATCCTCCCGACTCCTTGCGTCTCTCCATCCCCTCCTCAGCCTTGTGACTGCTCTCCCCGTGATGATTATTTAGCTTTGGGAAGCAGGTGAGATGCAAGCAGTATCAAAGCCACTGGGTATAAGAAGCTGTATCAAGTCAGTGCCTCCAGGATTAGGGAGGTTTATATCTGGCAATATACCCAAATGTTGACCTAGGATTTAAGAGGACACGTGTGCTGTAGAGTACCTCTCCGAGGGGCCCACGCCCCTCGGGTTCCTCCTTCCACACCCAGCATTGCTCACCAGTATTCAAGGCATGAGTCAGAGCCCATAATATCTCAGAAAGGCTTAAAACCCTCTCAGGTTTAAATAGCAATAAAAATTCAGTTGGGAACCAGAATGGGAAGAAGGGATGCTTTTACCCTGTCCTGGTGTTGGGGCTTTATGAGAAGTCACCTGCCCCCTTCAGGAGTAAAAGATTTCAGGGGCAAAGCTCAGCCCTGACAGAGGTGCTTGGAGGCGGGTGGCATTTCAGGCGCTGAGGATTCCCTCTGCCACCTTCCAGCCATCCTCCTTTCCCCTGTATTTGCTCAGCACAGGTCTGTCTCCTCTTCCCCAGTCTCTCCTTCTCTGTGCCCCACACTTCTCACCCCCTCCCTTTCCTCTCATCCTCCCCACCTTCCCAGAGCTGTGAGCACTCTCTCCTCTCAGCTCCTCTCCTCTATCAGGTCTTTCTTCCTCCCCAGTGTCCTTTGTCATCCCACCTCCTCTAGTTCCACATCTCTGAACATCCGTACCCCCGGGACCCTCTGCCCTAGGACCACTCTCCTGGACCTCGCTGCCCCTGCACCTCCTCTGTCCCTGCTCCACCCGCCGAGCCTGGCCGCCTCCAGCACCCGCGGATCTGTGCCGGAGGCGCCTCTGCGGGCCGCGGTCCCTCCCGCGCCGGCCCCGGGCGGCGACAGCCATTTCAGGCAGCGCTGTCCCGGGTGCGGCACGGGCCGGGCAGCGCTCCCCAGGGCCATGGCGCTGCCAGCGCCGAGCCCCGGCACCTTTGTTCTCGGCAGCCGCCCTGGGCGCGCTCGGCCCCCGCCCGGCCCGGGACGGGGGCGGTGCGGCGGGAGGGGACGGGGAGCGCCCGGGCAGCCCCGAGCGGCGGCGCGGGGTGACATCTGCCGCGGCGGGGAGGGAGGCAGGGCCGGGCGAGCCCCCCCGCCCGGGCCGGGCTGGGGCCCGCCGGCAGGTAGCGGGTAACCACGGCAACCGGCGGTAATCCGCTCCCCCGGGCCCGCCGCCGCCGCCCCGCGCCCGCTGCCCCCGCGCCCCGCCCGGCGCGGACCGGCCCGGGGCAGGCACCGGCGGCGCAGGGCCCGCTGTGGCCGGTCCCGCGCCTCGCCGCGCCTGGGACGGGCGGACAGGGGCAGAGTCCGGGGCGGGTTCCAGGCAGCGCCATCCCGCCGGAGCTCTGCTCCGCTCTGCAGCCCCGCTGCAGCCCTGCCGCGCTCCCTCAGCCCCGCCACACCCCCACGCGGGCCTGCCCTGCTCCCACACGGGCCTGCCACAGCTCCCTCAAGGACCTGGCGTGCTCCCACACAGACCTGCCATATTCCCACACGGACCTGCCATGTTCCCACACATCTCTACCGTGTTCCCACACATCTCTGCCGTGTTCCCACAGCCCAGTCAGGCTCCCATAGTCCTGCCATGGTTCCCACATGGACCTGCCCTGGATCCCTCAAGGACCTGCCATGCTCCCAAAGTCCGGCCATGTTCCCACACGGACCTGCAATGTTCCCACACATCTCTGCCATGTTCCCACAGTCCTACATGGCTCCCCATAGCTCTGCCATGCTCCCACACGACCCTGCCATGCTTCCCACAATTCTGCTATGGTTCCCATAGCTCTGCATGTTCCCACACAGCCCTGCCATGCTTCCCACAGGGACCAACCATCACTCCTACACAGCCTGGTCCTGCCTTGGAGCCTGGCAGCAGCACCCACATCATCGGCCTCCTCCACCCACCCAGCTCCCTCTGCTCCCAGACACCCGCTGTGTCTCCAGCAGCCCCTGTGGTCATTCCTCAGCAGCCCAGCCTGGGTGTGAAAACTGCCATAATGGGAGATGTTAACAGCCAAACTGTGGCACTGATGAGCTAGCCCTGTTTTCTGTGGGGCAGCAGATCTATGACCAGCAGCTGCCACCTGATCCAGTCTATGCTGCCTGTGGTGACCTCCACCCCAAGCCCTGGTGGACTGCCACCACCCCAGTGAAACCAGACTCCCAATCCAGGCAGCACCAGAGAGCCAAGGGATGACAGCAGACTTTAGGCACAGGACTTCTCAACCCTGCAACCCCTTCCCCAACTTGGACTTGGGTTTGGGAGAATCTGGGAGTGTTTAACCGGAGCTCTCCAAAGCCTGCATGCTCCCAGCTCCTCTTCAGAAAGACTGGGGTAGACACTACCAGAGGAACTGGAAACAGCCCATTCTGGGCTCAGCAGCATGGAGGGTCTTGGCTCTGCCCTTGCACTGGCTGGCAGGGCAATATCTGCCTTCTCCAGTGGGACTGGCAGTTCTCCTGGGGCCCAGGAAGCTACCCCACATCACGGCTCTGCTTTTCCAAGGGGTTATGCTGGAGGGCCATCAGACTGGGACTGCTGGAGTGGGATGGGAGGGAGTGCCGACTGCTTCCCCATCTGCTGCGCTCAACAGCAGATAAAACACTGCCCTGGCCCTCGCGCGAGGGGCTGATACCAGCCGAATTCAGCTTCCTGTGAGTCAAAAGTTGCTTCCTGCCAGCACAGCCCTGCCTGATAATGGCTGTGTTCTGCTCTCTGCCTGGGAGCAGACCCTCTGCCCTCGCCTCTCCTTGTGCTTCCCACATAAAAGTGTGCCCTTCTGTATCTCCCAACCACAGCATCTCCCTGCCCCAGTACAGAGTTGCATGTTAAACTAATTTCCTGCTGCTGGCTGGAAGGGCCACTGTCACCCTCATCCCTGGGACAGCCAAGCTGGATGTTTGGGACCAGCCGTATCGAGCTGTCCCTCAAGGTCACCTCCCTTGTACACAGAGACAGGCCACATCTCTCGCTCTGCTCCAGCTGCTGCTGGCTGTGGGACACAGCCACTGTCCCCAGCCAGGTCAGGATCAGAGTTCTCTTGTCCCATGCTGGAGTCACCCCATGGCATGACTGTGGGTTCCCCAGCCTACACCAGCAGCCAGGCCATTCCTGTGGCACTCACCCATCCCTTGCCCTTTCTTCCAGCCCTGGGTGGGATACAAAGGAGGATCCCTTTTTTGAGATGAGCAAAAGTGGGATTTGGGTTTTATCTGAGCACTCTGCTGCTCTTTCCTCTTTAAAGTGCCTTTCTAATTTTCTAAAAGTTGTATTTTGTTCTAAGGAAATTTTTGGTCTTCTGACAAAAATTCTCAGCTGGACCAGAGATTGGACAAGCGCAGGGTAAAGCATTTGGGACCTAGTGGGATCAGAAACTGTGACATACAGGATAGAATATAATCCTGCCATGATGCCAGGGACTTCCCATAAATTGCTCCAGAAATCATAAAAACATGGAATGGTTTGGATTAGAAGGGACCTTAAAAACCATCTAGTTCAAATTCCTCTGCCATGAGCAAGGACACCTTCCACTAGAGCAGATTTCTCCAAGTCCCATCCAACCTGGCCTTGAACACTTGAGGGATGGGGCAGTCTGTGCCAGTATCTCACCACCCTCACAGGGAAGCATTTCCTCTGAACATTGTGATTCCTAAAGACCATCCCCCTGGGCAGCCCATGGCAGCCCATGGCTCTCCAGTGTCCACCTGTGCCGCTGCTGTGGCCACCACCAGCCCACCAGCCCACAGCCCCCATCTGCAACTACTCCTCCTGCACAGGCTTCAGCACCACAACAGACATTTTATTTCAATATGGACTCTTACAACTTTTGATCAAGAAACTGTTCTTGGTACTTCTCATCTCTGGGAAGTCAGCCCTTGATTGGCTTCTATATTTAGACTTCTCCAGGGCTTTAGGAAGTTCACTCCTCATGGTATTTAGGTGTAGGATGAAAGCAGCTTTTGCGGGGGATATGTTAAACCACAGCAGGCTCCCTCTGCTAATGCTGCGAGGAGAAAGAGGAGCTAGATTCCTCGAACTTCCCTCTTCCTCTTGCCCCTCATGCCACGGGCAGAGTGCGTGCCTTAGAAATATGCACCAGGGAGACACTGGGCTGAAAACAGTATCAGCTGTATTGCTCATAATAAAAAAACCCACAAGAAGATGATGGGAAATGCTCTGACCAACAGATTTTGCTCTTTTTTCTCCTGGAAATATTTTGCTAGGAAATTTTTCTGATCATTTCTGGTTGAAAAATGGGAGAGAAAGCAGTCGCTAAAATGCTGATGGTGCTTCCCTGTGCTGAGCATTTCATGTTGTGTCTTGCTGCACCAAGCAAACACGAAGCCCCATCCTACACTTGGAGCTCCAGCTCTACTCGCTGCAGTGAAAACAGCCCCAGCCCTCCTGAGCAGCTGAGCATCCCTTTGGCCCAAGTGAGCCCATTTCTCTGGGGAAACTGAGGCACAAGAAGAAATAATTTTCCTGACACTCTGTACTGACTCAGGCTGAGACTGGGGGCATTCACATTGTTTCTCTACCCAGAACTGTACACAATACTTTTTTTTTTTCCCTCAAAGTAAACACTTCCTCATGAGGGGAGCTGGGTGCTTTATTTTTAGCTGGCAAACACAGCTGAGGTGTGTGTCTTTACGGGGCACAGGAGAGCCCCTTCAGAGTGAGCTGCTCTTTCAGCCGCCGCAGCTGAGCCGTGGGGATGGGTCCAGGCCTTTGCTCTGACCTCAGCTTATTCCTCTCCTGGCTCCCAGGCCTGGGAATGAAAACAGAGCAGCCTGGGAGGGGCGAGCCTGGAAATGGCAGCCCTGCCTCCAGCTGTGGAGAAAGCCCAGGTGCAGGGTGCCAAAGGGAGGTCGGTGTACTTGGGGTCTGGTGGGGGGCTGCGGATAGGGCTGCCATCCATCCCAGAGCTGCCACCCATCCCAGGGCTGCCTAAAGGACAAAAAAGAAACCCAGCAGGAAGAGATTCTTGCTCAGATGCATCCTTGGATGCCTGCTCTGCCTGGGAGGCAGAGGACATTTTGCACGGCGCAAGAGAGCAGAGCTGCCTCCCTGCCAGCACCAGGCTGTGTGCTGGCGGGGAAGCTGCAGTAGCAGCTGGATCTGGCAGGCAGAGGCAAGCTCAGTGCTCCCTAGTAAATGTGACCCTGCACCTGCTGGCCGGTAGTGAGGGGGAGCTGGCTCTTTCAGGGTAACAAAATTCTGGGTGCTGTGGGGCAGCCCGAGCTGCTGTTGGAGCACTGTTTTGCTTGTGTTTAGTGAGAAAGGTTCCTGCAGCTTCGTGAGTGGAGCACCTGACTGACCTTCCTGGGAAACTGCTCCCTGGAGATGTGGACTTCCCACTCCCTGTCAGCTGGTGAGCATCACCTTCCTCTCTGAGGTGTGCAGGACCTGTGCAGAAGTGCCACGCTGTGGCTGCCAGCAAGGAAGAGATCACAAGCATTATTTTCTGGGGATTATTATAATGTTGCAGTCTTTCTTACTATTTTGAAATAGGCAGGGTTTGCACAGAGGAATTGTGGATGCTCTGTTCCTGCAAGTGCTCAAGGTCAGGTTGGACAGGGCTTGGAGCAACCTGGTCTGATGGAAGGTGTCTCTGCCCACGGCAGGAGGTTGGAATAAGATGATCCTTAAGGTCCATTCCCAACCAAACCCTTCTAGGAGTCTATGATTCTAAAATATAAGTTTGGTGGTTTTTAAAAAATATATCTGCAAAGGCGGGCAGTGATTTCTGAATGTTATTTGGATCTTGGTTTAGGTGACTTGGGGGAGAATGTTATCAGAATGGGAAAAAAAGGAGAGGAAATAGTGGCAAACTGCATTTACAATCAGAAGAGTTTTTATATTCCACAGCATCCTGAAAAAAACCCCAAAAAACTAGGAATCTAAAGAATATTGACAATATGTGGCTGTAACACAAACTCAAAACATGTCTAGAGGTGGCTCTTCCTTGAAGTAACTTATCACTGTGAGCGATCTCCCCAGCACCAAGCACTAATCTAATAAAAATCACGACCAAAGCAAAATCCTTTGAGTCAAAGGGGGGCCAAGGCACTGTAACAAGTGACAAGATGACCTGTCACAGCAAGGTGACCCCTCTATGCCTAGGAATAGACCCAGCAGTATCAGGGCAGCCAGGTGACATCATCACACCTACAGTGAGAACGTGGTGATGTCAAAATGAAACTGAGGAGGAGGAGATAGGGAGCAGCAGCAGTTCAGCTCGTCAGTGGTAAGAAAAATTATGTGAAATCAGTTACAAATGATGCTACAGTGAATCAAGGTCAGGCAGGGCTAAGAGGCTGAGGCCTGGATGTGTGGCATCCTGGTGCCAACTCTCTGTGCCCTGGCAGTTCCCAGTATGTGGGCCACTGTCGGAGACTCCCACAGGAACAGTGTGATGTGCCTCTAGGGAAATGCTGACAGCTCAGCGGATGTTGCAGGGGGGTAAAAGGCCTGCACACCCTCCCCTTCCAAACCAGCCTCCTCTCCAGGTCAGGGCATGGCAGGGATTGAGCTGCAGCACACCACAGTGGCTTCAGAACAGCCTGGCCCTGATGCTGGAGCCTGGAAATGTCGATTGCCACAGCCAAGCACCACCATGTCTGCTCCCTGTGAGCCCACTCTGGGTTCAAGAAATGGGGACATTATGGAACCATAAGGGTCATGCTGGACTGACTCCATCACGCCCTTTCCCCACATGGGAACCCAGGAAAACAAATGTCTACTGCCCTCAGTGTGAGCAGGCACTTGTATTTATCCTGGTTTCTGGCTCTGCAAGGCTGGAGAGTCCTATACAGGGAGTCAGGGCAGGAGCCACAGGGGACAGACAGAGATGGAACTCTGTTCTCCCCTTGCATTCAGGTAAACCCCTTTGTATTCTGATTTGTGTCCATCATAACCACTCTAGCTGAACCCTAGCCCTTCCAAAAGCCAAACTTTTAGATAAGCCCAGGAACGATTCCCCACTGACCTCGGATGACCAAGTGGATTTTTTTTGAGCTCTTAACTGAGACTACATGTGGAGAGAGCAGAAGTCAAGCATGGTTTTAAACACTCTCTCATGGTAATCCATCTGCAGAGATCCCTCTCCCAGGTGTGACACTTCATCCCATCACATCTGGTCTCAGTGCCACATCATTGCAGGCTGGACACATGGGGCATATGGAGTGGCCTCACATCTGGCTCTCCCTGGTCTTTTGTGAGTCTCTGTCTCTAACCAGGGATGCTTTTGGGAGCAGAGGAAAGGAGGGGCAAAGCAAGCGGGGCAGGGGTGGCAGACAATTAATACAACCTGCCCTCTATGTGAGGAATAAATTGGCAGCTGACAGGTTATAATCTGTGCAAGCAGGATCTTCACAGGAGAGGTGAAGGCTCCATTGGGGGCCAATTGGATGGTTAATTAGGAGGACAAAGCAGAGGATTCGTGAAAATGTTTATGAAACAGTGCTTGGCAAGGGAGCCCCTGAGAAACGCACACCCGAGAGGAGCTGCTTTGGGCTGGGAGAGGAAACACGAGGGTGAAACAGCAGAACGAGTGCTGAGAGGGAAAACAGCCATGCAAATGTCCGCGAGAGGACGGGGATTCCCAGGTGCCCTGCAGAGGAGTTCAGGGGAGGACCCGAGGACACCTAATTTTTCTAGAAATACACGGGCTGTGTCCTCCCTCCTCCCTGCGCCGTCCCCACCCCGGTGCGGTGGGGAGCGGGCTCTGGGTGCCGGCAGGCACCGCTGCCGCAGCCAATCGGCGCCCGCTGGCCGGGCAGAGAAGGGCACGAGGAAAGCAATTAAACCGAAGCTTTGATTGGGCTCACAGATGACTGCTTGTGCTAGAAATGCTCGAGCTTCTCTAAGCGCCTCGGCGGTGGCTGGAGCCGGCCTGATCCCCCATCCCCTCCTCGGCGCGTCGCTGCTGCGGCAGTGGGAGCGTGACTGATGCTCTCTGTCCCACACACGGCTCCGAGAGCTCAGAGGTAGGAACCAGTTGCTAAGAGACAGGACTGTACTTTCCAGCCCACATCCAGACCTTTGTCACCAGCTCAAGGGCTTTCTGCCGGATCCAAACGCCCGGCGCAGGTGAGCGGGAGCGGGCGGCCTCCTCCCTGCCTCCTCCCAGCCCTGCGAGCCGCAGGAGCAGCATGCAGGCTGAGGACGGAAACGACAAACCCAAAAGCATCCCCAAGGGACCCTGGACTGGCTGCTTGTCCCAGTGCTGTGAGACTGCAAATTGGAACAGCCTGCAGCACCTGGGAACCAGTGTGGGTGGTACCTGCAGCACTGAGACCCAGAAGCTTTTGGATGTCACCACAGTGTGGATGACTGGATGACTCGGTTTTTGCTTTGAGATGCCTCCTTCAAATGCAGGCCAAGAGAGGAATCCCAAACTTTAGTCTCCTTTTGTTTTTTTTTTTTTTTTTTGGGAGGGGGTCTTCCTGGTGAGTTTGGATTCTTAGAGTCCTATAAAAGTAACCCACTACCAACTGGAAAGCCTGAACTTGAGCCACAGAGATTGAGTGACCCCATCTTTTCCACAGCACTCCTTCCCTCCTGGTGAGGAGCAAATCCATCAGAGCCTTTGCCTGTCTGTTGGAAGGGAAATACATCCTCTGGGGCTGCCAAGCCAAAGCAGAGCAAGGACAGAGAGAAACCACTCACACAGCATTGTCTTCCTGGCTGTCACTCCGTGAAGGGCCCTGCACTGTGCCAGGAAGGCACAACCAGCCTCCACTTCCAGAGGCTGCTGCCTTAACCTCAGACATGGACACTGTTACCCAAACCTCTGCTCTGCTCTCTGCTGTCACACACAGCACAAACTGTCTGCAGTTATTTCTCCTCAAATAAATTGCTATTCTTTGGCACCAGCCATAAAAGTGGAAGTCAGTAGCTTTCCAACAAAGACAATGATTTTGGCCAACAGGTACCTGCCCTTGCTACAATCAGCTAATTAAACCAGACACTGAAGCTCAAGGGGTAGCTCTGGCCCATTCTCAATGTGATTCTTTAGAGGTGGGCACAGCTGATATGAGATCAGGGAAAGATAATTAATAATTTGCACTAAAGACAGAGATATCAATATTCATCCCTCTGTCATGGCAATGCTAGAGCATTCATACTGGCCAGGATGGTGGATGGACGCTCCATCAATGCTCCTCCACACCCCTGGGCTTTCCCTGCCATTTGCTTGTCCACAGTGTAAGTTCACTCATAGGCTCATATCAAGCCTAACATAATGATAAAACTTAAACTGAACAGGTTGTATCAGAAGGAGATTATTGCTAAGAACAGTCCTGAGTCCTGAGTCCTGAAAGGACTGTGGCTGCCTCTCTGGGCTCTGATGCAGACTTTAGCCACTGACTGAATTCCCTCTTCTGCCTGTGGTCAGAACAAGCCCCTCTGAGCAATGACCCATGAGGAGAGCTGAGAACAGCCATGTACTGTCCTTACAACCAGTCCTCTCTGCTCCTCACTAACTAGGCCCTGAATGCTTGGATCCTCTTCCTGTGCAAAGGTGGGACATAACCTGGATTGTGGGAACAACAGCCCCTTGTCAGACCTGGGGTTCTTTCCATTTCAGCCTCATTGAGCAAGGCCTGGCAGAGCTGTTCTTCAGTTGTTTGCTTTTGGACCCTCTTCAGAGTGACACCATTTGAAAATTACAAAAATGAAATTGTAGGTGAAAGAGATAACTTTCAGATAAATGTTATCCAAAAAACATTTCTCCTCTTGGATCAGCAATATCATGCCTGTTTCTGGAATCACGTAGGATGTGCAGTGTAGATGGCATAGAGTTATTTTTCAGAAATTGTTTGGTCAGACATGTATTGGGACATGGAATCTTTGCTGATGGAGCTCCAGGTCTCACAAGTGCTGGTGACTGAAGTCACCACCCAAGGATGAGGGTGGCTGGGATTGTGGGATCTCTGAGACATTGTACTAACAAACACAGTGGGACTGCCTTTAATCAGGCTTGAAGACTTGGCAGAAATAAAGCAAGGACTGAATAAGATGCTGGTTTCCCCCTTTTCCTTAGAAATGGGGTGTCCTGAAAGGGTGGGAGTGAGCTGGGAGTGGGCTTTGCTGCCAAATATCCTGTTCCCAGCAGTGGGGAACTTCATTCTGCCAGTCTGTGTAACTGCAGATCATCAGAGCTCTTTAAATTCACCTTGCTAAGGCTTTAGCTACTGCCTGGTGAGCCTAAGCCAGCTTTTGGGCCCAGGGGATTGGGTGTCACTGCCCTCTCTGACTCTTACCACGAGCAGCTTCAGATGTAAAATCTGTGACTGATGTTGTGCAAACATGGAACTGAATCTGGAGGGGATGCTAAGGTGGGAGATTTTCTTTAGATGGGGTTGAATGGGACCATGCACCAAGGCCAGAAATATTCCAGTCTCCTAAGGGCACATTTAAATGTAAACCTGCCATTGGTTCCACTCCTTGGAAAAGCTGGTGCTGCCCTGTGTGCTCAGGGTGGGATCTTGCCACAGGTGAAAGCTCTGCATGCTCTAAGTAAGGCTGGTGCAATGGGAGTAATAGACAATTTCTCAGATAATACCCTGAGGCCCATCTGCCTTGTCTAAGGCTCTTCTGAATGGTCTTGATTTATTTTTTTTATCACTTGAAGTCCCCAGAAAGTCTGAGTGGTTATTCACGCCGTGAAAACCTTCTGTTGACTGATGTTCTTAGAGGTTATAGATGTGCAGCTTTTTGGGGCATTGAATATGGTCATTGAAGGGTACTTGTATCAGGAAAAATGTAGCCTCTATGAGCTGTTGGAGCAGCATCTTTCTGACATGCCCAGCTCCTCAGCTCCGGCATTCTGCCACTGTGCTGTGCTGTCCCACGGCCTGGCACCGCAGCTTTCCCAGCACAACACTCCCTGTCTCTGGAGCTAAAACGAATTTAAGGATAGGCTGTACTGTGAGATTTATCCGATGTCCCGTGGGATGGCTTTCCTGCTGTCCACAAAAGCCTCCATCCATTTTGCATTTTGGGCTCACCAATTACATTTCCACTGCTCCCCCCACCCCAGCATCATTCCTCGGGTGAGTTTCACCAGGCACGATTGTGAAATAATTTTGAACATCTGGTTCCAGGGGAGCTGGCACAGGTGAGCTGTACCTGTAAAACCGCAGCAACCCACTGGAGCAATGCCCTCATCTTGTCAGCGATGCCTACAGAGCCCCAGAGCCTCGTGTCAGCGCTGCAGGGGATGGGGAGAGAGCAGCAAAGCAGAATCAAACGTGGGCAGTGCTTGCAGAGCCTGCCTGGTCCCCACGGCTCTGCACAGCCCCCGAAGGGCCGGGCTGACACCAGGCTTCCCCTGCTCATCCCGCAGCCCCCCAGCCTGTACCACGGCCTGCCAGCACGAATCTGTCCTGGCCGCCACGCCAGAGTTGTGACAAGCTCCCACCACACACGGCCAAGTACAGCATCGATTTAGAGAGCAGCTAACGCCCGAGACGAGGTCTGAGGAGAACCCTCCCCTGCACACCCGCTGCTCCGGCCACAGCCATCTGCTCCGCCGGTTGTCACCGAGTGCTGTCCATTTCCCTGCACTGTGGCTCCATCTCGCTCCACGTTTGTCTGGGAAAGACTGTCTAAATGATGCTAAACGCTTAGGACAAGAGGGACATGAGATTATAATGAACTGCATCTTAGCACCTCGTCACAGACCAATTCTCCCACAGTTCTTAGCAAAGCTGGGGAGAAGGATGAGTGCTGCCCATCCAGTGCTAGGATTCGGTCCAGCCCATGGATAACGAGGGGGTTCACACCTTAGAGTGCATTAGCCATAGGAAAGAAGGGCAGATCTGAGCACTTTGGGCTGTATCCATTGTCTGTGCTGCAGCACCACACAAAGATACCCTCCTCCTCCTCCTCTTCAGCACAGCCTAAGAGTATTTTTTTCCAACACCCTGACCTAAAGGATGCACAGTCCAGTCCGTGTGTGAATAGGGCTGTCAGGCAACAATGTCCTACACTGCTAAACCGCCTGTGTTTATCTGTGCAGGGCTTTTCTAATTGTATGTGTTAAATGTCCAGCATCTTTGGGACGTTCATCTGGGAAAAAGAAATGTGAACAGTCTCTGTGCCAGACATCCGTGCGCACTGCTGTTCCTATTCCCAGTGCATTCTTTGAGAAGACCACCATCTGCTCTGACCACCACCTAAGGCAGATGCCCCCTTCTCAGTGCACAGTCCCCGCTCTCAAGCCACCCAAATCTGATTAGGCCTGTTCTGATGAGAGGCCTGGAGGAGGGCAAGGGAAAGTTACTCAGGAGAGAAAATAATAACCACGTGTTAATTAATTTTTCACTACAGATGCACAGAAAATACACAAACCAGCTCAGGGTGCATAACCCAAAAGGAACAGCTCTACTACTGGCTTACTGGGGGGGGGGGGGATGTGATTATTTTGGGGGTTTGGGATTATCATTATTATTATTTTCCAGAGGAGGAGTGGCCCCAGCCCTGTCAAGGAAAGGAAATCTTATCCCCACTGCTGCCCTCTACGCGCTCTTTACCACCTCTT
The DNA here is from genome assembly GCF_029582105.1 of Oenanthe melanoleuca. Taxonomy (NCBI): domain Eukaryota; kingdom Metazoa; phylum Chordata; class Aves; order Passeriformes; family Muscicapidae; genus Oenanthe; species Oenanthe melanoleuca. Next base: position 7,445,988 of record NC_079353.1, read on the forward strand.
TTTCAGCTTTCCCTCCGGGTCCCTCGGATTTCCTGTGGCGTCCTGCAGTGAGAGCAGAGCAGGACGCACCCCCTGCCACCCCCTCACTGCACCCGGGGTGAGGGCTCTGCTGTCCCTGCAGCAGGAGACATCCCCAGAACAGCGCTCACCCGGCAGATGTGCTCGGGGAAGGGCGAGCGGACAGGACAAGGGATCAGATTGCTGAGGAGCACGGCCAGGGGAAAGCAACCAAAACACCACTCCAGAAGTATTTGGGAAAAGCAGCTGAACAGATTAAAACCAGAATCCAGGAGTTACTGTCCAGCAAAAGCATCATATCAGCTTCATTAATTATTTGACTGTGTGCCTGAGAGTAAGGAAATACAGCCCAAACCCAGCCCAAACCACCAAGGATGCAGAGAGCACTGAATTACAAGGAGCTGAAGAAAATCCCTGACAAGTTATCTCTAAATTTGAGAGCCACTTCAGGCAAAACCAAACTCTTAACTGCACTCATCCGAAATGGTTCCATGGGATTCCTGGCGGAGAGCGGCACAGTGGGGCCAGGGAGGCCAGGACCAAAGGAGCAGAGGGCAACAACTTCGACAGATCCCACTCTGGAAGGTTTTGGGGACTGGGATGACTGATCTCCCATTGCAGTGGCTCTGCAAAGTGCTCCCAGTCCTAGCATCTGGCAGGCATCTAGGCACTGGGAAATAAGCTGTATTGCCCCTTGGAAAATTCGGTTGTCCCCTAGGATATATCTGCTTGTGTTTGCTGGTTTAGGGGAGCCTGGGTGTAACGCCTGTCTGTAGCCTGCAGGGACTCTGCCAGGGAAAATGCGGGGGCCTAGGCATGCTCCTCACTGAAACTTCATCTGTGCAGAGGCCCTTTGGGAATATGCGGGCTTGTGCCGGCCTGGCTGAGCCGCTGACCCTCGGGACTCCCTCCCGGACAAAGGGGAGGGGTCGTCTAGTGAGCAGCGGGGTCGAGGGAGTCTGGCTCGGCCTCTCTGGGGTACCATGACTCTGCAGCATTTGGAAGATCTGGGATAGAGTCGCTGACTGGATGGAGAGGACCAGGGAGGGAGTGCAGGATCTTTGGAAGGGGGTACAGCTCCTAATCAGCCCTCCTCAGGGGATCCTGGCACAGAGGGAGTGATAGAGGAGGCCTGCTAAGAGGTCTTAAAAAAAAAAAAAAAATCGCAAAGATTTTTTTGGGGCATTGCATGGGGGAGGGGGGCTAAGAGGGGAGAAAGAAAGGAGCCTCAGAGCACCACGAAGGGAGAGGGAGAAATAATGACCCTTCCCCCTCCCCCCAATAATCAGGCGGACCAGATGGGAGGTAAATAGTGCGTTTAGAAGCATTTGCCACAGATGGGCTGCCCTCAATGGAAGCATCCTCCAGCCACATCAATGCTGGAGTCTGTGTGCACAGAAAACACTGCACCCTTCAGAGCAGCAGCAGCGGCAGCAGCAGCAGCAGCGGGAGAGGCGGGGAGGGACAGGGGAAAAAAAAAAAAAACCCTGCCAGAGCCCTCCGGTGCCCGCGGTCCCGGCGGGGCGGAGAGGGGCGCGTGGGAAGGCGGGGGGCACGGGGCCGGGACCGGGGCAGCCTCGCCGGGCGCTCCCTGCGCGGGGCCGGGGCCGCCAAAGTTGCGCGTTTCCCCCCGCGCCGGGGCGCGGGACACGCTCGGGACGGGAACAATGGGGCGGCGGGGCAGCCCCGGGCGGCGGCGGGAGGAGGGAGGGAGGCGGCGGCCGGTGCCCCGCTCCCCGGCCCGGCCGGGCGCCGAACAATGAGGCTCCGGCGGGGGAGTTCCCGGGACAGCGGCCCGAGAGCGGGCGGGGGGGCTGCCCTAATCCGGGCTCTGCCGCTGCCCGCACCCCCCGGGGCACCGGCTGCGGCGGCCGCGCCGGGCGGGCAGCGCCGCGGGACGCCGGGGCCGGGCTCAGCGCGGCGGCCAGGCTCGCCCCGCTCCGCTCGGCTCGAAGAGACTCGCTCCGCTCCGCTCCTCTCCGCTCCGCTCGGCAGCGGGGCGGGCAGGGCGCGGCGGCGGCGCGGGGGGGCGGGGGTGCCGGCGCCCCCTCCCCGCCGCCCGCTGCCCTTGACTGCAGCCCTGTCCCCGGCCGTGGGGCGGATGGGAAATGCCGGGCGAACGTGATCGGACAGGGCGGGGGGGCGGCGGGGCCCGCACCGGGAGGCGGCGCGGCCCCCCCGCGGGGGCAGGTGCACGGCGGCGGGCGCGGGGCACCGCCGCCCCCCCGCGTCCCCCGCGCCGGCAGCGCCCGGGGAAGGAGGCAGCACCGGATGGGACGGGGATGGGGATGGGGATCGGGGGGGCGGCGGAAGGTGTGAGGCTCCGGGCGGGCGCCTCTCCCCATCCGCATCCCGGGCGGGTCGGGGCGGCGGGGGCGCGGCGGCTGCCCCGGGAGCGGCGGGGGCTGCGGGAGCGGCCGGGCCCCGCGTCGCGCCCCGCATGGGGCATGCGCGCTCCCGGCGGCCGGCGGGGCTGGGCCGCCCGGTGCTGACGGGACAGGGCCGGCGCGGCGGTGGAGGGGACCGGGGCCCCGGGGGTGCCCGCCCCCACCCCGGGCAATTCCTCCCCCCTCCCCGCCCGCACCCCCGGGGAGGACAAACAGACACGGACAGGCAGGCAGACAGACAGACACAGAGCCCCCGGGGCACGGAGCGCACTAACCGTTCCCGTTTTCACCGGCACATATACCACCACTTGACCCATCTTCGTCGCCTCCCTGGTGCCGTTTCCCAGGCGGAAGCCCTTGGACCGGACCCAGAACTGGAACTTGCCTTTCTCCCCCCCGCCGGAGCCACCGCCGGAGCCGGTTCCCCCCTGCAGCACCTCGGCGATGCGCTGGTACTTGCTCCGGGTCACCGTCTTGGTTTTGGCCGAGTCCCCATAGGTGCGCAGGCACCAGTCCCGGAACTGCCGCCCCAGCTCGCTGTCCCCGGGGCGGCTCCCCCGCAACAGTAACGGCGGCTTCGGCATCGCCCGGCCGGCGGCGGCGGCGGTGGTAACGGCGGTGGTAGCAGCAGCGGCGGCGGCGCCCGGCCCCGCGCCCTGTCCCGGAGCGGGCGGAGGGGCAGCGGCGCTCCCGGGACGGGCTGCGGGGGCGGCGGGCGTGATGGAGCGGGGAGCAAGAGGCGCAGGAGGGGTGGCGGTCGCTGTAACGGGGAGGGGGGGAGCACCGGGGCTCGGACAGCGACCGGAGGGAGGCACCGGCGGCGCCAGCAGCAGCAGCAGCCGCTCCTGTCACAGGATCACAGGCGGCTCCGGCTCGTCCCCCTCCCTCCCTCCCTCCCTCCGCCCGCCCGCCCGCCCGCCCGTCCCTGCCTCCTCCGCCCCCCTCCGGCCGCCTCCTCCTCTCAGCGGGATCCCACCTGTTAGAGCGGCCCCGCCGCCACCGACGGGTCCCCCCCGCACACTTCAACCCCAGGGCCCGGGGTAGCTGCTCCCCCCGCCCCGGCTCCGGTGGGATGCGCTCCCCTGGCTGGGCGCCTCTTCCCGCCCCCCCCCTCCCCCCCCGCTTCCTCGCTCCCCGGCCATACAGCCCCGCACGGCCGGGCAGCGGGATAGCGGAGCTGGGGGCGAGCGGCCGGGGCGGGATAGGGGGTGTCGGTGGGCACGGGTCCCGGTGCCGGTCCCAGACAAAGGGCCGGCGGGGCTCGGGCGCACGTGTGCGGCGGGACGGGCCGGCGGGGGCGGAGGCGGGCACCTGCCGAGCCGCCGCAGAGCCGGGGAGGAGCCCCGGGGGCAGCGGGAGCGGCGGTGGGAAGGTGAAGGGAGGGGGGGTCCGCCACCCGCCGCCAGGACCGGCATCGCCCCGCAGCGCCCTCGGTTGACCGGAGCGGCTGCGGCTTGTCCCGCCGGACCGGGAGAGCCGCACCCAGCCCCAAGCCCGGCCCCGGGGCAGCCGCGGTCCTGCCTGCCCCTGGAGCGGGAGACAAAGGCCGGACCCCGGCCCCGGTGCCTCGCTCCGCTCCCCCGCCCTCCGCATCCGCCTCGCGCCCCGCAGCCGCGGCTGTCCCGCAGCGGGACCGAGCGCCGCCACTGCGGGGACAGCGGGGAGGGGTCGGGACACGGTCCCGCTGCTCCGGCCCCGAGGGGGCGGAGGCGAGGGCGGTGCGGCGGGCCCCGGCGGGGGTGAGATGGGGCGGCCCGTCCCGGCCGGCGGCTGCTGCTCGGGCTCTGCCCGGCGCTCACACGCATGTGCCGAGATGCTGGTGGTGCCACACGTGTGCTCACGGTCTGTCCATCGGTGTCACATGTGTGCTCCATGCCCACCCGACAGTGCCACGCGTCTGCCCATCAATGCCACACATATGCTCCCGGTCTGTTCATTGGTCCCACGCATGTGCTGCTTGTCCATCAGTGTCATACGTATGCTGCTGGTCTGTCCATCAGTGCCACATGCATGTTCCATGCCCACTCAGCAGTGTCACGTGTGTGCTCTTCTTCTGTCTGTTGGTGTCATGTGTGTTCCCTGTCCGTCCATCAATGCCACGTATGTGCTCCCAGTCTGTCTATTAGTGCCACATGTGTGCCCCATTCTCACCCAGCAGTGCCACGTTTCTGCTTCTGGTTTGTCTGCTGGTGCCACCACACGTTCCTTGTCTGTCCATCACTGCCACACATGTGGTCCCAGACTGTCCTTGAGTGCCACGGGTGTACTCCATTTGTCCATCTGTCCCATACCTGTGTTCCCTGTCCATCAGTGACCTGCATGTTCCCAGTCTGTCCACCACTGCCATACACGTGTTTTCTGTCTGTCCATCAATGTGTCCAGTCTGCCCATTGGTGCCATCTATGTGCTCCATGTCCACCTGGCAATGCCATTCATGTGCTCCTACTCTGTCCACCCGTGCCACATGTACTCCACGCCCACCCAGCAGTGCCACACTTGTGGTCCATGCCCACCTGGCAGCATCACAGGGGCACAGTAATGGTCCATACAGGGGCTGCCTGCATGGCCAGCAGTAGTACAGCTGGCATGAGGATGTAGAGGATGTAGGAGCAGGAGCTGGGAGACTGTTGAAACCTGGAAGAGGAATTTGATGGGTCAGGGAATTCTCTGATGTTGGTGCTGGAGGTGCTGGGCATGGCATGGACAGCAGCAGCCAGCAGTGCCATGTTCCAAGGCTGGAGACAGGGGAAGGTGAGGGCACTTGACAGCTGAAGGGCAATTTTCTTCACTGTCCCTTGCCCTGTGCCAGTCACATGGTACCCATCCAAAAGATCTTGAGGTGACAATGGAATGCTGCAGGAGCTGAGCCATGGGGCTGCTAGCCATGCCAGAGGGGGTGTGATGAAACCAGGGGATGTCCATGCCACTGGAGCATTGGCATTGCTTATTGCAGTACGCCATAGGAGATTGTGTTGACTGTCCCCATCCCACAGAATGTGGACAACTCTCAAAAACTTCTCAGTGTCACCATCCTGTTTGCTCTGGGCCCAACAGGACATCATTGGAGATGGACTTGGGCAGCACAAAGTATCTTCCCTGTTGTGGATTTTCACCTCCAGGCATGTCGTGCAGGATGCCTACAGGAACTCACTGGTGTGCTGCAGTATTTCTGATGACCACTGCAAACAGGATAGACATTCTCTGAGGCCTCAGCCAGCCATGGCTTTTTCCAGGGATGCCTGTGAAGAGCAGCGGGTGGATGGAAATGGAAGAAAAGGATGTTCTCCAGAATTTGTGTTCAGTGGGCAACTTTCTCGCAATGAATTTGTGGATGCAGTCAGACTCAGCTCTCATCCTGCTCCAGCCCCTGGACATGCAGTTGTCCAAAACAAAGCAGTGACTGGCTGAGCTGCTGATCAGAGCTAGCGGACACAGGAGAGCCTATGGGGGATCCTATGAGAACTTGGTGAATCAGCATTGTGAAAGATGTGGGGACCATTGGATGTTCAGGAGAGCCAGGGTAAATCCCGTTTCTGGAGTCCAGCCACTTTGCAGGAAATTATGAGCAAGGAAAGGAGTAAAAGAACATTTTGCTTCTGCTGAGGAGCTGGTCTACCCAGGAGTGATGCTGCATCTTTCACCATGATCACACTTCCTCACTGAGGTCACCACTGAATTCCCCACCTTGCAGTTGAGCTGCTGAGAAGCTGGTATAAAGGAAATGTCCTCTTGAAGCACTATAGGCAGGAACAGAAGCCTTCTCCTACCTCATCCCAACCATTGAAAGGTTTGGACTTATAAAGCAATGCAGAGGGTCCCTCTCTGGTGAGCATGGACTGGAGTTTCCCCAGTTTATGAATGCAAGGCCAGCCAAGATCTGATGTCCTCTGAGTGAGGATTTGGGGCAGGCCATTCACATCTGGCCTGAAGGTTCAGATCAATGTTTTAGGTCAAATCCAGCATGGATTCAATGAGGGTTTAACTTGCACTGCATGAGCAATCTCATGACACTCCAGATTAGAATGCATGATGTTGAGGCACTCTTGTCCTTAAAGGTAGGGGGAAAGAAAGTGGAATTGTTTGGTGGCACTGGACCTTCAGCTGTGTTCTCAAGCTGTCAGGTACTGGGTGCATTCAGAACAGGGTCTCTGGCTGAAGCTCTGATGGCTTTTTTACAGACAAACATGTGGTGACTCCAGGTCCATTGCTATTTATACCGTATCAAAAAAAGATTGGATTTGGGTTTTATATGAGCACTCTGCTGTTCTTTCCTTTTTAGGTGCCTTTCTAATTTCTTACAAGTTATGTTTCATTCTAAAGAAATTTTTGGTCTTCTGACAAAAATACTCAGGTGGACCAGGGACTGAACATGCACAGAGCACCTACTGAGATCTGAACAGCATACAAGATGGGAAGAAATCCTGCCATGCTGCCAGAGACATCCCGTCAAATACTCCAGAGATTATAGGAACATGGAATGGTTTGGGTTGGAAGAGACCTTAAAGATCATCTTGTACCAACACCCTGCCTTTGTGTGGGTGGAAGGGGCACCTTCCAGTAGACCAGGTTGCTCCAAGCCCTGTCCAACCTGGCCTTGAACATCTGGTCTTGTTGGTCAGCATCTGGACTTGAACTCGAGTAGAGCCAAAACTGGAATTATTTACTGCCTGCCCCTGAGAGTTGCTGGGTGGGATCAGAGCTGGGCAGAGGGATGGGCAGGACAGCACCCAAACCATCCTTAGACATCATTCAGTGCCAAGCCACATAAAGGGAGCTCAGGTGTTAATAACCATCCCTTCTGCTGGCATCCAGGAGTGCTTCTTTGGGAGGGACAGAGAATATTGAGGTACTTACAGGATCACTACTGATGATGTTTGGCTCTTGTAACTTTACATTCACAGCCAGGGGTATCTGAGTATCCCAACTGTCTCTACAGTCAGTGTGAGCACCCACAGGAACCATTCATCCCCATCCTCTGAACACTCCCCGTGGAGTGATCTGAATTGCTCACTGGAACTGCCTTATTTGTCCCATCAAACACAAAGGGAGCCTGTGTGTCTCTGTCTGCATCTGAGATGTTCACCTGCCCAAGACTGGGTGGGAGATCTGTGATCCATGGAGAGACCTGTGATCTGCCAACTGGGTAGCTGTGATCCACCAGCAGGCTAGAAAAGGGGAATGATCCCAAGTAATTTCAAGGAGAATAATTTCAAGGGAGGCACAGAAAAGTGTGAGGGCTCTGGCAACACTTTGGTTTGCCACCTGGTTCTGGTGAACCACACTGAGAGAATTTAACCTGAAACTAGTGCAGAGAGAGTTTGCTGGATTGTTCAGGAGAGAGGAGAGTGTCTTAGAGAGATGACTCAGCTCCCTGATCTCTGAGAAATGGATGCTGAGAGGAGACACCAGGGAGGGACACGGGCTAAACTCTGGCACCACCTTAGGACAAGATGAGTAAGAATGAACAGACCAATGAATAGAACATATCACTGTGTCTGAAATGAGGAGATGCTGACCAGGCATTGGAGCCATCAGGGTCTACAGGAGTGACCTCAGAGAAAAACTGGGAAGAGAACTTGGTGGCTGCCACAAGGAGCTTGGTCAGGTTCTAGGTAACATGGCCCAGCAGGGTTGCCTTTCACAGCTGGCACTGGGCACTGTCAGGGGTCCCATCAGGGCTTCTATCCCCAAAGTGAGAAATCAAATTTTATTCTCCTGTAGCTTTTGCTAAATAAGCCTAAACAATGAAGTTTCCCCAAGTAGAATTATTCTTGAGTTTAATCAAAACCCAATTTAGATCCAGGTCAGATAATAAGTCAAAGCAGTTCAGGAAAGTCAGCAAGGAGTGTGGATTCCTTCTGGAGCCTCTTGGATTGCTGGCCATATCACAGCTCCAAACATGTTTGGGTCAGGCTTCTGCTTGGGAGACGCCTGGGACTAAGAGAAGCAGAGCAGCCAGAGTCACAAATTGAGAGGGAATTTGTGGAAATAATAGACATTTTCCCCACCTTCTTATTCTGTCTCCAGTGTGTCTTAGCGGGCTGGGAATCAAACCACGTGGCCACTGGATTGATGTGCTTGGGGGAAGAGCCACAGAAGGAGTGGGGTAGCCTGGCACTGTGGGGAAGAACCGAAATACCCAGCAGCTGCCAGAGCTGTGTGGGAGCCCGGGCAGGAACAGCCAGGGAGCTGCAGAGCAGGGCTGAGCTCCATTCCCAGAGCTGCGTGGGGAAGGCTGATGGCACCTGCCCACATCCTCTGTGACTGCACATGATGCCACGTCTCCCTCAGTTTCAAGACCAGCAAATTCACCCTTCCCTGCTTTTTCTCTTCAGGAGAAAGAAGGGGGAAAAAAACCCCCAAAAACCAACCTGGAGACCACAGATTTCCAGGCTAGGCTGTGCTAAGGCAGCACAAGCTGTCAGCAGGCACTGGGAGCAGCCAGGAGCAGCCAGGAGGAGCTGGGGTGCCCTCAGCAAGCTGGAGATCTTATTGTCTGTGCGGCAGAGGACAAGAGGGAAGCAATATCAACCAAAAATAGTCTTACAATTTAAGAAGTAAGACTGTTCCTGTGACCTCTCACGGCTGTGTTGGGTTAACAGTTGGACTCGATGATATCAGAGGTCTTTTCCATCCTTTGCAGTTCTGTGGTTCCTTCATTCTCTGATCTGTGCCGGTGGGTCTGTCTTCCTCCAACAGTCCAGAGCAGGGTTCTCTCCATTTTTCTAGGTGTGTTATGTTACTCCAGGCACATCTGCTCAGGCCATTCTACCCAGCCACTTTGCCCTCCTTTGAAATCCTCACCACATACACTCCAGCAGCATCTGCAGCTGCGAACATCTGGATGGGGCTTTCCAATGAGCCTGTTCTGAAGTCATGGCATTGCTCTGCTTTCTGAGGAATCCCTGCTGCTTCTGCAGGACCCCTGGGCACAGCTGGCACAGGAGGGGAAAGCTGGATGGGCAGCTCTGATCCTTCCAGAAGAAGACCTGGGGGGGGTCTGGCCTTTACCTTACACCATTTAATACTGGAAGGAATTCCTGGCAGGTGGAGAAGATACCTTGTGCCTGAGGAGCACTTCCTGCTCCCAGGAAAAGCTGAGTTTATATTTTTGGTGTGTTGGGGGGCACAAGGGGTGTGATTTAATGGGCTCAGGCTGAATCCTGGGAAGTTGTACAGAATCAGGATAATGAAATGCCAGCTATTCCTCTGTCTGGCTGCATCCCACCTCTGAATACTTTAAAGGCTTTGACCCAGCTGTTAACTCAGAAGTGGACACTGATCCATGTGGCTCATCCATCCCCTCCTGCCTAGCTGGGTGCCCAGCAGGGTCTGTGCTGAGGGCACTGTGTGGCTGCTGATGGCTGCTTGTGACTGTCCCTGAGCAAGTTTCTGGTGCCATCCATCCCTCTCCAAAGGCTGGTTACCAGCAGAGCTGAAAAGCCTCACCTGAAGCATCACCCCCAGGAGATGCTGAGCTTCAGCCAGGCTACTTCCTGTGGGACAGGAGACAGCAGAGAGCCATACCCCACCCCATGGGATGCTGCTGATTCTCAGCCAACTTTCTGCATCAGACAGTGGCCAAGGCAGAACTGGGGCCATTTCTCCTGCATTAATTTGGGGACTGTGTGATTTGGTTTTTGCCTGATTTCCTCAGGGATGTCCCAAGTGTGGGATGGTCCCAGGATAAAGTGCGTTCTGTGCCATCCTAGGGCTGAACGGGTTAATTTTTGTGCTTCCCTCCCCAGCTCGCTGCGGACTCTGGCTGGGACAGAACATCTGTCTGTTGCTATGGCTGCAGTACACTTGAAGGGGATGACTGGATAATTATTGCAAACATCCATCCTGCCTGGTGTGCTCCCGGACCCTCCCTACACTAGCCAGGGCGGCAGCCGCTGCACTGCCCAACTTCACTGGCAGGGACCCTACGGAGGAATGGTGAGTTGGCATCACCTTTTCATTTGCATAATTAATGTGGCCGAGGCTGCAGGGCTCCTGGGAAATCCGACGCAGAGCAGCAGAGATGAAATGGCACGGAGGGCTCAAGCCTTCTGGAGGCTCGTTAGAGCTCGGCTCGCTGCTGACGCCCCACTTTGGAGCTACCGGGGAGTCGTTCTTCCATCGCCGTTAATTCACCACCCACTTCTACCCGAACAGATTGCTCTGGGCTCATCCTACCGTGCCTCCTGCCTCCTCCAGGCACAGGATCCCACCTGGCTGCTGCTGAGCAGGACTCTGCCAACTCAGCACACACCAGGCTGCAGACCCTTGGGACTGTCACATCATCAGGGGCTCGGGAAGCAGCAAGGTCCTGGGTCACAGTGTGGACCCAAGGCTTCCCCTGAGTAGGCTGCTACTGCCTGTGTTCCCTGCCTGCACACCCTGCCTGTGTTCCCCTGCTTGTGCTCCCTGTCTGGGCTTCCTTCCTGCTCTCCCTGCCTGTGCTGTTGCTGCTTGCAGCTCAGTGATTTGCTGGGTTCAGCTGTGCCCACTGCTCACCCTGAAGCAGTCAGGCACTGTCCTGTGTGCCAGAGCTGGATCCCCACATCCAGCAGAGCCTGCTGCCAGTTGCTGCCTGCTGATCCAGGCAGGTTCCCTGGTCTCTGGTGGAGCCCATTTCCAGCCTGTACCTGGTGATCCACCTGGGATCCCTGGCCTCACCCTGCAGCTGCATGTGCTGGAACATGGTATGGCCTAACCCCACTTCTCCCAGTAGTAACTCCTTGCCCTGCTTCTAGGAGTCAGCCCGTCCCAAAACACCCCTGTCCCCTTTGTTCCAGGGGTTGCTGCTGTTCTTTTGCCTGCTGGCATTTAACCCTGCCCAAGATCTCATCCCGGGAGTGTTCAAAAATCCAGATCTTGTCCTTGTTTCATCAAGTCCCACCTCTGAATTAACAGAGCAAAAGATAATTCAGAAGTTCCCCTTTTGAGCAGACATTGCATTTCTGTTTGACTGGGAATTTCAATGCATCCATTGTATATTTTTTTTCTGTTTATCAACACGTGGTGGGTAGGATGCCCAAGTGGAGCTGGGACCAGGATGAGGGCAGACCTCCACAGCCACTGGTCAGGAAACAGCACCACAGCTGGGACCTTCTGCCATGTCTGCTTTTGCTCTGCAGGGATCCAGGTAGGCTGTGCAGGACAAGGCCATTCCCTGCTTTTCTCATTACCTATAACATTGCCAATAAATAATACTATTTTCACACAGTGTTTTGGATCTGCAGAACAGCTGTCAAGCACTCATTGGTGTAGAGCATTCCCAGAGGCTCCATAGGTAGGGTAGGGAAGAGGGAGCCAGGTCAGAGATAGGTAGGGATGGAATCAGGTCATGAGATGCTCCATCAGGGAATGCTGTCTCTTTAAAGTAGGAAGGAGGATGGCACAGAGATGGAGAGATCTGTGGGCTTCTCCTGGGTCCTGTCTGATCCTTATCATCCCCACATTTTTGTGTATGATTCAACAAAGTCCTTTGCTTGCACAAGTTACTTGATTCTCATCTTTGTGACTCAGGTGCAAATGATCTGCTCACATTTGCAGTGAGAGAGTTGAGCCCTGTGGCTACAAAGCCTCAAAAGCAAAAGAGATCCTCACTTTGATTCAACCTGGAGAACAGAGCAAGGTGCTTCCCTTTTGGAGGCCCTTGCAGAGAGAATGAGGTAAATGAAGGTGGCAGGTGGGTAGGTGCCACATCAGCACTATAATGTGGCTCCCAGGCACAGACAAGGCTGGCATCTGCTTGCCACACATGCAGAAGGTCTGTTAGAGTGTGAAGGGCTCCTGGAGTCCCCCTCTTCCCCTAGGAGCTCATCATATCCTGCCCCCAAGAAAGCGCTGGGATCTGCTGTCTTGAGTTAGGCCTTGGGCAGCCAGGGTAGGCTGGGCTCTCAGAGAGATGTGCTCTGCTCTACAGGGCAGGCTGCAGGAAATTGCAGGCACTCAGCACCTCTGAAAGCCCTGCCATAGGGTGCCCAAATCCCCTGGGAGGTACTCACTGCTGGGTGCCTGTGCTAGGAGGTAACTCGGCTGAGAACACACAGGGTATCCAGAAGCTGCAGGGCTGTGGGAGGATCCAGGCAGGAGGATTGCTGTGACAGACAGAAAGATGGTGCCACTTTCTTGCAGTGGGGTATCTGTGACAGCCTGGAGCAGGTGGGACGCTTCTCCTCCAGCCCCTAGGCTGCAGGGGCTTTAGGGAACAAGCTTCCTGTAGTGCCCACTCCTGTTTGTAAGAGGTAGTAGGGTACCCTGGTCCCGTGGCAGGATGCAGGGCATTATCTCCTGACAACAGCGTCAATCCAGCAGTGACACCTGTGTCTCTGGGCCAGCCCGTAGAGGACAAAGTGCTCTCAGGGACAGCTTTGGTTTCTATGCTCCCCCAGGACTGCAGGCAAAGCCATGGCTGAAATGCAGAGCTGTGCCTGGCAGCGGGGCAGTGGCTGCGGGGGGAGGAGGAGGAGTGGGCACACGGCTCCCCCAAGGACAGCCCTGGCTTGGAGCTGGCATGGGGACTGGTGTGGGGATGGAGGCTTGCCACCTCCCCTACCTCCTGGGCTTGGCCCCATTTCCAACGTGTCTTGGCACCATATGGCGCTTGCTTTATTTGTTCTGCTGCGACTTGGGAAGGAGGGCAGTGTTTCATTGTCTGGCAGAGGAGGTGGGACGCAGGCACAGGAATATGCCCGTGTCCCGTGGGATCACTGCCTGAGCCAGGCGCTCCACATCTCGTCCGAGCTGCAGGTCGGTGTCCTCATCCTTCGCAACAGAGGGGTTTCCCCGGAGAGTCTCTGCCGGAGATTCACCCACCCACGTGGCGTCGGAGCTGAAGCAGCACCTCGTGTGCGGGCGCGTCCCGGTGCGGAGCACGGCCGACCCGCCACGGGACGCTGCCTGTAGGAGGAGAACGTGGCAGCGCTGCTCCTGACTCACTGCACAGGCAGCAATCCTGCGACAGCGATGCCGGGCTTGCCCAGCACCAAAAAGTGACAGCATGCTCCACCCACCCCGGCTGCGGGAGCAGGAGCCTTCTCCGCATGCCCGCGGTCTGGAGGAGCCGCTATCCCGCGCACATCTCCCCGTCCTGCTCCGTGACACACCAAACCTCATCCCACTGCCTCGCCTGCAGCACCCGCGCTCCCCCCGCTCTGCCTTTCCCTTCCCTCCGTTGCCCAGGGCTCAGCTCGCCCCACCGAGCTCTGGGATGGGGAGGAAGGGGAGAAAGGCTGCTCGGAGGCTGAGGCCCAGCCCTCTCAGATTTGCATATTTTTTTACTGGCTCCCAAACAAGATATTTCTCCGGGGAAGTGAATGCATCGCCTGCAGTCCCCGAGGGTGCTGTGTGCTGGGACAGCAGCCGCTCTGCGAGGAGGGGCCGCGGTCCCGGCACCCACCGCGATTCTGCTCCACACGCCCGCACTTCTCTGCTGCAGCAGGAAAAACCTTTTCCTTGGTGGTTTCAAAATTCACGGGCTTTAATGCTGCTGCCCTGGGACTAGGTCCGATCCCTCTTGGCTTGCAGGAGTCCCGGAGGCGGCCGGGCTGCAGCCGCCTGCGCAAATCTGCTCATTTCTATTTTGTCACTAGAATTTCCAGCATGTCCCTCCTCTCGTGTATAATTTAGTCGCATGAAAAGGAACCGCGCGAGGAGGGGAAAAGGATGGGGAAACTTGCAAAGTCAGCCATGAAGAGGGAATCTGTGTCAGGAAGCATCACAAAGGGAGCCGGGGGATTGGCTCCGGTCGCTTCCAGCGGCTGTGTGTGTGCCAGCCCCTCAGGAATCGCCCGGCGGCTCCTTCCCTCCTTGCGTCCCTCTCGCCTTGCCTGCGCTGCGGCCGGGCTGGGACAGCCCATCGCCGTTGCCATGGCTGCGGTGTGCGGAGGGGGGGCTCGGCCGGCTGCCCCCGCCGGAGCATCCCGCGCCTTCCTCCCTCGTCCTCCCCGCCGGCCCCATCGGATACGCTCCGGCCCCGCTGCTGCCAAAGTCGCACCGTGGATTTGGCACCCGTGGGATTAGACAGGGCTGTGCCCGCGGGAGGAGGAGAAGTAGAAGAGAAGGAGGAGGAGGAGGGAGCAGGGCAGCTCCGGGCTGGGCGGCAGCCAGCCGCCCCGGGGAGGGCCGGGAGGGCGGCGGGCAGGTAGGGCGGGCAGTAGGGGGGGGGCCGCTCCCCAAGGGAACGGGGGGGCCCCGGCGGGGCGGCGCGGGGCACAGCTGATGCCGGCCGCAGCTGATCCCCGCCGCCCCCCGCCAGCTGCCGCAGCGTGGGCGCAGCCGCGGTCCCGCGTGTCCCCGGCGGCACCGCGCACCCCGGGCCGGCCGAGCGTGGAGCCCCCGCGGAGGGGAGCGGCCGGTCCCGGTGTCCCTGCGCTGTGCGGGACCGCCGGGGCGGCGGCGGGAGGAACCGCTCGGTCCTGCCCGCGGCCGGGGCCGAGGAGGAGGGAGTGGGGATTGCTCCGTCCCCGCAGCCCGGACCGCTCAGCAGGGAGCGGCTCCTGCCCGAGCAAGGGGGGGCCGCGGGCAGAGGGGAGGAGGGGGGCCCGCGCTGCGGGCAGCTGCCTCCAATCCCGCCAGCTGCGGCCCCGGGAATGGCCCCTGCCCTGCTGTGCCCTGCCCGAGCCCTGCTTGGGGCGGCGGCTGCAGCCCGGACACCGGCTTTGCTGCGTGTGACGCTCGGGGAGCGGCCGTGGGACCCAGGACAGCGGGGACAGCAGCACAGCGGGCCCGGGACCACGGGTGTCGGCTCACCCAGCCCTCCCCGGAGCCATCCCCCCCGGGCAGTGGTGTGCCCCAATGGGGCTGCACCGAACCGCGGTGTGCTCCCTGCGCACGCACTGGGGGATAAGCGAGCAGCGGTTCCGCCGGGGGCGGGGAGCTCCCGTTCACCCGGGGCGCGCTGGGTCGCTGTGCTGTGTGGGGTCGGGGCGCAGCTAGCTCCGGCAGTCCTGCAGTGCAGGAGAGGGTGTCATGGCCTCTGCGGTGCCACCAGGCTCTCGGTGCTCCCCGCTGTGCAGGCGGGATGCAGGCAGGGTGCCTCCGTGCTCCCGATTACCATCTTGTTTGGAGCCGAGGCAGAGGCTGTAATCTGATGCTCTCAAAGTTGGTGTTTACAAGGGACATGGCAGCCATCAGAGGCTCTTCTTGTTCTCCTGGTGAAAGCATATTCCTTTCTCTGCCGCGTGTGGCTGTTCTGTGTGCCAAGCACTGCCCAGGTCGCACTGAGCATCCTGCAGAAACACCTTAGAGGGTCAGAGTCACCAGAGCTTCTGTGCTGTCCGGCCGGTGGGGTCGGGGCCCCTACACTGGGGGCTTTGGAGGGACAGTGGGTTCGGACCCTCTGGTGCAGGCGGCCAGCCTGCTCTGGGGTGCCTGCAATGGCCGTGTGCCGTCAGGAGCCCACCTGCTGGACAGGGAGTGCTGGGAGGAGGGCGAGCTCGCTGCCCGCGGGACTCATCAGCTCCCTGTTGACAAATCCTTTCAGTCTCGAGCAAGCAGAGCGGGACAGAGCTCACCCCGAGGCTTCCCGCTGCCACTCCAGCCCTGCAACTACCGTGGACCTGGGAGTCCACAGGGCACCCATCTCACCCATGGGGGGTGGTCTGGCGAGACGCCCCCCACCTGAGCCCAGCACCCCTCCAAGCTGCCCCCGAGCACCCGCAGCCCCACCTGACACGGCTCATCTCCAGAGCCAGGAAACGCCGCTGGCATCTGTGCCCTCATCTTTTCAGTGGGGCTGCAAATCGCATCGGTCGCGGCACTCAGAGCCCGGTTCCAGTGCGGGTGCTCCAGCAGGGTCCGGGAGCTTTGGCACGGCTCCCACAGCACAGCGGGACACGGGACTGTGCCTGATGAACAGATGGCACCAGTGCAGCCACAGCCAGGTTTGGTGGCAGAGGAGAACCTGCTGCCCTGCCGCGGGAGCGGGGACCTGTGCCCTGGCCCTGGGGAGGGCCCCGGGGATGCTGTTTGCAGAGCGCTGGCTCCAAGGACAGGCTCTGCTCCAGGCGTGTCTGGGGGAGCCGTGCAGGATCAGCAGCAATAAAAGCTCCATGAGCCCTTTGTGCTGCACCGTGTCTGGGCAGCGCTGCCTGTCACAGGGCAGCAGAGTCGCTGTTTGGGGGTTTTGTATCCCTAGTCCATGGGGGTCCTGCTGGGAGGAGAGCATAGGTCAAAGCCAAACCAGCTGCGATGGAGGAAGTGCTGATGGGAGCTTGTGGGTCGGTGTGGGGACTGCGGGTACCTGGGCCAAGGCAGGAGGTTATAAGGCAGGTTGGAAACCAGGGCACGTCATGGCAGGGAACAGCCTTGGGAGGGGATGAGGCTGGAGCTGGAGCTGGAGCATACTGAGCTTGGAGGCCACAGTGAGCGAGCTGTGGTTATTCACGGCGCCATTATTACAGCCACCCATTTCCAACACTCTCGGCGAGGCGGGAGCACAATGTGCTCCAAGGAAATGTGATTGTGGGTCCTGCCCCTTGGCCCGGTGCTCGCTGCACTGTGCAGATGGAGCTGGCAGAGCCGCGGCTCCGCTGCCTGGAGGGAGAGCGAGATGGCGGAGGAGAGGCAGGACTCGTCCTCACGGGCACAGGCAGAGCTCTGCGGGAGGGGGACAGTGCTGGCGCCGCGGGGGACGGAGATAGCGACAGGGAGAGGGGAGGCCAGGCAGCCCCAGCACTCCCTAATGATCCCTGCCTCAGCCACGAGTGCTTACTCCTTCTTCCTGGAGTGGAAGGAGTGATAGGCCAGTCACCTGCATGGGCTGGATGTGTCACTTGCCAGCTGCTATGGTTGACAGTGCTGTGCTTGTATCTCTGTGTCCCACAACTGTCCAAGGCTGGCCTGACTTTCCCCTCCGATCTCCCTGCTCCTGGCTCAGAGATTGGTTTCTAGGCAGAGCCGTAAAAACCACATGCATACAAGTACTAAAAAAAGCATAATTTTATTCAATAACTGCATTGTGTGCTTAGAATTTTCTATATGTGAGATGGAGCAAGTAGGAAAACTGGTGGAAAGGTGAGTGCTCCCCCTCTCCTTTACCTGCTCTGATAGTGCTCTGTCGAACTGCTCCACGCCCGCAGCCCGGGGAGGGGGGCTCTGGCTCCCCCCCAAGCCCCACCCCATGCAGCCGGGCCACTGCCTAAGACCGGGTTTCTCTGCACCCGGGGGGGCTCCAGAGAGTCCAGCGTCCTGCTGCCTCCCTGGAACCTGGCCCTGCTGAGGGCACCTGCAGTGGAATAGGCACCCTCCGGCATCCCCCGGGGTGTGTGTGTGGGGTGGGGGGTGGGCTAACATCGATAAATGCATAAATACAGCTAAATCCTCAGTATTTCAGTTCCTCAGTGGAAGCTGAAAGTCCCAGCCTGCCTGGCTGGGAGCAGGCGCCGTGAGGTGCCCCCCAGAGAGGTGACGGGTCTCCTCGTTATTGTCATGATTATTTTTAATCTGCTCTTATCAAAGCCAGCCCGACTGAAGAACTGCCTGACCCAGCACAGCACAGAGCGTGTGGGGTGGGACGGGAGCTCACTCCAGTACCAGCTGCGGGTGACAGAAAGGAACGGGGACACTTGGGTTCAGTTTTATTGCTTTTGAATAAATCCGGGAGCTCCTGCCCCCAACCCGGAGCTGAGCCAGCTTCGGTGGCTTTGCCGGAGGCGGTGGGAGCCGGTGCTCGGGGCTGGGGCTGCTTCAGGGGGGTTGCGATGTGATGGTCCGGCCGGGCGGTAACGGGGGGTGACGCCGGGTTTGGGGTGGGCGAGGGTAAGTGTGACTCCGGGGCTCCTGGCTGGGAAAGCGCTTGTGGGAACTGCGGGGGAGATGGTGCTGCTGGCGGCAGGAGACGGGGGGGTCGAGGTCGGGGGGCTGCCTGCCGGGTGCGGGGAGGGAGGGTCCATGGGGCCAGGAGGCGGACTGGGGCTGAGGAAGGGATGAGGGAGAGGAATGCGTCGAGGAAAGGGGACGGGGGAGGGAGAGATGGATGCCCGGGGATTGAGGATGCAGGGAGATATCCTGGAGGAGGGCGGGCAGGATGCCCCGGGGAGAGAGGGCGGGGGACGGGAGCGGTGGATGCGGGAGAATGGAGGGCGCGGGGCGGGGTGTCCGAAGGGTGGGACTGGGTGGGTGCGGGGAGCGATGGGGGTGTCCGGAGGGTGGGACTGGGTGGGTGCGGGGAGCGATGGGGGTGTCCGGAGGGTGGGACTGGGTGGGTGAGGGGAGCGATGGGGGTGTCCGGAGGGTGGGACTGGGTGGGTGAGGGGAGCGATGGGGGTGTCCGGAGGGTGGGACTGGGTGGGTGCGGGGAGCGATGGGGGTGTCCGGAGGGTGGGACTGGGTGGGTGAGGGGAGGGGTGGGGTGTCCGGAGGGTGGGACTGGGTGGGTGCGGGGAGCGATGGGGGTGTCCGGAGGGTGGGACTGGGTGGGTGAGGGGAGGGGTGGGGTGTCCGGAGGGTGGGACTGGGTGGGTGCGGGGAGGGGTGGGGTGTCCGGAGGGTGGGACTGGGTGGGTGAGGGGAGCGATGGGGGTGTCCGGAGGGTGGGACTGGGTGGGTGCGGGGAGGGGTGGGGTGTCCGGAGGGTGGGACTGGGTGGGTGCGGAGAGCGGTGGGGGTGTCCGGAGGGTGGGACTGGGTGGGTGCGGGGAGGGGTGGGGTGTCCGGAGGGTGGGACTGGGTGGGTGCGGAGGGCGATGGGGGGAGCGCGGGCCCTGCGCGGTGCTCTGGCTCCCTCTGCTGCCCCGCACGGCGCAGCGCAGCGGGGGCGGGGCGGGGGGGGGGCACCGCCCGGCAGTGCCGTGAGTTTGTCGGGTCTCAGCAGAGGGGATGGAAACAGAGGGACCCTGCCTGGGGATCCCACCCCAATCCCCGCCCCGCAGGGGCTGCTGAGCCGGGCGAGCAGGGCTCCCCGAGTTGGTGGTCCCTGGGGAGCGCTGCCAGCACCCGCCCGTGTCCCAGGCAGCCCTGCGGATGAAAGGCGGTGGGGTGAGGGTGCAGGGACAGTCCCCAGCCCTGCGGGACGGCGGGTCGGGCCACCCGGGTGCTGGCGTGACGCCGAGTCCCAGCAAGGGAAGGGCGCTTGACCTTGCTTGCAGCCTTCACATTTTCTCGCAGGAATGTGAGCAGTGCCGTGTCTCTGTGGGCAGCAATGGCCTCGGCTACCAAGTGCCTCCTGCCTTCACCCTGCTCCTTATCCACACCCCAGCTGTCGACGTGAAACAAAGCTGAGGAATAGAGACAGGATGGGGACATGCACCGTCCTTTCTGCGCTGCTGCCATGGGCACCGGCTGCAAGGTGTAGCCTCAGGGCTCGGTGCTGCTGTCATGGATATGGGGCTGTTCCGAGAGCAGGGATGCTGCTGTGCCGGGGGTGGCATGGGGATGGCACGGGAATCCTCACCTGGTGTTTCACAGCCACTCATCACCACTGGGGCTTGTTAAGAGCTCGTTTCCAAGCAAATCTGTTCCCCAGTGCTGTGGGATGTGTCAGTGGCACAAGGGTTAACCCTGCTTTCCCTCTCTGTCGGTGCCTGGTCTGGGATAACCTCGTTAGCGGTGGCAGCGATGCCCCTGGGACAGAGCAGCCCTATAAACTGGAGCTGAGTGCTGGGAAATGGGCTGAGCTGCCTCAGCGGGGGGCTGCTGGGTGCTCCCCCCACCAAACGCCAGCCCATGGCTGCTCAGGGTGTCATGGAGAGGGGAAGCTGTATGAGGCTCTTGGGGACAGCATGGATTTGTCACTGCAGGGCCTGGCATGCTTTGTGAAGCTGTACCTGCAAGGGAGTAAATGCCATCAGCCCTGGATAGGACACCCCCAAGGCACTGGGTGCTGAGGGAGGCTGTCCAGGCCCTGATCCCACAGCTTGGGGGCTCCTCTCTGTCCCCCAGGAATCAGCTTTTCCTCCTCAGCCACGTGCAGTGTGGGATAACACAGGGACCTTTTCACCATGGCTGTGCCAACCACGCCACCCCAGCCCCACATGGGGCCTGGAGATGCCCAGCCACCCCCTCCCATTGGGCTGTTCCTTGGATGGGCTGGGGATCACCACCCCGCTTTCCAGGGCTGGCACTGGCATGGGTGCCTGGGCATTGTTTCTGCCTGTGCTGTTGTGCCACAGGCTGGTTTCTGGTGGCCACCTCCCCTTGCTGTGGGAGAAGATGGGTTCCGTATGCTGGAGCATTCATTCCCTCTGCTGATCGACAGCCTGCGGTCTGGCTGAGCAACCCCAATTGTTCCCAGTGTGCTTGGACAAAGAACTGCCTAGAGAGATGGCAAGGCTTAGGAGCAGACGACATGCTAGGAATATTTCCACTGCCTTGGACACCACCAGTCTCTTCCCCCACCTCCTACAAGAATGGGAGGCAGCAGCTCGGTTTTGCAGGCAGGGTGGGTTGCCTTCTCCCTGTTTTGAGCAGAGTGGGTGCAGAATCCTGTCCTAAGGCAGGATGAGGGCTTGTCCCTGGGAGTGCGTCCTCAGCTGCAGCATGGTGTTGTGCCAAGTGCCACCCTCGCCTATCTGCCCTGGTGAGGAGACAGCAAGTGCCAAGGGATCCCCAGGGAGCCCCTGTGGCTCCTGTCCCCAAGGATTCATGTGGTGCAGTGTGGTGGTGGTGCTGGCCTGCGGCCCTCCAGTGTGCTCAGGGCTGCTGTTTCCAGGCAGACAGAGCAATGTGGGGAGCTGCAGTTCACAGCTGGTGTTTTTGCTGGGTGCTCCATCACCCCAAAGCCTGGCAGAACTGGGGAGGAGGATGGCAAGGGGTGATGAAGGGCATGATTTTCCTCAGCACTGGGCTGATCTCCACTGTCTTGGAGTCCTCATCTGCCATTTCTGCTCCCTGGCTTGTCTCACCTGCCATGGCTCCCTCCCTGCTATTTGCCAACCCTAAGATTTGTCATTCTATTTTGCAGACAGGAAATTTTGGACAGGGATACAGACCAACCTGAAAGGCCTCGGCATGGAACAGCTCCTGGCAAGGTCTGTGGAAACCTGGATATCTGTCAGTTCCCACACGACCTGCTCAAGGTCAGGCAGAGCCAGCAGTGAAGAGCCCCAATTCCTTCTTTCCCTGGCTGCCCATGTGCTCACAGGCACGAGTGGAGTCCACATCTGTTCTGCTCCCTCTGAGCAGAGGCTTTTGTTCTCAGGGTTTGGAGGATTCCTTCACATATGAAGGGAGCAGCAGCACTGGCATTTCCAGCAGGGAGAAGATGCTTCATTTGAAAACATCCCAGTTCCCTGGGTCATTAGCATCTGACATGGCTGAGAATCACAACAGCATTGAATCCACGCTGGGAACTGACAGACCCCAGAGTGCAGCCCCTGTTTTCTGCTGCGCTGCTGGAACTGGCGGGGGCGAGCAGGAGCACGGGATCCCCGCTGCAGCCCGGCTGCTGGGGCCATTCTGCAATCTCCCCTGCACTCAGGAGACACTGCCTGGCAGCCCGGGGCAGCAGAGTGTCTGCAGTGCTGCGAGAGGAGCTGCACCGAGCAGAGAGAGCATCTGAGCACACAGGGAGGTGACCGCGTGTGGCTTCGGCATGGCCGAGCCGCGCTGCCCCGCTGCAGCCGGAGCGCCCACGTGTCCCCAGCACCAGGGACAGGCATGGGGGGCTGTGGCACGGCTGCCCGGAGGAAATGGGCCGGGAAAGGCCCTGGGGAGGCAAACGGCTGCGGGAGTACGGTTAGCTGCACCCCAGGCTGCTGAGAGGCCCCTGTTTCCCCCTTGCCCGCTGTCCCGCCGAGATTAGCGCTCGGCTGGCTGGGCTTGACGGGCAGGCGGAAGGGGCCGCGCACACGAGCACGGCGGGGCCGCCCGGAAACACGGGCAGAACGGGCACCGGGCTGCCCCAAAACACGGGGCAAAACGGGCACCGGCCTGTCCTGAAACACGGGCAGAATGGGCACCGGGCTGCCCCAAAACATGGGCAGAATGGACACTGGGCTGCCCCAAAACACGGGGCAAAACGAGCACCGGGCCACCCCTTCCCTCCCTGTGGTTGTGCCAGCTGTGCCCACCACCTGTCAGGTCCTGGCGCAGAGCTTTGGCCACTTGGCCATCACCCCTGTGCTGTGCAGGAGGGCCACGGCTGCCACGCTGTCTGCCGGAGCCGCCCTTCCTCCTGGCCAGCCCCATCGGCAGGGTGACCCCATTCCCCCACATTTGGGGTCCCGGACTGGCTCCCCCTGCACCCCTTCCCCACGGCGCTGCCAGCCGTGCCCAAGAGCGGGGGTGGCAGCAGCGGGGTCACATCGCAGCGCAAACGCCGCCGAGCAGAGCTGCCCGTGGGGAGCGTGGAGCAGCACGGAGGTGACCCCTGCACTCGGGGTCAGCGAGCTCGGCGTGAGTCAGCCCCGAGCGGCTTAATCCCAACCGGGCAGGCGGAGGAGAGCGGGGGGACGGCGGATTCCTGACCCACTACGGAGCCTGGCACCTCCTCCGCAGCGCCCTGGGCACCTCCCGGCGTAACCAGATAGGGCCGAGTGGTGCCGCCCTGGCACCGGGAGGGTGACGAGAAATAATGGGAACAGGCGGCAGAACACGGAAAGCAAAAATAAATCGCTTTTGTCTTGAGAAAGCTGCAGCCATTTGGACTGCTTCTTCCTCCCTGAAATAGCTTTTACTGCCACCCAGAAGGAGGCAGAATATTCTGTAGAGCATTATTTCAGAGGTTTTTGGTGTTTTTTTCATTTTTACAGTAAACGTAACAATCGTGACATAGAATATTCTGTTGAACATTATTTCAGAGGTTTTTGGTGTTTTTTTCATTTTTACAGTAATCGTGTGACAAAGCTTGAAATGCTTGCGACTGACCTGATATGTGGGAAAATAAATAAATATGTTCCTGGGTTTGCCAGCAGGATTCCCCAGTTCCCAAATATATGGCTCAGCCTGTGCCCGTTGTCATTCCCAATCCCTCCTTCAGCACCACAGGAAATGCAGTGCAGGGACATTCAGTGCTGGGTTTGCTGCAGCTGGAAATTCATGGTTGAAGCTGAGAGTTGCAGGGAGCTTTGTGATGCTTTTCTCACAGAAATGATCTGTTTGGGACGGGTTTAACTGGAAGCAGCTGCTGCTGCAGGGAGCCACACAGCAGACTGGCAGGATACCATGGGACAGTGAATCCTTCAGGTGGAGGCTGGAAACGGAGTATCTTACTGGAATATTGGCTGGTAATGCTCTATATTCCCTTCAGTGGAACTGCTGAGTGTGCCAGGGACACAGAGATGCCTTGGGACATGTAAGAGGAGCTTCCTTCATCCCTGTGCTGTGGGAGAGGCTTCAGCCAGCTCAGGCTGCTGAACACTCAGCAGTCTGGACATGAGAGGAACCTCAGTGACTGTAACATTGCCCACTGCCCCAGGTGGGCTGGAGCACCCCTCTGCTTCCTGATGAAGAGCTCATCCTTGCCCTCAGACAACTGAAGAGTTGAGCTAATGGCACTTCATGGGGTTTGGACATATGTCCACTGGGAAACGGGCTGGGTCTGACTGTGCCATGTCACGCAGGCTGCAGATTAAAGAGCAGCACATCCAAATGAGATTTATCTCATCACCCCCCGAGATGTCTCCCCTCCGTGCACAGAGGCAGCTGTTTGGTTGTTTAAGATTTAAAATCACCTACCACTGAGATACTGTTCCATAATGAGGCACAATTGGGAAGAAGCTAATCAACATGTTTCTTTATAAAAGAGAAGGGAGAGGCTCAAAGGGAGCACTAAGTGATTCCCCACATTAGATGCTGTCCTTGCTTTTCTTGTCCTCTCTGCTAATTCTTCCATGTTTCAAAATGATTACTTGCTCCTGTTTCTCTTTTTGTCACAAAACCAGATTCTGATACAAATAGAGCAGGACGGGAATGGGTTTATTTCTTTGCTATTTTAGTAAAGGTATCCACATTACTTCTGACCACAGTTTCTCTTAATAGCATAGTAAAAAAAATTTAAAAAAAGATGAGTGGACTTGTATGTGCTTTGAAAAAGCTGAAACTTAGCCCAAGTTTCAGGTTCTAAAGGACTGATGGGTCCTGCTGGGCCATGACACCACTGCTCATCACACAGCTTGTCTTCTATTATCAGGGTGTGAAGAGTCAGCTGGGAAAGAGCAGATCTGCAGACCCATGAGGAGGAATTAAACATCCCGGACAGATGTCGGCTCAGGTCTGTGAGGTTTCAGCTGAAGCTTTCCAGGCTGGTTTTGACCCGTTCCATTTCATGCAGAAAACTGTAGAACTGGGGCAAAGTTAACTCTGCAGAAAAAAAAAAAAAAGAAAAAAAAAAAAAAAAGAGAGGCATCAATTCTTAGATTTCAGGTTACATTTCCAACATTGACAAAGCTGTTCTGGTGCTATCATGGAGCAGCTCATGTTCACCTAAGCTGGGCAGGATTAGCCAACCAGCAGCTGGTTCCTTATGCTAGCCAGGCTGCCAGGGAGGCCAGGCTGGGATCCTCCCCCAGAATGGGATCTCCCAACAGCACCCCATGCTTGGGAATCATTTATTTTCCTTGTCTACTCTGCTGCTCTGACTGCTCTGCACCGCTCTGTGACAGACCTGTGTTTACTGAAGCACAGCTCTGAAGGTGCCCAGAAGTCTGTGTTCCTAAACAGTTTTGGAGTGCCTGTGGTAGGGAAAGACTGGGGCAGGAGCAGCCACAGCGATGGACAGGCTGAGGCAGGAGTAACACAGTGATGCTCTTGCAGTGACCCCACCCTGGTTCTGCCCCCAGACTCCACCAGTAACCCCCCAAACCCCAAACTGCAGCTTTCCCGTGGTTCCCTCTTGTCCAGAACTGTTAACTCACCAACATACACGTTTTCCAATTGGCTCCCTTTCTTAATCACCAGCTTCAGCTTGGGGAGAGGAAAAGCAAAAGTATTTTAGTTCAGAGACCTGTACCTGAGCACTAGGAGAGGACAGCAGAGCAGGAGTCTGCTGTGAATTTGACTGCTGCACAGCACACACATCTTCCACAGGCTTTCCAAGAAGTGTCACTGTAGGAACAGATACCCTGGACACTGGGAAGATCTCTTAAAGTCCTTGATCCCACTCCCCCTCCCTCCCTCCCAAAGATGGTTGACCTTTGCTAAACTGAGCTTTTTGAACAGCTTTTCAGAACAGGCCACGTTCCTGTGACACCTCATGTCTTCAGAGGAGAAACAAACAGCAGTGTGTCTGCTCTCTGCTGGCAGAAGCACTTGGAGATGAAGATGCAGTCCCAGAGCCCATTCCTGTGAGACCCAGCTTCCCTCTCCTTCCCCTCACAGCCAGTGCTTCCCACATGCCTGGCTGGAGCTTGTTCCTCAGCTGCCCTACAAGCTGAACTCTGTGATGTGGGAGATTTACCTGTAAGAAGATACTTCCCACTTTTTCCAGCTCACTGCTCCCAGCAGTCACTGTGAGTGAGAAAGAAGAGAAAGCAGATAATCTGTTAGTTAATGATGAAATAAAACATTATTTAGCCAGGAGCTGCTGCTGGGTTTCCCAACCCCTCCAGTTTATGTTGCAGCTCTATTACCTCCAAACTTCCACTCCATATCTATTAGCTGGTTAATCATCAGTGTCTGTCCCACAGCCAGGCGTGTTAGGGTGGGGGAATTCACCTTCCACTAAAAGAGCAAAAGACACACCAGCAATCAATTCAGAGAGGCCTCTGTTTGTACCTGAAACTTCAACAAGAGTCAGAATGAAGGCAGAGGATGGGAGAAGTAGAGAGTAAAGAGAGAACCAATGTGGTTGGGAGGTCTTTCAGAAGTGTTTGAGTCCTGCTAGGATTTCCATCTGCCCTGTCACTTCTGTAA
The DNA here is from genome assembly GCF_029582105.1 of Oenanthe melanoleuca. Classification (NCBI taxonomy): domain Eukaryota; kingdom Metazoa; phylum Chordata; class Aves; order Passeriformes; family Muscicapidae; genus Oenanthe; species Oenanthe melanoleuca. The sequence continues at coordinate 7,472,174 of NC_079353.1, forward strand.
ATGAAACTCACTGGTTTTGTTTTAGCACTGGTTCAGTGTAACAATATCTGTGCAAAAAGCCATGTGTTCATGTAACTGCATGACCTCAGGGCTCAAAGCATGGGAGGCACAAAAACATCACATGAAAGCCACACAGCAGTGCAGGAACTGTGACACTAATGGGGGAGAGGTCCTGGCAAACCAGAGGTATCATCAGACAAACTGCTCCTTATTAGTTCTCTGAGGATCTTCAGTTCAAAATCCCAAGCTGGTTTTGAAGAAAATACCCAAAGTGCCAATGTGTCTCAGGAGCACAGTGGGGTTTTATGAGTTCCCACTCACAGAACTGACATTTTGTTAGCTTAGAAACAAGCAAAAATACATGAATACCTGTTCTGCAAAATAACTGGCTTTCTCTTCACTGAGGCCTGTGGGGGGAAACCATATGAGATTACTATATGTGATAAATATTAATTATCTTTTATTTAGTGGAAATCACGTGACCTACCTAGAGCAATAAAATCTGCTCTGACTTGTTCAGAAGACAAATTCCTCTTCAGGGCACCTGAATAAATACCACAAAGAAGAAAAAAAAAAAAAAAACACTTTTTAATGAGTCAAACCAATTTTTTACTGAGTCAAATAGAAGCAGGGACAGGACCTGACGACGGAAAGCCTCTTGTTTCTGAGGTGCTGTGTTTTGAAGCAAACCACAGCTCCTCGGAGATCGGAAACCCAGTATCTCTGCAGATGCCCGGTGCTTTAAAAGTCCGGGCTCTGGGAGTGCCTGGGAGAGGGCGAGATCCCATTGCAGGTATCCATGGGAACAGAGGCAGCGGTTATGTTTTGAAGCTGCTGCTTTCCCTCCTGTAGCCGCTTTGCTTGTTAAAGGAGAACTGTTAAGGCTGGCGGGCTCCTAATTTGATCTACCTGCTGTGTTTGGGATGATGGGTGTGAACGTGTACATATAACACTTTCCCCTGCTGCGCCTTCCCCCTTTGTTCTGGGGCCCAGGCAGCACACGGACCTCTACAAGGATTCTGCTCTCTGAAGCCAAAAGCAGGAATCTCATAAATTCAAGGAGACTGCCAGCCCCACGTGGCTTTCTGGCTGTGCAGCACAAAGTTATCTGCTGTGATGTGCTCTGATATCACCCGTGGCATCACAAAGCTGAGGAAAAGTTACAACGGGATTGAAGCCAGGGCTCACAGACAGAACGACAAGATGAGGGCACCAAGCCTTGAATCAGGATGGCAAAAAATGCAAATTCCGCATTAAATCCCCATAAGATGGTTGCAGGAAAGAAAATTGTTGTTACTTCTGGATAGGAAAAGTGGCTTGAAGCAGTAGAACAAGTTTAATACAAATTCAGAAAACAGTTGTGCTCAGCATCAGGGCTGTGAAGGAAGGTATAGGGAACTCAGGGCTGAAAGGTAATAGCAAGGGACTATTAATAACAGGAAGGATCAATGGGATGAATGTGCCGTGGAGTGTTTGATGCATTATCGTGTCAAACGGCAGCCACAACATCACAGTAATCCTATAAAGTGCTGGAGTCCAGGGTATTCCAGTGGAATCCCCCCAAACCTCTTCGTCACTGTTTATGAAGGAGAAAGAGCTGGACACGCTGTGTTCCTCTAGAACAGGACTGCAAGGTCAGCTGTCTCCTTCCCTTGGCCCAGAACTGCACCACTCCCCAGCCTCCTCCAAAGGCGTGTGCACTGTCTTATTTATCTCCAACAGCGCTTGTCCTTGCAGGAATTACAGCACTGGGTCACTTGGGTGGAAGCTCCTGCAGAGACTTGGTGCCAACATGAGGCTGCCCTGGTCTGGCAAAAGGGATTTACAGGAACTGCTTAAACCAAGCACTGTCATTTAATGCACAGATATTTAAGGGAGTTTACTTAAGCCCACAAAATGTGCATGCAGGCAGGGTATAAAGAACACAAAGAGTCACCAAACGGGGAACTTTTGATTCTTAAGTGCTAAGCACTGTATTAGCTACCATTAACACTTATTGTGCAAACCAAGCCCTGCAGGAATGGCTGGGACAGTTTGGCCTCAGGGCAGCATATGCAAATACATCACTTACCATTGGGTACCAGAAGAATACTTTTGACAATGTTTTTCAGGGGGCCCAAGCTGATTTTATTCATGGTGGCAAAGTCTGAGAGCTGAGTCAGAAATCTTTCTACCTGCTCAAGAGAAAGAGCAGTGACCAAATCTTTTCTCTGTTTCTGACCAGAGCTGCACTCACAGATCTCTCCAGTTCTGCCTTACCTCCTTGGGCTCTGTCAGAAAGCGGAAAAGCACTTCAGTCAGCGCTGAGAATTGCTGTGAAGAAACAGAGAAGTGTTAGATGCACCAGCATCAGCACCTCCCCACCCCACCAGCACCACGATCAGGTGGTGATGTACCTCCCTGACCCAGCTCCACACGTGTCCAGCACACTGGTCCCAAGGCAAGGACCCTGTCCTTGCCATTATGTGATGCCTGTGGATGGAATTTGCTCAGGATACTTTTTCAGAGCCTCTCAAGGGGTCTGTGCAGCTGGTAGCTGGCACTGCACAGGGTTTTTGTGACTTGAGGCTAATCGGGAGCTGCTGTTCTATCTTGTGCAATCCAAAAATCTGCGAGTGGGAAAAGTTGTGAACATACAGTCTCATGTTTCACAAACCCCATGGGGTAACCAGACTAACTCGGGAAAAGAAGAGAACTGGTTAAGGGTCTAGCTGCTGCTTTCAGCCTTCTGGGTGTGCAGCTGGCAGGCAGAGATGGAGCCTGCCCGAGTGGCAGAGCATGACCAGCACCCTCCTCTGCTGGCATCAGAGCCAGAAGTGCTGGCTGTGACCTTCTGAGTATGGCCAAAAGTGTTATTGGCTGCTTTGTGGCTGCAGATCCTGCCCTGCCCTTGGACTCAGCCATATAACAGAGATGGCACCGGGATGCTACCAGGCTGATTTCCTCAGTCCTGGCAAGCTGGGCTGGAAAAGCCTCAGCGTTTCCACTAACTTCAGCCCAGGCTGCACACCCGGTGTGCCAGTGACCTGAAGGGAGGTGGTACCAATGGTACCAATGACCAGAATCATTTAGGTTGAGGCAGGAAGCACATGGTGGGAATCTGGGGTGGGAATCACAACCTGAATACTGTGTGGTCCCATCACAAACCCCAGTGCTTGACAGGACCCCCACTGCCCCCCAGGCACGACCTGTCCATCAGGAATTCCACCAGTGTCCCTGCCATGGCAGGCAGCTGGGCCTAGACGCTGTTCTAGGTCCCTTCCAGCCGAAACCATTCTGGGATTCCCTGGTTCTACAAACATCCTTCAAACTGCTTCGGGCTGCACCGCCGGGCACGGGGCCACGCTGCCCGCCCTGCCTCGGGCACCGGGCCCTGCAGAGACCCGGGCACGTAGGCCTGCACACCCGGCGGCACCAGCACACCCTGATGCGATGCTCCGGGGCCGCGCTCCCGGTACCAGCCCGCCCCTCCCGGCAGCGCTGTCCCGGTTCCGTGTCCGGGGCTGTCCCCGACCCCGGCCCCAGCCCCGCCCGTGCCCGTGCCCGTGCCGGTCCCGGCGCACCTGGGCGCTGAGCTGGTTGAGGTTGTGCATGTCGGCGCTCACCGCCTCCGGCACCGGCTCGTGGGTGAAGTTGAGCAGCCCCATGGCGGCGGCGGCTCCGCCCGGTCCCAGCCCCGGTTCCAGCCCGGCCCCGCCGCCTCAGCCTGAGCATTGGCAGCCGCACTTTCCGCACCGCCGCGCTGCCGGGCCGCTGAGGGCACCGGGAGCTCCCGTCCTTGGCTCCCGCAGCCCGAGCGGAGCCGGGGACGGTGGAGCCGCGGGCTGGAGAGCTGCACACTGAAAGACTTTTTTTGTTGTACAAAAACCTAAAAAAAACAAAAACAAAAACAAAAACAAAAACAAAAACAAAAACAAAAAAAAAAAAAAAAAAAAAAAAAAAAACAACAAAAAAAACAAAACCCAAACATTATTTATACGGTAAATAATTTTTTTTTGTTTGTTTGATTGGGTTTATTTATTTATTTATTATTTTATTTTTTTGTTTTTTCCTCCCCCGAAATTTCCGCTTGGGAACGGGCACTTCGGTGTGCATTCCCCTCTTCGACTGCCGCTCCCAGCGCTGCTCGCTGCCCAGCTCGGGGTGATGAATGGCCCAGGGACGAGCAGCCCACATCCCAGCACTGGGCTCCGTGGAATGGACAGATGTTGGGCAAGGAAGCAGCAGCCCTGGGATGAACCAGCCCATGGGCAGAAAGTGCCCAGATGTCCATGGGTCAGGGCTCGATAGGAAGATTTCAGCTCGATTCTCGACACAATCCATATACAGGAGGTCTCCTTGCCTCAAAGATATATTGTAGGAAGGCAGAGGAATTGTCTTCTCACCCTGTTACAGTCTCGTTTCTGTTTGGTCTTGGAGGAAGGCCTTGGTCCAAGAATATTGAAACTTGATTTATTCTCGCAGAGAACAATGAAACTGTTCCCATCTTGAAAGACTCCCTTGCCTTAAATTGCTATTTCACAGCTTCCCTTGAGCAGCAGCAGGAACTCTCCGGGATTCCACTATCAGTGCGAACGTGTCTTATCCATTTTATCAGGGAAGGTGTTCTCTGTCTGTCGGGCCTGAGGACAGTGTGTAAAAGTCTTTGTGGAAGGTAAAACCTCGACAGCCCTCAGGTCTTCTGGTTTATTACTGACACTTGCAGTTCCCAATGCGAATATAGGAAATTTTATATTGCTTTCATTGTGAGTCTATCCCAGCAGTGGTTTATAAACAAGGAGATAAGCAGCTAAGTACCACTAATGATGGGGAGTTAAGAGATATTTAACTGGTCGTCTGGCTGGAAATAGCTTTCCACTTCCTTTTCTTCCCCCTTTATCTCCCAGACCAGCTGGAAAGTTTCTGTTTCACAGATCCAAGGTGAGACTGTGCATCTCCTCGATTTTTGAGGCGAAAAAATTGCGTGTGGAGGTGCTTGCAGGAATTGGTCCTAAATATTTAGGACACTTTTAAACAAGGTAGGGATTTTTCATATTGGGACAATGTATCCGTTTCTGTGGTGAACCGCCCAAGCCAGCATGTTTAAACCATGGAAAATCCTTGCGTCTCAAAATGAGTTAATCTGAACTAAAACTCCTCCAGGGAATGGGATGCAGGGGGTAGCACTGGACACCAGTATGTGTGAACACAGAATTCCTCTCTGGCTTTAAAATGCTGCATACAGCCCTATGAACTTTTTCCCAAGTGTAAATCAGTATTTGCAGTTAATTATCGCACATTTTCACAGCCACCACATTTCCCCCTGTACTCTGGGTCCGAAAACGTGAAACTAGGCAAGAGTGGGATCTTTCCTTCCCCTTGACTTCCCAAGGTGATGCTTTAGGAGCTAATTCAGGGCGGTCTGGGTGCCCGCGTGTGCGAGCACGCCGGAGGCACGGCAGGACGGTGACGCCAACGCTGCTGAGCAATTTCTCAGGCAGCGAACCAAATTCTTGAGGAAAGTTGAGTGACAGGAGCCAAGAAGAAGAGTCTCGGCTGAGGTACGTGATCACAACATCCTGTTCAAACAATCACCAGGAAATTCGGTGGTCCTTCCTCCTGGGATATGAGTTTAGGGCGATGGCGAGTGCCATGCGCCCAGCTATGGCACGGGCGGCTCTGCGCTGCCTCAGCTTACTCGGTTCTCAAATCAAGAAGGATTTACTCGAATAAAAGAGCAGGTTGCAGTGTGATGACCGTAGTTATGGGGGTGTCTGGCGGGTGATGGTTCTCTTCGTCCTGGGCAGAGCCCCAGGGCTGCCGTAGGGGTGCAGGCAGCCATCAACCCATGGGTGCTCCTGCCAGGCCATTCTCATGCAGAACGCGCCGCTGATGGACTCATCAGAGCAGAGGACAGGCCAAGGGCAGCAGTTTGGAGTTGCAGGTATGTGCCCTTGTTCTCCATAAATACCAAAGTAAAAGCAGAGGCAAAAAAGCAATGGGGACACACAGGCGCACAGTAAGAGTCTGAAAACGGTGCTCTCCAAACTGAGTAGAGGATCCAAGTGCCCCACTTGAGATGTATTTTTCAGCTTCATTTCACATGTCAAACTTGAAAAGCTTCCTCAGCACTTGGGGAGTGCTACCCGGGGAAGGGTCCTTATTATGTATTCCCAAGAGATCAAATCCTGGGATGTCCCCATCCTGTTCTCTGATGCCATTATCTATGCCAAGCTCTCCCAGCCCTTTGCAGTTGCTCCCAGGTCAGCCTTGCAGCTGAAGTGAGGAACATTGCCTGCATTTGACAGCCTGAGAAAGGCCTGGAAAAGGCAAGAACGTGTGAAGAAGCCAGGGGGGTTTTCACCCAGCTGGTAAGAGCCCACCTGCTCTCTGTGTGTTCTGCCCAGCTGCAGTGTCTGCCTTGGGCTGGAAGCACGAAGGGAACATTTCTGGACATAGTCTGAGGGATGCTGTGTCTCTGCTGTGACCATCTGAGAGGTGCTGTGACTCCTCCTGGCTGCCCAGCTGAAACTTCTGAGGAGTTAGTTCTGTCTGCCTGGATAAATGAGACCTTTGAGACCAGGATTTCAGTTTCTACTATAGTTTATGCTCCTTCCTCTCCGCATCACACTCCTCAGCCTTTGGTCCCAGGAAGACACTGCTGCAGGAGCAACTGGCTGCCAGCCTTTTGTGTAAAGGTGGAGCAGGGCTGGGAGCTCCACTGCTGGGCTCTGGCATACTCCTGCCTGGCAGCCACAGTCAAAACCCTCCCTCTCTTCACCAGCTCCTCCGTTTCTAAGCAGGAACCATAATCCCTGATCCAGGCAGGCAGCAGCAGCTCTGGACTGCATGGAGGGAGGGGGCTCTGCTGGCAGCCACCCCCTGGGAGCAGCGTTCCTCTCGATTAAAGTATATGTGCTTAGGAGGGTGATTTAGGGAGGCCTCGTCACTTCAGATTAGGCTGTAGCAGGCATATCCTGTTTTCTAGGAAAAAGAGGATTTTGTGGCCAGCTTTGTTAGAGAGGCATTGAAGGTTTTTCTTTGTGTGCCTTGGCGTTTGAAGTTTGCAGGCGGGTAGCTGCAGACTTTCTAGATGTTCTGGTTACACGGATGACACTTATTTTTAACCTTATTTTTATTAGAGGTTTGTATCATGTGGGCCTGGCCAGCCCACAGGAAGGGCTAGAAACTTCTTGTAGGAGGGATAACATTTCCTATCTCTGTGTAAACAGCAATTCCCCCCAGATGGGAAAAGCTAGCTGTAAGGCAGGCTGGGGCTGTATTCCCACATGTGGCAGCAGGATGAGGCTCTCCCACAACGGGAACAGACCTTGCTTCCAGCAGCCAGAGCCCTGCTGAGTGGCACAGCTCTCCCCAGACTCAGCAGAGGTGCCAGGAACAGGAGATCTGCTCTGGGGAGCCATGATGAGGAGCGGCTGGTTGCTGGGAGCTGTGATGGAGCAGCACTGGTGGAGCTGGTGGAAAGGCAGGCAGCCAGCACAGAGCTGGGGTGAGGGCTCAGACCATGAAGACACTTATGGAAGAGGAGGACACATTCTGCAGGACGTGCTCTGATGGGGTCGTGCAGTGAAGAACACTGTGCACTGCCGATGTTACTGTGGGCTGGGAAAGAGCCACTGAGTTGTGTGTGCACCGACATGGGAACCCCGAAACCTGAACGCAGCAGGAGCATCGCTGCCGACTTCAGTGGAAAGAGAAGTTCTTCCTGCTCTCAGGCCCAGCTTGCAACTGTCCAAGCTGATTTAATGGGGCTGGTGTTCCTCCCTGCCTCCAAGAGGACTAAACAAGTGTTACTGGGATGTGGGAATCTGGGACCCCCAAGATCCAGAGGTGACAAGGTTACCCTGCTGACAGCTGTAGGTAATGACACATTTTTGCTCAATTGCTTTATTTGTGGAGGATCTTCAGGAACTCTGCTGTGATACATGGAGTAAGTTCCAATTCGAACCCTTGGGTGCAAAGCAAAAGATGGGAGGTGCTGGCAGCCAGAGCAGAGCTCTGGGCAGGGAGTGGCATTGGTTTGCCAGGGTGACAAAGGAGAATTTTAGGAAGAAATTCGAAGTGGGAGAAATGAATGGATGGAGAGGAGCTGGGCCTGGTGCCATACCCCCAGGTGCACTTCAGAAAGGGCGCTGGCTGAGCAGCCTTTAGTGAAGAGAAAGATTCAAGGTTGGGAGTGAGGGGTTATGTGTGGAAGAGCTGGCATGGTTGCTGGGAAGCATGTGAAAAATGAGGAGTCACTTCCAATGTGAATGAAATGCCAGTCCTGACTGTGTGATGGTGACAGGGAATGGCTCCTTCAGCTGCTCGGTCACTGGCTCCATGAATTTGAGATGCCAGCCAGCCAAAGGACCACAGCCAGATGGGGAACGCTTCTTGCTGGAATGACTTTTTGCGGAAGCTGGGCAGCCCAGCCTTGCTGCCAATGGGAGTTCCTCCATCGTGGGCAGGGATGTGTCTCTGGCATGGTGTGCAGAGGACATGCTGCTTACGCCCAGGGATGGGGAGGGACCTCCAGTTTTCCCTCCCTGCTCACACGAGCCCTGGCCATGCTGCCTGCTCCTTGCAGCTGCCCCAGCTCTGGAGTGGAGGAGCTTTGCCCACACAGTCTTGTCCCACCACTGGTCTATGCTGGAAAGCCACAGGGCTGGTGGGAAGCAGTGAGGGAGCTGCTTTGGTACTCTCCTGACTGGGGCTGCTGATGCCAGGCCTGGCTCAACAGGAGTTGCTGAGGGCTTGGTGCAGGTACCTGGATTGTGTGACAGAAGCCTGGATATAAAATCCTCTGAAGAGGTACCTTGTGTGCCTTTAAATGACATACAAATTCTCTTGATTGTTAAGAAATAAACTCTCAGCATCTCTCTGTGGTGTGTGTAGCAGAGACAGGAAAAGGATCAGGCTTTGGCTCATCGTCTGCCAGACCTGCTTTGTCTAGTACCAGACCTTTCCCACAAGCAGTTTGCAGAGCCTTGCTCTCCTGAATTAAATGATAACTGAGGGGCAGAGAGGGAAAGAGGGCGTTTCGGCTGGCGGGAGATTGATGGCAGGTCAGCAAGGCCAACAGCAGCAGGAAGGTTTCTGTAGAAAGGGAGAGGAACCCGTGGATGCTGGAAAGGCTGATTCCACCCTCATAGTGCTCTGGAAACTCTCATGAGCACAGCTCTCAAAAGCATTTCCCTTTCCTAAATCTGGAAAAACAAATGGGAGCAAAATTTGTTTGTTTGTTTTAATCTACTCGCCTGAGCTGCGAATTTGCTTTAGGTTTATGTGATACATGTTTGTTTGAATGGTGATGTTTAGTATCCCTAAGGGCTTATTCAAAGTGGATTTCTCAGCTCCTCTTGTTCACTTTCAGAGCATTTTTTACATTTGCTGCCAAATTTTTCATGCTTATGTTCTGCAGGGATAGAGGTGTGGTTTGGGGGAACCTGCCGTTCAGGCCTGGGGCTGGTCCTGCAGATTTCAGACACTTTAGCTAACTGAGATTTCCTCCTGACCTTGAAAGCTTATTTCTATCACACGAGGATAATCATATTCCTGTTCTTACTGTTATGCACTTTTCTGCTGCATCTAGAAGGAATAACAGGCGAGCAGGGAAGATTATACCCCACGTGGACTCTGGATGCTTTGTCTGGGGCAGGAGAGGCGCGAGTTGTGTCCCTGTCCCCAGCGCAGCCCTGCGAGTGTCTTGCCTCTGGACGGGAAAGGGAAAGAACAAACAAGAACCGAGTGTAAAACTTGTGAGGCTTTGTCTGCTGTGCGGAGTTGTGCTGTATGGGGCTGTGTGGGGCACGGTGCTGCTGAAAACTGGTCGGCAGAGTGGTAGCTCGGTGGGTGAGGGCTCTGCCCGGCCCCGGGATGCCAAGGGAGCCTCCTCTGCCTCGGGGACTGGGCTGTGTGGGGCTCCGAGGGCAGAGCCCCGAAAAATGATGAACCCTGGGTGATGCCGGGCAGTGGAGGCGATACCAGGACGCCGGAGGGTACCAGGGGTGGGGAGCCCTGGGAAGGTGTGAGAGCCCCGGGAGAGGGATGCTGAGCCCCGCGGAGGTGATGCAGAGTACCGGGGAAAATGTGCAGGGAGCCGAGGCAAGGGCGATATAGGGCGCTAGCCGGTGGTCCCAAGTGATGTGGGGCAGTGGATGGAACACACTGGGGCACCGGGGAGGTGTGGAGTCGCGGTGGGAGAGGATGTGGCGCCCCGGGGGATGCGGACCCTGGGGGAATGCGGGACCCCGAGGACTGCACCCCCGATGGGCTTGGGGGGCCCGGCGGGTGAGGTGGCCTTGCGGGCCCCGCGCTCCCCTCCCCCGCCATGGGGCGGCGAAGGAGGAGGAGGAGGAGGAGGAGGAGGGGCTGCCCAGCACGGGCAGGGTTAAAGCGCCATGTAACCGGAGCGCGGGGCTGTCGGGGGCCGGCCGGGGCGCGGGCAGCGGCGAGCGGCGGCGCGGCCCCGCTGGACGGCGCGTCCCGCCGCGGCGCAGGTGAGCGCTGGATCGGGGGCACCGGAGGGTCCGAGCCGGAGCCGTGGCACATCCTCGTGGGCGCCTTTGTTGTCCGCGGAGGTGGCGGGGGACAATGAGGCGGGAGGGGAAGGCGGCATCGGGCGCACCGGAGCGCGGCGGCGGGAGCGCCCCGGCCGGTCTGGCGGCCCCGGTGCCCGGTAACCGGGGACTCGCGGCTGCGCCCCGGGGGCTCGGGCAGGGGCCGGAGGGTGGTGGGCCCCGCCGCCACTTGTTGCCGGCACTCGGCTTTGGGGCGTGTTGGGGGGATCGCTGCTCCCACAGCCTCGGGCATGGTCCCCATAGTCCCCCTGGTCCCGCCCACCCCTCCGGCCCCGTTGCAAGTTTCGGAATTTGCCGCGGAGGCGCTGCGAGCCCCGGGGGCGCGTCCCGGGGCTGTCACAGCGGGGTCGGTGCGGGACCCCCGCGCCCCGAGGGGCCGGGCGGGGCTGGGCCGGACACTTCGGCGAAAGGGTCCCCTCGCTGATACGGGCCGGGGGTGCTTCGGGGGCCGGGGTCTCCCTGCCCGGCTCGGTCGTCCCGGGCAGCGCCGCCTCCAGGCCGGGGGCACCGTGAGGAGCTGCCGGGCTACCGGGACACGGTGGCGCTACTGCCCCGGGCCGAACACCTTTGTTTTCGGTTCTCCATTGGGGATCTGACAGGGCATCTTCTCTCTCTGTCGGCAGGAAAAGAGATTCCCAGCGGCTCCTCGGGTGCGAAGCCTCCCCAGGGCCGATCCGGAGGGACGGGGTGGCCGGAGCAGGTATCGACTGTGCTGGCATCCGCCTTCTGCCGAGCCCGCCAGGAGCCTCCGGGGAGGGGAGATATTCGAACAAGGAGGAATCAACTCTTCGGAGTGGCCCCGGAGTGGGGGACTTGGAAAGCCGGGAGAGGGGAGCGGCGGGGAGACCCCTGGGCGAGTGGTGTTCCTGGGGCGAGAGGTGGCCCCTCACCGACCTCCGTCGGAACGGGAGAGGGCGAGGAGGGGGTGCCCTGAGCAGTACTAGTACTCTCCTTTCCTGCCTCAGTTTCCAGTTTCCTAACTTTTAATCAATTGAGGAGTAACGCCGGGTATCCCAGTCCCACCTCTAGGGCAGCACGGGGCTGGACGGGCAACCATGGGGAAAGCGAGTTGTCATTGTCATCTTTACGTGCTCTTGTTCAAGGGGAAAATGAAGCGGTGAAGACTCCGGGCAGAAGACTTCACTGCTGAGCGGGACTCACGTGTGTGCAGAGCCCCCAGAGCCCCCAAAGCGTCCAGTCCTGCCCACAGCCCCCAGCTCCTGCCCACCGGCAGCCCCTGCCCCACGCCGGAGGGCTCGGCCCGGCCGGATCCCACCGGGATGAACATGGTAAAGAGCCCGGGGCAGCTGCAGCAGCGGCTGGCGGGGATGGTGGCTGTCCGGGAGAAGTCTCCAGCCTGGTCTGCCCTGGGAGAGGAGGGGCCGGTTTGTGTTTTGTTTCTTTTCTTTAACCCAGCTTTGCTGAGAGGCAGCGGGGAGAGCTGGGGTGGGCGCCGAGGGCTGCGGGGGGAGCGCAGCGGGGCAGGAGGAAACCGGGGGAAATGGAGGGAAGTGCCGGAGCGGGAGAGCAGAGAGGCCAGGCACAGGAAGCGGGCAGGGGGAGCCTGCCCTTCGCCCCCTGCCCTTCCCAACGAGCACATCTGCGAAATTGGCGCCTTTCTTACGGAACTGCCAACCCAGCAACTCCTTTCTTCCCAGGATTAGAGGGAAACGTTCAGTTTGGGGAGACTTAAAGGCCATTATTGTGCACCACAACCCAGAGCCAGCCCGGCCATTAGGGTCCTTTATTTCTTTTTGTTATTGAAACAGGGCTTGGGCGATGGCTCCATCCCAGCCGTGGGTAAAGCTTCCCTCCAGCCTTTTGATATGCATGCCCCTGTCTGGAGGCAAAGTCCGAAACCTCCCCACCTCCTGGGGACACGCACCTGATAACAGGGCGGCCTGTTTTCCCAGCAAGGAAAACTGAAACCAGCCTGGGCCAGGCTGGAGGAGCAGCCCCGGGAGCAGGGGCAGGGGTCCCGTCCAGGTGAGCCCTGCCCACCCTGCCCTCTCTGCCAGGTGAGCCCAGACATCCTGCCCACTGCCTGCTCTGCCCGTTCCAGGGTGGCCAGCAGTGGTGGCCTGGCAGGGACCAGAATTCTCTCTAAGCAGTTAATACTGTGGCATGGTCTTTAACCAGTTTGGCAAATCTTAAAGAAACTGGTATTGCAAAATGAGGGCGGGCTGTGGAGTCAGCGGGTTCATTGTCTTCTCGGTGGGATTTGGCTGCAGGGCACGTCCTGGTCACCAGGCAGTGCCGGGGCTGCTGCTGGTGCCGGGCTCTTGGAGAGCTTTCGGCAATGGAGTTGGAATTCTGCATTATTTGCCTCCTCATGGATCCTCTGGAGGGCGTGGCTGTGGAGCACCCAGTGTGTTTGTAGGGCAATTGCTGGGCGATGCAAACCCTGCAGGGTTGGTCTCCTGTGAGCCAGCACATGTGAGGGCAGTGCTCTGTTTCTTATTACCAATGCCCTGAGTGCACATGTTGGTGTGTTTCTGCGAGGGGAGGTGAGGACAAAGAACCAAGCCTTCCTCCCGAGCAGGAGGGGGTGAGCTCACAAGGACGAGGCTCCTGCAGGGGACCCTGGGTGGTGGTGGGCAGCAGGATGGGCTCGTGTGGCTTCAGCACTTGGTGCAAACAACAGGAGAAGGGATGGGAATTCAGTCTTGCTGCATAGGTGTAGGATTTTGGGAGAGGGACTTTTAATGAGCAGTTTGTTCCATGGTGTGCTGCTCCCGTTCCTGTCAGAGGATGGTGATGGGATGTCCTCGAGTGATCCTGGGCAGTGCAGCTGGAGAAGGGCACACAGACCAAGGAGGGAGCTGATGTGCCTGCTCTCATGGCAGGGCCTGTGACCTGATCCTTCCAAAGAGATAACCCTTTTTTTCCACTTTATAACTGGAATAAAGGCCATCTGGGAGTTTCCTAAGCATGTGGCAAAGCTGAGCGTGGGGCATCAGGTGTTCAGTCCTGGCTGTGTTCCTGGGGAGACCTGGCCAGTGTGTGTCACCTTAGCCCTTCACCTCCCCAGTGCCAGGCTGACAGGACACCATTGCCTGGTGTACTGGACATGGAGCAGTCCCATGCTTCCTAAGGAAAAGCCATTTTGAAGTGCAAGTTTGAACTTCCTGGACTCAGGTTCCTGACAAAGGAATGAATGTAGAGGTCATCTGAGTGTCTCAGTGGAATTTTGTGGGTGTTTGGGAAGGCTGGGAGATATCCTTGCCTGCTTCTGTCTTCCTTGAATCTTACCTGCCTCATGCAGCTCCATCTCCTTATACCTTCTGGTTCAGATCATCCTCTTGCTGGAAGAGCAGGATGTCTTTAATGCCTCCCTGTAGGGATTCCCAAGAGAGATTCACTTTTTTTGGTGAGATTTGCTGGTTTTGGTGGCAGCATTGCTGCCAGTCATGGCTGCTGCTGCTCTGCAGCATGGTGGGCTAGGGAAGGGGAGCAGACCTGGGGGAGCTGACCCTGACCTGGCTGTGCTGGTCCGTGGGATTGCTGCATCCTGGAGCATCTGGGGCTGTGTGGGACCATCCGCCTGGGCCGGGGGCAGGCAGCGAGTCTGGGCAGCTCCCAGGAATTGTTTGCTGGGTCTGGGAGCAGATGTGCTGCAGCAGAGGGATTTCTGCACACACAGCTGTGGGGGGTTAGGCCGTGTGTGGTGCCGTTCCTCTCCTCCCTTTGTCCAGGGGGAAGGCAGTGTGTGCACAGGGGTCTCTGCCTGTGGAGGTGGGTGCTGGACACCTGTTTTCCTTTGTGTTTGAGTGTTACCAGGTTTTTAACTCTGCCTTCTGCGTCCAAAACATCAAACCCACACTGTTCTTTGTTTGTCAGAGGTGCTGACAGATGATTTCAAAGCAGAAATCTCAATTGTTAGGGCAGTGGTTGGAGGCGATGCAGAGCGAGAGTGACGCAGAAGGGGCGGTGGGCTGGAGCTGGGGTCTCTCTGGGGCTGAGGAGGGTCTGGCTTTGGCTTCCTAACAGGGCTAGAGGTGGGCAGAGCCCTGCGAGCTCCTCAGCTCTGGAGTTACGTCTGCTGCTGAAATGACTGTGCTGCTGCTGAAGGGGCAAGTTGCAGCACAGACCCAGAACCCGGCAATGAGGCAGCACAGCTCATGGCGTCCAGGTGCCTCTGGGAGAGCTGGGAGCTTGCACTTCGGAAATAGGAGCCAGGGAGGGCACCCAAGGGAAGGCAGCGAGCAAGGAGAGCCTCACTCTGCAGGGGGACACAGGAACACAGCCCCCTTCTCTGCCCCTTCACCCTAGGGCGGGGGAGCTGAGGCCAAGAGCGGGGGCAGGAGGAGTTTTTTCCCTCCGAGAGAGTTGAATGCAGGCTGCAGGACTTTGCCCCCATGGCGGGCTGCCTGCCTGTCCTGCTGCTGCAGGAACAGCCCACCCACCTCTGGGTGTGCTGGGATACAGGGAGGCTGGTGCCCCAAGGGTGGGCTGTCCCCAGGGATGGGCTGTCCCCAGGGGTGGCTGTCCCCTGGTTTCTGCAGGGTGGCCAGGAAGTGGAGCTCCCCTCTGGACAGGGTCTGTCAGTGTGAGCAGCTCCGAGCCAGCATACAGATGTTGGGGGAAAACATGGAGTTCCCTAAAGATAAGTGGGTTGCATCTGGGACCTCTTTTAGATGGAGCTGATTGATCTTTAGGGCCATCACGTTTGTGTGGTTATCTGCAAGTGCCCTTGATTTCCCAGGACCTTTAAGTGCATCTCCAGTCAGACTGCTCTGCTAAGGGCATGAAGTTAAAGCTGGCTCAAGGATCTCTGTCTGTTTTGCCCTCCCTGAGGCTTCCTTGCACAGCTGAATTTCCTCTCCATTCTGGCTTCTACAGGCAGCTGTGAAAAAGGAGAAGAGGCACGGGCAGGATGAGGACAGTAGGGCAAAGCTGATCCTCATCAACGGGGACGATGCACCCAGCGTTATACTGGAGGCCAATGGGAAGCCCAGCACTCGAGGTGAGGGTCACCATGCTGAGCCCAGAGTGCTCCCAGGATGTGCAAGGATGCACAGGGCTGGGGATCTCACAGTCTCTGTCCCAAGGCTTTGCTGGGGGATGAAGTGCTGTGGCTGTGGCCAGAGTCTCTCCATGACCTCACTGGATTTCTGTGGTCCAGTAGCACATCCAGGCCATGGTGTGGCTTTGGAAATGGGTACCACACTGGGATCTGTTTAACCCCATGGAGTTGAGGAAAGCAGGGGAGCCCCTCCAGCCTGAGGGGTGCCACTGACCTGAGGGGCTGCATTGCTGCTCCTGAGATTCTCCAAATCCCAAATCCCATCTCTTGGGTTCATAAGGTCTTGCTTTAAATGAGCTGGTGACAAGCCCTGAAGAGGAGGCTGTGGCTCCTTGTGCCTTTGAGCTTTCAGGAACAAAGGAGTAGATTAGAATGTCCCCATGTTTGCTGCTAATCCCTCCCAGTTTTAGGGACAAGTGAGTGATCTGGGGCTGTGGTGACACAGTGGGGAGCCCTGGGGACACCACTTGTCTCTGCTCTTAGCCATGTTTCTCTGAGATGAGGTTTTGGTGTCTCCAAATCCTGACGTGCTGTGGGAGCAGTGAGAGGCTTAAGCATGCAGGGACATGGCCAGGTGGGCTTGCAGAGCCTGAGGCTGCTCTGTCTCATCTCTGCACAGATTCCAGGGGCCTGGGGCTGCTGCCCCTGAAGAAGGAGAACAGCAATGGCGACCTCTCCAAGGAGGACCTGGCCTGGCCGCTCGATCTGGCACAGAGGGTAAGTGAACACCCAGGGTGCTTTTTGGGAGCTGTCTGTGGGGGCATCTGCTTCCAGGATCCTCATCTCTTTCCCTCTGGGCTTCTCTTGTGCTCAGTGCTAGAGGAACAGATCAGATGGATGGAGTATTCACCAGTATAATACTTTAATTTTTAAATTCCTGCTTGTCATGATACGACAGCAGTAGGAGGGGGTGGTGTGGGATGCAGTAATGCCCATTATGTGTTGCAGCAGCCTAATAATTATGATGTTGATATTTTCTTTAAAGTCTTGGCTGTATTGATACAATGGAGCATCTCGTGCCTCCCTCTGTTGGGGTGAGCTGCTTTTAGCTGCTGTGGGGCTGGACCCCAGTTTCACCCGCCCTTTTTTGTTGACTAGGTTGACAAACCTCTAGGGTCTGGAAGCATTTTTGCCTTTTGGCTTTATTGTTTTCAGTTAGAATTAAAAGCCAAGGTTGGAGATCTGCCTGAGATGAGGCAGCTTCCAAAAGAAAGAGCCATAAATCCAGTGGGTGAAAATTCAACTTTCCCACTATGTTTAGTTTGAGGGCTCTTCACTGCAAAATCTCATTTAGTTCTGAACCTCTGTTATGCTGGGTGCAGGAAACAAATCTCGGCTGGCTGTAACTGTGATCACCAGGGAAAGCTGCCCTGGGTGCTGCTGCAGGGCTGGCTGTGGTAAAGAGCACCCCTTGGGGGAGTGTGAGATCATCCAGGGTGTGTGAGTGGGTGCTCTGCTGTGGTCTGTGGTTCTCCTGGCATCCCAGTCCTCCCAGCTGTGACTCCTGTTCTCTCTGGGTGCAGTGGACTGCAGCAATGGGGCTTCTGAGCCTTGCAGAGCTGCTGTGGAGCAGAATATTGCCCAAAGGGGCTCAGCACAAGGTGCCTCCAGCACCCATCTGCCACCTCTCACCTTCCCCAGGGCACTGTGTGTGGTGGCAGCCCTATGAGGCACAGACTGTCCGTGTCCCCACGTGAGGAGGGCACGCATGCCATGCCACCCCTCTGTTCTGGTGGCAGGCACAGCCCTGGGGCAGTGCTGGGTGGGAGAGCAGCCTCAGGCAGAAGCCCACCCTCTGCCTCATGTTCCAGGCAGGGCGTACCCGGCACAGGATGCGGATCAAGGAACCACCACGCAGTGTGGAGACTCTCAGGGACCTGCCAACTCCCGTGCGGGTGAGGGTCTGGCAGGGCCAGGGCTCCCCTGGGGCTCCCCTGGGGCTCCAGAGGCCTGCACTGCTGCTGTGCCCTGGTCAGGTGTCTTCAGAGATGGGGCAGCCTCCCCGTGCCTCAGTTTCCCCTGTGAAGGGCGTGTGTTTGTGCTGTATTTTGCCCCTGCTATGAACCAGGTGCATTGAGCCACCCTGGGGTGGATTTGGGACAGGAAAATGGGAGGGAGCAGTGGTGCACCACTTGCTCTGGGTCTGGCAGGTAGAAACAGAGCAGTTCTCCTGCAGATGCCCCCATTAAGGGCTCTCCTCTCTATTCATGGCTGCAGTGGTGCCCTTGCTCCTTGGCTCCCCCTCTCCCATCCCGACTGCAGGGCTGGGGATGGCATGGGGCTGGGTGTGATGTGGGGAATGGGGGGAGATGTGGGGCAGGTCTCTGCTCCCCCTGTCCCTCTCCCTGCTGCACTCACCCTCCCATCTCTGCCTTGCAGAGCTCCAGGCGTCGCTCCGCCGTGTCCACACCCGTGACCATCGACCTGACGGAGGAGGACTCGCAGGACTCATCCCGCAGCAGCAGCACACTGTCCGGCAGCAGCTCCCAGGAGGGGCAGAACGGCTCTGCTGAGCTGGGGACAGAGGAGGCAGAGAGCAGAGACATGGGCACAGTGCTGGAGTACCAGGTATGGAGGGGCTGAGCTCTGCTCCTGCACCCAGGATGGTGAGGGGCAAGGATGAACCTCTGTGACTTGTCCCAAAACAAACTGGAAACCTCAGTGCTGTTTTTCCTGCTCGCCTTCCCTGCATGCCTCGGGTATGATGGTGCCGGGCTGTCTCCATCTATCAAGCTTGGATGCTTTGGGGACCAGCCCTGCCAAGCTGCCACTGGAGCCACGCATGGCCCCCCGAGACACGCATGCGTGTGCAGTGCGCTATGCCCTGCTGAGACAGGCAGTTGCATGTGCAGAAAACATTTCTGTCGGGGATGCTGGAGAGAACCGAAGCTGCTGGGGCTGCAGAGCTGGATTCAGCGCCTGCGGGCCCCAGGGCAGGGCCCCAGACTTGCAGGAATTGGGCAATTGTATCTTGCTGCATAATTAAGTACCTAATTGCAGAACAAAGCTGGGAAGGAGGGCTCAGCAGGCACAGAGGTGACTTTGCTATGTGTGAGGTGCCTTGCTGTGCACAGCACCCAGCATGGCCTGTGATGTGTCACACCAAAATTCTTGGCTCTTCTTTTTCCTCTCTGTTTTCGCTCTGCCACGTTTCGTTTCCTGCTCTCCCCAGTAGGAACAAGAGGAGGGTGGGTTGGGTGTGTATTCTCTCCCTGGGGTGCAGCCGCACGACACAGACTGATCTGTGAGCCCTGTGAAGGGGCTGCCCTGTGCCAAGGAGGAGCCTCATCTGCTGAGGGCACCCAGGGAACAACCTCGGCGTGTGCAAAGCCGTGTTTGCAGAGACCCTGGCAGGGCAGGCAGGAGTGGACATGCACGGGGCCCGGTGCCAGGTGGGCTGTGCAGGACGGAGCACGCACCACGCCGTGTGCCAGGCACGGGCTTGGCATGGGGCTGGCACACACAGGCCTCCCCACCAAGTTGCAGCACGGATCAGGGCTGGCATCCAGTGCTGCTGGAGGGGAATGGCTTGGCCCTGTGCTTGAGGGAGGGGCTGCAGTTTTTGTAGATCACTGCACAGAGGCTTCACACGTGTGACGCACGTGGTGACACATGCGGTGACATACCAGGACTGTCCCCATGCTGTGGGGCTCTCCGGTGCGACTGCTCTGACAAAATGGGCAGTTTGTACTTTTGGCTGATCTGTTGTGTTGTGCTTTCAGGATGGGAAGGAATTCGGAATTGGGGAGCTCGTCTGGGGAAAGATCAAAGGTTTTTCCTGGTGGCCTGCAATTGTGGTGTCCCACAGAGCCACGGCCAAGCGCCAGGCGGTCTCGGGCATGCGGTGGGTGCAGTGGTTTGGAGACGGGAAGTTCTCTGAGGTAAGCCCAAAACACCCTTCTCTGCACATTTCTGCCCCACTCCTGAGGCTAGCTGTGGGGTGTATGTGCTCCTGCAGCCCCCCATGCCTCCCCTCCCAGTGTTAAGCACAGCCAGACCCTGGCTCTGGTGTCTGTAACTAGTGACTGGCAGGTTGGTGACAGCATCCAGACATGAGGACATCTGCCTGGCCACTTCACAGGGTTTTGTCCATGCTCTAGAGCTTCCCCTGTCACTCCCTCAGACCCCATTACCCTCACAGAATCAGAGTGTACTGAATGGGAAGGGACCCACAAGGATCTTAGAGTCACATACCCTAAAATCCCACTGTGTGCTCAAGGGTGTCATCCAAACACTCCTTGAGCTCTGTCATGCTCCTGCCATGACCACTTCCCTGGAGAGTGTGTTGTAGTGCCCAACCATGAACCTTTTCCTGATATCCAAGGAGGATATCCAGCCCCTCCCACGCTGCAGGCAGGAGGGAGGCAGAGGCAGTGCTGTGCTGGTGTCACGCCAGCAGTGCCGGCAGAGGGTGCAACCCACCCGTCCTTGTCACGCTGCTGCTCTTGGCAAAGCTGCCACAGTGCTGGAGCTGGGGGCTGCACAGTGCTGGGGGTTATGGCCAAGCAGGGCATTCCCCTCTCACAGGTGAGGTCTTGGTGTCTCTCCCAGGTTTCTGCAGACAAACTGGTGGGACTGATGGCCTTTAGGCAGCATTTCAATTCCTCCACGTTCAACAAGCTGGTGTCCTACCGCCGTGCCATTTACCACGCTCTGGAGGTAACCATCAGGGGTGGGTGGGTGAGGAGATGCCAGCTGAGCCAGCTGGACTGGGGGCCAGTGGGATGGGATGGGATGGGATGTGGTAAAACTCTGCTTTCATTGCTGAGATTATTTCCAAGTGCAGTTGTGGGGCCAGACTCTGCTTATCCTGAGGGTTTAGGGGTAGCTGCTGCTCCAGGGTCTCACTACTCCAGAACCCCAGGCCAGGCTCCCTGTGAGGGCTTTGGACATGGAAGCATCATGGCAGTGCCAGGCTGGGCAGAGGTGTCCTGGGTCAGTGCTGGATGCCCTTTGAAGTCAGGGCTGGTGCTGAGCACCCGTGAATCCAGTCCCTATCCAAGGGATGCATCACATGTCAGCCTACAGGGCTGCAGACCACAGGCACCTCTTTGCCTTTTCTTCCTGCCACTTGCCAGGGTGCAGAATCTGGGCAAGAGCTGTGGCTGGGCTGTCCCTGCTTCTGGCTCTGTTGGGGCTGGTGGAGGACAGATGGGCTCATTGCAGGGGTGGAGGCAAGGGCACACCCAGAGTGGGAATCCGTCAGCTGCCACTGTCCCGGGACCACCAAGCCCTGTGTGTGTGTGTGTCTGTGTGTGCTGGGTGGGGGCGGGGCCTGGGGCTGTGGCCCTGGCAGGCTGTGGCTGCTCCCCTGGCAGAGACCACCCTCTCACCTTGTCCCCTGCTGTCCATCCTCATCAGGTTGCCCGGAGCCGGTCAGGGAAGACATTTACAACTGGCCCCAGGGAGTCACTGGAGGAGCAGCTGAAGCCCATGATTGACTGGGCAATCACTGGCTTCAAACCCCTGGGGCTCAAGGGACTGCGGCCACCCAAAGGCTCAGGTGAGGTGGTGGCATCAGCTGGCTGGGGACTGGTGGGGGGCTGGCATGGGCAGTGGCCACTGGGGGCTGGCCTGGGCTGAGCCTGTGCTGTGCACCCTGTGCTGTGGCCATGCCAGTCCAGTTCCAAGGTAATGCTGGGGCTTCTCACTGGGATCCCTCAGTGGATTGCAAAAAGTTCTGGAGCAAAGCACCCTCCAAAGCCTCACGGCAATCTGACCTGGCCAAGCTTTGTGCCCTGTGTGGGGACCTGGGTGGCCAGGAAGGGTCCTGCTGTGGCTGGGGTGAGACCTGGCAGGGCTTGGCAGGAGGTGCCCTGGGACGGTCCTGAGGCTGGAGGCTTATCATTATGGATGTTCCTTTTCCTTGCAGAGAATGGGGTGCTGAGGAATGGGACAGAGGAGGTGGTGTCCCTTGAACAGTGTCCCCCCACCAAGAGGCTGAAAACCTACCCCTGCAACAACAGCAAGGAGCAGCGTGTGGAAGAGGACCAGACCCGAGGTAAGCAACAGAGAGAGCTGGGGACTGGCTTGGCCTGGGCTGTGCACCCTGAGAGCACTGGGAAACCATTCTGGCAAGAGGCTTGTCTCTTCCCAGGGACCATGAGCCTGGTTCCTGAAGGCAAAAGCTTTTGTGGTCTAGTGGTGTTCACTTGTGCCTTGACACCAGCAAATCCAGCTGCAAGTCATGGGCTGGGCCCCACTAGTGGCTCAGCTTGGAACGTGACCATGTGCTGCTACAGTGAGCTCTAATGACTCCATCAGTGAAAGGACATGGGTTTTGCACCAAAATCTCTCAGCAAAGCTGGAGCAGTTCTAATGCAAGAAGTAAGGCACCTGTAAGCAGAGTGCATTTAGAGCTTGTTACATAAGGAGTGATAATGTCTTTTTTTTCTTTTTAATTTTATAAAGAGCAAATGGTTTCCGAAGTTACGAACAACAGCGGGAAGCTGGAAGGTAAATGCTGGCCCTGTCTCTTCTTGGAAGAGGTGTGGGGTGCTGGGAGTGCTCAGCAAGGGTCGTGGGTCCCTTTTCAACTGCACCATATAGGAGGGGGACAATGCTGTGAGTGGAGGGTGCTGAGGGGGACAGGGTGCTGAGCAGATCCTCCATGGGGAGCAACAGCTGCAGCCAGATGTGGTTCCAAGGGCAGGCCCCATTTGGATGCAGTTCTGAGGGCAGGCTTTGTCCAGAGGCTCTAGCCTCTGCAGGCTGTGGTGGGGTGTAAGGGGTGCCCTGGGTGCTCCCTACCCTGGGTGAGCACAGCTCAATCTGTCCCACAGACAGCTGCTTGTCCTGCGGGAGGAGGAACCCAGCCACCTTCCACCCACTGTTCAAGGGGGGCCTCTGCCAGACCTGCAGGGTAAGTGCTGCTGTGCTGGGGCTGAGCAGGAGCCTGGGGCCAGAGGATGGGGCTGGAGTCCAGCCAGTGCTGCTGGGACAGGGGTTGGCTGTGCCAGGTCCTGGCCATGCTGTGTCCCCATGAGGCTGTCTCTAAGCATGTTCTCACCACCTGAAACACCAAAGATGTGCATCTCTGAGCTCTCAGTGTGTACTGGAAATGGTGCAGATCTGTGTTCTCCACTCTCTGAGCATGGCTCCTGATCCTCTGTCCTTCTCTGCTCCTTGCTATCCTTTTGCTAGGATAGATTCCTGGAGTACTTCTACATGTATGATGAAGACGGGTACCAGTCCTACTGCACCGTCTGCTGTGCAGGCAAGGAGCTGCTGCTCTGCAGCAACACCAGCTGCTGCAGGTGAGCCCCAAGTCTCTGCTCCTGGGGCTGAGGGCCTGGCATCATCCCAGGGAGCTGCAGGAAGCAGGGTCCTCCATGAGCTTGGACATGGGCTGTACTTCTCCCCAGCAGCATATCTCAACACAGCCTACCTGCCCTTACTGAGCCACGTATCACCCAAATAAGCCCTGTGGAGGTTGGCAGGAGACTTACCCATGCCTTGGTCACCAGGTGTTAGCGGCCCTAAAAACCAGGGTAGTGCCTGGAAAAATACCCTGTAAAATGGTGGAGGCTCCAGTGCATGGCAGGAAAGACTCTAGGAGAAGCTGGGGTGACCCAAAGGAGTTGCTGGGGTGACAAGCACAGCTGTTGTGGTTTGGACAGGTGCTTCTGTGTGGAGTGTCTGGACGTGCTGGTGGGGCGAGGGACGTCGTCCAGAGTGAAGGAGCAGGAGCCCTGGAACTGCTACATGTGCCAGCCCCAGCAGAACCGCGGCGTGCTGCAGCGCCGCCAGGACTGGAACACTCGCCTGCAGGACTTCTTCACCAGTGACAAGGGACAGGAATATGTAAGGGCTGGGGTCAGGGAGCCTGATGTGCTGGGATGTGGGGAAGAGGGTCACTGAGGGCAGGGTGAGCAACATGGACTTCCCCTTCCCTCTGCCTTGGTCTTGTTCATCCACCCTTTCCAAGAGTGCCAGGCTCTTGGTCCTGCTGATGCTTTCCTGAAGGAGGAGGTGCTGCATTCAGAGCCTTATGGGACAAAGCAGCACTGCCAGGGCTGGGGCTTCACGGCTGTCTCCATTGCAGGCTGCACCCAAAATCTACCCAACAGTTCCTCCAGCGAAGAGGAGACCAATTCGAGTGCTCTCATTGTTCGATGGGGTGGCAACAGGTGAGGCAGTAGGGAAGCACTGCTGGGCAGCTCTTAACACTGAGCATTTGGGATGAATCATTCCGTGGGCTCAAACCTGTCTCTAAAAGCTTAGTGGGGAGGAGGGGATGAAAGCAGGGAGATGCCCTCAGGAGAGGGATGAGGGCAGGGTGTCCCTTTCCTGCTGGATAGGGCTTGTGGAGGAAGGGAGGGCATGGAAGGGGAAGGGATGGGGGAGAGGGCTTGTGTGGGTACCTCACAGAGGTGTTTCTGCCGTGCCAAGTGTGATCTGGGGTGGCTGGTTCCCTTGAGAAGCCAGACCTTTGGGGACACTGGTAACCTGTACTCTGAAGTGCATAGGGCAGCTGATTGGGCTCAGTTCACTCAGCTCTGGCATTCTGCTTTCTGGGAGCAAACCTGCCTGGGAGGAGTGGTTCAAATAAAAATTTACTCACCCTGAAGTGCTGTTTGACTGCACCCACCTAGGACATCCAGGAGCGGCCACATCGAGTGGTGCTGACGAAGGAGACTCTGAGGCTAAAGAGAGCAGGACTGCGACCTCAGTCCTCTGTCCGTTGGCAGGGTACACAGTGCTGAAGGACTTGGGCATCCAAGTGGAGAAGTACATTGCCTCAGAGATCTGTGAGAACCCCATGGCCAAGAGCACCGTGCGGCCCGAGGGCAACATCACCTTTGTGCATGATGTCAGGAACATAACCAAGAGACATGTGAGCTCTGCTTCTGTGGGAGCCTGAGGGACATGGCTCCACGGGGGCATGGTTCTCACCCCACCATCTCCTGCCCCATCGGGGAGGAGAGACCTGTTTCTGTGGCATCTCCTAATGGTCTGGATTCTGTTCTCTAGATTGAGGAGTGGGGTCCTTTTGACCTGGTGATCGGTGGAAGCCCCTGTGACGACGTCTCCCTTGTCAATCCGACCAGGAAGGCGCTCTTTGGTAAGGCTGCTTTGCCTCTGCTGGGCTGTGTACCTTGGGATGTGGCCACGGAGCCACCTTACAGCCTGGGGAAGTGTTTCAGCCCTGAGCTGTCTTGGTGATGGGCTGTCTCCATACCCAACTTGGTGGGGAGGGCAGCCAGGCCCCCCAGCCCCACACCCCGTGCCCCAGCTGGTCCCAACTTGCTGCTCGGCTTTTTCCTCGCAGAAGGAACCGGGAGGCTGTTCTTCGAGTTCTACCACCTGCTCAACTACGCTCGTCCCAAGGCGGGCGAGGAGCGGCCCTTCTTCTGGATGTTTGAGAATGTGGTG
Organism: Oenanthe melanoleuca; assembly: GCF_029582105.1. Taxonomy (NCBI): domain Eukaryota; kingdom Metazoa; phylum Chordata; class Aves; order Passeriformes; family Muscicapidae; genus Oenanthe; species Oenanthe melanoleuca. The sequence goes on from NC_079353.1 coordinate 7,497,137, forward strand.
GCCATGAGGCTCAATGACAAGAGGGACATTTCCAGGTTTCTGGAGGTAGGGATTGCTGACAGCTGTGGGAAAGGCATTGGAGCAGGTGACATTTGCTGGGCTGTGCAGGGTGTGCCGGGTGTGAGGGTCTGGCTATGGTTTCCTGTGGCCCTCATGCTGGAAAACCCTCTGCCTGGTGCACATGCCAAGGAATCAAGTTTAGTCTTGGCTCTGGATCCTCCCCTCTGGCTTCCATCAGTCAAACCCAAGCACTAGTCCTCTGGGGGAGGGGTTTTGCCAGGCTTGCAGAAAGCATCTGTTCCCAGCAATGCCTGTTATTTCTAGGGAGAGGGAGGGTCAATGACTGGGAAGGAGTTTTAACTCTGTGGTAGCCAGGATGGATTATAGGTCAGCAAGGACTACTGCTATAAAATCACCATTGAAGGCTGACAATCCTGATCCTGGTCCATGGGAATCAGCACTGAGCACCCTGTGATAGTCAACAGCTGCTGGCCATGGCCATGACCTGGTTGCTCAGGCTGTTCTCTGGTATGAATCACAGTTTCTGAGAGCTACATCATTTTGAGGATTTGCTGACAACAAAATTTTAAATCCCTGCAGTGCAGTGGGAAGGGCTGTCCACGCAGGAGAGAATCAAGCCAACATTTCCTCTAATTTTTATTTCCCCTCATTCTGGCCCTCAGTGTAACCCAGTTATGATTGATGCGATCAAGATATCAGCTGCCCACCGAGCTCGTTACTTCTGGGGCAACCTCCCTGGGATGGACAGGTAATCAATCAGTCTGCTGTCCTCTTGGATCTCTCATGGTAGTTTTGGTTTGTTTTGTAGTGCCTGTTTGTGTGGATTTTTTGTCTCCCTGGCTCTAAGCCCAGCTCCTGGGAGCTCCTGCACGGGGCAGCTTCCCTGCAGTGATGTGCACATGATAATTAATGCACTTACTAATAAGCAGTGATGAGGCTGCGGGGGAGAAGTGTAGCAGCATCCCCTGCCCTGGCCCTGAAAGTTTAGGAGGGAGAAGTGATGGAGCTTGCTCAGGATGCTGTGTGGTGGGTCTGGCTGGGGGTGCACATGGACTGGCTTTGGGGTAAGCCCAGGCTGGTGTGGGGGTGCTGTATGGCAGCCCTGTGCCCTGCTCAGTGCCATGGTTGTGGGTTTATGTAGGGGTTGTGGCTGTGGTGGGTGGTGTGGGGGAGCTCACTCTACAGCCAGGAGCCTTTGTGGCAAGGCATGAGTGCACTCTGCTTCACACTTCACACCCTGTAGCACTCTGAATTCATGGCAAAACACAACAGAAGGACAAGGAGTAGATAAATCCAATTACAAGCAATCCTGCTCACCAAGTAGGTGTGACAAAACCTGAAGTTTTTGCACCAGGGTGCTTCTGGCCAGTAAACACAGGACTGGGGTTAAACAGTTTTGCTTGCACATATTTAAATTTCCAGTATTTGTTGGAGCTAACACTGCTAAATGCTAAATGCTAAAGGCATTTGAAAGTAAAATAACAATTCCAAGCCTTTGTCATGTGAAATGGCTCTTGGACTTTCATCTGATTGTAAGGGAAGTGCCCAGCCCATGACTCAGAGTTACCCAGAGCTACTCAGTCCTCTCTCCATTCAGTAGCCCCGGGGCAATGCTTGCAGATGTGCTGCTGAGCAGAGGCAGGCAGGATGCCCATGCACAGGAGCCTTGCCAGGAAATCCTACTAGGTGGAGGGCACTGGGGATAATGGAAAGCCACAGCCTGGCCCCATCCAGAATTGCTGGATGGTGACACTGCTCAGGTTGTGTGTCACCACACTGGAAAGCTGAATCCCCTCCCCATAGGAGGCTCCTGATGCTCATTGTCTTTGGGTGGCCTGGGAGTGGTGCTGCCAGGGAAAGGGATGCCAGCTCCTGCTCCGCCTCACCTACCCTCTCCTGCCTCTGCTCTGCAGGATCTTTGGCTTCCCCCTCCCCTACACAGAAGTCTCCAACATCAGCCGTGGCACTCGCCAGAAGCTGCTGGGGGGATCGTGGAACGTCCCTGTGATCCGGCACCTCTTCTCCCCACTCAAGGATTACTTTGCCTGTGAATAGCAAACTGCAGGTTCCCTCGTCTCTCTGGTAAAGATGCACAGCACCGCTGCTGTGGCGGGAGAGGGACGGGCACGGCCCCCGGGCTGCCACGGCCCCGTCCCTCGCCAGCCACGCGCTGCAGGACGGCAGCCTGGCCCCGCCGGGGAGCCGGGCAATGTCTAACCAAAGAACCTGGCAGGGTCACTCTGTACAGGGACTAACAGTGCTACGTAGGAAATGATGGACCAAGCTTTAATTACCCAGCACACAGAGTTCTCTGCATCACTGATGACATGGGGAGTCTCATCCTCCAGAGCATTAACTGTTCCGGTTTAGCCTGGAGCTGGGAAGTCACCACTTGCTGAGCAGCAGTGTGCGGGCAGCGGCCGGGGAGCTGCAGGCAAACCTGAACTACAGTGAATTGGTGCTTTTCCTAAACAAACAAAACCTCTTGAAGTAACTGCCAAAAACCCCCAAACCTTAGCAGCAGGTGTAAGGGACCCTGCTCAGGTTACACACTGAACACAGGATCATACAGAAACCAAATCTTTTTTGGTTTTATTTTTTTCCATAAAATTTAATTTTGTTGTTTTTATGTCTATTGCTGCTTTAAGGCATTACATAAGAATGTGGAGATTTCTAGACCTGAATGTAGCTGAAACTGAACTGTGAGGTGATAGAATTACTTTTCTAGCTAGAACTAAAGAAATGTTGTTTTATATGTTTGGTTGTAGTTTACAAACATTCACTACTTCCTTTTTAAAGCATCTAAAACCTTTCCTTACATTTTAAAATCCTGCTGAATGGTTTGAAAGCTTACATAGTAACTGGAGCAGGGAGGATTTGGGCTCCAGGGTCCGTAAAGGAAAATGTTCTTGGAGCATCCATTTCCCAAATGAATGTCAGCAGGAAGGACAGTGTAATGGTCAATGGCACCCTCAAATCTCAGCACCTCAAATGTCATGTAGGATGTCATGAACCCAAGCAGTGGTGGCAGGGCATTCCTTCCAGGGAAAATCCCACCCAACCTTCGTGGAGTGCAGGGAGCAGGAGTTGTACCCCCAAACTGGGAGCTCCTGTGGCCACCACTGTGCTCACTTTTGATTGTCTTCCTCTACTCCCCAGCTTTGCCAGAGTTATTATTCTGCTTTCCCTGAAGTCCTGGGCATGCTGAGCCTGTGGCCACCGGGAAGGTGCAGGTGCCTGTGTCCATTTCCACCAGGTTTTCCATACCCACTGGGCACTCTTCCAGCAGGCATCTCTGGGGATTCTGAATTCCAATGCACATTTCAATGCACTGAAACGATTTCCCCCTTGGTCCCCCTGTTCTCCCCTACCTCTGTTCACCTGTCACCTGGCTGTGGAAGAGCCCTTGAGTGCCTTCTCAAAATTATTCAGGTTCAAATCATGGGCCAACCCTCCACCCAATCAATGCCAGGCTGCCTTGCTCTCTTGCAAGGTGCTGTACAGCATCACTGGGAAGAGCTTCTCTCCCAGCTCCTTCTACCTCTCTGGTGGCACCCCTGTCCTCATGGTGGAGGACAGCAGCCTCCCATTTCCACCCTTGTGTGCAGTTTTCCATCCCAGCTCTGAGGACCATCTTCTCTTGGTCTCCTATTCAAGGCTGTGCTTGGGAATGGGCAGCAAGGGAAGCCCAGGTAAAGCTTTTTTTCCCCCTGTTTTAACCTGGATATTACTCTTAGAGAGAACTCCTTGGGGGTTCATTCTTAGTGACTTGTTCAAGCCATGCTCCTTAGTTAAGAAATCTCTGAGGAAAGCCAAGCAGGTTGGTTCATGTCACTGCTGGCACCTTCAATGCTTGACAAGTGCTTGGGGACATGTAGTAGCCTCTTGTCACCAGCCCCTGGACTGGGAAGATGGCAGGGTGGGTTCTGTGCATGCTGGAGGTGTTTGGGAAGCCTTGGCATTGCCAGCACTGCACCAGCTGCTTTTGGACTCCTCACCAATCTGTGATCCTTATGTCCAGCTGGATGTCAGCCACAACACTAATTCCTCATCCCAGGTCCTTGCAGTCCCCATTGCAGCCCAGCGTGGAGCCTGAGGGCAAACAACCATCCAGTGCAGGGGCTCAGGGTGACAGCCATCCTCTGGTCTGATGGGCTTGATTTTTCCAGACTGTGCCTTCCACTCCATGGCATCCCTGATCTTACATACTCCACATCTCACATCCTTTCCTATCTGATCAAAAGGAAAACAAATAGATGAGGGGAAAAAAAAAGGACTTGGGGAAAGTAAACAAAGATAAAAGAGGAATGAAAATTGTCTTGGCATTAAGCTCACTTGATGAGAATTGTAGTAGACAAGTCTTCCTTGAAATGTTTTTCCCTGTAAGAGCTGCCTTTTATTATGAGCTTATAAAATGTTGTTAAGGGAGGGGGATCTCAGAAATTCCTTTTTAATACTTTTTAAAGGTTTCTAACTCCCTGGTGCTATTTTTTTAGGTTAAGGATTTTTAATGTTGAAAGTGTTGCGGGTTTTTATACAATCTTTTAAAATGAGAGAAATGTATAGTTTTTAACACGTTTCACATTTTTTGTATCTAAAGTGTGCAAACTCACAACTCTGCCTTGTCCACATGATTTCACTGGTGTCCATGTGGGAAAAAAAAGTCGATGGTTTACCATTTATCATGTCTGATTAAAAAATTGAGTATTTCTGTATGGCTGGACAATCTTATTGGGTAAATAAAGGGGGTTCACAGTGGGAGGTGGATACAGCCAGGAAGCCGAGCTGCCCCCTCCTGCTGCCGCTGAGGTGACATCAGTTGACATCAAGGTAGCCGGTGCTGGTGGGCTGGGAGAGCTGGAGCAGTGCCAGATTGCGCCGAGGGTCGGAACCAGGGGATCAGGGCCGGGCTGTGCCGGGGTCAGGCCCCGGTTGTTCCGGGGATCGGGGCCGGGCTGTGCCGGGGTCAGGCCCCAGTTGTTCCGGGGATCAGGGCCGGGCTGTTCCGGGGATCGGGGCCGGGCTGTGCCGGGGTCAGGCCCCAGTTGTTCCGGGGATCAGGGCCGGGCTGTGCCGGGAGATCGGGGCCGGGCTGTGCCGGGGTCAGGCCCCGGTTGTTCCGGGGATCAGGACCGGGCCGTGTCGCTGCTGGAGCGGCCGCGTCGCACCCTCAGGCCTGAGACCCGCTCCTCGAGCACGCGGGACCCCGCTGTGGGCGGGGCAGCGGCTCGGCCAATGGCAGACGAGTCCTCGGGAGGGGCGGGCGTGGTATCTCCATAGCAACGCAGCAGCTCGCCCCGCCCCCTGACAACGGCCCCCCGCCCCATGCCGGCGCGCGGCGCTCCCCGCGCGGGCCGTGACGTGCACGTGACGCAGGCGCGCAGCGAGCGCGTGACGCGGTCCCGGTCAGGGCGGGCGGGGCCGGTTTGAACGCGGGGCCGACGGGGCGAGCGCGGCGCAGGTACCGGGCCGGGGTCGCGGCGGGGCCGCCGGGCGGCAGCGGGGAGGGCCCCGGGCTCGGGGAGCGGCCGGGCGGGGCGCCGCCGCCGTGAGGGCACCGGCGCGAGGCCTGCAGGGCAGGGCCGCGCCCCTCGGCAGGCGGAGGTGCGGCGGGGACCGGGGGTGGCGGGGCGGAGGGGCCGGCGGGGGGTGGTGAGGAGCGAGAGCGGGGGGAGCGCGGGGCGCGCCCCGCCCGCAGCGCGGGTGGCCCTGCCCGGCGGCGGTGCGCTGGCCGCTCCGCTTTGTGCCGGCGGGGCTGGGCGGGGAGCGGCTGCTCGGTATTGATCCCCGGGGAGATACCGTGGCCGGGCAGGAAGTGCTTCAGCCGTGCCCGGTGGCGCGGGGGAGAGGGATGAGTAACTTGCCGCAGCCGTGATTCCTTTCAGCGGTTCCCACGTGAGCGGCTCGGTGCTGATTTTTCGTCAGAAATCCCGGAGCCGAGCCCTTTGCAGAGGTGGTGCGGGAGGGTCCTCCCAGCTGTTGGCAGCCCGCAGTTGCGTCGCGATTCCCTCGCTGATGGGTCGGGAAGGCTCCAAAGGAAGCGGCTCCCCCGCAGCCCGGCGTCTGTGGCATTCACACCTCGTTCTGTCTTTCAGAAAATGGCAGTGAATGTGTATTCTACTTCAGTGACCAGCGATAACTTGAGCCGACATGACATGCTGGCGTGGATCAATGAGTCTCTGCAGCTGACGCTGACCAAGATTGAACAGCTGTGCTCAGGTAAGGGGGTTTACCTTGAGGGCATTTACACTTGGGATGTGCGCCCTGGTTCTGTAGAGGTGCAGCTGCACCCTCTGTGCTGCCCTGCTGTAGCTGTGCTCTTTGCTTAGTTCCTGTTGTGAACAGATTCGTGTTTAGTGTTATGATCCAGTTATGGTCAGAGTGTTATTAAAGTGGTTGTTAATAATGTCAGTGTAATGAAAAGGGACGTTCTCATGACTCACTACAGCATAGATGCTATAAGGAATGGCTGTTAATGTGAAAAGACTCTGAGGAATAGGGTCTTTTCCCATGAGGAATTAAGCCTTTAGTCTGCATGGACAGAGTAAGTCTTACAATTGTAACTGCCAAAACCAATTGTGATTTGTTCTGGAGCAGTACTGGAGTGTGAGGAAGACAGAGCAGTGACTCTGGGGTCATCTGCAGGACTTTACAACTCCTCGTGGTCCTGGAGCACATCCAGTTTGTGTCAATCCGGCTTACCTGGGCTTGAACCAACTTCAGCACAGCTCAACCTCGTGTAGTAGGCAAAAAGGGGAAGTGTCTGTGGAACAGAAATGGAGTCAAGTGTCATCATAGAGAGGAGTGTGTGGGAGGAGGAGGAGGCTTGTAAGAACGAATAAAAGGTAATAGTTTGTTGAATAAGAGCTGAAAAAAACCCAAGGCTAAGAATGCAGCCCGAGTACAAGATAATTTGGATAACTACCACAGGCATTCGGTGAAAAGTGGAAGTCTGGCTTATACAGTGATTTTAAAATAAGACGTTGCTCATGGAAGGAGAGATGTGGAAACTGGAGGTGGAATAAAAGGAGGAATTAATTAAAAGTGAGTTTTTGGACTGTCAATACAGGGTGTGGCTGAGTTCATGGAAGAAACAATCCCAAAGATTACAGAGAAGCAAGGGACTCAACAGGCATTTGACAGGTATTTGTAGTGGCTTTTGTTTAGTGAGATGATGTAAGAACTGTGAGGGTGAGGGAACTAAACGTCTAGGACCACAGGAGGAAGGGAAGTGATAAGCACTGTCTGCTTTCAGATAGGCAGGTTAAACCCTGTTGTGTGCAGGGTTGATTTGCATGGGATTGGTTCGAGTCTTGAATGCTGTGAGAGCTCTGTGTTGAAGTGAGGATAATTAGTACTGGCTCTGCAGAATTCCAGCTCACCTGTTTTTGGGGAAAGACTGAGAGCTGTTGATGTGGTGTGTCCTGAGTAACAGTTCCTTTTCTGTGTCTGCAAAAATGCTTCGTGCCTTGGCAGGAATGAAGTGGCTTTTGCTGTTATAGTCCTGTGGAAGCTGGAGTTCCCAAGCTTGCTTTGCTGTCTTTGGCAAGGGGAGCAGTGACAGCAGCAGTTTGAGGTTGCATAAATGCACAAAAACTGCCCTTTGACTTAGGCTGTGATCCCTCTGTTTTTATCACACTTATCACTCTGACTGCCAATAGTGAGCAAACCCCTGGTTTCTGGCAACTTCTCTGTGTTTGAGTTGGGATTGGAGTTCTGCAGCAAGTGAACTGAGACACAGTGGAGGGCAAACAGCAAGAGCTGGTTTGTTGCTTTTAGTTTGCACCAGTGGATGACATCAGTATTCTGGTGGCAGGTGAAAGTGGGAGTGCCTGTGAAGTATCTTGGTAAGAGAGTGAACAGTTATAGGATGTGGTAGAGATGAATAGAGTAGTTCAATTAGGTCAATGCCCTTCTGTATTCCTTCTTGGCCTTCAATAGCTCTCAAGAGCTTGTTGTGTAGCTGTTGGATGGTTTAGGTTAGGATTCCCATTACTCCTTAATTCATTCATGTTGGTCTGGGAATGATGCTTTGACTTGTTGTACTTGTGCTTTTAATGGTTGTGTATCATCACTGCAGAGTGAGGATCTAGTTTAAAACCGCTTTTTTTTTTTTAGTATGTTTGCATATATGCTACAGATAATGGAGGTGGTTGTCCACTCTTTGTGGCTGAACTGAATCTCTCTTTTACTACAGCAAGTGCTGAATTGGAGGATATGAAGGTTTTAAATTAATAGGAAGAAGCACTTATTTTGGTTCTTTGATTAAGGCCTGCTTTAAATATAATTCAGCTAATTAGCCTCTTACCTTGAAGAGCACCTTGAAGAGCACCTTGAATTGTGTATAGACTCTCTTTGTAGGAGGTAAATGTATTACGATTCAAATAATGGTTAAATACAGTTTTTAGAATAATGCTTTTTCTGATTTAGTTCTATTAGTGTTGTTAAGACAAGGTTACATGCCTGCTAGACACATGTAACATCTCAGATCTTTACTGATATCCATGAAGAGAGGAAAGTCAAGTTATTCATTAGATTTTTTTTTTTCTCTTGGAGTTATGGAGGCAGGTTTGTTCTTACTCATAACAGTTCAAGTCATGAGCCCAACAGGTTGGTTCTCCAGGTCCTTTAAGCTTATTTATGTCCATGCTGCACTAAAAAGGAGACTCAAGGTTCCTGTTTTCTTGCCTTTGTTGCCTTTAAAGGGCTTGTGTGACTGAGGAGTGAGTCAGGTCAGTTTGCTGACCTGACTGGAAAGAAACTCACCAAGGTTAGAGAGCTGAGCTGACTTAATTCATCCCAGGATTTTGTGTTCTTTTCCTCTTGGCAGGTGCTGCATACTGTCAGTTCATGGACATGCTCTTCCCAGGTTCTGTAGCACTCAAGAAAGTGAAATTTCAAGCAAAATTGGAACATGAGTACATTCAAAACTTCAAAGTTCTACAAGCAGGTTTTAAACGAATGGGTGTTGACAAAGTAAGCTGGGCTATAACTGACTCCTTGCTTTTAAGGTTAATGTAGATGAATGAACTTTCAGATTTAAAACTGAATAAATCTGGGAACAGAGTTTGATTTTGGTTTGTAAATCTCAGAATTTTGGTTTGCCTTGGGGTCCTCACTTTAATTATGATACAATTTACTTTACTTCAGCCAAGGTCAGGTTTCCAGTTCTTAATGATGAGAAGAATGTTACTGTTTTAATTCTGTGCAACTTCTGTGGCACAAAATAATACTGAAATTTCTATGAGATAAGGTTTGCTTGAGCTTCCTCTTTGGACCATCTTTGTAGGAGGTATGTTTCCATAACCTACTGCTATGATAGTCCTAAGGATTCCAAATTCCTCTTTACAAGGGTATAGAATTACCTAATTGCTAAGGTTGGAGAATCTTTCTTAGGCCATCAAATCCAACTGTTCCCCCAGCATTGCTAAGCCCATCACTAAACTGTGTTCCCAAGTGCCACATCTACATGGCTTTTAAATGCCTCCAGATATTAAAATCTCTGATATTTAGCTAGTGAAAAGGAAATTGTGAAAAAGCTTATTCAAATGGAATGACAGTTCTGGCCTCCAAATGCCTTATAAAAAAAATTTCCCCACAAACAAAACTTCACTGTTTGCTGCATCTTTAGTTATACACCTCATCCCAGAGAAGCTGAAGTCTGCTATAACAGTGATGTTTAGCTCCTGGAGCAGTTCTGGAGTTGGTCATCAGTTCAGATTCATCAGAGCCAGCTTTATGTGGACAGGAAGAAGTTTTGTCTGTAAACTTGGTCTAGCAGAAACTTTGCTGCAGAATTATTTAAAATTATTTCGACCCTCAAAGCCAAAGCATGATTGGTTTTTCATTCCAATAGTTACAAAAATTCTGTTATTTGACATAGTTGTGGTCAAGGGGGATTTTCCCTAGACTGGACAAGAATTAAATTTGCATATCTTTTGAGTGCATTAACTTTGACACTTTTTATATAAAAACACAGAGAGGTTCTTTACCCTTAATATGAGTCTACTTTTTTTTCTTTTTTCCCCCCTCTTCAGATAATTCCTGTGGACAAACTAGTGAAAGGAAAATTTCAGGACAACTTTGAATTTGTTCAGTGGTTCAAAAAATTTTTTGATGCAAACTATGACGGGAAGGAATATGATCCTGTTGCTGCTCGACAAGGCCAAGACACAATAGCACCAAACCTTGTTACTCCAGTTGTGAACAAAACCAGGAAATCTCTCGGTACTGGCAGTGCAGGTAGAGAAAATAGTTAAAAGATGATCTAGATCATGAAAAACTCTGGGGAAATGAAGATTGGGTTGCTTTTTAAAATCAGTGTATGGGATTCTAGTATTTTGCATCTTGTTTCAGACATGCCAGGCTCAAAGACTGAGGCTGCTGTAGTACCCAGGTGTCTGGAGGCTACAGAAAGAACAGTCTTCTATAAAAGAGAAAATGGCAAGGATTGGTGCCAAGTGTGCCAAAAAGAAAGGACATGTTATGTGGAGTTAAGGAAGGAACATATCTTCAAACTCTTTCGTGCCTAAGCATGTTTGGAGGGGGGATAGTACCCATTATAGGAGGGAGAATTTGAATTAATTGGTGAATTGATCTTGCAGCCCCGCAGAGGCCCATTGTTGCACAGAGGACCCCAGCAGGTCCCAAAGCTGGGCCTGGGATGGGCAAAAAGGGTGGAGGAGACGATGAATCGGCGGGATTGATCGAGCAGGTGTGTACAGGACAGCCCTGTGACTGACCTCTGCTTGATAGAGTTATGTGCAGGTTTGTTTTTCTAATACCACAATGCCTGGGTTAGGCAGATGGAAGAAAATTATCTGAATCAGCTCATTTAAAATCACTTAATTGGAACCCTTTGTTACATAGGTCTTGCTCTCCTGATGGAAGCAAAACCCCTCCCTGTAGCACACGAGTGCCCAGACATTTCAGCCCAGTGGGCTGTGTCACACATAGCAGGGTTTGTAAGTATTCCCACAGCTGTGTTGCAGCTCTCCCAGCATTCCAACGGAGCTATGAGCAGCTGCTCCTTCGCTGAAATCCGGAGTGCAACACAACTGAACCTGCTGTCAGCAGGAGAGTTGTGAAAGAATGTGTGAGCAGAGAGAACTGCAGGCAGTCAGTGCTTTACCTATTTCATGGAATCAGCCTTTAGTCTTTACAAGTGGATTTGTGTGTGTTGGACTGGATGTTTGTTATGGCAGTGATATTACAATTTGAGAAATGGCCCTTTTTCTCCTCTCACAGTCTTCCCTCCCCCATATCTTCGTTACTGCTTAAGTGCTTTGCATATCAACACCCTTCTAGAACTTTTGGGATGCCCCTTTTGCATAGATCCTACTGAATTCTATCTCTGGTGGATATAATTATTATTGATGCCTCTTGGCAGATCAACGCATTGAAAATGACTGTTGAAGATCTGGAGAAGGAGAGAGACTTCTACTTTGGCAAATTGAGGAACATTGAATTGATCTGCCAGGAGAACGAAGGGGAGAATGATCCAGTGTTGCAGAGGATTGTGGAAATTCTTTATGCCACAGATGTAAGTAATCTGTTATAGACTGGGTTGCACAGTTCTTCCTGCGCTTGTAATTGGAAGCTGGTTTGCTTTCCAGTACTCCCTCTAGTTCTACCTTTTTTTTTTTTTTTTTTTTTTTTTTTTACCTGTGAGGTTTATGGCCTAGTTTTTTTGTGTAATAAAGGATCAGGTAACTTAATTGTAGTCAGACAGCAAACAAGACCTTTCATGAGTAGTATATAACAGATCAAAGATGAGGAAAATATTTCTGGTAATACATCTTGACACTAAACAGTGACTTAAGGGTGTCTTACCTGAAGTAAGAGGAAAAAAAAGTACCTAGAGAGTAGCCAGGAACTGGTTTGACATCACATTTTTATTAAAGCACTTGTTTTCTTTCCCTTCAGGAAGGCTTTGTGATACCTGACGAAGGAGCACCACAGGAGGAACAAGAAGAGTATTAACAGACCACATACTGTACCAGCAGAGCAGCAACATCAGAATTCTTTGCCCCAGATCATGTGCTTAACTGTAAAATACTCCACTTTATTCTTAGAGGACTCACTGGTTTCTTTTCATAAGCAAAAAGTACCTCTTCTTAAAGTGCACTTTGCGGAAGTTTCACTTTTACAGTGGGTTTGAGTTAGGAGCTCTTTCTCACGCTGTAGCAGAGCAGTATTCACATCGAGGTGGTATATTTAGGGAGCAAGAGGCTGAATATTTGGAACTCGTTGCAGAATGGTTTGCTGGTAAAACACTGGTTTGTGGGAAGACTCTTTTTGTATCTAAGGCGGTGTGCAGTAGAGAAATTAAAAGACTGACTCACTGAAAGATTGAGTTAATGTGAAATTGCAGAACAGAAATTATAATAAATGCCTTAAGAGTATTTAAAATATGCTTCCATATGCCAAATTGAAGTAATGTGATGGGAGATTTTATGTGCTTCATATTGGGGTAGACGTTTGTTTAACTCCATTCACTGCTGTCCGAGAGCCCTTGTGTGGCAGTCTCACTGTGTCAGCAAGTGCTCAAAAGGGGCTATTAAAACAAAACTCCATTCCTATGTAAAGCTGCTTACTAAGTGATTAGTTCTCGATGAAATGGGCCTTAACGTTGCCTGTCACAAGATTAGAGGGAGTATGAACAGCTGAGACACATAAATTACCTTGAAGAGTGCTGAAGCCTTTTTCTGTGGCATTGTGGCTTTGCCAAAACGTACTGTGTTTTCTGTAAGAAAAGCAAAACAAAGCAAAGGGCACACAGTCTTACTGCCTAAAATGTACTTCAGAAGTAATTTTTCTTCCTGGCTCATGTTTTTATTTGTTCTGTTTATTTTCATTTCTGTTGGAATCCCTTCTGTTCTCTCACTTCTCCCTCTCCCATCCCAAGGAATGGTGAACACGCCCAATAGTTGTAACAGGACTTCTTGCACTGTGCAACTGGCTTTGAATGAAAGTGAATTGAGCACATGAGGATGATATTTTTCTGTCTGCTTTCTATTTTTTTTTTTTCCCCTTTGAACCAGGGCATATTAGTAATAACACTTGCCAGTTCAGTAGTCTTCTGGGGTAAAAACTAAAAGATGCTGGCTAACAGAGCTAATGTTATTGCAGAAAATACAGTACTGAGACTAACTTAAATATTAATATTTAAAATACTTTCCTTAACTGTCCTTTTTTGCTATCATGCCCCTCATTACTGTTGTGTTTGGCAAGATCCTGCAAGACTTCTGACCCCCCTTCACTACTGAAATTGATCAGTCCTGTTGTGCTTGTATTCATTTGTTTCTGGTGGTAGCTTGTCCTAAAATGTGTGTAGGAGAGCATTTTATGGTAATTGTGTAGTGCATGAATCTTTGTGAAGTTCAGAGAAAAACCCAAATTCAGTGAATGCCAAAAATGCAAGTTTCTAGCCATTGTTTAAAATTGCAGTGGTGCTATTTCTCTTGTGGCCTTTTAGACTTTTGTTGCCCTAAAACTCCATTTTACTGAGAAACCATATTTGACTTGGATTTTTCTTGACAGGGTTTTTCTATTTTAAGCAGTTTCTAAATAAAGTTCTGTATTTCAAGAGTGTCATGTCTGCTGGAGTCTCTCATGCTTTCAGATGTGATTAGGCAGAGCTGAAGCCCATGGTAGTTTCTTGGTGGAGCTTGTAGGACCTGGAATTTCAGCTTCCATTCCCCAGCCCATGGTATTGCTAACCTCAGTAGCAGTAGTCTTGGAACTTTGTTTGGAGTGAGCTGGCATAAATGATTGTTTTATTTTTTTGGTGGTTTTTTTCCTTTCTGTATTTTTCCCTCCCACAAGTTGATGGGATGTGAGTGTGGTGTTGACTTCCTCCTCCTCCCCTTGGTGTGGGAGTAGGGATACGTTACAGGAATGCTGTCACCTGACTTTGCGTGTATTTAAGGTGTTTTGAAACTGCTAAAATACTGGTTATGAGTTACAGACAAACAAAGATGTTAATTGTTTCTGTCACCAGGCTCTGTGAGCAGACTGACTGTAAACTTGAGTTGATTTGTTTGACTTGAATTGTGTTTCTTAGATGAGCTTAAATGTTCCTGTCACAGCTGTGTGCACAGACCAGCATCTGCAGAGAAGTGCTCATGGGATGTATCTGACCTTGGAATGGGAAGTGATCCCTGCAGGGGTGCTGCTGTGCTGGGGAGCACCCTCCCTGCCCCTGAGGGCTCTGTGGGTGCCTTACTGTGGAGAACAGGCACTGCCTGCTGCTGTGGCACAGCTGGGGCTGGACTGCAGCAGTGTGGGTGTAGACCTGGGGTTTGATGCACATAAAATCTTCTTTCCCATTACTTCCTTGCTTTGAAGTCGGAAGCATATTTTTTTTTCGACTCTAAATATTCCATTATTCCAGCAACTCAAGGGAAAAGGTGGCAGCAGGATGTGGCTGAAGGTGAAGATGACTTTTGGGAGGTCAGAAGTTGTGCACTGGGACCTGGTTGTTTCGAGTCTCTTTCCAAGTCTCTTTCCAAGACAATTGCATGTATGGAACTGGGAAGGAACAGGTCATCAGATGGGTTGGTTTTGGTCAAGGCAAGTAAATGGCCTTTCCTGCCAAGAGAAGGCTGAGTCAGAATTTCTGCTGGAGTGCCTTGGGAGGCCAATGGATGTGTGGACATACTGGATGTGCATTGTAAAGCTGAATTGCAGTGGCAATCTGGTCAGCCACATACTGCTCAAGACTTCCAGTTGCTTACATCATTTCTTTGCTACCAAGATGAGTCATAAATAGAATGGGGACAAACTCAGGTAGCCAACTTATGGCTCCATTATAACATCTTGGCATAATCTGATTTTTTAATGTCCTTTTTGGGAAACAAATTATATTAGGCTCAACTCAAACCCATAGACTTAACATAGCTACTCTGTTACCCTGGTACAGTATATGCTGTTAAATGCTTACCTGCTGGAATGATTCCCATAGCATCCAACCTTTCCTAGTATCTTAGTTCTATCAGTTCTTTGAAAAACAAACAGAATGGAAGAAGCAAAAGCTCATGTCTCCTTTCTGTACCAACATGTCTTACTTGCAGGTGGACTCGTGGATGTTTTTTTTTAACTTTTATTATTAATTTTTTTAAAAATTTCTGGTTTGCAATGACAATTCTTACTGTAACTGGTAAAAAGCCTTCAAATAAAGGCAAGAAACTTTCTTGTTGTCATACCATATCACAGTTTAATGTGGCTGCTTGAGCACTCAGTCATCTTGTAAGCTGTCTGGTGGAATGTCCTTTCACAGGGTGAGGAGTGGGAGTTGAGGGCATTCTGTCAAGGATAAGGCTGGAATCTTCTGCTCACAAGGGAAAGGTGTGTTTTGCAAGGTGGGGTGTAAAAAGGGCTGTGCTACAGGTTTCAGGCCAGTCTGATGGTGCATACCCTCTGCAAGAAAAAGGGGATAATAACATGGGCTGTTATTGCAGGTTACTGGCAGAGGAGAGGGAATTTCTGTCAGGACAGCTGAGCAATTACTGATCTTTAATGTGGAGAAAATGAGGTGAGATGGAGCCGTTGCCGATTGATAATAACCACTTCTGGTTAATTGCAGTGTGAAATGGCAGCGGGTGGAGGGAGTGCAGCACTGCTCTGGTGATGCTCTGAACACAGGGAGCAAATCCAAAGTGATCTGCAGGAAGGAGACCTGGGCAACCTTGTGAGTGAGATCACTGGGGGTGAGATGTGTCTGTGTTCCTCAGAACCACCACAGAACAGAGCAGAAATTCACTTTGGAGACTCAATGGGCCTGGAGTCAGTGGGAGGAGGGATGTTCAATTTGTGACCAGAGAACGTGGTGGGTGCGTATGGGAGTAGAAATTCGAGAAGATTGCAGTGATAATGGAAGAGAATAAATGCATAAGAACAAAATTGTGCCAGGGAGTGGTACAGGGAAAACTGCCAAGGTGTCTGGTGTGGGAAGACAGCCCTAGGGAAAGGAAGATTGCAGTGTTCTGTGGCTAGAGAGGAGGGATGGGTGCACAAGCACTGGGCAGGACAGAGGGGTCCTGCTGGCTGCAGGAAGGAAGCTGGGTTTGATACTGGCGAAGTCCAGCCAAAGAAAAGCAAAACAAATGGGGTTTCTTTTTTGAGTAACACCTGTTAAGCTGAAGAATCAGGCCCTCTAGAATAAAAGGGTCTTTTTGAGGCCATGCAGATGGAAACTGTCAATAAGACAATATTTCTTCCACTTAATCTTTTCCTTTTTCTTTGAAAAGGAACAAAGTTAAACTAAACTGAAACTTCTAAGACCAAAAAGGAAGTATTCAGAAGGCAGCCCCAGCTTTGAGGAGCCAAAGGCCACTCTATAAAAATGATTCTTCTCTTTTTCAACACAGCTGGCTGGCTTTGTGAACTGCGGCCTTTAAATAATATATATTTAACTTTGATATATATTATTATAGGTATAAATATTTCTTTAAACAATACATAAATATTGAAACAGTTTGACAACATACAATAATATGACATATATATTTCTATTTTTTATATATATTTCTATATATTTCTATATTTCTATTATTTATATATAAATATATATAGATGCATTTATATATAAAAATTATTTTGTCTGACCTGTCAGCGCTGTAGGACACAGGAACTGGTGTAATTTTTGTTTTCAAGTCCAGATGTTTTGCAGACATTTTCCTCTTAAAAATATTTCATGAAATGGTTGCCTGTCAATCTTCTCTGACTCTGATTTTGTCCCCAGGGTATGCATAAGGATGAATGGACATTCAGGAGGCATTAAATCTCAGGGGACAGCATGGATATAAGTCTTAACATGTCCAAAGCTCTGCAGGTTGATATTTATGGAGTGATGAGCAGATGAGATTAAAATGAGGGATGGTGGAAGTGGGTCCGTTTCCAAGACCTGAATATAAACCTGTGTTTAATCTTGGTTTTTCTTTAAAGGAAGGACTTTCTGGGAGGGAAAGAGCAGGAGAGGTTTTTGTGGCAGGATGAGGGGAAGCCCCACAGCAGACGTGGGAGGTGGGGCAGCCACCCTGGAGCCTCTCCCTGTGAGCTGGGGATGCACAGGGAGGTGGGAACAGATGGAATGTGCTGCTGCAAGGGTGAGAGGCACCACAGCAAGTGACAACCACCTGCCTCTGACACAGGGCTGCAACGTGGGACACAAAGAGCTGGGAGTGACTGGTTTCCCTATTTTAGGTAAGGCTGATCTCTGTGAAGCATCTTCACGCTGGCAGGAGCTGTGAGGGGTTACCTGGGGTGGTAAAACTTTGCAAGCAGAGGCCTTTCCTCAGAGAGTGTCAGAAAGAGTGACCTTGTAAAAGGTTTGGGTTGGAAAAACCCTCCAGGATTGAGTCGCATTGTTCCCCTGGCGCTGCCAAGCCACCACTAAACCCTGTCCCCAAGTGCTACATCCACACAGCTTTTAAGATTCTCCAAGGATGGGGACTCCACCACTGCCCTGGGCCACCTGTGTCAGTGCCTGGCCACCCTGTCAGGGAAGAAATTTCCCCTAATAGCCAACCTAAACCTCCCCTGGCACAATTAGAAGCCATTTCTAGCACATTTACTGTACTATCCCTGTTCCTCCCTTTCTGCAGGATAGTGATGAGATTCCCTGTGCTGTCAAACTCCATGTGATCCATTCAGGAATTGGACTGTTTTTTAGCCAAGGAAACTCTCAGACAGAGGTCAATGACTGCCTTTCACAGATACCTCTCATGCTCAACAAGAGGAAGATACTATTTCTGATCACTTACAGCAAACAACAAACTGCCTGGGAAACATCTCTGGAAATACTTGAGGAAATGAATTTCCTCTCCTTCTAATTTATGATATGCTTCTTATGAAAAATGTTCCTTTGCTTCCTCCTTCAAACATTCAATATTTAAAAGTAACAGCATTCAGGCTCGAGGCTTCCAGTAGTAAGGCAAGATAAGAGCTGCAAGCTGTGATTCCCTTTTGACCAATTTAGGAAATTTTGATTAGTGAGTTGGTAATTACAATGCAAGTTGAATGATTCAGAGTTACATAGTGATTTGTTCTATGTGCAAAATCACTGCAGATATGTGTGCAAACTGGAAAGCAGCATGTCCAAATAGTCAATTTAAAAATAACTGTTTGCTATACCTGTCTAGCCAAGAACTGCACAATTCAGGCTTCTAATAAATGGTTTGGAAACTCTGGAAGTGCTGCAGGGTTCTTTTGGGGTTCACTTTTGATACATCTATTACAGCCTGCCATGTTTATGATCTTTTTTTCTCAGTTATGAATTACCTGGTTAAGTCTAGGTCTGAATTTACAGTGGTTGTTTTCACAGGTTTGAATAGGTTCTGCAGGCAATGAAAGAAATTATCTATAACATTAACAATAGAGACATCGATGACAGTTTCTGAAGGCTGACATTGACTCTGATGCTTCACAGCCTGGCTAATGACACTGTTCACTGGGATGAAAGATGAAGCTGGAGGAATAGCAGTTGCAAAAGTAATTTTCTGATGTACTTAAAAAAAAAAAAGAAAAAAGTAAGAAAGGGAGCACCATTTGTTACCAGTGGTGGGCAGTGTTTATTTTCATGGCCATGTTCCACAGTTCCTCCTGCCAGCACCACAGAACCCGAGTAATTAAATCTGTTCCCTTTGGTGCTGTGATGTCACTGGACTATGTGCAACCCAAATTCAGAAGTAGGGAACCCATGCTGGCAAGCCATTCTGACTCTAGGGTGTTTCTGAGGCCCAGCCCTGCATCCAGAGCTGCTGGGATTTGTCTTCCACTCTAACTGGTTCTCTTGTACTGCAAGGAAATGTGTCTGCTCCATAAGCATTCACTTCTCCATCAAATAGAAAACATGAGCATCCTCCCTGATGGGATTGGCTTAATAAACCAGTTCCTCATTTAAGAATGTCTCTTATAAAGTAATAGATTTGGTGATAAATGACTCTTCAAATGGATTCTCTTTTGGGTTTAACCAGTCTGGTTAGGCTATTGTATATGAGACCATGAATGTGGAAGATTGTGCCTGTTACAAAGGCAAATCAGTATATAAGTTATGACAGCTATTCTCCTTCATGGCATCTGGATTTAGAGGTAAAATGGCCTATTCAGGAAGATTGAAAGAACTGAGGTTAATCCAACCTGGAGAGAGACTGCACTTGGCCTGGAGGAGGAGACTAAAACTGTAGGAGCCTCTTGCAAAAACAGTGTGTGTCCATGGTGAAATGAACTCATGGAATTAAATTCCACATTGAACACTTCTTTTCCCTTTCTAATAAAATAAAGGTAGGGCAGGACTAGAGCATGAATTTCTAAGGAAAAGCGCAAAAGTTTGATAGATGTTTAGCAGAAGGATAAAGATTCCAACTCTGCCATAAGTAGGTATTGGATTGCATCCCCCCTCTGCTGCAAGGTCCTTCTATTTCCAGTCTTGATTCTGTGCTTAAAAACCAAACATTTCTGATTCTTTAGGAATTACAAAGGTTTTCAGTGAGGTGAAATATGATATATCCCCTCTCCTACTTCATTCTACTCCCAGCTTTTTCCTTGGCCTTGTACCTCTCTCCATCCTTAGTGGAACTCTTTGAGGAGATTTCAGGGTTTGCATACCTGGATGCTGAGATAGCAGGGACAGGGCAGTGTCACAAGGTGGGAGTGTGCATGGATTGATGGTTGGATATGTCTGAGAGAAATATTTTTCATTTGTATTGCTGCCTTTTAGAAACTGAGATGGAGAACAAGCAATTTATCATTAATTTTAAACAGGATCATCTCATCCTCACTTAGGTTCCTGCTGGCTGAGTGAAGTGTTCTAGGCTGAGCACAAGGTGACAAGGGTGCAGTTGGACCCTTGATTCCTCTTTCCTTTTTGGCATCGGTGAACTTCAAGCTAACATTGTTCGTGGAGTTTTTACTGAACTTTTAGTTTGTCTCTAAAGGTTACTGTGGCTGAAAAACATTTGACTTGCAGCTCTTTTGGGACAGAGCTCATCCAAGAGCAGAGGCACGAGGAAACCTGTTTGTCACTTGAGGTGACAGTGAAGTCTAGAGAGGCAGATGGTGGCAGCCTTTGCCTGAATTCTGAAAACAACCTGTTTCTTCTCTGCAGCCTGGGGACATTAATCAGAGGCTATTAATCAATCATCAAAAAAGGTGGGTCTGAGCAATGTCAGTTTGCTGGGTGGAGCTATTGCCCAGAGAGGCTGTGGCTGCCCCATTTCTGGAAGTGCTCAAGCCAGGTTGGATGGGTTTGGGATAGTGGAAGGTGTCCCTGGCCATGGCAGGGGTGTTGAAACTGGGTGAGGTTTAAGGTTCCTTCCAACCCAAACCAGGCAGTGGTTCTGTGATATTTACAAAAATCCCTGCCTGTTCTGGGGCCATGCAGTGTCCTTCTCTTGGAAGTCAAAGGAATGTTGCCTTTGTCAGTTGGTTTGTGATTTATGGATGTCACCAGCACATCCAGGGCCCTGCATGCTGCAGAAATGGCTGTGGGTGCCTGAGGTTAAAAGTGTGCGAAGCCACCATGGTGTTACTGCTGTGCCACAGGATCTCCCTCTGCAGACCTGGCACCAAATTCTCTGCTATCTGTGACAACAAATGTGTCAGGATCTCCTCCCTTGTGGGAGGGACAGCTGTGCCATGGCCTTGGATTATGGGTGGGATGCTGCTCCAAAGGGGTAAATGCCTCCTTTACACCAGCACCTTGGGGGTCTGTGCCTCCCTTCTGGGGGTGCCCTGAGCATTCCCTGGTGTAAAGCAATGCTGGCAGCTCCTGGATACTCTGCTAATTTCTTACTCATGGAGTATTTCAGGTCACCACTCATTTCTCATCTGTGCATTACAGGTTATAAGTTTATTTATTTTTTTTTACTATTTTCTGCAAAATGATATGTGGAAACAATTAAATATATCTAAAATATATTTATTTTATGCAGAAATTATGTTTATCAACTATTTATAACTTTCTTCCAGGCTTACAGCTATGCTGGCCAGGACACAATTTTTCACAGTTTCTCTCCAAGAGCTCTGGATTTTGAAGGCCTCATGTAAGACAGTGTGGCAAACTGTTATTGTGGCTGTGTCTCAAATGGGCTGTGAATCGGGTCTACAAAATTGTCCTTGGATATGTTTATTGATCAAAAGATACTGGCATAATATAAATATGGATAGCAGTGGACCAGTGGCACTCCTACTGTTCTCCTTGCCCTATAGCTTCCCATCTCAAAATGGGAATTGCACTTTGCTTCTGCACCTTCTGTGTCCCTGGGAGATGGTGGCTGCACCCCAGGCCAGCTTTCTGGAGAGCAGGACCTTGGTCATGATCCTTCTGTAGCTCTGGGCTCTGCCCAGTCCTAGTCCTGGCCCTGCCCCTGCCCCTGGAGGCTGTGGATCCTTCACACCTCTGCTCTCTGGGGTGTAGTGGGCAATCCTGGGGGAATGTTGCTGCTCTCATGGCTTTTCTCCAGTGCCAGGGGTGCACCTTCAGCTTCTGTCTGTCCCTCTGTGTGCACAGAAATTCTGTAGCTCCTCTGTTCCTTTTTGGATTTTTATTGTTTTTCCTTTCTGCACCTTCAGTGGTCAGTCCCCTCCATTCCCTCCTTTTTGCTGCTTTCCCCCAGACTCACCCTGTACTGTTCATGTCCCACTGGGCTCTCCAAAGGAAGCAGAAGCAATAGACTAAACCAAATGGCCTCCCCTGCCATATCCTCCCCCAAAAGCAAGGCATTCACAGGCTCTGAGGCTCCAACCACAACCTCATTCTGTGAGATCCTTCCTCTTTTGCAGGCGTTCCTTGGGAACTGGCCCTGCCAGATAAAGCTCATTCCTGCAGTTCAGCCTCCTCTCCTGCTCAGCCACTGATAAGATCCGTGGTGCTTCCTTTCCTCCCATTAAAATCACACAGGCAGGCTCCTGCAGGACAGGTCTGTGCCTCAGATCTGGGATTTCTCCACTGCACAAAGGAATCAAGGTCCATGCTGCTGGGATTTTAACATTAACTTCCTTCCAAGTCCAACATTCTTGTACCAAACTTTCCCAACATTTAAACTTCCCTTTTCCTTTTCTTCCCACTTCTTCATTTTTTTTTTTTAAATTCTCACTCCTTGATTGTGTCTTTCTTTATTTGCATCTCATTCCTGTTTCTTACTTTTTTTCTCATTATCTCTGCATTCTCCCACCCCCTTTCTGTGCTGTTTTCAGCCATCCACCAGCTCCCAAATGCTTATGAGATACAGCGAGGAGCCAGCCCCATGGATGCTGTTTAAGATGCTGGAAAGAGCCCAAACAGGGCTCTGTATCTGGGCTGCCATGAAGCTGGGAGGTATCTGACCTTTTTTTGTATCTACAGCTGTACTGTTTGTGCTGTTTTCCTTGCTGTTTCCTCCCTGTTTTGTTTCCCTCTTTGTGCTGTGCTCAGCAACACAGGCTGAACAATGTGTGCCTGGGAGTTGGGGTGTCTGCAACAAGGGGTTCCCCTGTCCAAACAATTTTGCAATAAAAAGATATGAATGTTAAATCATTTATTCCAAGTGTCCAAAATTCTGATTCCTGGCACCTGGGCTCCTAAATGGCTGGGTTTGATGCTGGTGGATAAGGTAATGTTGAGTCTTCTGAGGCTGTCATGATTTATCTATCTGTAAATTTTGTGTTAATCTTACTACAAATGTCCTTCTTGTGCATCTTCTCTGGCATCTGTATAGATGGACTCCAGGGAAATAATGTGGGCATGTGGAGGCTGCTTTGCATGTGGGCTTGTTGCCTTTCTCTCTGAAAAAGTAATTTTTCTGTGCTGCCAAACTTGTGTTTTTTAAACCCCCTGGTGGGCCCTTGGTGGGCATGACTGAGCTCGATGTTGGTGTAACACTGCCACTGTCTAAACTTGGCTTCTTTTACTCTGCTAAATGAATGTCATGATTTTTGGCTGTAGCAGAAGAGGATTTCCACCAGGTGGTAATGTTGGGCTTTAGTTTGTGTTCTGACCAGCCCAGAGTTTGTGTAAGGCTTTCAGTGAAGGAGCTGGGAAATGGGATTATATGGTGGGATTAACCTGGGTCATCTCTGCAGAATTTTTTGGGTTTGTTTTGTTGTTTGCACATAAGCTTTGCATGTGGGGGAATTTCAGCCCATGAGCAGCTTGAAAATTCTTGACTACTCACAAATATTTAGAATTTGGCTGTTTAAATTGTTTCTTTGGGTCCCTGTTGCTGCTGTTAATGTGTAATAGATCCTTTTAAACCACAGGTCCTTTTGGATTTTTTAGGTACCAAGCAAAGCTGGGAGGGTCCTGCAGGGTCAGAGCTGCTCCTCAGCCACCTCCACTTTGTGCTCCATGGAAAGGGAACGGAGGAAAGGTGAAAAGAGTTTCCTTTTAGAAATGCCTTTTCTGTTTGCAAAGCAGTTTTCTCTAGTACAGGGAGGTAGTAATTCCAGGTATCTTGGTTACATGGCTAAGGTGTGAGCTTCTTGGCTGGGCCCCTTTTCAAAGCCAATTTGATCTTGGTTTTTAATCAGTTGTCCCTGTTCCTCCTTCTCCACCTGTGCTTACAGCATTCACTTCATTTTTCACTGATATTCTTAGCAGAAACTGTTTCTTCCATTAGAGTACCAGGTGCTGCTGATCTCAAGAGCACTGCTGGGTGTCTGAACATCCTGCTCAGGGGGTTGTCCAGGACTGTAAACCAGAGAAATCCCCCATCCCTCCAGGCAGAACAGCCTGTTTTCTCCTGGTCATTCCCATTCCCTGCAGGTCACAGTGAGCAGCTGCTCCAGGAGGCTGGCAGGTCTCTGCAAGCACCATCACTTACTCTGACAGGCTGTTATTTTTCTATTAGGACTCTCTGATTTTAGGTTGTAAATCACTGACTTGCCAGAGCCCAGGCCTGGCTGCTGTCCTATCCAAGGGATTGTATAAAGAGCAGCTGCATTTGACTCCTGCTTCCCAGTTTTTCCTGCTTGCAGGAAGAGCTCATGGTGCATCCTTCTCTCTTTCCAAATCTTGTTTCTCTTCTGTCTTTTCTATATGGATTATGGGATCATGCATGTTTATCTTTCCTTCTCCCTGCAGTTTTTAACAGCTCCCAACATTTCCCTGCCTCCCACTGCAAAAGGAGATTTCCTCTTGCTCCCATATTCCTCAGAAGAGAGTCCCAGCTCTGTGCCAGGTTTATCTGGTTTTCCTTCTGGAAGCAGAGTGAAGGATTTGCACAGCACTTGTGTAGCACTGGCTTTGCATGGAAGGATGGCCAGGCATGGCCCTTGCTCTTCTGAAATCTTGTTTAACCTGGATGTGGATCTAATTGATTGAGCTTCACCATCTAAATCTGTTTAGGTCAGGAATTTGTCCGTGACCACTGCAGAGATTTCAAAGTGTGGATATTTTTATAAATTTCTCTGCTCTGTTCCTTTCTTTACCTTGCCTTTTTAAAATCTAACCTCTCCTCTTTAGTATTCTCTGATTTTTCTATAACTTTCCCCTTTGTGCCCTCTTTATTTGCCCTGGAATTCCTCTCCTCCGTGCAGCCTGTCCCACTCAGGCTTGGCTGAGGATCTGCTCTGTGCCTCATGCCCTGCTGTCATTGTAATGCAGAGCTGGATTTTTTCTCTGCTCATAGGCCATCAGTGATTGCTTTACAGAAAGGCATCCTCTGTTTTGATGGTTCCCCAGAGATGAATTTATTGGCAAGACACCATAAAAGTTCTTTTTTTCTCCATTCGGCAGCTGAAACTGAACATGCTCATAGTGCCTATTATTTCTGGCACTTGGTGTTTTATTAGTAATATTGAGATTTGTGTCTTAATCAGTCAGTTAATGCTGGTCAGCATTCATGGCTGTACTGCTCTAGTAGGAGGGCAGAATTGTGATAAGACTGAAGGGAATTTCTGCAATGTCTGCTGACTGAGCCCATATTCTGTCAGGCTTCTCTTGTAACCTTAAAAATAATTAAGCAACCTTCATGCAATTAGTTTTTCTGCCTCCTGATTCCTTGTCTTTTTGGCCTCACGATGTTTGTTGCATGTTAATGTGGTTTTTCCTGGACTGTACTTGATGGATCACTTTTGTCTGCAAATAATTCCTGGCAGGAATATGTTGGATCATTGTTGTGTTGTTGATGCTGGTTCTAGTACAGTGAGCACCTTCATGTGCTCCACTGGTGGGAGAGGGACGTGGGTGAGAGGAGAAATCCTCAGTGTGCCTGCAAGGAGATAATGATTTAGGCTCTGCATGACCAGGATTTCAGTGTGTGGTGGGCTTTGAGGATCTTCTCCTCCTCACAGGCACTACAGACAGCTTTGGGGCATTGTTTCCCTTCTCCTTTAAAATTGTTACAGAGCTTTCAATCCCAGCAAGCTGCATTTATGTGTCTCCTAATCCAGTTATCATGCCCCTGCACCTGTCTGATGGCAATCACAGCCTGTCTCCAGCAAGAGCCAGAAATGGGTTTGTTCTTTTTGCACATCTGTGGATTTGTCTAATGAACAGTTCTGGAGTTGTACCTTATAAAGGGTTGGAATGTAGCTGTTGGGATCTGGATGTGCTCCCTCCTCCTGGGGGTGACTCACCTGAGCCCCAGCCACAAGATCTGTCAGGGATCCAAGGCATCCTCTGTCAGCCCTGGATGACAAGGTGCAGGTTTTCCAGCACTGGAAGCAGGAGCTGATCTCCTGATGGGATCAGGTCTGTGGTGACATCTCTCCAGCCCTGATGGCACAGGTACCTGCTCCTCCCTCCCTGGGCTGTGGCATCACCAGCTCTGGTGGAAGCTTTGGTTGATTCAGACACTCCAGTTACACATTGTCCAGCCCATCAAATTGCACTTAAGAGATTCGAGGAATGTTAAATTTGTTTTTCATCAGTGCTGATTAACACATGGAGATAATCTTTGCTATGTTGTGCTTTATCACTGTTTTGCAGTCCAGGCTGTCTCTGACCTTCTCTGCACTGGGACCACAGAGAATGTTTGTAGAGCTATTACAGAATCACAGAATCTTTGGACCCACAAGGATCATCAAGCCCAGCTCTTAAGTGAATTGCCTGTATGGGGGATTATGGTTTTGGAGAAGTGCCCACTAGAAATGAGTTGAGGAGTGATAGGAAGGTATCCAAATAAAAGCAGCATGAATGTTAAAAGTGTTCCAGCAGCAAAGAACAAGCAGAATTAAATGGACTGTGTTTCTAAGAAATACTTTGACTTCTAGAAGACTGAAACATGAGCTAAATCTACTCACTTGCACATTGAAACGTAAACAGCTTGGTGTGGAACAGATATGCCACATCAATGGAACAAATTTAGATTTAAGCTCTGATCATGACTCAGTGCTCTGATGTACATGTTCAGAATCTCTTCCAGCTCCCAGCACCTGAGTGGGGCTGTTATTTGCAAATCCATCATGCTGTTTGTCATACATTTCCCCAAACAGTTGATTTTGAGAGAAGTAGAGGGGAATTAGTATTCTTGG
Organism: Oenanthe melanoleuca; assembly: GCF_029582105.1. Lineage (NCBI taxonomy): Eukaryota > Metazoa > Chordata > Aves > Passeriformes > Muscicapidae > Oenanthe > Oenanthe melanoleuca. Next base: position 7,523,612 of record NC_079353.1, read on the forward strand.
TATTTTAATGAATATTGCTTGGATGTGGAGCTTATCCTGTGCTGAGCTGATGACTCTGTTCTGTTCCCTATGGAGACATGAGAAGCTGACTCCAATGGAAATTCCTACACATGTCCCTAAACAAGGGGTTCAATTTTTCTGAGTGATTTTAGTAGTGGATTCTATTTCACTTAGTGCTCTTGGAGCCAATGGGTGGTATTAAATGCAGCATGCTGAAAAAAAGGTTAAAAAAAAAAAACAATAGAGGCTTTCATGATGAAAACTTATTTCCAGTGCTCAGACAGTTACTGAGAATCCAGAGGAATCCATGAGAAGTGTTCAAAAGAAACAGAAAGTTTTTGTGTGAGCTGCAAGTGTTCTGGGATGAACATGTGCTGGGTGGGCTCTCACAGCCAGACTCCCATTTCCTGTTTTCCTTCCACAAGGCTTGGCTTTTCTTGCCATGAAAAGCCCAAAGGAGGACACTGCCCAGACCAAAAAGCATTGCCCAGTGTGGTTCTGGGCTTTGGGTAAGAGCTGGAGCCAATACAGGCTCAATCCAAACCCTGCTCACTGTCCCAGCATTATTACTGCTTCTCCATGAATCCTGCTCCAAAGCCACAAACCCTTTCAGATGTGAGGAAGCATCAGCTCCTGGTGTCCTTGCTTCTCTCTCTGCCTCTTCTTGGACAGCAGTATAACTTTCTAATTCTGGTTATTTTATATCCCAGTAAAGTTGCTGCAGAATCCGTCTTTGCATGACATTCTCTTATGCTTAATCTTGAAAAGAAGCAATGCCCCTCAAGAAGTGCTGTCAGACTTCAAACATGTTGAATGTACTTCAGATAAAAGCAGGACTGTGATGGTCCATGGGGTGTGATTTGAAGTGTAGGAGCTTTAGGATTGTGATGATGCTTCTGACATTTGCAGACAACCCCACCAGCAGAAGGTGAAAATGTCAAGAGCTGATTCTCTCAAGACCCAGAGAGCTGCTGCTAAAATTTTAAGTTGTAACAGAAACAAAATGAGCAAAACTGGCAGAAAAGTCTGAGGAGTGAAGTAGCAGCTGTACAAAAGGTGAGAAGTGTTGGTCCTGTGCTTCAGCCCACCCACTGGGCACAGAGGAAGGAGAGCAGACAGTACATGAGTCACTGCATCCTCCATTCCAGGTGATTTTACAAAAGACATGTGAGCAAAATTCTGGCATGGCCGTCCTCATCGTCAGCACTGAGGAAGGCTGTGGTCCTGCTCCCTCAGTGGAGGAGGAAGGAGATCTAATATTTTTGGTCTAATATTTGTGAACTACAATCACTTGATATTGCTGTCCACTGCTGGAGTGATCAAAGTCCTCTTTTTGCTTTTAAATTTTTTTTTTCTCCCCACAGATCACTTTCATGCTGTTTCTTAAAGCTGACTGTCAAGAACCCCCATAAATCATTGAGCTTGTCCTTAGAGAAAATCTTAATGAATTAATTTTATTTTATCTGTTCAGCAAGTTGCCAGTGGTTGGATTTCATCCTTTCAGAGCTTCTGAGATCCTGGAGGGTCACTTGAAGAATATATCTCACATTTTGTATATAAAAAGTCTCAGGCTTATCATTACTTCAGCAGCAGCTGTGATGTCAGGGGGTGGAAGCTGCCGGGAAGAGAGGCAGGTGCAACCCCATGGAATACTCACCTGTTAATAGGAGCTGGTCTTTTGTGGAGTGGGACATTGGTTCTGTGGCAGAATTATCTCACCTGAGCAGATATTTACCTTCCAGTGTCTTCTTAACTGCTATGACCAGGTTTATCATCAACTTGTGATTTGTTTGTACTCTGTATATTCTTATTTGAAAGTGTGGGAGGATGCCTGGCTCCTACCAAATGGTTGGTCTTGGGTCAGTTGTGGGAATTCAGGAGCAGGACTGGAGCCCAGCTGGGGTGCCAGCAGTTCCAGGAGTTCTGCAGACACTGAAAGAGCTGAAGTGAGGCAGGGGCAGAGCAGCCCATGGCCCTTAAGGGTCCCTGACAGACCTTACAGTAGGTTTAAAAAAAAAAAAAAGGAAATACATAAATATTTATTTCTGCTTATTTTTAATTGCCGTGTCCCCAAAGAGTTAGTTATTTTGGCCTTTAGCTTTTCATCTCCTAAGATGCTCCAAGATCTGTGCTCATGAGCAAACAAATCCAGGTTCATCCTCAGTTTAGAGGCAGACTCACTTTGGAGTTACAGCAAATAAATTAACTTTAGCATGGCCAAAATGCAATTAAAATCAGTGTGAAAATGTGGCAATTCTTGTCACTCACACTATAATTTTTGACCAGGAATACTTACAGCCAGTCTTCAGGTTTACAACAATTGCAGCTGTTGGTGAATGTACCCTGACCTGGCTGCTGAGCCCAGGGTGCAGGTGGAGCAGGGAATTTCTGGAGCCCCCAGCACCAGCAGAACATTTTCAGAAGTAGCTCCTGCAGGATGCCAGCACCACTGGGCAGGAGCCACTGCAGCCTTGCCCACTCCTGGCAGGGTTTTCGGGTGCCTGGTGGGGGTGCTCCATCCTCCTAGAGAAAGTAGAGACATTTCTCAAAATAGGTGATTTAAAAACAAAAGTCATGAGAACTGGCTGAGCAGGTTGCTCAGAGCTGATGAGCTGTGCAGACATGACACTGCCTCTTGTCTGAGAAGGAATTCTGCTGAGGGCAGGTGCAGGATTGCTGAGGGCAGAGACCTGAGAGTAAGAAAAGGACTCATGAGCTTTGTTATTTTTATCAGTAGCCAAAACATCTCCTCTGGAGTCCTCTCTGGCTTTGTGCTCTTTTTCATTTTGGTTCTGTGGCACTGTGGGTGTTGAGGGTGGTGATGGTGCCACAGCTCCATCTCATGGCTCTGGAGCAGGATCTGAGGGGTGAGACCCACAGGTGAAACTCAGTGGGGAACAGACCTGGCCAGAGCATTTGTACAGGGGAGCAGCTGGTGTAAAGTGCAAGTAAACCATTTGTACAGGCTCATCATCCTCCCTCTGAGCACTTGATCCTCAGAATGCTGGCAGTTTGTTATTTTCATGGCCTGAAATCCTGAGCAGCCACTCTGGTTAGAGGAAGGTGGAATGCTGGGTGCTGTTCTGCTGATGCCTGTGGGATGCTGAGGCTTTGGGACCTGCAGCAGGAGATGCTGGGAGGGCTGGTGGCCCTTCTGTGCCATCACCCTAATTGCCAAGGATGTGGTCGTGTTCCCAGGCATTATTTGGTAATTATACTTAGTAGACCTTAGGGGACAATTAGGAAAGCTTAAACATGTGTCAGCTTCCACTTTATCATTTCTGTGCAATCCAGCAAGGCTTGGATTGCAGCTTGAAAAGGGGCAGCATGGGGGAAGGGGGAGCAGCTCTCTCAGCAAGGCACAGAGGAGCAGATTTTGGGGGCAGGGGATCACCCTGGGAGCCTGAGTTGTCTGCATGGTTGTAAGGAAATAAAGGGATGCCTGTAAATTATTTAAACAAAAAATTAATGTTGCTTTTTCTAATCTAAGCCTGAACTTTACTTGAGTTGAACACAAAGGTAAACACCAGTGGTGGAACAATACTGTGTACTGTGTCTTGGTTTTTCATTAATTCATGTTTATTGGCTCATTCTAGTGGGAGAGGGCAGGACTTTGGCTTGGTGGTGCAGCTGGGGAGGTCTGCAGGTGACCTTGGCCTTTGCCTGGAGGAAGAGAGGCCCAAGAGGTGCCTCTGGGAAGGAGCATTAGTTCATGGGACTTGCATTCTACTTTTCCTAACATTTTAGGGCATTTTTCTGATTTATGTTGCTCAGCTTTTGTACTGAGGGGCTGTTTGTATCCAGACCTGCTCAGTGCTGCTCATCTTCCCAGCACTAAGCACATTTTTCTCCTCCTCAGAGGTAAGAATAAAGCAACAGGGTGAGGTCTGTAATATCCTATAATGATAACTATATTATTATGAACATTTTGTACATAATGACCTTTCCTTCATGGTTTGGGGAGTAGAGAATCATAACAGTACATGATGTAACACCTGCACAGGGGAGCAGGATGGGCTGGGTTTTACAAGGCACACCCGGTGTCAGTTGGGTGACTGCTCTGTGAGCAGCTCCTGCCAGAGCTGGATTTTGGAGTAGGTGTCTCAGGGAATGACATCTGGCTTTGTCCTCCATAAGGGAGTGTTCCTTGTACAGACTGGAGTGTGTTAAGCAAAAATAGAGACTCATGTTGCTTAAACACATACTTAAATAGCAACTCAGAGCAGCCTTGTAACTGAGTTCAGACCCTGCAATGACAAATAGTGGGTGGGTTATTCCAGCTGTGGCACAGGACCTTAGGGAACACACCCTGGCAGTGCTGGGATCTCCCTGGGCTCAGCAGCAGGCTCTGGGCAAGGATTTGGAGCAGATTTTGGCTGTGACCTTGGCCCTGGAACAGAGCCTGGGGTGCTCTGTGTGCTCCCTGCCCGGGGAGAGGAGCAGGGTCCATCTGCTTGCTGAGGCTGCCTTCTCCTGAGCAGCACTTCAAAACATTAAATTGGGTTCCAGTCGTCTCCTGATGATTTCTCTAATTGCTCTTGTCTGCTAATGGTTTGTTTTGCTCCACAGAAGTTTTGCTTTGTCTGCAGCAGTGCTGATGCAAGTGTGGCAGCACATCCTGTTTAAATTACAAACCAAGGCCCAGCTCGTTTCTGGTGACATTCCCTGGAGCCACGAGGAGGAGAAGAGGGGTTTTTCTCACTCAGCTCCATGATGCAGCCATGTGTGCTCCTTTCACAGAGCCTCCCCTGGAACAGGGCAGGAGCCTGGTTTGTGTCCCTGGCTGAGAGAATGTCACCTGCCCAGGGCTGTGCCAGGAGGGTCCCTGTGTGTGCCACACCCTGAACCCTCCTGAGCAGCCTGTGTTTGAGCAGCCTGTCTGTGTTTAAACACTGTGTTTCCCCCTGTGCCCCAGCTCTGCAGCAGGAGGAGATCTCCACTCTGCACTGCTGATGAATCACAGCCTCTCTGAAATGTGTGACAGCACAGGTGACACCTGCCACCTCGAAAAGGAAAACAATCAGGCCTGGGTTTCTCCCTGACTTAAGCCTAAATCTCTCACCCTGAAATTCAATAACATCCTCATGTCTCCAGCTGCTTCTCCACTGGACACAGGAGCTGCTCTACCATAGAAATTGTAAATGATGCTTCTTTTCAGGTGTCCTTGTGGTGCTGTTGGGGGGATGCCCTGGTGCTTTCCTGGTCTGTCAGGGTGTTTGTTTGGGCTGCAATGCTGTGGGCACCCCTTTTGCAATGTGCCTGTTCCAGCTGCACTCACACCTGTCCCCAGCTTTAGGACAGAGCCATGGTGGAGTGTTCACTAATTGTTTAGGCAAGTTACTGTGTGTGAAAATGCTGCCCTAAAGTGAAAAACTTATGGAAAAGGAGGAAGGAGGGAACTGACTAAATTCTTTATATATCCATACGTGTGTGTGTGTGTGTGTATATATATATATATATATATATACACACACACATATGTATATGCATAAAGTATCTTCAGAAGTGGCTGTCACCATCCAGATATGTGAACAGCTAATTGTGGCAGTACTGAAGCTTAGGCATGTAAAGGTTAGCTTTCATCCTAGACTGCCTCCTTATTTTCTCTTGAATCAGTTGGCTGATATTTCTAATTTGATTTTGTCTGTAAATTGCTGAATGCCTGTTTTCTAAATATAACTTTGAGATGAGCTATAAAACGTCTGTGTCTCATGGTACATGCAATCTTTAAAAGTTGGTTGGAGGAGCTATGTTGATTGAGAGCCAAGCCTGCTTTTTTAAACTGGACTGAGAGGTTTTTTAAAACAAGTATCTCTTATATATCAAGTAAACTTGTTTTGACACCTAATTAAGTTAATTTAGGTGGTTTAGTGTAGTTCAGCAGCAGCTCAAAATCATGGTCTTTCACCTGGGCTGATATATTGATTCTTCTGGTGTTCCCTCCATAAATCTCCTGTTTCTCTGCAGCTGTAATTGCATTTCAGAAAGGGGAAAGCATGTGTGTGCCCAAGCCACCCATAATTACTGCTCTGAAATGCCTGGGGAGGTAAGGGGGAGCTCAGTGAGGCTGAAGTTTCTTAACAGTTTCCTGACATTTTCTGTGTGCAGCTGTGTGAGTGCTGCTCCGAGGCTGGGGCAGGGGGACAGAGCTGTGACAATGCCAGAGCTGCTTTCACACCAGCTCCTGCTAACGTGGCAATGATGTGCAAAGCCTTTCTCCAGCAACTCTCCTTCCTGCTGGATGGCACGGGGGAGGATTGCAGCCATGTGTTCTTGTGACTGGCCTAGAAGGTCATCTTTTGTTTTTCAGATCAACCTCCTTCGATATCCCTTGGGAGCTTTTGTTCTGGAAATCAATTGCAAGTCCACAGGGATATTTTCTTCCCTGATTGCTCCTTATACAAAATTGAAATTATATAAGCCAAGAGTTTTTTTTGTGTTTTTGTTTTTTTTTTTTTTTTTTTTTTTTTTTTTTTGTTTTCTTTTTTTGAATTCCCCTTTTGGAGCAGTCCAAGTGCCTGCTCTTTGCTGGGTCAATTGCATATTGTATTTGTGTTGATTCCTGAGAGGCAAGCTGGGCATTAGGAACCTTAAATATACAAACCATCAGTTTGGCTCTTAGGCTGTGCTGTTCATGTGCCAAACATGTCCATTGTATATGTATGAAAATGTAGTTGCCTGGGGGAGTGAGCAGTAAAATTCCAAAGCTCTGATGTGTGTTTTTGCCTACACCTGACCCGGGTCTGTTTATCTCCAGGTGATGCACCAAATCATCTGTGTCTCCACATTGAAATAAGATAATTTTACTAAGACTTGACTAAAGGCAGTCTGCTGTCACTGGCGTAACAGTTCTATGTTGTAAGTGCACATCTGTTTTAGCAAATGCAAAAGAGTTTTGTTAAATATCTTCAGTGAGCCTTTCTGGCTCTTCCCTTCACCCTGTGCACTTGTTCTCATGAAATCTTAATGTGGGACTGGGGAGGGCAAATGAGGGAAGTCTTTGTGTTTGTTAATTCACAGAATCCCAAAGGTGGAAAGATCCCAGCACTCAGGATCTAAGGGTGTTTGCTGCCTCCATGGCACAGGTAATCCTGGAATAGAGGGTGAATCTCCTCTCATCCTCTACCCCAGAGGAAATGGTGTTCTGGGAAAGCTCATTTCCTACAGAGTTTAAATCGAGTGATGGGTGATGGTGCTCCAGGATTTAAGTGCTCTCCACCTCTGGAGTGCCAGGCAAGTCCAGCTGATGTGCTTCCAGCATCTGCGTGCCTGGGCAGTGCAGCACCAGCCAGACTTGGGAGTCCTTACTTGCCTTGAAAAGCTTCTTAAATTGTGTGAGGTTAAGACAATGGGAAATGGATTTTTCCTGCCCACCTAAGCAAGCCTTTAGTGATTAATGCTGTAAAATAAATACAACAGAAACAAATTCAGTTTTATAATGCACTGTGGATTTCATGTCTGTGAAAAATGTGTTTCATACAAGAAATTTTTCCTGCTCCCAGTACTGTTTCAAAAAACACCTTATCTTCAGAAAAACCCCTTGTCACCACAGCTGCATTTGGATGCTAATGGGATACATGGCTTCATAATTCTTTGTCTCCTTTCTCACGTTTGTGCAAAGCTAAACTCCATTGCAGCGCAGAAATGTTCTGCTGGAGAAAAGCTGAGCAGAGGACAGGCTCTGCTCTCTGCTTGTAAAATGAGTTTTCTCATCTGCTTTTTTCAGAGAAATGCATTATGTGCCATAACTACAGCCAGAGAAAGGGAATCCTGAGCTGGAGTGTGCGTAGCCACAACCTGCAAGAAGCAGCTCAGTGTCATTTGCTGTGGGCACAGCAGGATGGAGGGGCTCTCCCACCAGGAGCCATCAGTGACCCCAGTGCTCCTTAGGGGACAAATGTCCAGCTCAGCCAGGTGGGTCCCTGCCCTGCTCAGTCCTGGGGGCTTGGCCCAGCCTTCCAGGGGTTTATCCCTAATCCTCTGGGCTGGATATTAGCCAGGGCTTTGTGTGAGAGGTTTCAGAGGCTCTGTTCCAAGCACACTCCTACTTGGAAATAATGGCACGCTGTGAGCTGGGATATTCTTCCTGCTTATGGAGCGATCCAGGAGCAGCAGGCATGGATTATATGACTTGAATGCTGCACTATTTATGATATGTGTTCAGCCACCTGAATCACGTTGGCAGTGTTCAAGCTTTGCCTGGATAATTGATTCAAATGTAAATTGAATGAATAAATCCTGTACAGCTAAAATATGCCCTCTCTTTATCTTGATTCTTTTTTCTTCTTTGTGCTGAATGGCATAGAAAATAGGGAGTTAGAATCTCATAAATAGATATTTGACTTCCTTTGTTGGAGGCAGGTAGAGTGAGGTTTGTATGGTCTGTTTGGAAATGCTTTACAGTTCTGTTTATTGAATTACGAACCTGTTTATAACTTGGCTTCTGTATTTCTGGTCAATAATCTGCTTGTGGCAATGTTTGTGCTGCTCTTCAATGGCAAGACCAGGTGTTTATTTATTTCAGTAAGTGCACATTAGTCAAGGGCAAAGTATCAGAGAAATTCTTTTTGTTGTTGTTTTTATAGTCTTCAAGTGAAATATTGTGGGGAATGTGTGCCCAGCTGGCATCAAAGGCTGCTTTGGTTTGGGAATCTGCTGACAGGGACTTGAACTGGCATCAGGACAAGCCTTTGTGAGATGTTTGTGAAGGTTTTAAGCTGTTTTCCCTTAAGGCTTCCCTGTTTCATCAGACAGGGCTGATGTGCTGACTAACACCAACAGAGCTCTGGAGCTTTCCCCCAGCCTGGGTATGTTTAATCAGCAATTCCACAGATGGGAACTCCTGGGATTGGTGTCTTCCCAGTATGGTCTGGAGGCCTTTCACTCCCTTATCCCCAGAGACTGCTGCTCCTGCTTCTGGAGCAAACATTCGGCCAGTGTGTGGAATGAAGTGCTTGGCATTCCTCAGGCTATAAATATTGGGGCATTTTTCCTCTCTCAGGCAGGAATCCCAGTGGTGCCCACACCAGGCACTTGCTGCCTGGTCAGGACTTTGCTCTGCCCTCATCAGCTTTCCCTTTGCTCTGGCATTAAAAGAATTAAAACACCCCAAACAGATCATCTCTGTCCCTTGGGACTGTCACTCCTCACTGGAGCTCTGCTGGCCCTTCAGAGGCCCCAGCACTGTGGAGCACATGTTAAAACACCCACCTGCCTCCCCCCACTGTGCTGGTGCTGGAGTCCCTGGGAGCCAGAGCCCACTGGAGTGGGATATTCCTGAAATGGGATATCCATGAAATGTGTTGCTGCTCCTGCAATGCTTCCTCATGTCCTTAGTGTCTGTGTGAATGTCCAGACCTGCTCTGCATCTCATCAACTTCTTGGCTTAGGAGATGTCCTCTGGCAGAATATCCCAGGTTTTAATCACTGATGTGAATGTCCCTTTCCTCCTGCCAGCTTTCCAGAAGCCCCAAATCCCACTTCAGCTGTGTCTGCCACTGTCCTGCTTGCTGGAGGGCTGGTGCCTCTGTGATTGTTTTATTTTGCTTCTCTTCCTGCTCAGCTCACTGTGGTGCTGGGTGCAGGGACCCACTGAGCCCTGGGGTGTCTGCAGTGCTGGATGTGCTGCCTGTATCATTCCCAAAAACATTCCAAGTTCCATCTTTTCCCCATCCCAGTCTCCTGGCAGCACCCAGAACAGCCAAAGCTCCCCTGATTGTGCTGGACTCTGCTTCTGCAGCTGTACAGAAAGAGTTTTGTCTGTGCCCTGTATCTTCTGCCAGCTGTTAAGCATAGTATTTATAGATTTTTTTAAAAATACAACTTCTTGTTTGTGCATTTTGTTTATATGGAGAAAATTGCAAATGAAAGAGTTCGTGTCCAAACTTGCCACTATCCAGAACTTGAACAACCCTCTCCTACTTCTGCTGGGCTGTTAGGAATGGGAGATTTCATGGCTGGCTTCAGAGACCAGCTTTGGCTATTTAGAAAACATCCATTCAATAAATCATAAGGGGAGCAGCTGCCGTTCTCTGCTGAGCCAAGGCACATCAGATAAAATATTGCTCATTTATTTGGTTTGGTAGAAATAAAGTTGCTGTAGTGGAACATCATTACAGACTGTTCTTAATTCACCTCAGGGCTATTTCTAATAGCAGAACACAACTCTCCTGTGACAGCCTGAGTGAATGAGATGGGTGTTTTGATGTCAAGCTGAATGTAAGAAAGGTTTTAGGAATCAAAGCTTTGAGAGAGAAATAACTACTGTTTGTGCTGTGATACTGGAAGAGGTCCCTGTTTTATTATTAGCACTATAGCTATTGAAAGCCCTGACACTTGTTCCTGGGGGATTTGAAGCAATTCAAGCCGTGAAATACTGTTTCAGCTCAGCCTTTTACAAGTCACTGCATGTCGGTGGAGCCGAAGGTGGCTTTGATCGCTGGTGGAGGCACCCAGGGCTGTCGTTAACTTAATAATATTAGTTTGATTTTCTCAGCTGTGTGGCAGCTGGGAGCTCTGCAGCCACCCAGCCATGGTGCACAGCAGATATCTGCTGCTGGCCAAGCAGGAGGGCTGGGGAGAGGCTGTCCAAGCCTCTGAATTCACATCAGTGCTTTGCACAAAGGCAATCAGTGTCATGATCAGTAATGGGGCCATGACATCTGTAGGAATGGTTCCTACTGGTCTGAAAAGATGCTGGAGACTGTTACTTTGAAAATAGAAGAAAAAAATACGTTTCAAGATGTCTTATTTCCTCCTTGCATCAGAGCTTGGTGAAAACAAGTGAGAATCTTGTGGCTCTGAAATTGCCACTGTATTACAGTGGGACAAACAGCCACTGCCATGATGTTTGCTGTACTATGTCCTTAATGCCCACTCACCTGGGTGAAGCAACAGGTATTTCACCTTTGTTTGGTGTGGAATGCTGCAGAGGGGAGCCTTGGATCCTGCTCTGCCACAGGGTGTTGCTTTGCCCTTGCTTTTCTTATTTATTCTCTAAAAAAATAGTGGCAACTGGTGGAAAATGTGTATTTGCTCCAGCTCCCAGAAAAACAGCTTGTGTTTCTGAGAGTGTTCCAGCTCACAGTGCAGGAGCAGGGCTGGATTTCTGTGTGCAAGCTGTCTTTGGCTGCCAAACCCGTGCCCTTCACTGGGATGGAGGTGCAGTGCTGCCCTCCCTGTCACTGTCACTTGGTCAAGGCAGTACATGGGGAATTCAGTGTGAGTGACAGGATGATGCTCGTGAGGAATTCAGTGTGAGTGACAGGATGCTCGTGGTTCCTGGGAAAAAATGGACAACAGGAGGGAAGGATTTGCCGGGTGCTGGTGTTACCAGTGCCACATCCAGCACATTTCATGTGCAGCAATGCTCCTGCTGCCCATGGCCATGTTGAACAAATCCTCTGACAGCCCAGCTAGCCCCTGCTTACAAAAACTCCTGCTGGAAGAGAAAAACCAACTGCATCCTGAAACAGCAAAGCTGAAGGAGCAGAGCTCTCCTGCTGACCTTGATTCTGTGTGTGAGGCCTGAAAAGTGTCATAATTCAATAAGAATATTTATCCTGATCTGCACAGCACAAGCTCAAAGATTCTCAACTCCTCATTTCCAGCGGACTAATTTCACATGGCCAATAGGGGAGTCAGGTTTTTTATTCAGACTCTCTGCTCCAAGTAAACCTCCAGAGTGCTCATCTCCTGTACATAAAAGTTGCTCAAAATAGTGGTGATAGAGCTGTTTAGTTCAGCTGCATTTCCATGCTATTGGTGGCTTTGTTAACAGCCGGCCCCTGCAGATGCTGTCCCTTTGATGCCGGGTGCTGTATGGCACATTAAAAATCCTTAACTTGGTTCTAAAGCCTCACTAAAAACCCCACTGGGACTTTGATGTTGAGAAGATTCCACTCAAAGCTCCCAAACCCTGTGAAGCTCCCCAGCCTTATCTCGGAGGCAGGACGGCGAGCGGCTGCCTCGGGCGAGAAAATATCAGTGGCAGCAAAAACGTGTAGTGATTATTTACTGCCTGAGCGTCTGCAGTCAGGAGAGGCTGCTGGAAATTACCCGATCCTGGTGATGCTGTGAAAAACCCTGTTCTTCATTTTGAAGGCAGTTTGGAGGACTGCACGCTGTGGTTCAGGGTTTGGGTATCAGGGTGATCCAGCTGAAACACCTTGGTGGAGCACATGGTGACTTCACACACAAATCCCAGTGGTAAGCATCTGTACCCCTAAATGTTTACAAAGGGTGTTTCTCGCTCAGTGGGGGGATGCTAAAAGCAATTGTGGAAGCTTATTTAGGTTTTAATTAGTGTTGCAGTGAGTTTTGAACCATCCTTGCTGCTCTGCAGGTGAGGAACACACGGTTCTTTCCCACAGAAAGTGGGGTGGCTGTGACCTTTGGCATGAATGTGCCAATGAGTGTGTCCTTTTGTGCATGTGAGGAGCTCTGCTGTGGAGCTTCTTAATGGATGGTGTAAACATATCAATCTGTACTATCAAAATTCTGCTTTTACTGTGTGAGTAAAATCAGCCTTGAGCCACATTGCTTTTGTAACTTAGACTCATAGAATGGTTTGAGTTGAAAGGGACCTTCCAAAGTCATCTAATCCAACCCCCCTGCCATGGGCAGGGACATCTCCAGCTGTTCCAGCATAGTGCAGGTTGCTCCAACCTGACCTTGAGCACTTCCAGGGATGAGGCAGCCACAGCTTCTCTAGACAATCTGTGTCGGTGTCTTACCAACCTCATTGTAAAAATCTTCATCCTTATCTCTAGTCTAACTCTTCCCTCTTTTAGGTAACAGGCCCTGCTGAAATGTCAGTTCCCATCACTCCGAGTGTGTCTGTGATGCTGTAGTGTGAGGTACCTGGCCCTGGCATGTGCCCCAAGCCCCTGGGCTGTGTCTGTGCTCGGGGCTTGCCATGTGTCAGGTCGTTGTCAAATAGCTCTTCTTAGTGAAAGGGGAGTTAAATGGTCTCTCTCTATTTTGTCTTTATTGCATCTGATGCACAGGAATCGATCTGCCTGCACCGGGAGTCACTTTAAGGAGCTTTATCCCCTTCATGAAACTTTTTCTGTGGAACCTTCCCAACCATGGCATTTTCCGTTCCAGCTCCAAGACCCCAGCACTTCATTAACGCCGTCCTGCTGCCCTGCTCCCTTCCCTTCCCTTCCCTTCCCTTCCCTTCCCTTCCCTTCCCTTCCCTTCCCTTCCCTTCCCTTCCCTTCCCTTCCCTTCCCTTCCCTTCCCTTCCCTTCCCTTCCCTTCCCTTCCCTTCCCTTCCCTTCCCTTCCCTTCCCTTCCCTTCCCTTCCCTTCCCTTCCCTTCCCTTCCCTTCCCTTCCCTTCCCTTCCCTTCCCTTCCCTTCCCTTCCCTTCCCTTCCCTTCCCTTCCCTTCCCTTCCCTTCCCCTGCGGGGCCGCTCCTCGCCAGCAGGGGGCGCTCCAGCCCAGGGGAGCGGTGCTGAGCTCCAGGGCCGCGGGTTCGAGTCCCGCGGGTTCCAGCCCCGCGCTGCGTGTCTGGGTCGCTCTCCCTGCCCCCAGAGTTCGCTCCGCGGCCGCTCCCTGGTGCTTCTCTGCCCTTCGTGCTTGTATTTCAGTAGCAGAACCCTCCAGGCCTGTCTCCAGTTTAGCTCTGCGCGGCTGCTCCTCCCACCCGTCTCTGCTTCCCCTCTCCCGGAGCCGAGGTCCTCGCCCACCTTTTCTTTGGAATGGCTCTTCGGAGTGGAAGCGTGGGGACCCAGGGAGGATGTGTAACATATGTGGCATCTCCTCGGTGCGTGGGACACGGGATGGGTGCTCACAAGCACCAGCACCAGTTGAACTGGATGCTGAGCTCTGCGGGTCAGAGGCAGGACACCATCCACCTGTTTGGTGTGACCCTGTTCTTTGCCCTCCAGCCTGCTTGGATTTTAATGTCTCTTCGTCCTTTAATGCCTTTTTGTCTCCTCCTTTCAGAACCACATCTATTGTTTTGATGTTTCTGCCCCGAGACTGGATTGACACACCATCACCAAACTGATGGAAAGGAAATGGCACCCGGGTGAGTTAGACCTCATCCCTGCTCGTCAGGCTAATTAACTCATCAGCAAGGTTTGTTTAACATGAATTCACTCTCTGGTTTCAGCTGAAATTTCTTCAGAGCAGTCGGTGTCTTCCTGGATATAAGCATTTATTTCCATAATGCTGACTCCAAACCCTGCCAGCCTGCAGGGCTGTAATTTATCCCCTGAGGAGCATCTGGACAAAGCAGGGCACTAATTCTGCCACCTGTGCTGATGATGCATCCGAAGAGACCGTGTCAAGTCTCTATTAAAAGCTGTGAATAAGACAGAAAGCCTGAAATCTTTACCTCTAGAAGATGTATGAATGTAATATAAAGCTGCTGCTAATTCTTCCCAGGGATTAATGGAGACTATCAAGGACAATTTCACTCAATACTGCCTTTCTTTTTGTAAAGTAAAGCTTCCCCAAACCACAGGCAAGGCAGAAACATGACTTTGAGTCTGTGTCGCTATCCTTCAGTCAAATAGAATTAGCTGTCTTTATTTAAAAAGTCTCTGCTGGCACCACAGTGCCAACACTTTCTGAGACAACAAAATGGACAGAAATCCATTTCCCAGCCTGAGAGGAAGGCAAAAAATAAATTGGAAGAATGAAGAGTGAGGAGGAATTGAGGCGTTCACAGCACTCGCAGTGCGAGTGATTGGAAGTGATGGGAAGAAAGCAGGAGAGGGATTCATTTGCTTAAAACATAGAACTGGAATTGACTTTGAGGTGCACATTGCATCACTGAGGAACCCAGGCTACCGTGGCTCTGCTGAGGGTGTGCTGGGCAGCAGCAGGAAGGGAGGGATGGAGAGATGCTGGTGTAGGTCAGATACTGCAGAAACCAGGGATGGCTCTGGCCGTGCACCCCAAACCAGGGCAGGCAGCAGGTGTGTGCCCTATGGTCCATCACTGGAAGCTCCTGGCAGTCCTTCAGGAAGGTCACAACCTCTTCTGCTCACAGTGTGACTTGTGTGGGGCCAGCTGAGAAAGGATGCCCCAGGGAAATCTGGAATGGGGCAAACCCGAAAGTCCAGATGTGAAATATGCACCCAGAAAGGTGCTCAGGGCAGCACTTCGGCTGCACTTCGGTCTTTGCAGTGACAGGTGCTGGTAAAGTATTGCCCAACTTGGTGAAGCCAGTGCCTGCTCAAAGCAGCAGGGAAGTGATTTACAAGGCTGCCCAGGCTTCCCTGGGTGTCCCTGTGAGCCCTCCAGCCTGTGCTGCTGTCAGTGCTGTGCTGGGGAGCTCTGAGCAAGGTCTGAACACACTTCTGCAGAAGTGCCTCCATTTCTGCACTGCAGAGTGTCCAGCAAGCAATGCTTTTCTGTGCATTTCTTTTCCATCTCACTGTGCTGCATCTGCCTAATGAAGTTTGCTCCTTTTTGGGAGCTGATAACATTATGCTCCTCCTGCTTCCGTTCGCCTTTCAGAAGAAGAAAATTTCCTGTCTATAAAATTCCTGGAGACATCGATTTGTGCTTATCTCATGGCAGTGATTTTACTCAGCTTTGCTGTTTATGCTCAGCATTGCAGATGCTTCCAGAAATCAATGCTGCTGCTCTGCCTCCTCCTGACAGGCACTCCTGGGAGCTGTGCCTGTGCCTCTGTGTCCTTCTCCCTATTTTCCCTGCCTGGGCTCTCTGAGTGGCCCTTGCCTGAGGTTATGTTGGTGCTTCCCAGGTTCCCCGTGTAGGAAAGTGCATGGCTGGGTGATCAGACACGGGTACAGCTGGAAAGGAGGGCTCTGACGTCTGCCCATGCACACCCTGCCATGGGCTGGGGTTTGTGTGCCAAGCAGCAGCCCTGGGTCAGTGTGAGCCTGGCCAGGCTGGCTGGGCTACACCAGTGATGGGTATTAATTAAACTGCTCTGCCCTCCTGAGCTGCTGACAATGGAGCTACTAAACCAGCTCTAAATCTGGCCCTGGGGATTGTGGGTTTCTATCAATCCTGTGCTCAAGTCCCAAAACTTGAGGAGGGTTTGAGTCCTTCAGTTCTTGCTAAAACCTTTCAGGTCTTTTCTAGGAGACTCTAGTTTATGTTCTGGCAAATCCTCTTGCTAGAAATTAGTTTTGGAGCCTGGCTCTGGGAGGATTAATCCATCCCAAACCAACCAGAACACAGGTGACTCTGTAGAGACAGGTGTCGTGTTTCTGGTGCTGAATCCAGCGTGTTACACTGCATTGGGGAGCTCAGAGACAGCTCCTTCCTTCCACTTCCCTGAGCAATTTCATTAACAGGAGAGGGAAAAAGTCTCCCCTGAGCAAGCCAGCTCACAGTGAGGCAGAAGAAGGAGGGCAGGGAGTGACACTTTTCTGTGTGCCTGTTTTCAAGCCCCTGGACTGAGCTGCCCCTGGCTGAGGTGCCCGACCCCCTCCCAGGGCAGATCTGGTGTGTTGCCATATTCCCCAGTAAAATACCAGGTGGGGAAAAGAATTCATCACCTGAACTTCAGCATTTCAGAGACCAGGCTGGGAGTTCACAGCCCAGTTGCAGTCAGCACTTAAAAACTTAATTTGTTCCCCCCTGCCCTTTCCCAGTTTCTGTTCCAGTACTGCAGTTAGCTGTGTAATTTTCCTCCCCAAGTGCTTCCTCCTTCCCCTTGAGCTGCCAGCTTCTTGTTGGCATCAGGGAGTTACTTGCATGGATGTCTGAGCTGAGCAGTCCATTAAAGTTCACAGAATCTGTTTGGAAGCAGCCACGGACTCCTAGGAGGTGTTCCTGAGAGGGAAAGGGCTGAACATCTGTACTAAGCAGCTCCATCACAGGCTGCAAGTCCTGCCACCAGATCTAGGCTTTTCACCTCGAGAGAGGATTCAGTTTATTTATACTCTTAATAATGTGTTACTGTTTGCCCATTAAAGAATTTTAACAGTCTGAGGTTATTCCTTTTAGTTTTTAATTTTAATTTTTTTGTTCGTCACATAACAATGAAGAAAAGTTGTGCTCCTGTAACCTGCAAACCTCTGGAATATCTCAAAACCACTGTCTGTCATTAAAATGTAGTGCAAAAATTCTGACTTTATCTTCACCATTGCTCAGCATTTTAATTTGACCTGCATGGTGCAATTCTCCTAAGTTTTCCCTAGGCTTCCACGGTTCTGAATATTAGAGAAAAAATCAGTTAATGTAATAATATTTAATAAATTATTATATTTAATTACTTTAATATTACTCCTCTAAAGATCCTGTTGATGCTAAACCTGCCTTCTTGCAGAACCCTGAGCTTGGGGCAGCGCAGGATGCCAGAGGCTGCTCTGGAGCTTTTCTCCTCTGTGGTTGTTTTCTTTCCTTGAGCCCTTCTGCTTTCCAGCAGTTGTGTTGAGACAATCTCTTCTACAATTTCTTGTAATGCTTTATTTTAATATATCTCCCCTTGTCACTGCAGGACTGAATGCAGCCTCCTGGTAAGTGATATCTAAATCACTGCTGCAAGGAGAGGATGAAATATGGGCACAGGAGAGGGGAGACAAGGGATGTGACTGAGGAGGAGAAGTCACAGAGCAAGAAGAAATATGGACAGGGTGTGTGAAATGGGCCACGTTCCTCACAGCTGCTGTCACTGCCGTGGTTCAGGTGTGGCTCAGGTGTGTGTGATGGACACAGATCTGTGTCCCTTGCCATGGGACAGTGAGAGGATCCGCTGGGAGCGCGTGGCTGTGCACGTACACAGCGACCCAGGTGCGCACTGCACACGCAGGGGCACTCCGAAACCTGCTGGAAATCCACATTTGCTCATGCTCAGCAGCTGGCTTTTGCCAGCAGTGGCATTCCTGCAGCCTGTACGTGGCTGGAGCAGTCTCATGAGCACTCCACTGTGGTGTGTTCATGGTGACTGCTCAGCCTGGTGCGTTTGGATCTTTGAAAGGGGATAAAAAAGAAGCAGCGAGGATAGATTGCCCTTTAAGATCATTTGGTTCAACCCCAGACTGTCACCAGCACATCAAATGCAGTCCTGGTCGAGTGTTAAATAAAACAAGTTTCTGTGACGAGCATAAGTTTGCTCCATTGAGCCTGAGCCCAGCCCTTGCTGAGGGACTCAGTGTGAGCACTTTGCTGCTGCAGGAGCACACCTTGTGCAGTACTGAAGAGCATCCTGAGTATATTTTTCTGCCTTCTGTATTCCCAGGGGACAGCTAGCCCTAAACTCACTGTGGTGGTAGCAGCTTTCTCCTAACTTTGAGTGTATCAGCTTGTGTTTGTTCCTGTGCCAGCCTTGTCCCTGAGCCCAGGCAGCTCTCCTCCCTCTCTCCTCTCCCATGTTTGTGGAGAATGATTCTATCTCTGCTGCTCCATGTTCCATGAAGCTGAGCACACCCCTCTCTGGCTCCCCAGCTCTCTAAGCAGCCCTTTGCTGCCCAGTTTCCCCCAGTCCATCCCAGTTGAACACGGGTGACCAGATCCAAACAAAGTGCCCAGATAAGATCTTCCTGGGGCCCTGCACAATGGAAACTTCTGCAAAGCCCAGCCAAGGCATTTGCTGAGGGATGAGAGTCTTGTTCCTGCAGGATGAGACTTTCCTTTGAAATCCACGTTGCTGCCGCCAGTGTTCAGCTGCCATAAGTGTTATTTATTCAAAACTCTGTTTATTGTTGGCTTTGTGTGTTTCAATGCAACTTCATTTTTTACAGTGGATTCGTTACACTTTACAGATCCATCTGAAATCAATCTGAATGCCAACCTTTATCAGATCTCTGCAACTCTCCACATTGCTTTTAGTCAAGAATATCTTTTTCCAAGACTCCACTTGAAACGGGAATGAGTCTTTTAATCTCACACCTCCCCAGGGACTGGCAAAGGTAGATAGTTTCCTACTCAAGTCCCCTTGAACCCATGTTCCTGTGCTCTGTGTGCTGCCTCCCTGCACAGGCAGCCCCATCAGCCTTCTGTGAGGTTCAGCAGCTTCAGTAACTCCCACAATTTCCTAAAAAAGTTGTTTTACTCAAAGCATAGGGATCCCATTGGATCCACCATCATGGGGCATCCTTTTTAAGACAGATTGGGGGTGGGGGGAAAAGCAGGATCTGAGTGATCGTGGCCACAAGGGGAATGGCAGGCACTCAAGGCAGCAGTGACGTGTCCTGGTATCAATCAAGAGAGGTGGCAGCTGGCAAGGAGCAGGAGCAAAGGGATGGCTGCTCCTGGGCCAGGGAGGCTGAGTGGAAAAGGTGTGTCTGCCTGGCTGCAGCTTTTATATAAGGGCCACTTCTTTCATCTCAGCTGTGGGGAAAATAGGGGCATCGTAGTCTCGAGTAGCCCAGGGGAGCCTGAGTGGAGCCCAGAGCCCGTCCCAGCTGGCTGCAGCTGAGTCAGGTAACATCCTCTGTGCCCTGCTTGTGTGGTGGAAGGGTGGCAGGATCAGGGTCCTCACTCTGGAAGTGCTTGACTGCTTTGGTTGGAGAGTGTGCTGGGTGCCAAGCTCCTGATCTCCTCCTTATGTCTGCTATGTCATAATTAACTTTATGCTAGTAATTATTTAGTTGTAACTTCTAGCTAGCTTATTTTTATCACTTGTGCTTTAGTTTATTGCTTTTGAAAGGTAGAAGCAATGCAGATAATCCTCAGATGCTTCCCTTGGCAAAGCCCCTCACCAAAACACCTGCAACTGCACATTGCAGGGATACAGAAATAACTTAAACATCAAGTTTGGCTTCTTTTGTGTGAACATTTTGGGCCAGTCACAAGGGATGAGGAAAGAGCCTTCTTTATTGACCTGTCCATATGTGTGGACATGAAGAAGGTTCTGTTGTTCTGAGCTTGAGCAGAGCCTCCTTTTATCCAGATAAAGAATAAAGGAGGGATTCCTTTCTTCACTTCTTTCCTTGTAAAGTGACTGGGGTCACTTCTGAAAGTCTTTTTCCTCACTGCCCCTCTGATGTCTCCTTTGCCAGCAGGGGAATCCTCTGGAGATGATGGTTTTGAAGCTTTTTGGAATCATCTTTTTCTGTGGCCTCCTGTCGCCCTCGCAGGAAGTCTTGTCTGGTCTGTCCTGTGCCATCAGCCCACAGGCAATGCAGAATGGTAACTACAGAAAGTTATGGGTTGTGATTGCTTTGAGAGCTCTGTGGGACTGTGATGGGCAGTAAAATTTCCTTTATTTCATAATTCATCAGGGCTGCAGACTTTGCTCAGGGCCCCTGAGAGCCATCACCAGATTCATGGGTCAGGGAATTCTCTGCTCCAGAACTGGGGCATGTTTCAGCTCCAAGCAGCCATACAGAATTTCAGGGCTAGATCTGGGTTATTTCCTCTTCTTGTCTCAGTTTCTCATTTCCATATTGGAGCAGCTGATATTTGACAAACAGCTGCTGTGAAGTAGCAGACATCATAATATTTGCAATGTTCAGGCTTGTTTCAAGTTGCGTCTACTAAAAAAAATCCAAAAGCAAAAATAAACAGGCAAAAATCAACAAATAAAAACCCCTTGGCAAAGGGGAAATGAGTTGTGAGTGGAAGCCCAGCCTATGAGTGGGGTCACTGGTGCTCCTGGCAGTGCACAGCCAAACTGTGACATTTGAATTGGAGTCTGGGATGCTTTCCTCTGCTGCCCCTCCTGTTTACTTCACCAAGGCCATCTTTGGTTTATGGCACCAAAGTTGTAAAACACCATCCCTGTGTTATGTGAGTGCATGGAGACAGCTGATGTCTCCTGAGGAATTCTGGGGAGTGGAGGGGCTTTGCTGTGCCAGGATGGGTCTGCCTGAGTGGGGAGAGGTCCCTGCTGCCTATGCTGGTCCTCATGCACAGATGTTTTCCAGTTCTCTCAGATGCCATAATTCACAATGGGCTCATCCACCAGCACCTGCAGGGTCTCGTGGTTCCCAACATCATGGGTGAAGGGAGTCAGCTGAACTCTCCCACCAGCATCACGGAGTAAGTGCTTTGCTGTGAGTGCACCTTCAGCATCAGCTCTGAAAAGATGAGCTGAGCTGTCCTTGGCATGGTTGGCCAGGGCTGTTACCCTTGTTTTATCATGATACTGGAATTCTGACCTGGATAATGTCTGTGTGGTCGCAGTGTGGGTGGCAAGGGACACTGCAGGTTATGGGTGCAGGCACAGAATGACAGCTCTGGGGGTGCTGTTAATACATGACAGCACTGAGAGAGGGAAAAAGGACCACAGAGAGAAAAAGCAGATGGCTCTCCAAAGCCAGCTTCTACTTCAGTCTGGTTCTAGGCTGCCTTCAAGTAGTCAGTTGTCTTTATCCTCGTGCCTCCAGCTGGAGGTGGCTGGGGTGCTGTGGGTTCCTCCCTGGGTACAGCTGCTGGGCTGCTGGAAGGTGCTTTTGCTTTGTGCCAGCCTTTGCTGTTGTTCACAGCCTGCACCTCATCAAGGTCCGGGTGCCCAGGCTGTCGGTGATGCTGCTGCCAGGGATCGGGGTCCAGCTGACCATCGGGGCAAAGCTGCAGCTCAGGGGCAACTGGTGAGTGGGGGACCCAGCATGGATGTTGAGGGAAACCCCTACCCTGACATATCTTGCATCTCTTAAGGATTTTGAGGTGTTTCTTACCTATAATAAAGTCACAGAGCAAAACAGACACCAAAAGATGACCTGTGGCATTGGTAATAGTCTGCAGGAGATGGAGGAGAAGTCTGTTTCTCATGGCTTTGCTGAGTTTCTGTATGTAGAGGCTGAGAGATGGAATAATCCCATTTGCTTTTTTGCAGCTTGGTTGGCCTGCTCTCAGAACTCATTGATATCTTAGTGGAGGTGAACATCACTGCAAACATTAAATGCACAAATTTTGAATCTGGCACGTTCCAGGTTGTCACTGAAGACTGCCTCTGCCTTCTTGGGGCCATAAAGATCAAGGTCCTTTCTGGGTAAGTGCCTGTTCTGTGCAATCCTCTCCCCTTTATCCAACAGTATGGACACTGTGCCAGGACACAGACGGTGCTCAGCTGATACAGAGCCAGGCCTCAGGGATGGAATTTCTTTCCTACTGCCAATGCCAGTTGCTTCAGTGAAATGAGGGTTAATTTGCTCTGTTTGCCTGTGGAAATTTTAAGAACTGAAGCATGAAGTTTGGTACCTTTCCCAACACAATTTCTCTAGACTTACCTAGAGAATTGATATCCGAAGGGTAGGAGTAATAGGGCTGGGAGAATTCCAGGAAAACAGGACCATTACTTTCCCTGGTTTTGTACTCTGCCTTTGGCTGCTGTCCCAGGAGAATGCCCAGCATGTGGAGTTTCCCTCTGACTGCTGTGGTTGTATGCAATTCCATGCAAATGTCCCATCTCTTGCTCAGTCTGATTAAATTCTTGACAGCAAGGATTTGCTGACTTCATATATTGATGAACGCAGCAGTAAATTGATCATGGGAAATGTTTTCTTCTATTGCTTTTGAATTACTCACTTTTCAGGTTCATCGAAATTCTCCTAATTAATTTTTACATTATGCATTATATTTCAATCAGTGCAGCAGCTGCTTTGAAAAATGCTGTGTGAGTGAACAGAGGAACACGACTCATCTGCTCTGGGGGTTGTTTTAATTTTTAGCAGGATTAAAGTGATGGTTTGCAGGAGGTGAACTTCTGGGTGGGGGCAAGGGGAGTGTAGATATGCACAAATATCTTCATGGCAGCTCCTCAGATGCATTTGTAGGCAGAATTTGGGCATAAATAACAGGTGCTTTATGAATTCCTGTTGTCTGTGTCTTGCCAACTCAACAGTCCAGAAATATATTGATTATCAGACCAAACTGCCTCTGTGCTGCTGCAAGTATCGCACATCCTGAGTGAGCTGTTCAGCAGCAGTGTGGAAATGTCACACAGCAGATTTCTCCTCTTGTTATTCCAGATGCAAATTGTTTGTTCCCAGTAACTAACATGAAGATATTTCCTAACAGCTCCCTCTTCCCTTAACTGCAGCACTGATTTAAATACCAGAGGGAGATACCAAACACAAGGTCAGGCTGTGAGAGGCTCACTCTTTTCATGCAGTGAAAGCTCCCTGAGAGCTGAAGGAAAAACTTCTTCTCAGAAAGGGTTGTCAAGCATTGGAACAGGCTGCCCAGGGAAGTGGACACCACCCCTGGAAGAGCTAAAAAAAATGTGGCTATAGCACTTGAGGACATGGTTTAGTGGTGGTGCAGAGCTGATGAGTAGACTTGATAATTTTAGATGTCTTTTCCAACCTTAATGATTCTCAGCAATGAGTCAAATCCTCCCCTCAGTGGGGTAAGTGACTCTTTTGCATCTCCAGCCCCTGCTCTGGTCTCCAGCCACTGGCCCTGAAGGGATGACTGACAGTGTAAGAGAATGTAAAATGAAGGCTGGAGATCTTTTTGTCTCCTGTCCTGGAGCTTTGTTTGTGCTGATTTGGAGTTCTTTTCCTTTCTTTTCCAGCTTGCTCACCCTGTCTGTGAATGAGCTGGTGCTTCGCCAGCTGACAGCGACTCTGCCAGCTTTGGTATGGCTGAAGATTGTCCTTTCACAGCTGAAACACAGAAATATTGGGAAAAACTGGTTGTAAGGCCACAGCAAGATCCAGTGTCTCTCTGTGCTGCTCTCCCACATCCCTGGCATGGGCCATGGGGCTGGGGTATCCACAGGGCAGCTGCCCTCAGATGTGCCCCAGATCAAAACATTCCCCTTGAGTGTGGTCCCACAGCTCCAGGGATGCTCCACTGCCCCAAGTCTTTCTCAGCATCCCAGCTGTGTCTATTGCCATGCAAGTTTTTCCCTGGAGGGGAAAGGAGGGAGGGTTTGGAAAGGAGGGAGGGCAGGCTGTGGGTGATGGTGAGGGGGGTTGAGCAGTCACATTCCTGCTTTGTGCTGCAGCTCTGTCCTGTGGTTGATATTGTGATGAACCTTGTGAACATCCATCTCCTGAGCACTCTCAATGGTGGGTTATTTGTGGGGGGTGAGGCACTGCTTCCCTGTGTTTCCCACAGTGGGAACAAGACCCATTTCCCATGTCAAGTTCCTCAGTGCATCAACAGAAGTCCAGCACCTCTGCAGGGCTGTTGTTGAGCCTGGAATTCACACCCCAGCATTCCAATGAACTGCTCTCACCTTGGCACTCCTTATTCCACTTTTATGCATCATCTTCAGATTTTTCTTATCGCCTATGATGCTCTTTTTATGCTATATCCTAAAGGCAGACCCAACCAAGCTGAATTTGGGGGTGTTCTGGCCTTTTGGAGTAGCAGCAAGCACCCCTCAGCCCTGAATGCTTGGACCTGTTTGTGGGGGGGGGCCTTTGGGGTCAGGGGAATTTGTGCTGCTGCTGATTTCCTGGAGCTGTAAAGATCCTTTTCCTGTGTGCAGCGGTGATCCCGGTGGGCACTGCAGGAACCATCCACTACCAGCTGGCCAGCATCCCCTACACCTCTGGCAAGTTCCTTGGGCTGGATTTAGATGTAAGTTAATGCTGGGAGCGTGGCTGTGCATTGCCTGTCAGTGTGCTTACCTCATCCCACGGGAGCTATAGAATCCCACGAGGAGCTGGGCTAATGACTTGTCCTGGAAAAGCAGCTCCTGAGTGCTTAGATCTTTATCCAAATCACCATTAAGCACTGTGTGTGCTTTTCTTTTTCTGCTCTGTATGCCAACTTACCCTGAGTCTGCCCAGGGCTGTGTGTGTTGGATGTGGCTGCTGGGATGAGCAGTTCTCCTTCTCATGGGATGAGCAGTTTTGTCTCTCTTGCCCTGGTGTTGGTGCTTTTTGCCTTTGCTGTTCAGTCTCTGTGATGGGTGAATGCTAAACCAGGTTAACCGATGTATTTTTTACTTCTGTCTCACTGTGGAGGGAAAAAAAGCAGCAAAAAGCAAACAGGAGAGCTTTAAAAAAAGCAAGCAGCTGGAGAGAAGCAAGTGGGACATGAGCAGTAAAGAGGGGCAGGGGCTGATAGCAAACACTGCAGCCTGTGAAACACAGGCTGCTGCACTGGCTTTGGTGCAACGACTTCATTGGGAGGAGCCTTTGCCCCCCAAGCCTCCCAGATGGGCAGAATCATCTTCTTAGCAAAAGGCTGGTGTCAGTGTGGGTCTCTTGGAGCTGGAGGGAGGTGTGGGAGCACCAGGTGCAGCACACCACCCCTCAGTGCTTGGAGCGAGACCTGAAGGATGAAGTGAAGCAGTGATTTGTGATTTGGAAAAAGTGTGTAATTAGCTAATAGCACCTCAGCTTTATCAGCTCCTGCCACCTATGAAACAGAGAGAACTGCTCTGGGTCCAGTGCTTTCCTGAAGCCCTGAGGTGCAGCTGGCACTGCTCCACACTTCTGTGAGGATCTGAACGAGCCTCAAGGCTCTGAGCACTGATGTCTGTGTGCCTCTCTTTGCAGGGTGTGGTGAAGCAGGTGGGAGGCAGCACCATCCCCCACGACTCATCCCCCTCTGCTTTGCCTCCTCTGATGGACAGGCTCCTGCTCTTGGTGATGCGCCAGAGCTTCCTCAACGCAGTCCTGTCCCTCTTGCTCCAGCTGCCACCACAGACCTTCCCCTGCACGCCAGATGTTGTGAGTACAGCAGGGCCTGTATTTCATGCTGGAAAGAGTGACAAGGGACAGGCATCAGGCTGGCCTCAGCTCTGCCCAGGGAGGGCTGTTTGTGCCTGTCCCTGGGTGTGTGTGCTGTGTGTCTGCTCCCTGCTCTCCCAGCACTGCCTCCCTTGCCCTTTTCAGAGCTGTAATAGCACCCACACGGCCCAGCTGTGCTCCTCTCTGTAAGGACACTCTGGGGACACCAGCTGAGACCAGTTGTGTACTGGTTGTGCCACGGACTCCTGCAGGCTGTGACCCGTTCCAAGGAGTCTGCAAAGCGCCACTGAGAAAAGACATTGCATGTCTGCAGTGCCATTCCTGGGGTGTTTGCATTTCCTGTACCTCTGATCTCTACTTCCAGTGGGAAATGTGAGGGGTCCACACACTGGAAGGTGCTGAAAGCTTCTGGAGGACATCACCTTCCATGGCTGGGTGCTATGACCTTAACAAATACCAGGAGTCACCCAGAGAGCTGGAGAGCAGAGAGGGTGGGGGGCTGAGGGTGCTGTGTAAGGGGGTGGCCCTGGCAGGGTGGGTGTTGTTGAAATCAGCTCAGCAGGGCTGCTGGTGCTTCTGTTCCCGCAGTTCTCCGGTGCCAGCCGCCTGCGCGAAGCCGTGGGGACCATCGCTCCTGCCGGGGTGAGGAACCTCTTCTGGCACGAGGGTTTGTGTGCACCTCTCCAGGACACACCTGCATGTGCCACCATGCCCCTGCCAAAGGTCCCCAGTGTTGTGGGCCCCTCCTCTTGCACCAGCATGGCCTGAGCCTGTCCTGCTGCCTGAGCAGCTGATGGGAGTGGGGAAGGCTCTGGGGGTTTGCACAGCCAGTGCAGACAGTGTGCCATTGTCTGTTCCAGCCTCCTCCTGCTCCCTGGCCACGGGAAAGCCTTCTCTCAGCTTGTAGCCAGTGACATAGAAAGCTGATAAATATCTCCTGTTTTCTTGTCTGGCATATCCCATTTCTTGGGTACCCTCTGACACCCACAGACCTCTGTGTCACCTTTCCTTCCTCAGCCCCTTGTGGCCTGAGCATGGAGAGCTGATCTGTGATGCCAGACCTATTTGCTCTGTAAATTTGGCTTGTCCAGGGTGTGTGTGACCTTGGGGAGGCCTGTGGAGCTATAGGAATGTGAGAGTCTGCTCTAGAAATGCCAGTCCCCTGCCTGGCTGCTGTGTGGGGTGCCAGCAGCCACCTCCATACATCCCCAATTCCCACAGTGCTCCACCTGCCATGGGACCAGTCCTCTGCGCATCAAACTGGTGTTGAGAGGGAACCCACTCATCCTCCTGGAAGAAAACAAAGCCAGTGTCAAGCTTTCAGTCCTGATTCAGCTATTCAGCAACCACTTGGATGGATCCATCCTCAACTTCCTGCTGCTGAAGGCTGTAAGTGTGGATGGAGTTGCCTCCAGGGGTGCAGCCTGCAGCCAGCTGGGTGAGTGGTTGGGATGGGGATGTTTCCCTGTGCTGATCCTCTCCCTCTCTGCTTGCAGGACCTTGCTCTAAACGTCCGTGTGTCAATTGTTGGGGGCAGGCTGGTGCTGCAGCTGGCCTTGGGCAGGTGAGCTGTCCCCTTCTGCGGGTGGGGACATTCTCTGTGCTGCAGTGCTGGCTCTGGGGATCCTCACTTGAAATGTTTTCCGTGTCTGTAAACCAGACATTTCATCTCCTGAATATGAGAATTTCATACCTGACTGATGGCATAAGGCAGATGGGGTAGTTCAGGAAGGATTGCAGCAGCTGGAAAGTTTTAAGAGGCTGGAGGAAAAGTATGTCAGTTTTATAACAAGGAGGAATGAGGTAACCTGAATAATTGTAAGACTGTCAGCTTGACTTTGATCCTGGGCAGTGGTTCGAAATGCCTGATATTGGACATGAATGATAAAGCAGTAAAGGAAAGTGCTGTCATTAATGCCAGTCAAGGTATGATTAAAGACTGGAGAGCATTCCTTATAGCAGGAGGTTTGAGGATTTGGGGCCATTTAGCTTGTCAAAGAGCTGGATTTAGAAGCAAAATTGGCATAGCTTGTATGCAGTGATATAGGGAATAGAAATGCTTCAAAAGGTTTTTAATTCAATAGACAAGGGTATAACAAGATTCAATAGAAGTAGAAAAGAGAAATTGAAAGTGGAAATAAAGCATCCATTTTAGGTATGGATAGTCGTGTGATTGCAGTGATAGATGAGGAACTGTAGCAAATTCACCAGGTCCTTAAATGCAGACTGTGTGCTTTTACCTGGACTCACAGAGTGGTTTGGGTTGGAGGGGATCTAAAAGATCATCCAGTTCCAACTCCCCTGCCACGGGGCTCCAGAAGCTGTGCTCTCAGCTGGTCAGGAGCTGCCTCCTTCCTGGAAGTGAATAATCTGGGCAGGGAGAGGGAAGGTGCAGCCAGGAGCTGTGTGTGCCCTGCTGCAGTGCTGCATCATTGACAAGCAAATTAAAATTAGGTTAAGCTTTTATTTTCCCATTTTCTTTTCTCTCTTGCAAGTGTGCCAGTCCCTGTTTTTTGTGTTATAGAGCAGGTGTCCCTTTGAGGGTCTCTGCCCATGGACTGAGTGTCCTTGTAGGTGGCTGTGAGTTCTGGCCAGTGCCTTGTGTCTGACCTGCTGTTTGCTCTCCTTTCCCTGCAGCACTTCCCTCTCCTTGGAGTCTTCTGATGTTGGCATCAGTAATGTAAGTCTCTAACACTAGTCTGGGCTTTACTGGGCAGGGAGAGCAGCCAAGTGTGATGCCCTGTGGCTCTTGGGGAGGGAGAGAGCCAGGCAGTGGCTGTGGGATGCTGTGATGGATTATCCCTGCTGAGAGTCAGAGCTGTTAGCTGCTCTGAGGTGTAGGTTGTAGTAACTCCTCTGTTGCTGGGGTTTCTTTTTCTCTTCTGCCTTTTCTAATAAAGAAAATATAAAGCTGAAATCTGTTTATTCACCTCTGCTTGTGCAAAGCTCACATCAAGCTGCAGCAGGAGCATCATGAGGGAGAAGTTTTTCTAAAGGCAGGTCTGAATACAAATTGAAGAAGAAAAGTAGATTCACTTTAAAGACAAGAGGGACTGTTCTTTTGTTGTGTCAGTGGGCAGTGGTTGGCAGTCCCAAGGGTCCTGCTTGCTGCTGGCATGGGCCAGGCAGTGCTGCTCACATGGTTTTCCTTTCTCTGATTCAGATCTCCCCCCTGAAGCCCCACTGCAGCAGTTTGCTTATGGAAACATTCGTGCCTGTGGTCAATGGTAAGGTGACTTGGATGGCTGTAATGTTGGGAGCACTTTGAGTTCTGGGCAAGGAGGGAAGAGGGGGTTGTGTGTATGTGTGTGTGTGTTGTGTGAGTGTGTGTTTGCAAGATGTGCTAGGAGTGCTGGAGCCAAAACCCTGAAATCCCCATTTTGAGGATGTAGTTAAAAGTCCAACCTTATATTTGCACGACCCCAGCATCAGTTCTGGCAGCAGCCAGTGATGGAGAGCCTAAGGCAAGCCAAGCACACAGTGATGGCCCTGAGAAGCTGCTCCCTGTGCCCTACCTGGATCAGCTGTGTGGGTGGGAGCTGGCTCAGCACGTGAGGGCCTGTCTGTCCCCTGCAGGTGTCCTGGGCATGGGGATCCCTCTACCAAACGTGCTGCACATCCCCTTAGTGAAAGTGGACTTCCAGATAAAAGCGGTGAGTGCTGGCATGGCCTGTCCCCTCCTGCAAGGCACCAGGGCTGTTTACAGGACTCTGCCAGTGGTGGCTGTGTGTGCAAGAACTGTAGATTTTAATCCCTGAAAGACTGAAAAGGCTGCTCTGTCTGCCCCCCCTCAGGTCAGGAATGCTACCTGGGGATGTGATCATGAGCAGTGCTCAGGCACTGGGGCAGGTCCCAGTTCCCTGTCCAGGCCCTCTTTTCTTTCAGAACTCAGTGGGAGCAGCTCTGCTGTGGATCCAGGCATTCAGGCAAATCCTCTCCAGTTGCACCATTCAAAGACTCTTGAATTGCCCCAAGTTCCAGCCCAGTTCACTCTGGAGGTGTCCTGGAGGAGCCAGGATATTCCCCAACACATCCCAAAGGCTTCTGTCCCCTCCTTATTGCAAACTAGACATGAGTACTTTTGCAGGAGGGCTCTGTCTCTGCTGTGTGTTGTGAACCAACATCCTTTGATGATAGATAACGTGTTTGTGTTTCTCCCTGCTCTCCTTCAGGGCCTGATAGTGTTTCTGGTGTGAGCTGTGGAGCATGGAGAGAACTGTGAGGGCAGAGAGGGGAAGAGAGCAGCAAGGATGGAATGCCAGGACCAGCATTATCTGCTTTTCTTTGCCAAACCTGATTCTATATTCTTGATAATATTTAAGACCCTTTAAGGTGAATTGGCTCATGTGAGTGCAGTTTGACACTTGCGTAAGCCAAACCTGACTGGCAGCTCTGTGTACAAATATTTATTTAGAGAAGTTGGTGTGATTTTGGGGTCACAGTCACAGCAGTTGAATGTGGTGCTGCAGTGGAATTGGGAAATTTGCTCTGAGGTAAAACTTTTCCTGATAGAATGAAAAAGTGAATTTGTTGCATGTGGAAGTGAATCTCCCCATCCTTGTCCAGGAGGGTGTGAAGTGCTGAGTGGGATCTCAGAATACATTTGACATGTAACTCTTTTAATAAATGTTCCTACTTTTTTAGTGCTTGGAATGAGGTTCTGGTTTCTGATGTTTCTTGGGGTGAGCTTCTGTCCTGCCTCCACCCTGAGATCTGGCTCCTCTGTGACATTTTGAGTTTGGATTTGAAAAGTCTTCCCATTTGAATTTCCTGAGGAAAAAAATTGAACTTTCAGTGGCTCCTCCTGGCCTGATAACCTGCTGACCAAATGCTAAGCCACAAGCAGAAATCAAAATTAAATCGAATTTCCAAAGGTCATGAAGCATTTCCTGATAGAATCTGGAGGGAAAACTTTCTTCCCAGAGGACTGAGAGGTCTGATAGCCCTGGAGAGCACCTGTCTGCCTGCCAGAACCACCTCTGCTCAGGCTGATGTCACAGCCTGTTGGTCTCTGCATGTCACAGTGACAAGAATACCAGCATTTTGGATTTTAAAAAGCCCAAACTATTCTGGGTTATAAAAAAAACAATCCCAAACCCAAAAAAATCTCAGGTTTTAAATGGTCTCTCCAACACCAGTTTTTCCCAGCACTGGATGTTGTTATGAGTGTGTTAGAGGTTGTGGCAGTCTGGCACTGACCGGGGAGGGATGGGGCAATATTCCACTCTGCATTTCTGCCTGAAGGTAGGAATAGCTCAGTGTCTTTGGGGCCCAAACCTGTGGCTGAGCTGTGGGATGATGCAGAGGAATCACTGAACAGCAGCAGGGAAGGTGCTGGACCCACGGGGGTCCCTCTTTGTGTGAACTGGCCATTGCTCTCCTGAGCTGTGCCAAACACAAACTGGTGCCACACACTGTCACCACATGGGCTGGCCTGCCTTATGTCCAGCAGAAAGGCTTTGGGGGGTTGCAGTCCATGCTGACATTGGAGATGGGTGTCCTGTGAGTACAAACAGCTCCTTAGTTGTGCAGGCTGATGCTGCCCGTGGGGCTGTGCTCCCAGAGACTGCTCAGCTGCTGGTGGCACAAGCCTTGTGCTGTCCCTGGGCAGGAGTGGTGCTGCTGTGTGCTGACAGGGTGCTGCACTAAAGCAGCTCCATCTCCAGCGAACCCCGTGGAGAGAGGTGCCAACAAGAGAGGATGCTGTGGAGCTCTGGAGCCTGCTCAGGAGCCAGGAGCAGGGAGCTCAGATCCCATTGCACGTGTTCTCTGACCCAGCACACCCTCAGAGCTGGCAGAGCAGGGTTTGGGGCTCTATGTGACCCTGGTACCTGCAGCATGGGATGGGACAACTCCTCAGCAACCTGTGCTGCCATCTGCCTTGTGCCACCTCGGGGCTCCTGCACTGCTGGGATTTGGTGTCACCATCCATCCTTTTTGCCCACAGGTTGGCAGAACAGGCTGTGTTGATGCAAGGTTTTGTTCTGCCTCCTGAGCAAACACCTTCTGGACAGTAAGTAAAGTTTAGGCCTCTTTTCATTCCCGTTTGGCCATCACTTCTGTGTGTATTCTGCCCTGCTGGGAGGCATTCATTTCTCTGGCACATTGTAGAGGGCTCTGTGATCTGGCACTGCCCCAGGCCTCTGCTTGTTTAGAGAAAGAAAACAGTGTGGCAAGAACATGTGATGAGAGCCTGCCCCTGCATGGAGCACTGGCTCAGAGGGCCCAGGGTCACAGAAGGGTAGAGAAGTTATCTTGTGCTCCTGGAAAAGGCTTTTCCTCTTGGGGTCTGGCCTCCATCATGCTGCTCATCACATGGGACAGAGGGGGAAGCAGCAGAGAAACCTTTTCCAAAGGAAAGGCCAGCATCTTCTCAGTGTTACTTGTCACTTCTGCAGCTTGTACATCTTATACTCTGAATTTCTAGTGGCTTCAGGAATATACCTAGACCAGGAAATTGCAATCCAGAACCCTTAGGAGCTGGTATAATCCTTTTGGGAACGTTTCTTTAGCACTGGAACCTTGACAGGCTGGAAAATCGTTTGCTGGGTGAGCAGCAGGAGGATTTGCAAAGGACTGGCTGTGCTGTTGGTGGTTTGTGGGTTTGTTGGAGCTCTCTGGCTCTTGCTCCAGCAAAAGCTTCATCCCTCTGCTGTTTTGTGGGGGTGGAGAAGGGGATTGTTCCCCTGCTCCAGCCTTTGAACCACCTGGCTGGTGCATGCTGCTCCACGTGACAGTAGTGAGGGAAGCTGGGGGTCACCAGGCAGCTCTTCTTGCAGGACTGCCCAGGAAAGTGATGGATTTTGTGTTTGCCAAAGGGGCTAATGCAAACAATTTTTTCAGCATTCCTTTTTCCTGGCTGTGCTGGAGATCTCAGTAAATGGGGTGACTGGAGGGAGAAGCAGGAGACCCTCATTCTCCAGCATGAGCCAGCTCTGCTCTAAGGCTGTGGCTATTCCCAGCTGGGGCTGGCAGTTGTGGATGCAGCTCCTGAGGCTCCAGCCCTGCACTGGAGAGGCAGAGTCATGAGGTGAAGCTTGGAGCCAGAATATTCCCTGCCAAAGAAATGCATCTTTTTACTACTGTAGCTTATTCCTTTTGGGAAACTGGTTTAACATATATTAGTCAAAGAATAATGGTTGCAGCTCTACCAGGAAGCTTTTATTTGGAGCTGTTCCTGCTATGGCCAACCTCAGGCATTAACATCATTAGTCAGGTCCCCACTCTGGGCATATAAACATTCAGGGTTCTTTACTCCTTGCAGTAAATCAACCTGGCTTGTTTTGTTTGCTTTCCCATCCCTGAGCCTTTGAAATACAAGGTTGTGTTGAAGTGTTTTTCAGCAACTTCAGAGAGTAGAAATGATGGGTATAGTTGTAGCAAGTGAAAGCAGATGTAGATGTAATTAAGGTTTCATGGCTGGTGTGTTACATGAAGGACCACTGTGGGACAGCTGAGGTGGGAGCTGCACGGTCAGGGAT
Source organism: Oenanthe melanoleuca (assembly GCF_029582105.1). Classification (NCBI taxonomy): domain Eukaryota; kingdom Metazoa; phylum Chordata; class Aves; order Passeriformes; family Muscicapidae; genus Oenanthe; species Oenanthe melanoleuca. The sequence goes on from NC_079353.1 coordinate 7,556,626, forward strand.
GAGGATGCTCCTCCTGGGCATCAGCACAGGTTCACCCAGTCAGTGACTGAGTGACTAGGGCAGCTTTTGAAGCTCTGTAATCACCCACCCTCCCCTTTTGGATGCCTGTGTCTGTTCTGGGTGTTTTTCCCCCCTTTATGTTCCTGAACAGCTGGGAGATGTGTTTGGTCAGTAAGAAAGAGCATCCCAACACTAATGTCCATGGCTCTGGTGCAGTCTGACGCCTGCAGTCACCTCTCATTCAGCATTTTCTCCGTGATGAGCTTCCTCAGAAGCAAAGTGTTGAAAATATAGCTGCCTTCAGGTCTAAAATTAGAAACCATTCTGCAGACTGATTTCCTCCCCCTCCTCTTCTTTCTGACCCAGGAAACTCACCAGCTGTAATGTTCCCATAGTAACACAGACATGGAGGAAAAGCAGATGAAAGATCTCTCGGTGTAGGGGCTATGTTGTTCTGCAGCTGAGAGACACAAGTCTGTTTTGCATCCTCATAAATGTGTGGAATTAATTAAATATAGGGTCTGGACACGATGGGCAAAATTTATCTGTTTATAGGTGCAAATTCTTGAGGGAATTAAAATGTCAATAGTCACACCAGCAAATGCAGAATTAAAGAGAAATGTTTAATTAAAGCATGGAACATTGTCACAATCCATTCTCTGTGCAAGAAAACTACCGGAGCAGGGCTGGAAGAGAAAGGTGTTAGTACACCACCATTATTATCCAGAATATAAAACCTTGATGTTTTGATGAGTTGAGAAAGAAAATTTTCAACATTTTAAGCACTGGCATGATGTGAGAGTCAGCTGAATGATTCTTCACTCTTTTACTCCATACACTGGACTTCACTTCCAGGTGCTTGTCTGTCCAGTCCTTGCCTCTAGCTGGAGGTTGCAGGGGATCAGGACATAATCCTGAGCAAGGAAGGAAGGAAGGAAGACTGAGATGGTGCCTGTGTGGCTCCATCAGCCCACACAGGGCTTCACCATCACCACCCACAGCCCCAACCACTGCCTGTGTCCATGAGACTAAAGATGGGCTCAGCCTATTTAAGGCAATGGAACTTGGTCCTGCAAGTTACCAGGGCTGAACGATCAGGCTCTGATTTATTCTGGAGCTGGGAGGTTAGCATTGCTCCCAGTCTTCCTTTAAATCAAGCACAGCAGGGAGCAATTTAAATGTCTTATTTCTTACCTTGTGAATTGTGATGTTGACATTGGTGTAAGTGAAGCTGGCGATGTGGGGCAGGAAAACACCTTGTCTCAGGACCCCTTAGAGAAAAAAAGAGGGAAAGTTGCCAGCTGAGTGCTGCCTGGGTCCATGTGGAGCATCCTGCATGGCAGCACCCGCAGAGCTCCCATCTCCTCACCATTTATCTGGGCTGGCACCTCCTCACGGATCGTGGACAGGAACAGCTCCTCCAGCAAGGCAGCCTGTGGGGAAAGTCAGGGTCAGCTCATGGTGTGGGGCTGGAGCAGGAGGAGAGGAGCAGAGACCTGTCAGAGGGTCCTGATGCTCACTGCACTTCCCATCCCACAAGGACTCAGCTGTTCCTCCTACCAGGTACAGCAAGCTCCCAAAGTCACTATTTCCATATTTCCCTGCTGGCACCTGCTGGCCAGGATGGCTGGGGCAGCTGAGGGGGAGCAGGGTCTCTCTCCTAGAGGGTGGTACCAGAAGTGGCCACAGCTGGAGGTACCTACCAGTATAGGACCCACATCAGAGGTGGCCAGGCTTAGCTCGATGTCCCTGGAAAACAAAGAGCAGCAGAGGAGCTGCTGGTGCTGAGCTGTGCTGAGCAGTTCCCGTTTCCCCATGTGGGCTCAGGGCCTTTGTGGGAGTGTGGAAGCTGCAGTTCCTACTTTTCTCCCTAGCCATGTTCCTGGAATTCCACTGTCTCCCTGGGGAAGAAGACACATCTGCAATGCCCAGACTCTAAAAGCTAAAACCCTCCCCAGACCACTTCGCCTCTCCTTTCCCCACTGTGGCTGGGACGTGTCCCCTTGGACTCCTGCAGAGCAGATGGGGTCATTACTCGATGGCAGCCACAGAGATGATCATCCTCGTGCCAGCAACGCTGAAGTGGAGCCTGGCAGTCACATCCTGCAGGGGAACAGAAGGCAGGATCAGCGAGGAAACAGTCCCACTTGGGCTGGGTGGGGTGTGATGCACCCACCCATGAGCTCCCTGCATCCTGCATGATGCAAACACTGATGGAGACCAGGAGTGCTGTGGTGGAAAGGCTGAATCAGCCCCTGCAGTGGCTGCACTGGGGCCAGAGCAAAGGGGCAGCAGGACACATACACAGCACACACTTCCCAAGCTCAGCGTGCTTCCACACTCACCACGTTCACACTCAGGAAGCTCTGGAAAAGGGATGATCCTGCTCCAATCTGGGCAGTCAGGAAAAGCTGCACGATGGCTTTGTCTTCCTCCAGCACCACATGAGGAGCGCTGCGGGTCACAGCCTGGAGCACCACCGGCAGGTCCTCTTGGAAGAGGGAGCCCATCTGCCGAGGGAGCAGGGATGTTTTTGGGCATGGCAGCCGTCCCTGTGCCCCCAGGGTGGGGGGTGGCAGCTGGGGGACACTGCCTGAGCTGGGGTTGTGCCTCTTGGCGTTCAGTGATAGCAACACACCTGAGTGATCCTCTCAGCCAGGGTGGCAGTGGTCAGAGAGCTCTGGAACACAAAGCACAGCTTGTGAGCAGACTCGTGTTTGCCTGGGGTTGCTGCTCCAGGGCTCGTGTCCAGCATGACCATGCAGCCCCACTGATGAGCACCATCCCAGCCCTGGGTACCTGCAGGAGCCCTCCTCACACCAGCCCATGCCTGGAGCAGCATGCAGGTTACTCCTCATGGCAAACTCTCCATGCTCCATTACACCAGGAATATTTTTAGGAGGTTGGGGTGAGTGGCTGTGACTCCTGCAGGTGCCTGGACACTCTCATTTCTATCGGGCTTTTGGTTCTTCCAAAACATTCCCGGGGCAGGGCTGTCCCTCCAAGTGTGTATCTCCCACTCCTTCCTTCCTCCCTTGTTCCACTCACCAGCAGACTCACGTTGAGAGCTCCAGACTCTTCCAAGGCAGAGAACAAGCTGGTGTAGAAGTGCTCAGAGAATGCCAGGATGAGGTGGGAAGGGCTGGAGCTCGCTGGCTCGGGCATGCTGAAAGGCACAGGGCTGACTGGCAGGGGGATCACTGTCCCTGCCACTTGGAAAGTTGTCTGCAGGGATACAGAAAAGACACAAAAAGAAAATTAATTTAAAGTGTCTCAGAGCTGTAGCACTCGGTGGAAACAGCTCTTCCAAGGACTGGAGCTGGGCTGTATAAGCAGGAAATGAGGACTTACTTGCAAAGAGATGATGATTCCCTGCTCAGAGTACATTGGGGCAGCCAGGGGCAGGTACTGGACTTGGCAGCTTGGTGTGATGGGGAATGGAGCTGCAAATGGAGCACAGGGATGCTCAGGAAGAGGAGAGGAGTGACAGGCTCTGAGAAGTGTCTGGTTTTCCAGAGCAAAAAACACAGGGAAAGAGCTGGGCAGAGAGAGCAGATTCCCAGGGAGATGATGGCAGCAGAGCCTCTACTGCTGCAGGGTAGGAATTTCTCCCACCTCATAATCTGCTCCAAAATGCTCCTTGAAACCCTCAGTCCACAGTGGGACTGAAAGGCAGCTGCCCACCTGCCAGAGACATCAGCCGTTCATTTGGGAAAAGCAGCAATTTGGAGACTTCCAGGCAAATCTATGGAATAAAGAACAAAAAGAGAGGTGACAGATGAACATGGGGCTCTGCTGGCATTGGGTGCCCCCAGAAAGCCTCTGGGGTGGGTGTTGGCTCTGGCTGGTAGCAGGAGCCAGGGGATGATGGCAGTGCCCAGTGAGCACGGAGCTGTGGGGGAAATCTGGAAAAGCACCAGGTAGACATAAGGTGCTCTAATTCTTACAGACCTGTATAATGCTGTCTTATGCCTTTACAAACTTTATCTTACTTTTTCAACATTGATCTGCTTGTCGATATCCGATCCTGACGACTTGCTGTGTAAAAACAACAGAACAGGAGTTAGGAGAAAAACAGATCAGCCAAAGGTGGGTTAGTGTCTTTTATCTGACACAAAAAGCATCCAGAGACAGAATTACCATTGTTTTCTATCATTTATTAAGCTGTGATTACCATTCTGAATCCTAAACCACTGGAGAGTTGACACTGGACTTGCATTAAAAGCATTACAGTTGCACAGCTTTAAAAGTATCCCTCCCTTATGACAGACTGAAATTCTCCTAAAATAGGGAAACCACCCCAAAAGTAGAACAAAGTTCATCCCATGAAGATAAATTTTTAGTGTTGGCCTTTGTTAGCTTTGAGGGCAGTGAGCAAGTCTCAATCCAATCACCTTCCTGCCTAGAAATACTTGTCCCTCAGTTTCTCCTTTCACCCATTACCCAAATCCCACAGGGAGGAAAACTGTGGGGCTGACCTGTCTGTCTCCTCGGTGCTCTGCACCTCCTCCAGGGTGGGTTTGCAGTCAGAGGTCACCAGCTCCAGGTTCCCTTCGGGGTTCATGTCCACGTGGAGGTCTGCCAGGATGGACAGCCTCATCTCCTTTGTGGCTGAGCTGTGCCCGGGAGGAGAGGAGGAGGCTGGAGCTGGGGGATGCTCCTGGCCACACTCCCCCCAGGCCACCCTTGCTCCTGCAGGTGCCTTGTCACTTCAGCCAGGAGCTGGGGCTGGTTCCAGCCCGGCAGCCCCGGCACTCACAGGGCAGATGTGACACCAAGGTTTGCCTCGATGCTCAGCCGCATCCCGGTGTCAGGGATCAGGGTCAGGGAAAACTTGTCAACTTTGACTGAGGTAATCTGGTTCCTGCTGGAGCAGAAGGGAAGGTGTTGGGAGACCACCACAGACCCTGAGAAACCCCAAAATTCATGAGATCTGCACAGATAAATCCATGCCCTGTGAGCAGAACGAGTTTGGCTACAGCTGGACACCAGCAGAGGAGCCAGAAACTCATTTCTGAACCTCATCTGCAGGAGAGTTTTTGTTCTCTCTGGCAAAATTCCATTTGTGACAATATTCAAACACCTGTGTGAAGCAGGGGTATGGCAGCAAAGCCTGGGCAAGAGAGGGCAACTCACCTGCTCGGGGAGGTGGGAGATGGGTCTGGCGCTGGCGAGGCCATGAGGTCCCTCCTGAGGACTGACTCTGCATGTGGCTTTGAAACTTCAGCAACTGGGAAACAGGGCAGATGTTTTATGAGAGCCTCTGGAGCTTGTGTCCTGAAACTCATTTTCATCCCTTATTGCTAGCAACGGGCAGGGGTGAGGAGATTCTGGCAGAATCAGAGCAGAAGATGTCACTGCCTCCTCCCCCTGCTGCTGGCAGGGGAGATGTGGGTCTGCACTTACGGTATCTCAGTCCAGAGGGGGTGAGGATGCCACCACAGTCAGGAGACCTGGTGCTGTGAGCTGGGACCAGGAGGCTCAGGAGGATGCTCAGGGTGCAGAGCATCTCCATGCCAGCACCTGGAGGAGGAGGAGAAAGAAGAGGAAGAGGAGGAGGGGAGGAAGAGGGCACTCACAGCAGCCTGGTCAGAACAACGTGGCCCTTGCCTGGCCACTGATGCACAGAGCCACAGATCTGCTCCTTGATTGGGGTTGTGGTGTGGAGCTTGTCAGCTTTGCTGCAATAACAACCCCACAGCTCTTGTGTGGTGTCTTAAAAGCACTGGCAGAAGGCTCAGCCTTGAAGAGCCTCTGCAATCTTGTGAGCTAGAACAGTGCCTGCAGCGATATCTCACTTACTGAGGAGCACAGAATGGCCACAACTGGAATGAAAACAGCAAATAAACAGATGCTAAAATTAATAGAGGAAGGAATGGAAGTTATAGAGGAGTTAAAAGGTCAAATGAAAAGGTGAAAGTTTTATCTGTCTCTGAAAAACATTTGGGAATCGTTTATAATGTCTGTGAAGCTCATACAATGTTACGAAAACAAGTAATTCAGAAAGTTTAACCTGCAGAAAAAATACATATTTATCTTAGTCTTTGCAGAAAACATCACTTCTGCTGAGTGCTGACCCGTATGGAGACACACAAAAGTAGAAGCAATGCCTGTATCAAGTTATTCAGTTTGCAAAAGCATCTTTACCTCTCCTGGCTGGTCTTCCCATTCTTCTGACTCAGCCTGTGTCTTGCTGTGGCCACACTAAGAAATACTGCTAGTTTTATATACCCTCCCAGCCAAGGCTGGTGGGGCAGGAATTGCAAAGGGGGCTGGGAACCAGGACACTGGGGGGACACTTTGGTTTCTGTACCATTTTTATTGTTTCCCCATAGAATTGATTACTTTGGCCATTGACCTGACGAGGTGAAGGATTGAACAGCAGGTGCTGGGGCAGCTTGTCTTCCCTGTGGTGTTCCAGAGGAGCACAAAGAAAGGCCTCTGGGTGGAGGGTGCCAAGAAATCAAACATTGTAAGAAAGCAAACGTGGATTTCTTTGCTCTGCAGCCACCCTTTCTTCTGAACACCACAGGGACAGCACCTCTGTGTCCACCTCTGCTGTGGACACCCTGAGAGCTCAGGTTGCTCAGCCTGGAAAAGAAAAGGCTCCAGGGAAAGCTTGAGCCCCTTCCAGTGCCTAAAGGGGCTCCAAGAGATCTGCAGAGGGACTTGTGACTAGGTCATGGAATGACAGGACAAGTGGCAATGGCTTTAAACTGACAGAGTGTAGGGCTGTTAGAGATTAGGAAGAAATTCTTCCCTGTTTGGGTGGTGAAGCTCTGGCACAGATTGCCCAGAGAAGCTGTGGCTGCTCCATCCATGGAATTGTTCAAGGCCAGGCTGGATGGAACTTGGAAAAGTCCAGAGGAAGGTATCCCTGCCCATGGCAGGGGTTTGGAAACTGGATGAGCTTTAAGGTCCCTCGCAACCCAGACTATTCCAGGATTCTGTGAGAGGCTGCTGTGGTTTGTGTCACTCTCCTGCTGGGCAGCTCAGGCCAGAAGGGATGAGATTAGGACATGACCTGAAGGAGATCCTGGCAATTTATTTAGGACATTCTCTGGTTCCATCAGAGCTGGGTAAGTCTTTTCAAGGTAACGAGAGTTCAGTGAGTTTTAGACCAGGCAGAAGATCTGAAATGGCCCATGTGCAATAATCCCTTCCTCTCTTAAACCCATTCCCTATCAAAAGCCACTGGCAAAATTTATTACAATTGGCTGAAAATATAGTCAGTGGTATCCACTCTCCTTGATAATATCTCTACAAACAGTGAAACCCTTCATGGGAGGGAATAGGAGCTCCTCTCATTCCTGTGCTTGGTGTCCATCATGTTTTTCTGGTTTCCTTCAGGCCTGGAGGACAGAGCACGGACCACCTGCAAACACCACATACACAAACCCTGCATGGCAACACCAGCTCCCCTTTGTGTTCTGACCTCCCTCCATCCCTCCCCAGTCTTGACCTCAGCATGACCAGTCTCCCAGAGAGGGCTGAGGTGCCCATTTTGGTCTGACTGCCTTGGCAGTGGGGTGAGGTGCTCAGAGCTTGTTGAAACACCTGCAGCCTGGGCAGCAGCCTTTGTTCTTTGTCATGGGTGACATGAGGATCTGGGGCTGGTTCCAGGTGCATCCTGACACGTTCAAAGCCCTTGGCTCTCCCCAGCACTGTGTTACTTTCCTGCTCAGCATGACAGGGAAATGCCAAGAATAGCAGTATTCCAGCCACGCTGTGCATTTCCATCCAAGGCATCCTGGAAGTGGTGTCAGGAGGAAATATGAAGATGGAGCAGCCTGCCAAGGGAGAGCAGGATTTACACTTCCACACTGGTGAAGGGAGCCCACTGAGAGGCAAGAAATGTGCTCAGAAAAGCAAATCCACTGAGAAGGTTGTAACCTTCAGACCAGTCCCCTGTTGCTATGGGAGATGTTTTGTGGGATCTGACTTTGGTAGGGACATGGACACAGCCTGGGAAGGTCTCTGAGAGATAAGTCTTTGCCATGTTTTAGAGCAGCATTCAGGAATTTGCCCTTGTGACTCCTTTTTCCAGTGCAGGTGACATTGCCAGCTCTCCCTGAGGTTGGGGATCTTCTGGGGAGCATTATTATCTCTTCCAGCAGTGCAAGGGTTGGGGATAATCTGCCACCACGGTGCTTGGAGGTGGATTTTCTCCTCCTGAAGAGCTGTTCTGGACCTGATGATGTCTGTGGAGGCTTAATTAGATGTCAACTCACAGCATAATGACTGATCAAGTTACTAGCACAAAAGTGTCTGTCTGGCATGATGTGCTCCTCGTCGGGAGTTATCCATAAATCTTACACTCCTGTTAGATAAGATGTAAATCTCCTTGTCTGGGTTTAGCAGCAGGGCCACCGAGCACAGCTCTGGGAGGGAGGTAATGACAGATTAAACCTCATGACAAGTTTTATACAGAAATGAACAGAGGAAATAAATTACTTTGTGCTGCATTACCTCACCAGGCTGAGCTCCCAGAGGTGGGTGGGGTACCCAGGAGGGAATGGAGGAGGACACAGTGGTGGCCACAGGTCAAAGGGGCAGCCAAAGGGACAGCAGCAGCCTGGAGCAGGTTCTGTGCAGCCTGCTTGCAGTCTGGTGGATCTCCCATGTGGAATTAGGACAGGGTTTGGACTGAGGAACCCATTCTCTGTGTGGGTGAAGGTTCTTCTCATCCTCACTCTAACCCTGCCTGAAATCAGATTGAATATTAATGAGGTTATCACAATTTTTACTGGGTTATCCCCCAGCTGAGCCCATGTCCTCCCCCAGTGTTTGCACAACCCCATGGACCTTTGGGGAGCTGCTCCTCCAAGAGCTACAATTACATGTGTGTCTCCAAGAGCAGAATTTACCATTGCCCATCTCAGGTTTCTTCTTGCTCCCACTTCTGTCTGTACCACTTAATTAAGCAGATGAGGTTTTTCCTTCAGACTTGGTGCACAAGTCTCTGCTGGCTGGGAGCTCTCATTTGGGACCCGAGACTGAGAGCTTACCCAGCCTTTTAGATTTATCAGTGAAATTATTTGTGTTGGCAGATGTTGGAAACCCTTAGGGATCAGCTCACACAGAAATATCACCCAGCCCTTCAATTCTTTTGCTTCTCCTCTTTCTCAGTCAGGTTTTACAGACTGACTGCTCCTTACCTCTCTGCAGAAGATCAGCAGGGGTCCTGGGTGTGTTGGGATGGGATATGTTAATAGAGATGTTTTATATGATAAATATGATAATTTATATGTTTTATATGAGGGGTAGAGCTGCACCCCCTCACCCTCCAGCACAGACTCCTCCCTGGGCGGTTTGTGCTGAACTCCTCATATTCTGCAAATTCTCCAGCAGTCTCAGCTGCTCTAAATAGGAGTGATGTTCTGCAGAAAATGGCAGGAAAAAAAAATCCCAACACCAAGCCATGAAAAGCATCTCAGGGTGAGTGATGAGCCGCAGGCTGGCACTGCCAGCCCAGAACCGGGGACAAGGAATAAAAGTGGGAGGTTGGGAAGTGTCAGCCCGGAGGCAGCCACGAATCACTCCCCACTAACAAGTGGGATATTAAAGCTGGTGATTTTCTGCATGGTTGTGTCTACAAACACATGAAGGAACTGTAACTTAAAGGCAGCAAAGCACATCAGCTCCTGCCTCAGCACCATATGCAGTGTGGGGGGCTGCCCAGCTTTTGTGATGATGCCCCAATGCAACCCCTGAATTTCTGGGGGATCAGAGTCAGCCCTCCAACCCCCAGATCCTTGCTGGATGGGGCATGGAGATGTTTTGGATGCCAAACCAATTTTTCCTGATTTTTTTCAAAATTAGACTGTGTTATTTTTCATTTGGAAAAAACATGTTTCTAAATTTAAAAGTAGATTTAAGTGGAAAGTTGGAACAATAAGGGGAAGAAAAAGGCAATGAGAATACCAGCAAGAGAGGACTTTGCTGTGAGCATCAAATCCCAGGCATCAGGCTCTGACTGTTCCCCATTACCCAGCTCATTTCCTATGTCTTTTGTTCAGGCTAAAGGTGAAAATTTTCTGTTTCCTGGTGATTTTTCTGGTGTTCTCCCCTGGCTCAGGGCTCTTCATGGCTTAGTCCAAATGAGAATCATTGTGAAAAGGTTAATGGGAGCCAGTGCCCATGGGGAGCATGGCTGGGGAATCTGGGGGCTTGTTCATCCCTGGGGTTTATCCTGTGCTGACCCAGCTTTGCTCTGAGCAGCTTTACAGAAGGAAACGTGGAAATCACTCTGGTTGCAAACCTGATGGTCAGAGGGTGGCTGGGGCAGAACACCACAGGCACCCCAGGAGCTCCCATATCACCTTTGTCAGTGTTAGAACCAAAGCCCAGCAGGTAAGTCCCAAAGCACACATTGCTGGTTTGCCAGGACTGACAATTCCTCAGGGGCAGGAAACAGCACTGTCAGATGTTTCAGTCTTCAGGTCTGTATTTCTACACAAATACTCTTTGCAGTCCTTTTTTCCCACTAAACAAAGGTTTTATGGACAAATTCAGACACTCTAGTTGTGCTATTCCATGCAATGTGCATATTTGTCTGCTTTGTACACCCAGACTGTCAGAGCTTCTTTTAGGGATGAAAACCTTCAGCTTCATTTAAAACCAGAAGATGGCATTCTTGAGAAAAGATTTGCAAAGAGAGAAAACATGTTTTATTAGACATGAGGCAAATTTTGCCCGAATCTGTATCAGATCAATTTCTGTCGTGAGTGACTTTCCCACCTTTTGATCTTCAATAAATAATTATTGCTGGGTGCATGAGGGCTCTGAGGGTGACGTGTTCTCCCTGCCCAGCGTGCAGCCCAAGTCATGAGCAAGGTCCTTCACAGCACCCTTCAGAAAGTGCTGCCAGCTCTGCTAAGCCCCATCCTCCTCCCATCCTTGTTTCCCAGAGATCATTTCCTCCTCCCTCTCCTCCCTCTCCTCCTCCACCTCCTCCGCCTCCTCCTTCTTCTCAGTGCACTCTACCAGATTTCACAGTTTTGCCACACAAAGGAGCTTTCAGACTGGTGAAAAGCAGCATTTCCAGCCATTCCTGGTTTTATGCAGCAAGTGCACTGGTGCTGCTGGAAGCCTCCATGTCCCAGCCTGGCAGGTAGGGATGTGATGCTCGGACAGAGCTGCCCTTGGGGTTGAGCACCTGGTTCCCAAAGGCTTGTCAAAGGGCAGACTTGCAGCCCCCCAACATGTCATAAAGTCATAAAATGATACTAAATGGTATAATTTTAGTCAGATATCTGTGGGGATCTGGCCCTGCTCTCCACTCAGCTTAAGGCAGGTTTAATCCAGAATAACCCAGTTCAGGCAGGGACAGAGAAAACTGAGGCAAGCCCTGGTTTGTGGAGGCTCCTGAATTTTGTGAGTGGGATCTGCACTGGTCTGGCAGCTTCAAAGCTCTGCTCCCACCAGAAGTGTACCCTGAAAATGAAAATTTTATTTCAAGGAATAATATTTCAAGGAATAACAAATGATAAATCAGCCTCCTAAACTGTTTTCCCACAAATGCTCAGACGTGATCCCTGCTCCCAATGTACAATGTGCATTTGTGGGAGTGTTTTGGCCACCAGTAACTCTCCTGGTGGCACCTGTGGGGTGGGAACCTGGCACATTCCTCCTGTCCCCAGGACTGTCAGGGGCTCTGACACTGTCCAGCCATTCCATTGCAGTGCAGTGGAGGAGGGAAGTGTTGGGCAGTGCCTCCAGTCAGGCTTTGTCTGCCCAGTCCCTCAGAGGCAGGAGGGATCTGCCTGCATGGACAGAGCCAAAGGATGCAGAAAGCTTCTCTGAAGCCTCTTGGAATATTGTTCCTGCCCTCAGAATCAAATCCCCTTGCTATCACTGTTCTTTGCCTCTCTGAAATCTCCAAAAATCAATACATCTCCCTTAACCATGGCTAAAACCATCTGAAATGGCAGTGAAATTCCCCACCTTGCAGCATCCATTTATCTACTTAACTCATGTGGGAAATATGCCAAAAGCAGAGACTAAACTAAAACACACAAACCCAAGGATTCCCACCCTGCTGATTTTCCCTCTGAGTGTTCCCAAAATCCTTTGGTAGGCAGGGAAATGCAGGAGATGCTGGCAGTGCCCACCACAGCTGAGGTGTCTCTGACAGTGTCTCCTCGTTTCAGGGTGCTGTGTGCAGGGATCCAGTCTGACCTGCTGGGTCAGTGGAGGAAGGTAGGGATGCTGCTGTGGTGGCTTTGCCATCCCCTGGGCAACTCCAGGGCTTTGTGCCATTAGTCCATCACACACAAACGCAGAATCAACTGTAAAATCCCACCCAGGTGCTTTTTCCTGTTAAATCTACAGGACATGCTGGTGCTGGACATGCCTGTCTCTGACACCTGAGGGATGGGGACCCGTGGCTGCAGTCCCCAATCCCCACTGTGGCAGGACTCAGGAATGGGTGGGGGAGTGAGCAGCAGGGTGCTGGGCTTCCTGGCATGACCCCATGGGGAGACTGTCCTGCTGTGCACTGTCCAAGCCAGCTGGGCATGGCTGGGCAGAGGCTGAGTGTCCTGAAAGAGCTGATCCCTAAATAAATCACATTCTCATTGCCTGGATGCATCATCCACACCTCCCACAAGACAGGGGTGCAAGAAAGTGACCCTTGCTCCCAGGGTGCACGGGCTGTGAGGAATGGGGAGTGTGCCCAGGGATTAGGACCCCAAAAGGAATTAGGTTTGGGCTGGTGTTGGTATTTAACAGCTGCTTCACTGATATTGATCCTGAGTGTGTAACTCACTGACTCCTGGATAATTTCTTGTCATTAGCAAGTCAATAAACAGCTTTGATCCTGAATTCATTGAGCTGACATGATTTGAACATCTTTTCCTGGTGACAGGAAGTTGGCACTGAATTGAAGATATCTTTGGAAAGACTGCTGTGTTTTTAGGAAATCACTCCCAGGAAAACCTGCTGGGGAGGCAGGCTCTGAGAACCCTGTCCTCCACAGGGATTTGTTCTGCATCCTGTGTAAGCAATCATTCTCCTTGGGAGTTCTCAGCAGTGAGGAAGGAGCTGTAAAACCAGCTCCTCATGAAAACTGGGGTTTGTGATGCCTCTCTTCATGTCACTGCAAGCATGGCCAGATTTCCCTTGCTGTTCCTGTATTTGTTAACAAACAAATTAAATGGTTTGAGTCTAAATCCCTTGAGCAGAGTAAAAAAAAAAAAAAATTAAAAAAAAAAAAAAAAAATCCAAATATCTGTCTGCAGCTTCCCCAGACAATTCCAGGCTGGGATTCTCAGGGAGCATCTAGTTAATTTTTCATGCAGCAGCTCTGCTGCCAAGCCACTCTGTCATGTCACTGGCACTGGTGACCTGGGGTGGATGTGCAGCCTTGTCCAGTGCTGTTCCCTGGAGCCCTACATGGACCCAGAAGCCCTGATCCCTCAGCAGCAGGGATGTACCAGTCTCTCAGTGGTCCCAGAGGGATGGCAGGGCAAACCTTGGCTTCCTCAGGCAGACAGATCATGTCTGCATGATGCCATCAATGGGAGAGCAGAGCAGATCCACCTCACTTTCCAACCACAGCTAGGACATTTGCCCCAGCCTGCTCTGACTGGATCCTGCTAATGTCAAGGTCTCAGACTCTTTTTGGGAATATGTGCCCCTTTCTCTTTGTCTGCCAGCTTCACTTCAGGTGATCCAAGCACAGAGAACTGAGGCAAACATGTCTGTTCAAATCAGCCCTATTCTTCTCCCTTTGGACAAATCTGTTGTGGTTTCCTCCATGTTTCTGTCCTCACTCAGCAATTTGGCTTTGTGTTCTTGGGGCTTTGAAAGTCACTTTAGCAAGACCTGGACATCACCATGTCATTGTCTTTACGGGAATCTGCTTCGGTTTTTCCAAAATATCCAATGGTCAGAGACCTCTGCATTCAGCAGCTGCTGGGGAGAGGCCAAGTTACTGTCATGCCTGAAGGGTCACTGCACAGGAGCTATTCCCAGAGCTGCCACCCTGCCCTTCCCTGTGCACTGACCAGTATCGGGGCTGTCTCCATGGTAATTCGGGTTTTGGACAGTGGCTCCTGGAGTATGAAGCGATTCAGGCTGAATGATAACTTAATACCATCTTGTTAACACCCTCATCCATCTTATCAAAGGTCATGATCTCACCATTACAGCCAGACTTTGTGCTCCAGAGCTCCTGGCTGATCAGGTTGCAAGGAGAGTGACAACTCCTTTAGTGCTTTGACATCTTTGCCACCCCTTCCTTGGCCTTTAACTAAGGTATTTTTTCAAAGCTGGAAATAATGTGTGTCCAAAGCTGGCTAATCTGCTGGAAATATTTATTTCTAAGTTTACAGAAAGTATTAACACCGAGCAAGCAATTTTTCTGGATTATTTTTCAGCAGAGCTGGGAAGCAGCCATTGCCATCCACTCCTGTTGTCAATGAGGACATCAGGGAGTGAGGAGTTTACCCCAGTCCCCTCAGCTGGTGCATTCTCCCTTCACAGACAGCTTTTGCTGTGCTTGTCAGGATGTGCCCCATCCATGGGGACCACATTTGGTCTGGGGCCCAGTGAAGGAAGGTTTCTTTTCATTTTTCATTTCCCAAAGAGCTGCTGCAGTGTCTCTGTGTCTCCCAAGCAGCAATCAGGGCAGAGGTCTGGAGAGAGCTGCAGGGAGGAGGCAGAAGTGTGTCTCCTGGGCAGCTGCAGCACATCTGTTGCATGGGGTGGTATGACAGGAAGGTGTGCCCACAATGGGGTCAACAATCCATCCAGAACTTCAAAAAGACCACAAACCAACAAGCTCTGGCCTGGGAGCTTCCAGATCAATGGCATCAGCCTCTCAACAGTGTCTTTCTTTTAAAGAACATCCCACCTGCAGCCCTCTGGAGCACTCTGAGCAGAGGTGATGGATTTGGAAGCAATTCCATGCTGGTTGGACAAGGGCAGCCTTTCCCAGTTAGGTGGGGTCTCTCCAAAGAGTCTGAACTCAGGGCACTTGTGAGGCCATCTGATCAGGCTGTAGGCAAGTTGGATGGGAATGCTGGGCTTGTCCTGGTGGCCTGCACAGGGAACACCAGGCTCTGTTACTATCTCCACAGTCTGTCTTTACACTGGAAAAGGTGCTGCCTGGTCCTTCATTTATCACAACATGTGGCACATCCCCACACTAGGGTTTGCTGCTCAGTACTGCAGCCCTGAGACTGCAGAAGTACGAGCAGCCAGGGGTGGCCAGTGTTTCAATGTATTTATTCGTCAGAATACCAACTTTATTTAGAAAAAAAAAATTAAAAAGGAAGGTATTTTATCAGGGCATGACATCTCACATCCTGACAGGCTGAAAGGATGATGTACCAAACCAGGCACCCAGAGCTGGCTGAGTCTGTGCCTACAGGTCGTTGCTCAATGTTTTACCTAACTCCTAATATCTCCAAGGAAATATTTGCAGTGGAAGTCACCAGAAACAAGACCTTGTTTGTTTTGCTCCCCACCAATTATTTTGGATGTCCCAAATGACATCACTTGCCTTTTTCCTGCTCTGAAGCTCTATATATGATGATCCTGGATCCCAGTGATCTCCAAAAGACAAGGACGTTGACTGGAGAGAGAGCTTGGTCAGGTAAGAGCAAACTTATTCCTCAAAAAGTGTTCTCCTTGCTTCTGCCTCTGAAAACCCTCAGTGCTCCTTTGGGAGTGTTGGCCTTTTAAAAAAAATTATTATTCTTGCCTGCTGCCTGCCTGAATTATGCTCTGAGAAGTAAATGGTGCCTTTCAGTGCAAGTTTCTCCAGAAGAGATGTGAATGTTCATTGGATTTGAGTCCTTGCAGAAGAAAGGATATTTCAGGGTTTTCATAAACAATTATCACTTAAATTATCTTTGGCATAACTCGATTATCTGCCATAGATTTCTAGCTAAGGTGAATTAGACCTCTCACACTTGTTTTGATCCCTTTGTGATGAGTTATTTACATTTAAATAGATTTGGAGCAATGAAGTTCATTTTGGTTCTTTAAAAGAGAAAAAGAAGATACTTCAAGTTGTAGGTCCCACAGAAATATTTCAAAGACACTGAAATGTTAAAGTTTACTTTCTGTTTCTTACAATTCTATCAGGTGTTTCCATGCAGAGGGAAGCATCATATTCTGATATTTGTGCAGAAATCATGACATTCACCCTGGAGATTTTCTCCTTGCTAGATTCGCTGGTGCATTTGTACTCCGTAGATTTTGTTGCTTTTCTTCTAGAGTCAATTGTTGTCAGAAATGTCTCGTTTCCCCATTCTGTGGCATGCAGGATTGGTTTCTTGGGGAAATCCCCATTCAGAATGGATGTGCCCCAGATCACGCAGCTCAGTCACGCCATTGCTCACCAGCACTGGGGGGTCACAGCAGGAACATCCCACATCCCAACATCCCAACACCCTTTCTTTGCCTTGGCTGCTCTGGCCATCACTCCATCAGTCTTTGGAGTTACTGGTGTTGACATTCTGGTTCCTCCTGCAGGAAAGTGCCACCAGGAGGGTTACTGTCCATCATCACCAGTGTGATGGGAAGGCAGGACAGGTGCCAGCAGCCTCCTCCCTGATTTTGTGCTCCCTGACAGGCATTCCTTCCTTCTCCTTCCTCCCTCCTTTCTCCTCCATCCATGGGCTGGTGCCCACTCTCCCAGCACTGCACTCATGGCAATCACTTCCCACAGTTATCAGGACCAAAGATGTCAGTGTTGTGGACTGTTGTCCTCCTCAACAGCCTGCTGATCCCTTCACAAGGACTCGGACTCTTGCCCATGGCTGCCAGAGCAGATATGAATGGTAAGTATATGTAATAGACAGGATCTATCCTTTTGAGGCCAGTTCTTCTCTTTTTGTCTCTTGACCATGCTCAGAAAATCAGAAGCTGGTGCAGATCAGCCCAGCAGTAGTGGCAATGTGGGTAATTTACATTTATAAAGCGCTTTGGAGATGGCACTTCAGTTATTTTACTGGTGGCTGATGCCACCACCTCTTTTGTATGAAGAGGGACAAGGGAGGGGAGGGAAAAGCCAGACTGGCACACCTTGTAAACTGAGTCCATGCAGCTCACAGTGACCTCTGATCCTGTTCTTCAGGTTTTAGAGACACTCCAGGCAAAGGTGCTCCCCAGAGACCTCCAAGTGGTCTCCTTGGTGGCAATCTGCTCGGCGGAGTCGTTGGGGGTCTTCTGGGCAAAGACAGTCCTGTTGGCAATCTCCTTGGCAAAGATGGTCCTGTTGGCAATCTCCTTGGCAAAGATGGTCCTGTAAACAGTCTCCTCGGAAAAGGTGGAGCTGTTAGCGGTCTTCTGGGTGGAGATGGCCTCCTTGGTGGCCTCCTTGGACCAGATGGTGCTGTTGGAGGTCTCCTGGGTGGAGATGGCCTCCTTGGTGGCCTCCTTGGACCAGATGGTGCTGTTGGAGGTCTCCTGGGTGGAGATGGTCTCCTAGGTGGTCTCCTTGGCCAAGACAGTGTAGTTGGTGGTCTCCTTGACCAAGATGGCATCCTCAGTGGTCTCCTTGGCAAAGGTGGCGTTGTGGATGGTCTCCTTGGCAAAGATGGCCTTGTTGACACTCTCCTTGACACCGTCCTTGAGCTTCTCATTGGCAAAAACGGTCTCCTTGGCAGGAATGGTCTTGTTGGCAGCCTCCTGGGTAGAAATGGTGAAGAGCTCATGGGGTGAGTGCGAGTGGGAGATGGGGTCCCTGAGCAGCCCCATGTGTCTGAGCCATGCTGGGGAAAGGAGGTTCTGTTCTGGAACCTGCACACACAGGTCCCCTCCCTCCCCTCCTGAGGTGGGTTCATAAATGGGGATTCATCTGCTGGGAGTTTCTGCCTGTGCCTTGCATGTGCCACAAGCTGCTCCTGGCTGCTGGGGGTGCCTGATGACCCAGGGGAAAGAGGAGCCCAAGAGCAGAGCTAGAGTGCTGGGGGCTGGGGGGACAGGGATGTACAAATGTGCTGTTCACTGCCTTTTCCTTGTTTCAACCATCCAGACTGAGAATTGTGAACAACACCCTCCCCAAAATCAGTCTGCGCTCCCTGCCAGGCTTTGGGCACCAGGTGGACTTCAACACACAGCTGCTGGTAGAGAGCAGGTAGGACATGTCCATCAGGGGCATGGCTTGGGGCCGGGGGTCACCATCTCTTTGGAAATAAGATGGTCAGCAAGTGTCCTGAGCTGCCTGCTGTGCTTCCCCTGGGCAGCATGCCAGGCCAGCCACTCTGCAAGCAGGTGGAGGTAGATGCAACCATGCTGGTCCAGGACATGTGGACAGCTCACCAGAACGCTCTGAACTGCAAGACTGTTGAGATTAACACCTATGTGAGGTATGAATCAGGTGTGAGGTAACACCTCTGTGAGTGGGGAGCCCATGGCCAGCCCATGGCTCTTGTGGCAGTGGGACACCTTGGTGATGCTGGTCATTGATGGCAGCACTTTTCTGCCTGGTGCCTCGAAGGTGATCCAGCTGTCGGGCTCAGAGGGGAACTGTTGATATTTTTTCTAAAATTTGGGCTAAGGAAAGGACATTTCTGGGTGGCAAACCTAGTGCTGGGCAGGATTGAGAGGGCTTGGGAATGGTAATATTTCAGCACTGAGTATGGACAATGCAAGCAAGGCCTCATATTTCTCTTGTGTAAAGTCTTCTTGCTTTCCAGCATTAATATTTGTCACTTGCTATTTCCAATTTTCCTGTTACCAGACCCAGAGTGCCAGTTCTGGAGGAGCCTTTGAAACACCTCCTTAGCAATGTCCTGCAGGATCTGGTGAGTCTGCAGAGCCACCTTCATGGGACCCCCCAGCACAGAGCTGGGTGGGCAGGCAGCAGGGGCAGGGCAGGCAGCATTGGCAGGGCAGGCAGGAGGCCAGGCTGCCCCATGGATGTGGATATTTGCACAGCTGTGAGCTCAGCAGGGCGGTCAGCCTGTCCTGCTGAAAGGCACCAGCAGCATCACCTGTGCCAGGCTCTGCTGGCAAACAGAGCCAGGTGCTGGTTTAGCAGCCACTAACCCAGGTGAGACCCACACTGGCTCAGAGGGACTGCTCACCCATGCGATGCTGAGCCCTGTATGATGGGATGTGCCCACAAGAACAGCCCAGCAGAGCCCACTGTCACTGGCTGTGTTGGTGCCATGGCACCCACTGGTGCAGTGGGTCCCAGGACCCTCTCACTCCCCTCTGCTTCCCCAGGGCTGCAACATCGTCAACGCCAAGATCAAGGTGTTGAGTTCCCTGCTCGGCTCCAGGAACCGTAAGTGTTGACACCTCCTGTTCCCCTCCTCCCTATGACATCCTGCCCTCAGCATTGCCTGGCTTTTCACATTAGCTAAATATAAATAAGTTATCAATTTTCTAAAACCACAACTCCCAGCTCAAACCCAACATTCAGTTTCCCTGCCCCAGCAGCAGCTGTCAGATCTTCCTGCAGAAAGCC
Organism: Oenanthe melanoleuca; assembly: GCF_029582105.1. Lineage (NCBI taxonomy): Eukaryota > Metazoa > Chordata > Aves > Passeriformes > Muscicapidae > Oenanthe > Oenanthe melanoleuca. The sequence goes on from NC_079353.1 coordinate 7,576,055, forward strand.
ACCGCAGGAATGGTTGCTTTTAGAAACAACATTTTTGCTGCAAACTGTTGTTTTCTAGTGGTTTTTTTCTAGTTGGGAATGCTGTGAGCAGAAGCTGCTGCTGGTTCCAGTAACTCTTGGGACCATGGGATTTGGGAGCATCCCCTGCCATAGCAGCTGAAGAGTTTCCTTCCCTGTGTTCACAGAGGTGCTCCCACTCGGGGCTCTGGGCGACCTGCCCTCCTTCTCCATCCTCAGTGCTGATGCCATCCAGATGGATCTAAATGTAAGTGCTGCTGTGTTCCCTGGTCTCAAAACCTCTGACTTTGAGGGATTCATGGTGGCTATCTGTCAAAGACTACTCAGGTTTCAGCTGGCTTGTGTTTACAGGAAGGTTCTGATGAGTCTGCTCCAGCCACATCCCTGCTATTGTCACTGCCGGGTCTCTACCTTATGTTGCCTGTTAGTCCTTGATGGTGGCATGAGCAAGAGTGCCTTGATGCTACTTAATTAAGCATAATTGTAGCACTCTCATAGTTTTTAATCAGAAAAGTTTAATTTCATACAGGAACAGCAATCACTGCTCAAAGGCATGTTCTGTTTATAAGTGGTTTGTCAAAGTTTGATAATTGACAGGAACCAGAATCATGCATAAAATATCAGTGTCTTTCCAATCAGGATATGTGGCAGTGTTTCAGTGGGGAAGGTGTAGCAGATGCAGACCTTGTCTGTGCTAGAGTAGCCTGGAGCAGCTTTGTCATCATTTGATGCTGACAAACCTGGTGTGAGGCTCTCCACGAGGTCCACAGACAGGCAGGGTGCCCAGTGCAATCCTCTGAGCCCCACCAACCTCCCTCCCTGCTCTGTCTCCTGTAGCTCCTCTCTGAGAATGCCAGGCCTGGCATGATGACCCCCATGCAGGGAATGCCACTCACTGCCAGCCTGCAGCTGGCCACTGGCCGCCCACCCCGGCTCAGCCTCTCCCAGGACACCCTCAGCGCCTTGCTGGAGCAGGTCCAGGGGCAGGGAGCCCTCAACCTCAGCATCACCAGCTTGATGGGTAGCAGTTCCCCTCTGCAAGGCCAGGTCAGTGTCCTGTCTACTCTTGGGTGACCCAAGGGCACCCACGTTTGCCTGCTGTTGTTTGTGGGGTCCAGCTGAGCCTGGTGTGGGCTTTGCACAACCCCTCCTGGGCATGATGTCACCAGTGCTGTTCCCACAGGTTCCCCAGAGCAGCTCACTGACCATGTCTGCCCTCTTCCCCTTCATCCCCCAGGTCAGTCACCTTCTCCATTGCATAGATTCCAGCCCCATCACTCATCCCACCCCTGCCTTGACCTCCTCTGCCCCTGCAGCTCACCCGGGTCCTCCCTGGCTCTCTGCCACTGGAGCTGCGTGTCCGAGTCAGCAACGAGCCAGTAGTGACTGTGAGGGATGGAAGAGCCACTGTCACCCTCAAAGCCACCATCGACGCTGCCAGTCCTGCCCTGCAGACCACCCAGGGGATCTTGTTCTCCCTCGGTGTGGTGAGTGAGCTCCTGGGGGATGAGATGCCTGTAACAGGGCAGTGGCTGAGGCTGGATGACAGCTGGCATCCCCTTGGCTTGCCCTACTCTTGGCCCTGAAGTATTTGTACTTTTGTATTTACTGCGTCATCACAACGGTGATGCCCAGTCCTTTAAACAAGCTCATAACCAAGCATGAAGCGTAAGTGAAATGTTTCTGGAATAATACAAAATAAAGACAGGAAGGCAAACCCTGGGGAGAGAGATACATGATGCCATCTGTCACAAAAATGTGGCTTCTCGGCACAGACAAGTGTTTTTTCTCAGAATGGGTAATTTACAAACATACTTTTCAGTCTTGGGAGCTGTGCAGGGGAATAACCTCATTTCTTTCATTGTTCCATTTCCAGGACATCGTTCTGAGCATCACCCCATCAGTCTCTGATGGCAAACTGCAAACCTCCCTGGCTCTTGACAGGTAGAGCCCAGCTTTGTGTGTGGGAGGCTCTGCCTGGGGACAAATGGGGCTGATGGGGGACAGGGATGTGAACATGGTAAAGATGTCAAGGGCTGCTGGAGCCTTCCTGTCCCCTCCCAGCCCCACCCTCAGATCAACTGCACGTTTGACATGATGAGAGAATTGTAAAAAAGTTATTCTAATTTTAAAATCTTGTATCTTTGTGGAGGTGAGAAAACTTCCAGACCAAGAAAAGGCCTGGAGGAGGCTGGAACACACCCCAACTCTTCCTTGTTTTTATCTTTTGTAGCATCAACCTGACACGTTTCCCCCCGAGTCTTGATGCTTCCACTGTAAGTGCTAGCACTGGATCGAGGTGCTGCAGTGAGTGATGCAATGGCCAGAGGCTCTGTGTGGGCAGGAAAACCAAAAGCTAATTCTTCTTCAGTTTTCACCCTTCTACTTCTCTTGGCAGAGGGAAATTGCCCTCTGCCCTGCAGATCCCCTGTGCCCTACAGCAGTGACGCTTGAGTGTCTTTCCTCACTTCTGGGCAGCACAGTGGGTGTACTGGAAATAGGGGAGGAATAATTAAAAAGAAATTACCCAAAGAGCACGTCTACCCTCAGTCCTGGAAGTGTTTCACTGAAGGAAACTTCCTAGCCCTTGTATTTCATAGCAAACTGAGTAGAACTCAACTAATAACCCTGACATGGCTCAATAACCATTGCTCTCTTCTGCTGCTGACACGTCCTCTTCCCTGCAGGTCTCCTCGCTTGCAGGATGGCTCAAGAAGGTCCTCACAGCTGTATATGTACCTTCTGTTAAAGGTATGGGCGGTCAGGGTGCCCTCTCATCTCAGACTCAGCTGGATTTGGGGCTCTCCCCCTCCCCTTGCTGCCTTCATTCCAGGTTTCACCCCTGTGATGAGATTCTCGCACCTGTTTTTGCAGATGCCTTCCGTGTGTCGGTCCCACTGCCCAACATCCTCAACATCAACCTCAGGAACGCTGAAGTTGACATCACTGATGTAAGGATTGAGTTTTCCCACTGTGCTGTGTCCTGGGGAGTTGGAATGTGCCCACCCACGTCTGGGACACACAGATCCCTCAGCCCTGCATCACCCTGGCCAGCCCCATTTCCCATGGGCAGCTCCCAGTTTCCTTCTGCTGGTGTGGACCCACAGGAAAACCTCACCTGGGATACAGAAAAAAAGCTGGTGAAAGTCTGAATGAGAAAACTGAGTAGTTTTTGTTCTGCTTCTTCTAGGTGGACGAGTTTTCCAGCCAGACCACTCTAGGAAATTCCTGCTCGAGAGGAATGTCGATGCTGTTCCCTTTCTGAGGCAGCACATGCACCCCAAGCCCTGCTCTGCTCCACTCTCTCCCTCTTCCCTTCTCTCAAGTGCTGCCCTGTGTTGTGGCTGTGCCCTGAGCAGGACAGGCATTAGCCTCTGGCCAGCATCAGGGTGGGAAAGCTGCTCAGCTGGTGGATGTTTGGGGGTTTCTGTGGCCACTTTTAACATCCATAGCCAGGAAGCAGAGCTCTTAGGCACAAAGGCTGCTCTCATGTTGCTCTTTAAATAAAATCTCTCACTGTCACAGTATTTTCCTCTCTGGATTTTATTTCTATGTGTTTTTGGCTCCCCCCACCTGTTTGCCTGCTCCATGCCCCTGTGCCACATGGCACACAGATGGGTGGGGAGGCTGTGCCTTCAGAAGACAAATTGGTACCTTAAGAGAGCATTTCTGAAGCTCAGCCTGTGGCACCAGGTGTGAACCAGCCTCTCAGAGGGGCACTGGGTTGGGTGCAGGTGGGTGCCCTGCTGCAGCCCACGTCTCATGCCCAGCTGGTGGGGGACAGAGAGGAGCTTGTGATGCAGTGCTGGCACAGCTCTTGCTGAGATCTCTCTCTCCTTTGCAGCCCTTTGGAGCAGCTCCCACATGGAGCCTGCTGCTGCTGGTTGTGCAAGGCTCTGTCCAGAGCCAGGCACAGATAATGTGACCACACACTCCACAGGGATTTATTTAGGTATGTATTATCCCCTTGTTGTGTAAGACACACCAGGTTGTCAAAAAAAGCACATTTGATTTCACAAAGGTATTAAGTGTTGAGGGCACCAGAACAAAAGTGTCCTTATGGCCAGGAGTGGCCGTGGGGGTGTCCCAGCACAGAGATTTTTTGGAGGAAACCTGTATGCTGGGAAGGAGCTGGCAGCTGCAGGATGGGTGGGACAAGCCTCAGAAATTTCTCAAGGTTCCTCAAGCACTAAAGGGGACAAAAATCTTCAGGCACTATTCCAATGCCTCCCCATGCACTTCTTGGAAACCTAAAAAATTCTTCCTGATACGGCAACCTGTGTGTGCCAGCCCGTGTGCAGGTGTCAGCAGGGATTTCTATGGAAGGAGCTGATTTCCCAGCATGGCTCTTTCAGGTCAGGGCAGCCTCACATGCTGCAGCCACACAATCTCAGGCACCTTTTCTTTCTCTTTTCCCTGGGCTCTTGGGTAACAGTGCTGCCCAATACTGGCTGTCCAGGAACCTGTGGCTCCATGCTTTTCACTGGTCCTTATTTATAGTGGAATATATTAAACTCACAAACGGTACTTTACACCCTCAATCCACTAGCCAGCTTTGAAAATTTACTCATCTTTCCACTTTTCCTGCAGCATCACCACTATAGAAGGATCTGCTGTCTGGGTTAAAGAAGAGGTACCCACAAACTAGAATAAGGTCTCACCTTAGGAGGAGCTGAACAAAGCCAGGATTGAAATTCAGGATAAGGCCAGGCAAAGAAAAAGAGTTCAGAAAGTGTTACAAGATATTGTGAGCGTGGGGGGGACAGAGCCTCTGTTTTACCCCCAAACCTTATGATATACTCTGGTGAGCCAAGAAAAAACATGGGAATAAATACAACAATAGTAGGAATGAAGGTGAGTAATTCTAGTTTATTGTGGGAGCCCAGAGTATTCCTCTGGCTTCCCTGGAAGGTTTAAGACACCCCAGGTGGGATCCCCAAAGACCCTCGAATGAGACCCAGGTGTCTCATAGGCTGGATTTAGCTCCTTGGAACAATTTACCAACATTGAGAGAAGAAATGCAAGCTGCAAAAATAAATAGAGTGTAAATTAGAATATAGAATATACTCTAATATATTCTATATATATCTCTATATATTCTATATATTCTAGAATATAGAATATAGAATAAGTAGATTTCTAGAATGTTTATATTAAGGGACACGTGGCCAAGATGGAGAATTTGGGGGTGTGGATACCTCTTTCTCCTTCTTCTCCGTGTCATCCATGCTGGGTGACAAGCTGGCACTTTCAGATTGGATGGAGACAAAGCTGGACAGTTTAACAAAGTTGTATTGTATTGGAAAATATTTGTAAATACCTAGTACGTAATTTAGACTATAAAAGGTAAGTCCTGCCTTTCTCAGGCAGACTCTGCCCTGGACATCTGGCGAGCAGACCACTGTTCGCTGGACAAAGCATTCCTGAGATAAGTAATAATAAACAACCATGAAAACCTCTAAGAACAGCCTCCTGCAGTCTCTCATCGGCAGGCATGGAAAGAACTGGGTTCCAGACCACCTGCATGTCCACCTAAGGTGATCTCAGGTCTAAGGAGACACCTCAGGCTGTGACAGTTTATATTTAGTGACTAGTCTGAAAAATCAGAAAAGAGGTTGTTATAGCAATATAAAAACCCTTTTCTGAAAGTCCATTCATTTAACGTGGAAGCTTAAGTAGGTTTTGTGTAGTGATATCCTTTTGAGGTTCTGGTTATTTTTATCATTATAAGGTTAAAATGGACCATTTTAGTAAGAAAGGCCAGTGTGAGTCACTGATATAATTTCAGCTTTAATTTGCTCAACTCGCCTCAGAGTGAGGTGGGCTTGGGTTGGGCTGTAAAGAGTAGAGTAAAGGAGTTTTGAGTGATGGTGAATCACCAGTGCCACTCTGGAAGATAGGAACCAATGGGAGTCTTTTGGGATTGACATCCTCATACAGCACCCATGATCAGCCAGGAAGGGGAGAGGAATTGCACATGGAAGGGGAAAAGCACAATACTTGTGAACAAATCTAAACTGAGTCTGGAGTAGATTTGCTCATGTAATTAAAATTTCAACGGGCCAGGCTCCTGAAAGGAGGAAGCTCTGTGTGGGATGTGGTGGCTGCCTGAAGTGCCGCAGGTTTGCAGGGCAGGAGAGGCTCCTGAGCCGGGCAGGGAAGGGCAGGGGAGGCAGAGCTGGAGCCTTTGCCCGCAGAGGGTGCACGAACTGCGTCCGGCTCCGCTCCGAAACCCGGCAGAAGGAAAAACAAGGCAAAAGAACCAGCCTCTGATAAAACTTAAGTAACTTAAACAGGAAAATAAATGAGAAAATTCGGTGTATTTTGCCATTCCTGTCTGAGTGGTCGGTGATTCCCCCATCCCCTGAGCAGGGCTGTGTGCGAGCGCAGGAGCCCAGCTGCGCTCAGGGCTGTCCCTTGCAGTGTCCCCTGCTGTCCCTGAAGGATGAGGACCGTGGAGCTGGCGCTCCCCAGGGTGTCCCTGCAGCTCCTGCCTTCCATGGGTGCTTACCTCAACCCTACACCCTCGATGGCAGGAGGTGGGTCGGGCTGGGGATGGTGCTGTGGCTGTTCGGTGGCGTTAAAATCAGACTCCTGAGAGGGTGTGTGAGTGAGTGAGTGAGTGAGTGAGTGAGTGAGTGAGTGAGCGAGCGAGTGAGTGATGGAGGTGTCCTCCCCTGCTGGCATGACCCACCTCGCCATCAAGTCCTGCCAGCCCCAACCCACACCCAGCGAATGGCAAATGTATGAAGGCATTCCCCTGTCACACCTCTACCCCCCACCATCCCTGCAGGTGACAGCCACCCCCCAGCCGTGTCACAGGGACAGTGGTGCTGGTCTCTGTGCACCCCTCACACAGCCACAGAGGGCAGTGTGCTGTCCCAGAGATCTCAGGGCACAATTCTGTCCCATGTGCCACCTTCACAGGTTATTTAATGGACATGGACCATGGGTCTTCTGAGACGTGAGCACGAAGTGTAGGAACCACTCAGCCTGAGATTTTCTCTGCTCATTTAAGGAGACTATACACTAGCAGATAAAAGGCAGCAATAAATTTCCCATCGGCTATTTTGGGATGCAAATTACAGTTATCTCATGCAAAATCCAAGCAGAAACGATTCACTCTGCTGCTGCAATTGCCTTGCTCCGGGAGGTCTGTGCTCCACACTATTCACAGAGAATTGTTTAACAAGACCCATTTGCTTTGCAGCAGGTTGTTTTCATGGTGCTCCTTTATTTTTCCACAGCCTGCTCCCAGTTGTGGATAATTTATTGGCAAGTGTCCTGAACAGACTTCTTCCTAATCTGCTAAGTCAGAAAAATAAAACATTCCAGTAAGGAGTAACGAGTCTGAAAAGATGTGGTGCAGCTCCCTGTGGCACTGCTGGTGCCTGGAGCCACTGTTCCAGGACTGCTGCATCCACCCAGTATCTTGGGATTAGTGGGAAACACATTCCGTCTCCATCAGCTTGGGAGAAACCTCTCCTTCCTTCACAATGTGAGGTCTGCCCAAATGCTGAGAGTTTCTAATGATGTCCTGGACTGTGCTATGGACTCATAGAATCTCTTCTCCTCCTGAAAGCCCCAGGGTCTTTCTAGCCATCCCCCACAAGCTCCTGGGTCTCCCCACTTCTCTGAGGAAGGTGCCCAGGGCCAGACCCAGAGCTGGTGGAGTCACCGGGGCTCCCATTCCAGGTGCCCAGTGCTCCTATGCCCAGGAAAAGCCTGACAGAGCCAAACAGGGCTGTGTGTCCTTCTCTGGCTCTGAATGTGTGTTTTCACCAACCTTCCCCAACTCTTGCAGCTCTGCTCAGTGCTGGACATTGCCCTGGGACTTGTCAGTGACCAGCTGGGACTCCTGAACTGTGAGCACACGGTGGGTCCCACACCTTGTCCTGCCTTGTGCTGTGTGTCACCCACTCCAGCTGGGAGACATTTCCCAGGAGGGACACACTTCCCTCCTCTGCTCCACCCTGGCCCCAGGTCTGCCAGGAGCAGGGGTCCCCAGGAGCTCCCTGCCCAAAGCTCACTTGAAAGCCAGGCTCTTCTGGATGAAAAGAAACTTCAGCTAGGGGAGAGGGACTTGCAGCTGAGTCCAACAAGGAACCACTGCCTCCCTTCCTCTCCCCCCAGCACTAGTGCCCCTGGATTTGCTGGGCAGCATCCAATTCACCATGTCCAGCCTTGCCCTAGTAACTGGCCAGTTCTTGAGGTGAACTCGAATGTGAGTCTTCTCCTTCCATCTGTGCACAGGGCTTGGGATATTTCCCTTAGGTTCATCAAGGTCTCCTTCAGCCATGTACAGCTGGGCGGGGGACTGTGGAAGCTGGCTGGCAGAGATCCTGCCTTGCTGTCACCTCTGTCATGGGAGAGAACAACAGGGTTTGGGTTTCACAGCCTTTGGAGAAGGAAGTGTCACAGGCCCTGACTTGGCCAGGCCGTGCGTGCAGCCATTTCAGAGCCAGGGAACGTGAAGCTGACCGTAAAGGCAAATATTGCAAACATTTTCACTTGTGCTTCCTTCCCCTGCAGACTGTCATTGGGCATGTGGCTGGAGACCTGGTGGACTATCCACTGGGCAAGCAGAGCCTGTCCCCAAACCCCCAGAGACCCCCATGCCACCCCTGCCACCCACAGTGGACGCCTGGTCACTGTTTGTGCTCCCACCAGCAGAAACTTTTAATTTCTGGGTGTTGGCATATTCTCAAGGCATACCCTGAGCCACATGAATTGCTGATGGAAATTGCAGTCCCCAAAGCACCAGATGGTGATCCACCCAGATGATGGTGATCCACGCTGGTGATGTCCCTCTGCCTTCTGAATAACACACGTACAAAGGAGCAACCATCCAGAAATTCCTTCAATAGTTCCCCCTCATCAAAGAGCAGTTTCCCCACAGATGGGACCTGCACCCAACTGGCCAGAGGCTGGAGGAGCCATCCCAGCCCTGACCTCTTTGTTTGACCACAGGACACCTTGAGGAGACAGGGGCTGCACATAGTGGGGATGGAGTTGGGGACTGAGACCTGGGGAGTTCAGCAGTGACCTCCCTTCCCAAGGCACTGTGCTGGGCTGGTTTGTGTCCCACAGATGTACTGGGAGAGGGGTTTCCCTCCCCAGGCTGATGAAAATTGACTTCACCTGCCCAAGGATCCCACTGAGTGTCTCTCTACACCCAATGCAGCACAACAGCAGTTGGTGGTGTCCCTGTAAATGTTGTATCCTGCCTGCATTCTTGAGCAGAAGGAAGTTGTTTTCCATGGAACATTGTGTTTTGGACTCTTTTGTGGGTGCTGGGAAGGGTGTGGGTGTACTTTGCATTCCTGTGCTCAGGTTCAATAAAGTCCAGCCCTCTCTGCAGCCACAGCAGGTGTTCAAGCCTGTGGGGATGGCCAGCTCTGGTGAAACCCCTCAGGACAGACCTCAGGTGGGAGGGCTGCAATCCCCTTTGTCCACCCCAGCTCAGGGGTTGCAGAGCTCTGCCAGCAAATGCTGTGTCAGACCCTAACATGCCAGAATCTTCAAGGCTTGGGCCCAAAGCTGTGAGGCATCTTGTTCATGCTGAGCACACATCACACCCTCACCTGCCCTGGGCTTTACTGGGGCTTTGTCCTGGGAGCACTTAGGGATCTGGGGAGGAAATCACCCAGTAATGCCCATGAGCTCTGCCTGAACCACATGAATCACTTCTGCTAATTTAAGGCTCTTAAGCCACCCATTGCTCCTGGATAATGTAATTGTCCCATTACTGCTGGGACAGCTGCAGCATCACTGCCTGTGAGACTGCCCTGCCCTGCTCCAGTCCTGAAACACACCTGGAACATCAGAATCAGATTTTTCTGTCATCTTTGATGCTCCTTTTCCTTTCCCCTCTATTTATTTCCCTGTTTTCTTTTATCTGTTGTCTCTCAAGCCCCCTTTAAACTGTGGAGATCTTTCTTGGATGCACAGCCAGCTCCTGCTTGCCTCTGGGGCACAGGCAGTTTTCTCAGAGCAGACAGTGTGCCACAAACCCACACTCTCATTAGTTTTGCAATTTGTGATGTTTCTGTATGTAATTAACTCGTTGGGAGGTAATTGCTCACCTCTCACTGCCCTTGGACTCATTCTGCTCCATATGATGGTGCAGAGCTGTACTGAACCAACCCTGGGACCCTGCCCAGAGCTGGTGGGCACCACCCCCAGGGTGAGGGGTGAGCTGCTGGGCTGGTTGGGCGCTGCTGGCCACAGCAACGTGTGGTGTTCAGGGTCAGGCTGGTGCAGGGGTCACACTTCACAGCCAGCAAAAGGGAACTCTCCCTGCTCCATCCTTTCCTTGGCTTTCCTCATTCCTGCAGCTTGGGTATATAAAAGCAGCTGCCAGCAGCCGTGACCACGGGCAGCTCCACCTCAGCATCAAAGGGTCCAGGTAAGTGGCACTGAAGGACCTTGGCCACTGTGCCAGCTCCATCAGGCGACCTACAGCACAGCATAACCCAGCTTGAAAAGCAGGAATTTTAATGATGCTTTCCTTTGATTTCTGTAGCAGCATTTAATCATTTATGAAAATTAATTTTTAAAGCTAGCAGAGCTCCCGCTTGTTAAATTCCACGTTTATTCCTGTTGTTGTTAAGTTTGTGATAATGACTAAGCTGGCAGAAAGGACTGGGAGTTTTTTCATGATCTTGGTGACCAGAATTCAGAGCAATTTTCAGCTCTCCAGACCTCATCTCAGCTGGTGTAAAATAAGTGTTTATCTGCAAAGCCAGACGTGCCTTTTGCATGTGCAAGATGCTCGGCTCAGTGAAATGTGTGTGACCGAGGAACAGCACCCTGGTAGATATTGTTGATAACTGCAGAGATAGGTGCCTGCATGGTCACGTATTCTCTCTAAGAGCTCTTCTAAGAGTCCTGACATCCATTTTGGTACCCTTTTGCAATGCTGCACACGTCTTTCAGAGCCCCTCCAACAAATCCCACTGATTTTATTTGACACAATTTTCAATAGAAGCTGCTCGAGCCTCTCTCCTTCTCCCCTGTTCAATAATCACAGCTACAGGAGCTGTGCATCATTACGTGCTGATCAAAGGGAAAATGTAAAAGACAGTCGAGTGAATTAAAGTCTAATTTAATTGTGCCAAGAACTGTCATAGAGGGATTTTTTTAAAGTATCTGGAAGACATAAAGAAGTTGTTCAGTCTGACCTAAAAATGTTATTTCTCAGTGCTGAAGCTCTGCAATCTGCACCCTGTACATTGTTTTTCTCAGAAGGGACAAGCTGAGGTGTCTGTCCAGGACATGGGCTGTCCAGGAAGGTGCTCCTAGAGCAGGGACCCCGGGCAGTGCTGCAGAGAGGCAATTTTCTCATTTCTTTGCAAACACCTTGCTGTGCATAAACAAACACTCCCCAGCCTGCGTTGTCACCCTGAGAAGCCCAGCTCAGGCAGGAACAGAAGGTCCTTGAAGGTACTTTCTTTTGGCTGGGGGCAGATCAAACACAGGGAAAACGGGCTCTTTTCACAGCTTGAGTGGAACAAGATGAGAAAAACAAACAACCTGCCCACGGGAATGTAAGTCTGATTCTGGCCGTGCTTTGAACTTCAATAACACAGGGTGCTCTTCACAGCGGGCAGAAGGACACTACTGTGACACTTGTCATTTTTTATTCAGCTGTGCCCCTGTGAGTGTTCCTCTTTCAGGGCCATCTCAGAGTGGTTGGAAACCATCCGTCTCTCTCAGTACAAGGTCCTCCTGCCTAATCTCCATCCCTCTTCCGCTCTTAAAATGGCATTTTTACTTCCCTGCAGTGTCAGGCACCCAGCTCTGCAGTGGGGGAGCCCAGGCAGGCATGGAGACATTGATGGCTCTGGAGCAGTGTGGTACTGGGCTTCAGCTGCTCCCTGATAACAAAGTGGAAAAAGGGGGCTGCAGGTCTGGGCTGGCCTCCTGGGATGGGGGAATGGTGTCTGGAGGCTGCATGTCCAGGAGGAATCTCCTCACCACCCCAGGGCAGTGCACATGAAGGATGGAGAGCTGGACCAGTGCCCAGGCTTTCAGCACCTGCGTGAAACTGATGCTTGGGGTGATGTGGGTCTTTCCACAGGTGCTGTGCCAAGACATGCCACCCTTCTGGTGTCTCATCTTTCTTGGGGGACTCCTGCCCCCTTCCCAGGGCCTCCTCAACCTGCTGAACCCAGCACAGCTCAGCAGTGGTGAGTTCAGATATTTTCTGTGTTTCCAGGGGAGAGTCACAGCACAGTCCTGTGCCATTTTGGGCTCATGGTATATCCCCCTGCTTATCAGGGAGCTGCCTCCTGCCTCAGCCAGCTCCATGGGAAACCCAACTTTGTTCAGGGATGCTCAGGGGTCCCAGTGAGACCTCACCAGCAGAGCACCCTAATGTGGCCAAACCAACATTTCCTGTCCATGAAATCCTCCCAGGAGTGGAAGTCCAATCTGTAACTGGGACTCTCTTAGTGCAGGCCTGCTTGGCTCTGGTCTCATCGGTGGAAAAAGTGGTTTGCCTGGCACAGGTGAAGGTGGGCTGCTTGGCACTGGCCTCCTGGGCAAAGGAAGTCCAAGTGGAGCAGAAAGTGGAGGTGCCCTTGGTGCAGGTAATGAACCCAGCAGAGCTGGGGTCCTCGGCACAGGGTGGGGTTGGGGGAGGAGGGTTTCTGGGTGCTGAAGGACAGGAGAGTAATGAAGTTCTGGCTGTTCCAGGAGGACAACCTGGCAGCAATGGGCTGCTTGGCACAGGCATCCTTGGTGGGGAAGGACTTGGAACTGGAATCCTTGGTGGGGAAGGACTTGGAACAGGAATCCTTGGTGGGAAAGGACTTGGAACTGGCCTCCTCGGTGGAGAAGGACTTGGAACAGGCCTCCTCGGTGGAGAAGGACTTGGAACAGGCCTCCTTGGTGGGGAAGGACTTGGCAGCAGTCTCCTCAGCAATGGTCTCCTCGGCAATGGCCTCCTTGGCAATAACAGCCTTCTTGGAGAGAAAGGTCTGCTCGGCACAGAGCTGCTGGGAAAAGGAGGCCTCCTTGGCAATGGAAGTCTGCTTGGACTGGATGGTCTTCTTGGTGAAGCAGGAGGACTCCTGGGTGGAGCAGGAGGGCTGCTGGGTGCAGGAGGGCTGCTGGGTAGAGGAGCCTCCCAGAAGATGACGCGCTACGCCTGGTGAGTCAGAAGCCCCACAGTGGGGCTCACTGCAGGGGGACCCACAACATCCAGGGGATCAGACCCTCCCCCTCACACAAACCACCAGTCCTGGGCTCGCAGCTCACATGAGAATCTGTGGCAGGGGAAATTCCAACCAGAAATGGGAAAAGTCGTACCCATGAGAGTGGTGTGACACTGCCATGGAAGTGGCTGAGATTCAGGAGGACATAGCCTAGAGAAACTTGACCAAGCTTTGAGATTGGCTGTTTGCAGAGTGGGAGTTGATCCTTCCCCACCTCCATTTTTACCTAGGAATATCCCCAGGTCAAACAATGAGCAGGAAGAGATGGGACTGTAGGATCTGCTGCTACTGATCCTGCCATCTCAGGGTGGGTTTGCTTGGTGTCAACCCCCAGGTTGAAGGTGCTGAACCTCGAGAACGCCCGAGTGTCATGGAAGGTCCTTCATGGGACTGAGCTGGTGCTGAACCTATACTCGAAGCTGGTGCTCCGCTTTCCAGGGTGAGTGAGGCTGGGGAGCAAGGCCACGGGGACCTGAGGGCACTGGGGAGGATGGGACACTCCTGAGTGCTGGACAAACATCCCCAACACTGAGCAAGATGGTGATGAGGAAAGCTGTGCTGCTGACTCTCTCTGGAACCATTTCCAGCTGTCCTCAATCCACAGCCACTCACCATCCATGGGAGGGTTCAAACAACATGTGGATATGGCTCTTGAGGACACGGTTTAGTGAATACAGGTTGATAATTGGACTTATGGATCTTAGAGGTCTTTTCCAACCTGAACATGGTTCTATGGGTCTGTGATCTGCTACAGACAAGGAGGCTGAGAGAACTCCCAAAACTGAAGCACTGTCCCAGCCAAGGCTGTGCTTGAGGCTCTGCCACAGGCATCGCTCTCCTGTGCTGCTTTGGCTTCCTGCATAGCCTTCCACATCACTTCCTTTTTTCCAGGATTTTTCAGTTTCTGAGTGGATCCTCAGTGGAAGCAAACATCACATCACATATTGCTGTGACCCAGGACACCCCTGGTGACCTCAAGCTGGTGCTTAAGGATTGCAACAACCTCCTTGGCGGCTTCAGCGTCAGCTTGCGGAAGGGGTGAGCGTGGGGCTCAGCCCCTGCAAGTCAGCAGTGGGGCAGAACTTCAGTCTCAAATCTGGGCACGAACTGACAGCATAACAAGCAGATTTTGGGATTCAGATAGCAAAGTCCTAAGCATCTGTAATTCCTGCTGAAGCCTGGGGGAGCTCTGGGCTTGCAGCATCTCTTAACATAAGAGAAGAGGAGGGGGCTCGTCTACAGAGGAGCTCAGTTTTGAGCCGAGAAGAGGAGCTTAGTTCTTTCTTGATGTCAAGTCCTGGGTTTTGACAACTTCCCTGGTAATTTTTGTCTGCCTTTTCCCTCCCCAGCCTCCTCACCAATCTGGTGAGCAGCTTGCTGAACAAGTCTCTGAAGTCCCTTGTTCCTGCGTTGGTGAGTACCTGAATATTCCTTGCTGTGAAGCTGTATTTCAGCTGCAGTCAGTGCTCCTGCCAGAACTGCCTGGTAGATTTACACATACACACATCACAGAACAGTTTGAACTGGAAAGGACCTCAAAGGTTAGTTCCAATCCCCCTGCCCTTGGCAGGAACAATATGTATTATATATATACACATACATACACAATATATATTTGTGCATGCACAGATACATGCCTGTAGCCTGTAGTGAGTTGCACAAAATTGCTTGATCTTCCTTCAGTTAGAATTTATTTGTTAAGAGTAATTTCAATTTCATCATGCGATGTTACAGGGTAATTTATACTCAGCTGCTCCCTGTGGGGATGAGCAGAAGCAACAGCCCCATTTAGAGCAAAGGGGCCTTTTGAAGGATCTCTTACCTTGTTCAGTAGAACCTGTGTCATTTTGAGAAGGGGGCTGAACAAATTATATAGCTGTTTTTCCATGTTAGAACTATATCCCAGGATGAAATCAGGATGTTTGTCCCATCCTGATTTAAATCTATGAAACTCAAGTGGTGCTGGGGAACGTGCTGCTGCACCCACAGTGCTCTCATTGAGACTGTGCCACTTGTTGCCATTGCAGCTCTGCCCGTTAGTGAACATCTGGGTCAGCATCATCAACATTAATCTGCAATTCCTCAACCGTAAGTCATTACATTTTCTTTCCAATATTAACTTTTAGAATGGCATTCAGGGTTTGTGTGTCTGGCCACCTCCATGGGCAGCAGGTGTCTTCAGGAGAGCTGGAGCTGTGGAAGCAGGTATCCTTGCATGGAGCAGGAGCAGCTTTTCTCTGCTGGCAAAGCTGCTGTGGGTGATACAGTCCTGGCTCACCACCACTGCCAGACACCACAGTCCCACTCTTCTTACAGGGGTTTTTCTAACCAGGGCTAGACCCAAGCTGCTGCTAAGAGCTGGCTGCGCCAGGATCCCCAGGTGCAGCCCCACAGAACCAGAGGGTTTCCCCTGCCCAGCTCTGTTCATGTCAAACCTCACACACAATTGCTGCTCCACTGAAAGCAGAACTGTCCCTCCCCATTTACCCCCAACCCTTCCCTTGTGATGGGATCTGCACCTGGGAGCTCCAGGGCAGCAGCTCTCATGAGAACCTTTGAACCCCAGGGAGTTTGAGATCTATAGGAATCTTGCTAGGATCTCCTTGCTGGGCAGGACAGTGCTCTCCCAGCCCCTGCCAGATGCTCTGGGTGGGCACAGGGCTCCAGCAGTGACCCACAGGCAGCTCTGCCCAGCCCTGGTGGCCTCTCCCACTCCCCAGGTGTCATCTCCTTTGGGCTTCTGGGGAAAATCTACTCTGCCCTCTCCAAACTGCCAGTGACAGCCGGGCACTATGTGGAGCTGGATCTGCAGGTAGAGCATGTCCCATCCTGTTTTCCATCACATGTCCCCACACTGCTGCCCTCCCTCCACTTTTACCTCCTTGTTCTTTGCAGAATTCCCCATTCCCAAGCACCTTCATCGACTGGCTCCTTCAGAGTAAGTCCAACCCCAGTGCTGCCACGGGGATCCCCACTGGTGCCTGTGAGCAGAACAGGGCAGCTGCAATGGGGGACACAGTCCTGAGTAGTAGCCAAGAGTGGGGAGGGTTCTTATGGCTCTGGGGTGCAGCCAGAGCTGCCAGGTGCTGTGCACAGTCCCACAGAGCACTTGTATCTCACAGGGCAGTGCTGGGGGTGGTTGGGGTCCCTGGTCCTCAGACACAGCCCCCAGCTCAGATGTAAGCAGATTCGCCCCTCTGCAGTGGCAGCTCTGGAATACAGTAGCAAGAGGAAGTCTGTGCACTGCTGCTTGTGCCCTGCACAGCCCGGGAAAAGTCACTTCACCTCTTATAAAAGGATTTAATAATATTTGCTTAATAAGAGTGAATAATGGTCCTCAAGATGCTGCAAGGATTAATTAATATTTGCAGAGGTGATTGGAAGAGCTTTCAGCTTCATATGCATGGAAAGTTAATATATAGGGAAGGGAAGGAAGAGTTGGAAGTCTTCCCAGCTTCCCCAGAGCCGTATTCCTGAGGGTACTAAATCAACTCTGCCCATAAAGCCAGGGGCTCTCAGGACAATGGTTCATCAGGCACTGCCGAGCCTGGTGCTGTGGTGGGGGACACCAGGGGACTGTCAGGCTTTGGGGACGTGGAGAAGGCGGTGCACTGACCTGGTGTCTCCCCCCAGCCGCAGGTGTCGATCCTGGGATCAATCCATAGCTGCAGGACTGGCAGCACCCTGGGGTAAGGAGGATTTGCTGGCTGGGACCTGGCTCAGAGCTCTGCTGCTGATTGTGCCGGTGCCAGTACCTGGGCTGGGTGAGAAGAGTCCTGACCCTGCTACCTGGTATGGGAGGTGACAGGGGTCACTTTCAGAGCTGCCTAAAATCTCAACTCTGGTATCCCTCCAGGTGCCCCTGCAGGTGATTCTCAAGGAGAAGGAGGGAAGGGAGGAAAACGACTCAGTAGGTGGAGAATAGATAGGAAAATGGAGAAACCCAACCAAGAAAAGACTCTTTCTTCTGCTGTACCTTTCAGCCTTCTCAGATTTTGGTGTCTCTGTCCAGCCTAGATTTATCTGTGCCAATCATAACCTGTGCCAATTGATAATGGTGAGCTATGCTGGTAATTAGCCATATTGATAATTAGCCATGTCAATAATCAGCCATGTTGATGACACTGTGTGAAGGCAGGAGGCTCAGGTCTTGCCTGTGTTCCTCCTGGCTGTCATGGCAACAAACCACTTGTTATGGCACTCACTGATGAAGGGATGACCTTGATCCCTGGTTTCTCCTCATGCCCACCCCAGCTTCCCTTGGGCTGGGGCTCAGGCCAGGTAATGGCTGAGCACAGAGGGGACATTCCAGGTGCTGGATGCAGCCAGGGGTTTGACCCCCTCAGGAATTTAATGAGTTTGCACCAAGTGCACAAATCCTTCTGAGAAGGGAAGAAAGAAAAGGGACAAATTCAATGAGCTGTAAACACTTTGTCTTTTCTCTCCTTCTGCTTCTTGATTGGCTTACCATTTCAAAAGGGATTTTTGCTGTTTCCAGTGATTTCATACTGAAAAAGAGGCAAAAAAGCCCCCAGCCTAATCCAGGCGCACACTCAGCTATTTGTTCCCAAACAGCGACGCTTTGAACTGATCAGAGTGAACACTATCCTGCCTTGTAATCTCCAAGTGGATTTGGATGTGCTGCATTGTGGGTGAGGTGGATTTGAGGCAGATTCACACCCTTCTGTTACTCCTTACAATAAAAACTATTTTTCTTCATCTGCATTCAGCACGTGACTTGGTTCCTTTCCAAACTGCCAAAGGATTTTTGCATTTGCAAGGGTTTTGTTATTTATCTCTCCCATCAGCTACAGGAGTAACTCACATGTGAGGAATATTGAATAGGTGAGTCTGCTGAAAGGTTGGGAACCACAGAGGCTGCAGCCCCAGAGCCAGGCCTGAGTGGAGCCCAAACCCTTCCCAGGCTGCCAGACCCCCACTCTCACAGCTTAAAGTAGCTATAGAAATGTGGTCAATGTGGCAAATAAATATTCCCCTCATTTGTATTTATGCAGATTTATTCTGTCCCTGTTCCTGAGCTGCTGGTTCCTTTAGTGTGTATTCCTGCTCCTGCCTGATGCCAGTGAGCTGGGAGCTGTTTGACATGAACAAACACATCCCTGGGGGCACAGAGAGACAGCTGCCCCCAGGCTGGGGCTGGGACCCCCAGGACCCCGGGGAGAGCAGTGGCAGTAGCCAGCAAACTCTTGGTGACATGAGCTCTCTGCTGGCTGCATTGACATCAAACCTCATCCCAGGGCTGGCTGTGCCACAGCCCCTGGACAGAGAGGCTGCATGGTGAGAAATGCCCAAGCCCTGCAGCCTCCAGATCCATGGGCATAGCACCGGGTGCCACCAAACATTTCTAAGTGTCCACGTTGGCTCTGCTGGGCACTCCTGGTGGGCAGCACCTACACTCTTCTCTGCCTCTGCCCGGTGTGGGACCCTCTGGTCATGCCCAGGACCCAGAGCCCCATCCCACAGGCACAGGGGAGTCCTGCTGTTAGCTGAGAGTTTGCAGCCAGCATCCTCCTGGTACGATGCTGCCAGGACCAGGGCTCCTGGTCACATCTTCTGATGGCTCAATGCTCCCCTGAAAAACTTGGAGGTTCTTGCAGCTCTTTTCCCAAGGTAATGGTGGGGCTGATGTGTCACCAGGGCCACAGGGCTGTAGCCCAGCCTCTCCTGCTGCTCCTTCACTCCCTTTACCTCACCATTGTGAGTGAGCCATACCCCAAGCAGTCAATGCCACCCCTGCCCTGCCAATTAATGGCAGAGGTACCAATGCTAATGAGGTGTGGGCATTGGCACACCCAGGCTGCACCCAGAGCACCTCACACTGGCTGCAGGGACACCCACACACTGGGAGCTCTGGGAATGGATCTTGGTGCTGATGATCTGTGTGTGCTCAGAGCACAAAGATGAAGGACAGGTGCTGGGTACCTTTGATGACAGTGGCAGAGCTCTGTCAGAGGAGGAGGACAGGATGGGTGGCAGTGCCTTGGCTGAAGCTATTGAATCTGTAATGCCTCATTGGGCATCTTCAGCTTCCAGTTCCTAAGGGAACAAAAGGAGGAGGATGAAGGAACAGGACAAGACCCATTCCAGACTCGCTGTGAATGTGAATGATTGCAGAAAGAGGTGTAAATATTTCCTCAGTAACCCTAGAGCCAAACTGCCAAACCCCAAACCTCTCCAGGTGGCATGGTGCCATCAGGCTGGGTCCCACCTGTGCTGCCACAGAGGCAAGGGTGGGCAGCCACCAGCCACTGTGAACCCTGTGGGGACAGCAGCAGCACCTGCACTGGTCTGACCCACCAACAGTAATAAAAACAGTGGCATGGGGGATGTCCCTGCTGCTGGCACCACCCAGCCCCAGTGTGCCAGGACAGGTGACTCTGGAACAGCTCAGATCTTTGCCAGCTATGGCTGCAGGGGCACTGATGGGGTTTTTCCTGAGGTTCCTCTCACCCTGCTGGGTTTCTCTGTGGAAGCTGGTCTGAGCCTCTCCCAGACTTCTGCACCCAATGACACCTGTCTGCTGAGCAGAGTACCCCAGGGGTACTGTCAGTGTCACCACTGCTCCTGCCAGCCTCTGCTGTACTGGTTGCTGAGCATGGGATAGGGAAAGCTTCTCCACCAACAGTGTAAGAGCTTTTCAAAATGGAGTTTGGATAGGGAATTGTGGGAAGAATCTTTCCTTTAATTAAATGTCAGAATATTTTCCTTTTTTAAAGAGAAACTGGTTTTGGAATTGCCTCCTGTTTGGTTCTGATAGCTTCAACCAAAGCCTTCTACTATTCTTTTTTTAACTTCCTGTAATTAAATTACAGAAAGATGAGTAAAAAAAAAAAAAAAAAAAAAAAGAAAAAAAAAAAAAAAGGAACAGATTAAAAGACACTAAATAACCCAAAGAGAAGGGAGAACCTTGTTTAGTCTCCCAAACCAAAACCCCATAATCAGCCTGATCAAAAGTGAATTTCATTTCTGTTCCACTCACTATCCTCATGGATGCAGGAAGGCAAGGAGGACAATCCTCTCTGGCTGTTCATTTTCACAGCAGTGTGCTGAATATTAATCACCCTTAAACCCTCTGCTGGAGGCACTGCTGCAAATTGCCCATCCTGGAGCCAGTCTGTAATTCCATGGGAGCCACAGCTGGGGTGGGTGAGGGATCCCACAGTGACCTGGCTCTGTAAGTGGCAAACACACCCTCAGCAGTGTCCCTGAACACCCTGACAGCTCCACTAGACATGCCACTGTGCATCAGGCTGTTGTCATCCTTGGGATTGCTCTCCAGGAATTAGACACCTTTCTCCTCCTCAATGCAAGAAGTAAATGTAGGGCGGTGAGGTTGAGATTTGAGATTTCAACAGTGATGGATTTTGCTTTTGACACCCTTGAAGACATAATGAGAAAGCCCTGTCTTGTCCTTGTGCTGTAAGCCCTGCCTGTCCCCAGGCTGGCCACCCTGCCTGTCCCCAGGCTTCCAGCTCCAAATTCCTGGTGGCAGTGCCAACTCACCAGAATGGCTGCTGGGGAAAGTGGGCTTGGACTCAGCAGGAACAGGGAGCCTGGGCAGGAGCCCCCTTGAAATAATGAAATTCCCCCTTGAAATTCCCTTTCACATTTCCTAGTGGAAGTTCTGCTGAAGGGGAAGAGCCCCTGTCAGGCACACGAATCACAGAAAGTAGTCCTCTATTTTTCACAGATACAGCTGTCCAAAGGAATTGCAGCACCTTCGCCTCACGGGAGGCATTTTAATTACTCTATTGACTCATGCTCCTGAGAGCCCCAGGCATGTCAGAGCTCAGGCTGGGATCAGAGGGATGCAGGGAGACAGGGAGGGAATGCATGACCATCCCTGACAGCCCCAGTGCAGCCCCACTGCCGCCCCCATCACAGTCACAGTGCCCTGCCCTACACACCAAGTGGTGCTGGGCCATTCCACGCTGTCTCTGACCAGCATCAGACTATTTTCATGTCTCTGATCTGTGTCTGACTGTTAAATAACTCAGCAGCAGTGGAAAAAAAATACTTGAAAAAAATATCTGGAAGATATAGAGCCATTAATGAAAAACATCAGAAAATAGATACCAAGTAATGACACGGCGATGAGAGCTTATTAATAGGAAAGGCTAAAGATAAAACTAATTTAAACCTGATGAGACAAGACATCTCATCTTCAGGAGAATGAGAAGTCAATAGTTGTCTGTCAGTAAAGGAAATAAATTGCTCACAAGGGAGGAGGGAAAGCTGCAGGACTGCTGGGCCCCAGAGAGAAGCAGTGCCTGTGACAGACTGTGAGATACCCTCTGAATTCACAAACCCCAGAACTCGGAGCTGCCTCTCATCGGTGCCTCTGTCATTGCCATGCAGGTCACAGCCCAGCAGGGCTCTGGGAAGGCACACAGACATGGAGGGACACTGGGGACAGACAATGCCAACCTGGGGGGGCTGCAGAGCAGCTTGGAGCTAGTCTGGGGGGTGCACCAAGCAATGGCAATAGAGAGCTCATTGCATTTCCAGCACAGCACAGAGTTCACCACCAGCTGCAGAGGAGCCTGTAGGAGCAGCTGTACCTGCCCTGCCAGAACCCGACCACTGCCAGTTTCAGAACAGAGTGAACTAAAGATAGAGCTGGTTTTAGAAGTGGAAAACAGTTTTGAAAGTTCTCTATGTTGCATTAAATCCCAGGGCTCTGTGCAAAGAGCTGGCTTCAGAAATGGTGATGAAAAGCTGCAGAAGGAAAACTCCCTGGACCCCTAGCCCACAGCAGCCCCCAGAGCAGGGAGGAGGAGGAGGCCTGGGGAAATGGGCTGCCAGGCACATGGAGCCTATCTGCTGAAGTGAAAATCCATGAGAAAAAAGGAGGAAAGCACTTCCCCTGGCACAGCCTGGCAGATTGCTGGCATCACTCAGAGGCAATGCCTTGTCACCTGCCACCCCCTAAGCAGAGTGAGGCTCCAGCTGACCTAAAGCAAGCTTACAGGCTTCCATCAGGGGAAACATCCATCCTTCCCTCCACCAGCACCATGGTATGCAGAGGAAAAACAGGCTGCAGAGCTCTAGGGGCTCTGGGGGAGGACATGATACACCATGACCAGCTCTGGCACTGGGAAAAGCCTGACTGCCCTGCCCAAGCTGCTTCAAAAGTCTTGGAGAAGGGCAGGCAAGTGTAGGCAATGATGGGCATCAATTTTGAGGCTGTCCTTAGGCCAATAAAAGCCAGTGCTGAGCAGGCAAGAGGGGCTGTGAGTGCCTGCTGCTGTCTGTCCCTCCACTCCCTGAGCACAGCCAAGACCTGAGGACAAACAAGTTTGTTCTGTGACGGGGATCCAGGGAACAAACGGGCTCTTGTTCTCCCTGACAGCGACCTTTCTGCCAGGTGAAGCTATTTGTGTGTGCAGGTGATGTCCAGCCTCACCCACACACCCTGCCAGCAGAAAGGAAAGTGCAGGCTGTGTTACGAAATTCCGGTGTCAGGAGACACCCTCAGGGCACGGCTGCTGTTGGAAAGTAAATGTCATCCCAGCACTTCAGGTCTGTACTGGGAAACCTGATCTGCCAAACGCCTCCTTAGGTGTTTGCCCATGGGTGTAACTGGGGCACAACTGACTGGAAGGGCACTACTTCAACCTGCAGAAGGTGCAGGTGTTCATCAGGGAAAGGGGAGAGTTCAGGGCTCTCATCCCTGCTCAGGGTGGGAACACAAACGTGCAGGAAAGAACACGAGGTACAAGCTCAGCTTTCCCAACAGCGGGATTTAGGCAGCAAACCTGACAAGTGACACACAACCTGCATCCCACCGCCAGGCCTGAAGGAAAACACCACATTCCTTCTCCCATGCAGTGCCAAAGGACTGACTCAGCCTCCAAGGTCACTATAAGCACTTCCTAATGGATGCTCTGCTGCCTTAAAACCTCGGTCTTCATTCCCGAGGCCAATAAAAACTAAGGAGTCGAAGCAAATGGTGAGTGCTACGGCTCCCCAGGGAGCCCGTGCAGTGAGCATTATCACCTCCTCATCAAAATGTAAAACCCAGTTCTCCTCCTCATTAGACTCCCGCTCTTAAAATAATGATTGTAAAACGGTCACAGCTGGCCTCAAAGCAGGATGGAGGGGGGAGAGCACACTCTGGTCTGTATTTTCCACTTCGAATAGGGGCTGCTGGGGAGGTCAAAATAAGCAGGGAAAGATGGGTGTCAGCCCTTCCCAGGGTGCTGGCTTGGGCCCTGGTCCCAAGATGCCTGAAAGATTTGCCATAGGGCAGTTAAGTTTGGCCACTGCCCAGTGTGCTTAATGAGCCAAGCATGTTGGCTGCAGTGCCCAACACCTCCTAGGGCTGCTGCTTATACATGCTGCTGCTTCCTTTGGGATTTCATCCCCAGCTGCTGCCTCTTCCTGAAACCCCTCCGGGCCACAGGCTCACTCACTGGGCAGAGAGGTTCAGGCCCTGGTTTGTGAATGTGGGCCAAAGACACTTTCCCATGTGGGAGCAGGAGGGCAGACCAGCCCTGAGTGCCTGTCAGCACCTCAGAGCCCATATGGACTGCGCTGACTGTGCAGATTCACTTCTAGGAGAAGGGACTCAGCTCTGACATAATAAGCAAAATGTATTTGTTTCTTGAAGCCTAATGAATATTCAGTGAACCATGCTGTTTTCAAAGAGATATAATTACAGCCCAGAAAGAGCTGAGCAGGAAAGGCGACTTTCAAGCAAAACCCTTTCACGTTTATTTTAAAATTCTGCAAATTCATGTTGTGACTGTCCTGCTACCAGCTGTTCCTTCAAAACTGGTCACTGGCTAGAGCCTTTTAAAAGGATTTATTTTAATGACATGATTATCTGTATGAAAAGGGGCGATCCTTTCTCACATCTCAGTTTACTCACAAGTGCAGGTCACAGGTCCTTGTTTGAATTTCACAGAGCAGGCTGGAATGTGACACTGTGCAGCCAGGGTCAGCTGCAGGTTGATGAAAACAAGGAACTGTTAGATGCACTTGAAGAACTTACTGGCCATTTAAATCAATACAACCATCTCTCAGTAAGCAAAGGGAAGGACACCCACAGATATTTGGATTACAAAACTGCACCCCAGGTTTTAAGAGGCCAGAGATGACTGTCAACCAGCAGCCATCTCTTCCCATGGAATCCCCAGGCCTGGAAACAAGGAAATCTTCCCCAGGCAAGATCCAACCCTTCCCCAGTACCAGGGCAAGGCTGCATTCCTTCAGCCCCAGACACAACACATTCACTGGTGAACGTTAAACACCATTTTTTATTCCACAGCCCAGTGCCATATTCCAACACAAGTGTGGTGTGGGTTCTTGCATCCCCTTTCCAAGCCTTTTGCCAATATTTGGAAAGAATTAATCCATCTTCTATTATTTCAGTTCTTTCTACCCTTTGATAGTACTCCTGCCATTCTCCAGCAGCTACTGGGGCTGTGTTTTGTAGGTACTACCAGCTTTTACAGCTCCTAAATTCAGCTGAGCTTGTAGGAAGGAAGTGCTCTGCACATCCATCCCTCAGAATGGGCTGTGCCAGAGGACGTGATCAAGTCAGAGGACAGACCTGCAGCACAGAGGGTGGGACAAGCCTCAGGGCAAGTCAAACTACACAATCTCACAGTACTTGGTTTTTGCAAGTTCACACAGAGCTTCTACCCCTTTGAACCTGCACACATCTATGAGGGCTAAGTTGGCACTGAGGCAGAAATATATATGTATTTTATTATTTCGTAAATAAATTTTAATGTACATCTATATCTCCCTGGTTCTACCATATCTCCACCTGATCACACTTCCTTGTTTCTTCATGGAGAATATGTGCTGCTTCCATGCAGGGGCAGCAGGGATCCCTCAGTGCGCAGCAGCAGCACGGGACAGGGTGGTCCGGCAGAGCGGAACTCCCCGCAGGGTCTGCGAGCTGGCAGAGGTTACCTGAAAGAAACAGCACAAGATCCTCAGGCACAGAAAGGATGTGGATCCATTCTAATTTTAGGCTCTTCTGGCAGCAGCTGCCCTAGAGAACAGCACTGTGCAAGGAAATGAGTACTGCAGGTAGGTCACCTTCACCATCACATAGTCCCCTGGCTGGGCTCTGCCCGGAGCCCTGCTCTCAGCAGCATCCTCCAGCTCGGCGTCGGGGAAGATCACCTTGATGTTGCCGTCATTCCTCCCACACAGCTCCGAGGCAGAGCGTTTGCTGGGCTGGAAAGAGGACAGGGAACATTACCTGCATGGCAATTGCTCTGATTCACTGCTAGGCTTTATTGCCTCAGGAATTAATTGAGCACTATTGATGGTATTAAACCCACGTTAATGAAGCCCTGGAACACAGCACTGTGGCCAGAGCTGCTGGGTGACACTCACATACCAATGAAAAATTCTAGGCTTGGCCAGAGAAGCATCCCTAACTGATCCCATTCCCTGTGCTCAGCACAGTGCTCTGGAAAAGTCGGGCTGTCTGTTTAAGTGTGAATGGTATTGAGAGTCCGGGGATTACAAGGGGAAAGTGAGAAGGGAAGGCAGAAGTGGTGACTGCTGTGCACAGCCTCAGAGCCAGGAAGAAAGGAGGAGGAGAATTCCATGCCAGGCCCACTCACCCCTTCCACCAGCACCAGCTGGGTCTGTCCCACCAGCGAGGCGTTGGCCCTCGCAGCCTCCTCCCGGAAGGTGGCAATGAGCTGCTCCAGGCGCCGCTTCTTCACATCTGCAGGGACATCGTCCTGCAGCCGGTGATGTGCTCGGGTCTTCTGCACACACAGAGCCAGTGCAGCCCCTTAGCACCCAGCCTGAGCTCAGAGCCTTGCCTGACCCCAGAGCCTTGCTTGTCTGACCCCAGCCAGCTGCACTGCCCTTCCAGCAACAGCTTCCCATGTTCCAACAGCGTTTCAGTTTGTATCACAAAGGAACTACTCCAGTGCCAGCCACGCCCTTGTGCTCCTCACATCTTCCTTTTCCACCTTTCAGGCAGAAGGTCTGATGCAGGGCACTGAGTATCAGTGGCTGTGAAATAGTTTTGCAGCTCCTGTGTGGGATGTGCCATAGACAGGCAACAGTTTCTACTACTTCTAATCTATGTACTGAACGGTGATCCAAATCCCTTTGCTTCCTTATGTTTCCCAACCTTCTGCCCTCTTCCCCAACACTATCATACACTCTGGAGAGCATTCTAATGGAGACTACCCAACTACCCACTCTTCACATAGAAATATCTTCTCCAAAATTTACCACTTCCCTCCAGACTTGACTAACAAACCCTTATAGCTGGGCTCCAGCCCAGCTCCATCAGCATATTCCTCCCCAGCAAATAATGTATTTGCAGTCTCTGCTGACACAGTTGCTTCCCTGCCATGACCCTGGAGCTTCTGCAGAGCCAGGTGACCAAGAAGTTACCAACCCTGACACTCCTACAGAGAAGCTGGAAGCCCCCCAGGCACAACAACAGCCCTTGCAGAACCACATACCCTACAAGTGCTGCCTGGGACAAACGACATCTACGAGTATACCAAGTCTTTGGGTATGATTTTCAACAGCTTTTTTAAAAATGTGTTACTGTGAGAAACAGCACTGAGGAATTTAGGGGATACACACAGAAATAACAGCCCTCTCCACCAGGGCCTGCACTCACCTGTCTCATGCTGAAGGCAAACAGGAAGCCGATGTTGTAGCGGACTTCCCGCAGCAAGGATACTGTCTGCTGGTGATCCTCCTCTGTCTCTCCACAGAACCCAGTGATGAAATCGCTGCTCAGGCTCACTCCTGTAACACACACACAGCTGTACACTTCCCTCATGGAAGACAGGAATGCTGCACTCAGGAAAGGACAGTGAGATACAGCTGTGCCAAGTTCAGACCAAGCCACAGGAACACACACCTGGAATAGAGTCACGCACGTGGTGCACGAGCTCTAAATATGCTTCTCTTGTGTATCTGCAATGAACAGCACATGGATTTGCTACCTAGAAATCCACAACATCAGTGAGGAGAAAGCAGCAGCCCAAATCAGAGGGCAGGACACAGGGCTCCTTGTGGGGTGACCCACCCTCGCCGCATGGCCTCCAGGACTCGTGTGCTCCCACTCTGGGCTGGGAGGTGCAGCTGTTTGCAGATGTTGTGTCGTTCCTGGATGAGCTGGAGGACCTGTGGTAAGTGATCAGGAGATGTCTCAGACAGCTTAACTGTACCAGCGTGCCAAGGGAAGAGTCTTTCCTGGGTAAAAGCCAGCAAACTGCCAACCTGTCAGCTTTAGCCCCAACATCAAACTCCCAGGAGCTGCTGTTCCCAGCTTGGAACCCACATTCTCTGTTTGGGAAGGAAGCACAGCCCATACCTCACATTTCAGAGCTGCCTCGCTGCCTGCAAACAGAGGCCAAGGTGTTTATTTTTCACTTGCCTCATCAGGAAAATCCTTGGGGTGTGGAGAGGTGAAACGGATCCTCATTTCTGGATCAATCCTAGAGACCTGGTCCAGCAGGTGTGAGAAGCGCAGACCTCCTGGTTTGGCTTTGTAGACTGTGCTAAAGCCACGACTGAGGCCTGGGGCAGCCACAGACTGAAACTGCACCTCAGACAGGTCTCGAAAGCTGTTGACATTCTGACCCAAGAGGGTCACTTCTTTCACTCCCTACAAAATAAACAGAGGAAGAAATATAACCTGGGTAGGATGGCCATGGTTTTACTCCACAGAGTTTCCAACCAGAAGCCCTCCATTCCCTGCCTGTCATTAGGTATTACGAGGGGAATCAAAAAGCCACTGGTGGAACCGCACCACAACCTCATCTCTGCAGATAGACACTGGTTACAAGTACCACTGAAAACACTGTTACCAGGAACCATCTTTCCTCCCACTTGGGGAGAGGACACATGGGAGGAGGCTCTGCCTCACCTGGTCTGAGAGCATCCTCACTTCCTGCAGGATGGAGGCGATGGGGCGGCTCCTCTCCCGGCCTCGGGTGAAGGGCACGATGCAGTAACTGCACATGTTGTCACAGCCCCGCATGATCGACCTGTCAAGAGGTAAAGCACAGGTCACACCCCACTCCTCCAGAATCCATGCTGCATCCTGCCCAGGATGAGCCCAGTACTGCTGCCTGCAGCCAGCTTCACACACTGGATTCAGCTTGTCCTGAGCTAACATCTCCTGATTTTTCACATGCATTTCCAAGAAAGCTGAAAAGAACTAATGAGGCACAGACTGCCACTGCAGCCTGGCAGTGATCAAAGATCCTTCCACAGCCCACTCCTGCAGAGAGCAATACT
The DNA here is from genome assembly GCF_029582105.1 of Oenanthe melanoleuca. Lineage (NCBI taxonomy): Eukaryota > Metazoa > Chordata > Aves > Passeriformes > Muscicapidae > Oenanthe > Oenanthe melanoleuca. The sequence continues at coordinate 7,604,563 of NC_079353.1, forward strand.
GTCCTTCTATACGCTACAGTCACACTGAGCAGTCTGAGACATGTCTGACAATGTTATCACCAAAATTAAACAATCAGAAGGATTAGAAGAACAAACAGCAGAACTTGGGGCAGGATACCACAGAAGGCAGGGGATGAGAGAGGCATGGACTTCAGCAAGGGACAGTGGCACAGAAATCACTCAGTGCAGCATCAGGCTGCGAGTCAGCATTCCCAAAGGAGAGGGAGAGAAGTCCACAACAGGCAGAGCTCAGAGCTCAGTCACACAGCAAAGCATCAGCAAACACACACACACACACACACACACACACACACACACACACACACACATTCTCTGGGAGACTCAGTGCAGCCAGACACTGCATCTCCTGGGCAGCTGCTGTCACTGACACATCTGCTCTGCACAGCAGATTTCCAAACTGGAGCCACAGAAACAAGCACTGGGAAAAGGTACTCACACAAATGCTGTCGTGCCACCTGCACTAGTCTGGACGGGGAGAATGTCAGCGTAAGTCTCATCTAGGGACAGGAGGACATTGGCAGCTTGCTGGCCAGACTCTGCCACTGCCAGCAGCCGGGGAAGGTCACGGTAGGCATCAGGGCCGGCCACAATATCGACCAGCTTCTCCCTGTGCAGAATCTCCTCCTTAAGCCTCTCCGCCATGCATCCTGCCAGCAAAGAAGAAGGTGCTGATGGGGCAGTGCCTGCTCTCTGTTACTCCCCTGCAGCCCTTCCCAGCTGCTCCCAGCCCAGGGAAGGCGGGTGCTGCAGTGGGACACAGGTGATGCAGCACAGCCCTACCCAGGATCCCGATGCGGAGCGCAGTGCGAGCCGGGTGCCGCCGCGCCTTCAGCGCCCTGAGGTGCTGCAGCCGGTTCCAGATGGCCTGCTCTGCCTTCTCCCTGGGGAGACAGCAACACTGCCTGCTCCAACTGCTGCTCTCGAGCACAGCCTTAAGCGGCCCTAGTGCTTTGTGAGGAGAATCCAGCTAAAGACAGGCAATGAATGGCACCTGAGAGTGCCGTTTGTGGTGCGGGGATTATGTCTTGACTCTATCTTATCTGCTATCACTGCTTGCCTGAGAGCATCTCCATTGCAGAAACACCTCACGGACTAAGCTCTTGGGGAGAAAAAATGTCCTGGTAACACAGGCACAAGGTACCCTGCAAGTGACAATGAGCATTTGGTGTCTTCTGCATTCAGTAAAAACAAGCGAAGTTCTCTTTCTATCAAACTGCCCCTAAACATATTTCTCACATCTTTTAAGTACAGACACTGTACTAGAGAGTCACTTCAAGAGAAGACAGAATACTTGAAAATAAAATCATTAATTGTGCAGGTCTCTCACTGCCCATGGCATATACACAGAGCTTACACTACCGATGAACTTCTCATTATCCAGAGAAGCAATTCATAGTACAATCAACATTATAAATCATAGCCAACCCTATCCTCAGCTAAACAGCCAGTTTCACACCTGCACACTCCTTTCCTCATGCAACTCCTTTATTATCTTGGTTTTCAAATGGCAATTAATTAAAAACTGTCCCACACCAGTGACAAACATTTCCTTACCTCACGGAACAGGTGACGAGAAGAACCACATCTGCCTAAATCGAAAGCAACAAGAAGAGAAAAATCTGTAAAAACCGAACAATAAGTTCTCATGCCATGCCCAGGTAACCTGAAGAGGTAGACTATAAAACACCCTTAACTCAGGGAAAAAGACCTGCCTGAGTACACGGCAGGTTTCAACAAAAAAAAATTGCAAGAAAGAAACAGAAGACAAGCAGTCTTCACTAAATGGTAAAAGTAAACTCAAAGATGAGACAGGAGGATCCTGCTGTGTCCAATCCCTCTCCAACTGAGACAGAGCCCAGTAGTTTAAAGAAAAAAGACAACGCACAGCTTTCTACCACACTTGTTAAGTAGTTTCCTTCACAGAATTCAGACTGCAAAACTCATAACATCCCACAGGGATGCACTCCAGAGAAAAGCTGGGACTTGCAGGCACAGCCAGGGCACAAGGGCTGTGCTCCAGGAGAGCTGCCAAAGTGCTGCCTTACCTCATCCAGATTCTTTGTCCTGGCATAGCCATTCTTCTGCAGGATGGCCCAGGCGATCTCTGTGTCATTGACGTTCATCTGGCAGCCGTAGGTCTCCAGGTACACTGCAACAAAAGGGCATGTGATGCAGGACTCTGCCCAGTTCCTGTCCACAACCCATCCTATCCCCTGCTCTGCGGGAAGAAGCCTTCAATGCCACCAGTGGAGTTAAAGAAGCAGCACAAAAGATGCCTGCACCTGTAGCCCACACAGGATAAACCAAAGGACAGACTCTGGGAAACCTGTGTGCTCTGCAACACAGAATGGCTGGGCCGTGACCGCAGAGCAGCAGCAGCTGTGTCCTTACTGAGACACAACGCTCATGGCAAAGGAAACCATCCCCGCCAGGGCACCACAGCCCCACAGGGGCTGCCGCAGAGCCACTGACAGCCCAGCACACACTGCGGGCAGCGAGAGCAACCTGCTCCCTGCCCAACTCCATGCTAGAAGAACACACGTGACATTGCAGCCAAGGACTAAACTCCTTCTAGCGTCAAAAACCCTTTCAGGGCCCTCAAAAGCTCCCAAACAACCAATTTTCCCCACTCTGGTCAGGCTGTGGAGCACCACTGTCTGCACCGGCCTTACGGCTGCCCTTGACCTGGCAGCGAGGCCTCAGCAGCGGGGTTCGGCTGACCCAAACAGCTTCGGCTCCGAAGACCCACAGACCTTTCTGGGCCCCGGGGGTAGAGCCTGGTTCAGGCTGCAGCTCCGGCGACGGCCCCGGCTGCCTCGCGGCAGCCGCCCTCAGGAAGTGCCGCAGGTCGGGCCCCGCGGGCAGCGCGACGCCGCGCCCCGCCGGCCGCTGTCCCGGCCCGCAGCGCGCTCTGCGGGCGGCCCCGGTGCGCGGGGCGGCCCCGGGCGGGCGGAGCAGCCCCGCCGCCCGCAGCGCTCGGGCCGCGGGCAGCATGGCCGAGGGGCCGCTTTGGGGGACGGACCGGCGGCTGGGGACAGAGAAGCCCCGCCGTGCGTCGGGAATGCGGCCCCGCCGCTGCCTCCGCCCCCCGGCGCCGCGTTCCGCCCCGCCGCCGTTCCGGGCCCGCCCCGCTGCTGGGCGGCCCCGCCGTGAGAATCACAAAATCACAGAATTAGTTAGGTTGGAAACGACGTCCAAGACCATCGAGTTCAGTCTATGACCCAGAACGACCATTTCAACTGGACCAGGGCACTGAGTGCCACGGCCAGTCTTCCCTTAAACACCTCCAGTGACGGTGACTCCACCACCTCTCTGGGCAGCCCATTCCAGGGTCTAATGACCCTTTCCGTGAAGGAATTTTTCCTATTATCCAACCTAAAAGTCCCCTGGTGCAGCATATCCTCTTCTTCCATTGCTTATTCTCTGGAAGCAGAGCCCGACCCCCACCTGGCTGCACCCTCCTGTTGGGGAGTTGTGAGGGTGAGAAGATCCCCCTGAGCCTCCTTTTCTCCAGGCTGAGCCCCCACAGCTCCCTCAGCCTCTCCTGGTGCTCCAGCCCCTTTCCCAGCTCCATTCCCTTCTCTGGACACGCTCCAGACCCTCAATGTCCCTTTTGAAGTGAGGGGCCCAGAACTGGACAAAGCACAATCCCTTCCCTGGTTGTGTTTCCCCACTGTGGTTGATCCAGCCCAGTTTGCCCCTGGCCTTCTTGGCCACCTGCAGCTCATGTTCAGCTGCTGTAGAGCAGCACCCCCAGAGTCTTTTCCACTGTGCTTTCCAACCACGCTGCCCCAAGGCTGGAGATAAGGGACAGGACAGCAGGACACAGATGCTCCATGGTGCCTTGCCATGCCCATGGAAACAGCCAAACAAGGTGGTCCTGATCCAGCTCCAGCTCCCACCTGGCCCAGTGTGGCCAGACATGCAGACAGTGACACCAGCACCATATCCCCAGCACCAACACCTTTATTGCTGCTCAGAGGAAGGAGGGGGAGGTGGCTTGGGACAGGGCACCCCTAGCAGGAGGATGGAGCGTCCGGGCCAAGGCAGCGTTGCAGGGCACTGGCAGGAGCAGTGATCATTGGTGCTGGACTTATAGGCAGGGAAGGGCAAAGTGGTGAATGGAGCATATTTATTGCTGAAGGGCTCTCATCACCTTATCTTCATCCCCAAGGCTACATGTGAACGTCTGCTCCAAGCAGCAGGAAATTCTGGGAGACAGAGACAAAGTGCTGAGCTGCCACTGGCCCTGGCAGCTGCATTGCTCAGCACCCACCACGTCCCTGAAGGGAGAATGGATTGGCACGTGTGCTCTGGTTTGCTGCCGGACCACTGGAATCTCAGGAAAGAGCACCATCCCATCCATCACTTCCAGCACAGCTGGGGAGACTGGATTTCGAGGCTGTACTGGTAAGTAGGGATTTGGGGGCAGAAGGATGGGCACCAGCTGGGACCAGATGCTCCACCCTCACTCACCTGGTAGAACTTCACATGGACATTGGAGAGCTGAACCCCGTTTGGCATTGGGAGATGCCAACCCTCATTTAACCGGGCTGGAAAAGACAACACATGTATCTACATTGGAATGGGAATGGGAGTCAAGGGAGCACAGAGCACACAGAGAAGGTGACCACCTCCTTCCCCAGCCCTTTCCTCCACTGCTCCTGGGGCAGGCAGAGGAAACTCCTCCCAAGCTCCTGGGGTAGGGCTGCATGTTGTGCCATGACAGCCCCCTCAGGCCCTCCAGCACCAGGCCCACTCTGGTGTGAGCTGCTGGCTAGGCAGGAGAAGCAGGGATTTGAGGAGAGGGTCTGGAAAGCATTAGGATATGCAAAGGGCTCATTTTTTCCATTGCGTTTGCTGCTGGGAGCTGTCAGAGCAGCAAGAGGCTCCCACGGCTTCACTGCTGCCTCCTGCACGCACTTTTCCCTGATCAGCTTTGGCAATGAGGATTTAATCAGTGAGCTGGGACCATTTGGATGGAGCAACCCGCGTGGAGGGTGAGCCAGCACCCCCATTCCCCCAGTAGGTTCTCACCATTAAGACGTGGGAGCAGGGTACTGGAAGTCAAGACGTTCATTATGGACTGCATCATTCGCACCTGGCAAGTGGGCAGAGAAGGAAGAAATGCTTTAGCCTGCAGGACAGCAGACATGCAGACAATGGAGGATAATTAGAAAAGAAAAAGAGACAAGGAGGTGGCAAGGGCACACACTTTGCCAGAGACCAGCAGCTTTGTCTGGTCACACTGGGAGTGTAGGAAATGTTGGGGTGAGAGCAGCCACAAATTGTAGATTGAGGCAGAAGGTGGCAGCAGGATCAGTGTTGGGTCCTGTGTTGGGAGGCAGTAGGGAATGAAGCCTTGTCCTAGCCCCAGCAGGCTGCCAGTTCCCTGCTCAGGGCTCTGGTCATGGTCTAGGAGAGCTCACCTGGAAAGTGCCAACAGCTGAATTCTTCAGAGAGATCCTGATCCTGTGCAGGGACAGAAGTGGTGCTGTGGGGGATGTCCCAAGAGAGGGGACAATTCCACCCATCGGTGCCCATGCAGATCCCGCTCCCTCCAGCCCCAGATTGTTCCTTCCACGCCAAGCTCACATCCTTGGGACATTCCCATCTCCTCTCTATCCCTGGGCACCCAAAACACAAAAACCTCCAGCAATCCCCTGCCCAGTCAGTGGCTGCTCCCCTCTGTACCTGCCCATATCCAGTCTCCCAACTATGCGGCCGGATCTCTCGTTGATGACAGCAGACACGTTCCCTGTCTGGGGAGAGAGAGCGCAGAGCTCTGGCACTGCTCATCCCACCTCACCCCAAAGCAGACACTCGGGGCATTGCCTCAGACCAGCTGAAATACACCACTGCCCATTCAGGGGCATGCTTGCACCCAGCATTAAAGCTGGCAATTGTCAGCTCAAGAATTGTTCAGTTGGGGACACCCCCCACTGTACCTGGTCAGCACCCAGCACCTCCCCAGCATGATCTGGGCAACAGAATTGGGCACAGCTCAAACTCCCTTCTGCCCCACTGCCACAGGCTGTGTTGAACTCACCAGGCTGAGGAGGAAGAGAGGAACCAGGCTGGAGTTGGGAAGGATGGCATAAGCCTGAGCATCCACAATGGGCTGGAACGAGATTCCTCCTGGTCCAATAGTCAGGAACGGAGCAGTGGGAGCAGACAGCCTGAACTTCATTGGCATGTTTGGGTACATCTCCTCCAGCTGTGGGAGTAGGGAGAGGATGGGAATGATGGTACAAAGCCCCAGACCTGAGGGAGAACACCTGGCACAGAGCAAAGCCTGTGTGTGCAAGAGTTCTGGGCAGGCAGGGCCAGACTGCTCACCTGGGGAATGAAGGCTGAGAAGACAGAGGTGTCCAATCTGAATCCTGCTTCCTTTGGGATCTGCAGGAGAGGACTGTCACACTGGGGCAATGTGGCCCAGAGGAACCCATGGCCAGCCCTCCCATCCTCAAATGCTGCCCTGTCCGACAGCCCAGCCTCATCCAACAGCCCCCAGCTCTTGCACTGGGAGTTCTCCAAGACTGCTGGTTGCTCCCAGAGCACCTCAGCAAATGGAACCTCTTTCCCAGCCCTGTCCCACTCGTGTCACTCACCATGGCCTCTGTGATTTCAAAGACCAGGGCCCCAGCCTCACGGTAGGCAATGCCAGCTGTGTTGAAGAAGTAGCTGGAGGCTCCAAAGTAAACCATGCGGTCGTGATCCGAGGGGAAGGCCAGTGGCAGTGGTGAGAAGGGGACAGTGGAGCGGTTGGCCAGGGAGTAGAATTCACCCTGGGAGGAGGGAGAGACGTGGAGAAGGGGTGCAGCAGCCGTGATGCTCACCTGCTGACTCAGGCTGGCAAAGAGCATTTGCAGCAGGTACCAAAACCTTGTTCCCACCTGCCTGTGCAAAGGCATTGGCAAAATCAAGTGTCTCCAAGGCTGCCTCTCACCTTCAGGTCCAGGTCCAGGTACTGGGCAGTAGCTCTTGGGGGTGCCACCAAGGAGTAATCAATCCCAATCTTGTTATCTACCCTGACTGTGACTGTAAACATGAGAAAGAGAGATGAATGACATGGTGGGGAAAGCTGGGAGTAGATGGCCTCCAGTGTCATGTGGGCAGTGCCATGCCTGAGCTGCCTGGTGCATCAGCTCAGTATCAACTGCCCCTGTGCTTGCTTCAGCTAAGAAGCACAAGCCACCATTTTTCTTCTGGCTTTTTCACAGCCATGTCTGGATCCCTGAGGTAAGACAGCCCGAGCCCCTGCAAGTCCTTGGGCAGAGATCCTGGAGGGATCCACAGCCACACAGGACACGGTGATGACACACTGCTGAGGAGGTTCCCCACAGCTCCAGCTTGGGTGTCAGAACTGCAGGAGATGGGGAGTGGACACAAAACACAGCTCAATAGCTGGGAAAAGCTAGGAAGAGCTGTTCCTAAACCCATTTGCAGTCCCCCAGTACCTGGTAGGGTCAGGACCTGCTTCTGGAGCTTGTTTTGTACAGACTTGGCCACAGTGTCACAGACCTGTGGGACAGAAAGGCCACAGAGCTGAGCTGGGTGGCTGGGTCACAGTCCCCGCTCAGAGCCTCAGCCACACTCCCTGCTCTGTGACAAAACCTGCTTAAATCAAGGATCACACAGTGATGATCATCTCCATTTATCAGGTAGCACATTAAGTGTCTGAGACACAAGCAGAATGTATACCTACAAGTACCAGCTTGCAGCAATTTCCCTGTGCAACAGTTCAGCTCTGGGGAGACCCTTGGAAGGAATCTCATGTGGCCCATGCAGGAATGAACCGTGCTGAGCAGCTAGGATGTGGCTGAAGAAGAGTATCTGAGAGGATTAACACAGGGGCGTGCTCTGGGTCTAGTTACATCTCTACATATGATCCTTTCAGCACATCACCTACAAGTAAAGGGCTAAAGAGCACCAGAAAACCCAGGGCCCTGCCCTCCACTGCTCACATACCTGACTCTGAAAATTCTTCCTCAACCGGGACTCAATAGTCTTGTGGAACAGATTATAAAGCCACCTGCAGAGAAACACAGAGAGATCCTCAGATCCATACTGCAGAAGGATGTGCCCAGGAAAGGGAGAGCCTAGAGATGCAAGAGCCTGGGAACATCAATCCCACACCGATTTGGCATCTGGCTTTACCCCAGGGTTCAGATTTGCAAGCAGACTCACTGGTAAACCACAGAAGTCTGGTGTCTGCCTTAACCACACCCACTCCTCTTCAATGTGCAGCCACACGTGCAGCAGGAGAAATTCAGGCCATATTTAAGACCAGGACACCTCAGATTTGCCAACAACTGACTCCTCACAATAGAGCAACATTCCAATGGCAGAGCCACATACCAATGGCAGAGCCATATTCCTGTGGCAGGTGGGCTAACATTCAGTGGTTCCATAACTTCCAGTGAAGTTACATACCTCAACTTGCCGGAAAAGCCCACCCGGACTTTGGAGATGCTGGCACTGCAGTCCGAGGTGCTGATGGTGGGCTTCCCAGTGGTGTCACTGCCCAGCCTCAGGCTAATTTTGATGTAGACATTTTCCACCTTCAGGTTAAAAGATCCGCTGCTCCGACTGCAGGGAGAGGAGAATGAGAAAGGGATGTTTGTCAATGACAAGACCTCGTGAAGAGACCTCAAGTCAGCTTCAGGATGAATAATCTAGCTAGATCATTCTCCCCCTTGTTTGGTGCCTCCAGAGGAGACTGGGAAAGCTTTTAAACCCAGGAGAAACAAATTTCACTGACACATAAACTAGGAGAGGTAACCCTTGAATAGACAGGAGTGAGAGCAAGTAGGGGAGGTTGATGAGAGATCTAAGGGTCCATGTACAGTTCCCCTTTCATGTGCCTTGTTCCTACATGTTCCCACCTTGTTTTCTCCATCATATCTGGGGGAGCAAAGTCACAGCTGCCCAAAACATAAGAGAGAGGGAGAGGAGAAAAACCTGTCCAGATCCAGAGTTGGAGACACAGAGTGGATGCCTGAATAGGGAGAGGAAGAGCTGGGAACTCACATTAAGAGAAACTTCACCCGACAGTTCCCATCCAGCTCGGCAGAGGCGTTGGAGATGGAGACCTGCAGGCCCACGTTGGAGACTGGGGTAATCCTTGAGTATGGCAAGCGGAAATTGGGAATGCGCAGTCTAAGAATACATGAATGAAAAGTCATGTTACAGTCGTTCCTGGCTCCCAGGCACAAGGCTAGGGAGGGAGGGAGGGAGATAATCAGG